>NC_141698.1:346861281-348069588 GCF_964263255.1 Lissotriton vulgaris | reverse complement strand
CATCCCACTGGGAAAAGCCCAGTGAAATAAAAAGCCTGTCTGGGATTGCCTTCTCTCCAAGAATTCCCTGCTCTGCCAAGGGTATTTCTAAAATATTCTCTTCATCACATGTCATTTGTCTACTCTGCTTTCCTTTTATGGACTTTTAAGGACAATTGTTTGCAGTTGGAAATGCACTAGTGAATAACGTTCTTTCTGTATAGGATACATTGGGGGTATCAATGTTAAGAGTTATTGGTCATAGTTGTTCCTACATTCCCACTCTCCAGAGGGCCTGATCATGGATTTGTCTTCACTGTCATTCCAAGGTACTCCTTCATTTCGTATTAGGCATAATATAAATGCCTGGAAACCAACATTTCTGATATCTTCCTCTCACCAAATATTCTGGGCTCTATATTATAATCCGATGAGGGACCTTTAAACAAGGGATCCAAAGGGAGTTTGGCGAAGGTTGCTTTTTTTCTTTCCCCTCTCCCCTTTCTCCCCTGGTTTCTGACATCTCAAAATCATGGCTCTTCACTGATGTAGTCCTGCATCCAAGGTGAGGGGAACAGTCAAAGGAACAAGACTTATTCTGGCAAAGAAATAACCCACTTCTGTGGACTTTCCTCTTCTATTGACACCTATAAATAAAAAAACAACTTGCAAGTGATACTTCAGCTGTGAAGCGCAAGCAGAATTTAGTGACTTACCAATGGCATCTTTATCATCACTGCTGAGAAACCAGGAGGGGAGGTGTGGCAACCTTCTTGCACTCAGTATTCAAAACTTTTAAGAATAATCAATTAAACTAGATTTATACAAGAATAAACAGTGCGTTCAGCGGGAAAATAGGCTCTGCGGGCCTATGAGAATTCAAAACAAGAGAATACCAGATGGTGATCTGGTAGCCCCGGTGCACTGCTACAGGTCACTCAACAGAGTGTACTACATTATGCAATAATTTCAATGGTATTTCAAAACATTTCAAACATATTTTAAATTTTTCAGAAAGAAACATATCGGGCAATGAAACAAAGTATGGTCCTTGACGCTTTGCATGAGGTATCTTTATATTCATTCATAAAGTTCAAAGTTCAAATTCAAAAATAAAGTCCACATAAGTTTGTGAAGGGTTTCCACTTATACATCCCAATGCATTTCGGGCAAATAAAGTTCGCCCTTCATCAGGGTAATCTACAAGAAATAGTATACATATATAAAAAACTTGTTGGCAGAGGCAATAGACATAATAACATAAAGTGCATTGGCCTATATTAAACTGAATGCAGCCATCTGAGTAGTTTTGCCAGAAGCAAAGTGCATTACTGAACAGATAATCGTGGAGTGAGAGAAAATCGTGGAGTGAAAGAAAAGTTAAAGAAGCTCGAAAGAAACTGTTAATATCGTGCTCAAAACCACCTAAAAAGAGAATAGGTACCCTCGTAAAGTAATGGAAGTACGTGCATGCATGCTAAATAAACGTGAAAGCAGTGATCGCCGAAATCGGTAATGGTGATTGAATAAGGCTATGGTCTTACCAAGGGATTCGACACGAACAGCGGGTGAATGAGGACATGGGATTCCAGGAGGGCCAGACTGCTTTGCAGGGACAATGTTTCTGTTTCGTGGCAACACAGCACATGGTACGCAGCCTCAGCTTGTTCCTGGCTAACTATGTATCATCCAGTACAAATAATACAATTTATCTTTCCTCTATATCTGTGCTCTATTCTTGCGGAAGCTAATTAGGATGGCTTGTCTCTTTGTCGGCATCCACCAATGTGCAGCTAGCTGCAGTCCCTTTCCCTGCAGGCAAATGCGGGTAGCAAGGCACACACCAGCCACAATGTTGATGTAGAAATAAGGAAGTAGATATAAGGAAGGTACATTGAATAGGTATACAAGTATGATCATTTTCTAAGATCTGTCTCCTTTAGTGGACACTGACGGGTATATTTAGAAGAATTGCTGCAGTTGGAAGTGAGGGTTCTTATTGCTTACCGCCGCCACCAAATGATGGAGGCGGAAGTCCCCATCCCCTCGCTTCAACGTTAGGCTAAGTAAGGACACCGTCTGAGATAGCCCTGCTCATCCCCTTAGTAGCTTGGCACGAGCAGCCAGGCTTGTCTCTAAGACACGAGTGTTCAATATGCGCAACCTAGCTCACAGTAACCCCATGATGTCACCACAAATAGACTCCACACAAGTTTTGAAAAAATGAGTGTAATCTTTATATAAGCAATTATACGATATGACCATACGATACAATTCAACAAAAAATAATGAGTAGTATTTTTTTCCGGTGGGTTGGTAGGTTCTAATCCCAACCACCGCTCCTAACCAACAGTTAAGCTCACTTCTAACCGTTTCCAAAAGGTTAGGCCAGCCGTATTGCTAGAATCACGCTCGTTGCAAAAGGAAACAAATACTGCAATGCGTAACGATATTCTCCTATACTGTGCAACAGAAAAACAATGCAATACGTAGCTCCACAGTCATGTACTTTGCAATTGAAGAAATAATGCAATGCTTAACACCACCCGCATGCCCTGTACCAGGAAGAAAAAAAAGCAATGTGTCATTCTACAATCCTGTACAGTGCAATGAAGAAATAATACACTGTGCCACATTATACTCAGATACTATGCACTGAAGAAATAATGCAATGCGCAACATTACAATTAGGTAATATGCAAGTTAAAAATGATGCAGTGCATAATGCCTCAAGCATGAAGTTTGTAAGGCCCAAATGAAGTCAGGCGTCATATGACAGTTCAATAGTTCGTTAGCAGCAATAGTCCAAAGTGTAATTCGGCAGTTTCACGTGTTCCGTTAACAGTTCTGGATCAAATGAAGACACAAAAGTGCTGCTCCCCACTCCGGCCCCAGCACTGCCCCTCCTTGGGTTTGCATGGGCCGGGATCCGAGCCGAAGCAACAGCTCGTGCAGCTGACTGAAACCGGAGGCCGAGAGAGTGTCCCTTGAGGCCCACACCCCACCCCAGGTGTTGATCTATGTTACCTGAGGGGCGCGAACCCACTCTCCTCCCCGACGTCAGCGACGTCAGCGACTTGGGCCTTGTTTCAGAACTCTGTCATGGGGTGCGGTGGACTCGGGCCGGCGGCTAAGCTCTTCCGTGGCTGCCAGTCCGGGCTGCTGCGAGTAACTCTGAGGGTCCAATGGCTTGGCCCTCCTTCCAGCGGTCTCAGTCCACACTGAGATCAGCCCTCAGCCCTGTGGAGACTTAAATTCCACTTTGGTGCCCCCCTACTCAGGCACTCCTCACCAGCGCCTCAGGATACCCTTCAACACACACATCGCATGTCCGAGACTCGCCTCTTCTCAGGTGCTCACGATGATCCGGCACTCTTCACCAGCGCTCTGCTTGCACCTCAACATGCACCCTGTGAGTTTGAGTCTCTCCTTTTCTCCTGGTGCACACAATGTCCAGGCGCTCTTCAACAATGCCCTGGCTGCACCACGACATGCACTCTGCGTGTCTGAGACTCACTTTTTCTGTTGGTGCCTACGAGGCCCAGGCGCTCTTCACCAGCGCCCTGGCTGCACCACGACATGCACCCAGCGCGTCTGAGACTCACATCTTCCTTTGGTGACACGATGCCCTGACTCTCTTCACCAGTGCCCTGGCTGCACCCCGACATGCACCCAGCACGTCCGAGTCTCGCTTCTTCCTTTGACGGACACGAGGCCCAGGCACTGCTCACCAACACCCGGGCTGCACCATGACATGCACACTGTGCATCCAAGCCTCACCTCGTCTCCCCGTGCACACCACGACCAGGTGCTCCTCACCAACGCCTTGGCCTGCACTTCGACACACACACCCAGCGCATCTGAGACTTAGCTTACTCTTGCTTGCCTACGATCACACGCACCACTTCTGAGGATCTCAAGCTGCAAAAGCATGCTCACACAGCGTTGCTTGGGACTTCTCATGAACTTTTTATGATTCTGTATTTCCAAACAGGGAGCCGGCTCACCTCGGGCCCTTGGGGGTTACAAGACACAGCACAAAGCAGTTTTCTTCAAGCAGGGCACAGTCCCAACATCCTCTCCCTTAGTTAGAACAGCAAACTGCAGACCAGCCCCAGATCACAACGCAAGGATGGATCTGTCCACAGCAGTCTCGTCAGTTGCTCCTTCTTTAGCAGAAGTTCCTCTTGACCACAGAAAGGGTCCAAGCCTTTACAGTCTCAATCCATATCTGTTTCATTCCCACTTTCAGGGGTTTCAACTCTCTTAGTTATACCCCTTAATGTCTTTGAAGCTTGTATGTGCTCAGGCGTCTCTGACCCCCCCCTAAATCAGTTTTGGGTGTCTCCCTCCCAGTGTCACCTCTCTCCCTTTGATACTGGGGGTCTGGATCCTTAATCACTCAGCAGGAGATGGGGCAATTGGTTTATAGCATCAGACCAGGCCTTTTCACCTCTCTGGCTTCTCCTCCCCCTCCTCTCCAGATGCAGGTCAGCCTGTGCAATCTCAACCCCTTCCTGGGTCAAGACCTCTCCCAGCTCCTCTCACCTTTCAGTTCCAGGCAGAAAATCCACATTTGAGACACAGAAATTCTCAGAGCACAAAACTGAGCCACTTTCTAAAAGAGTGGTTTATAAACACACAGTGACAAAACCACCTTCACAGAAAGATGTGTTATAACGCTGTGAGTTCATACCTACTAAACTTCACGTCTCCATTATAAACTGACAAGAAACTAGGCCAACAAACACAACACCCAGCCTCCCCCATTCTGTCCTAGCGGCAGGATGGCCTTTCAGCAGTGAAAATTGAAATGAAGAGTTGTTCACTGTCTGAACATAGCACACACCTCAGTATATGTTCTGCATTTAACCTACATTTAACCTACACTGCACCCTGCCCAGGGGTTACCTGGGCTCTATCACAGGGGTGCCCGACATGTATGTAAAAGGGAAATCAGGCCTGGCAAGTGGTTGGACTTGTGATTAAACAAAGAGGACTAGCTTAAGTTGACCAAAGTGTTACAGCACTCAAGTTAGTTTTGTCGGGCACCTTGTTGGTGTATTCATGAAGCCCTCACCCACCAACCTAGTTGGTGGCATGCTTCATCATCGGGCCCACCCAGTGACACCTAGTATGTCCCGGGTGTGCTACGACGCCTGATTACAGCGGAGCTGGTATATTGCTGAGAGTGCAGTGAGGTTTGGTGAGTTGTGATTTAAAACGGCTTGGTGGTGGTCCCAGTACCCGAGAGTAAATTAAATTTTAATAACTGGGCCGTCACCAGCGGTTAAAAGTAAGGCTACAGGACGCGTGAGGGTGGCGAGTTACTGCCCCCTGCGTCCTTCAGATGGTCGACATGTTTCAGCCAGTGCCTTAGAGTATTCTGGCTTTCCTCAGGACCGTTTTTTAAAAAGGTGTGGTGTGATAAAACAGACTTAGTGTTGTGGTACAGACTATGTGATACACTCACTATGGCGTTTTTCTGTATGTGAGAGTGGGATTCCCTTCTCATGCATACGCTTTGGGTTATTAGCCAAGGCTTCCTGGAGGGAAGCGGTAAAGGGATGACCAGTCTTTCTGGTCAGTGCCTGCCTTGTACCTGTTGTCCCGCCGCCGTCCTCCGGTAGCATGTTGTCAGGACTACATGCTAACTTAGCATTTTGCATGCAGGCCCTACACTGAAGGCCTGAGTTCCCTTCTCTGCGCGCCTTGCATTACTAGCCCTTGCACACACAGTGCACATCACTAGGGACTTTACTAGTAAGGCAAACCTACCAATCATGGCCAACCAATCACCATTACATTTTAACCAGGGAACTCTTGTACTTTGACATTGATCAGCAGTGGCAAAGTACCCAAAGCATCTAAATTGGCTGTTCTGTGTCAGGAAAATGGTCTAGGGGGAAAGCAAAATGTTTAGGGAACTTTAGCTAAAAAGGCCAAGTCCTACAGCCCCTAAGCATTTTTGACATTGTTTAGCGGCTATTTTGCTACCGCTGTCTTTCGCCGAAATTGATCGCCATGTTTGCCACATGTTCACAATAAGTTGTTTCATGTCATTAGGATCAGATAACCACAGCGAAAATTGCCGCTATCTCTAGCATCACAGCGATAAAAATCTTGGTGCTAACGTGAAAAAAGTGACAGCCGGCCAATTTGCTGCAAACAAGATCACGTTAGTCAGCCCAATGTCACTTTTCAGCTTCTTGAGGCAAAAGGACCTTACAGATGCAGCTCTAAGGAAAAGAAAAAAACACCAGAGCGCAGAATGGAGCATCCAGGATCACGTTCAGCACAGGTCAACAACCTCGCTAAATCACCCAACAGCCAGAATGTCCAGCCAGAGTACCAGGGAAAGAGGTAAAATAAAATCAAGGCCTCATTTATGAAAAGGGGTGCATCACTGGGGTAAAAAACGATGCAGCCCTTTTCATTGCACCATCCTTGTGACACCATGGCGACTTATGCCTCGAAGCATGGACAGTCCTCGGGCTTGCATCTGAGACCCAGAGTGGGAGGCGCCTGAGTTGTGGAGTTACTGTGGCTGATGGTTGAGTAAGGCTGCATCGGGCCCGAGTCTGTGTGCCGTGGCGGTATACATTGAGCCATCAGCGATCGCTGTAACCTGGTGGTGAATTCTGACAGGTCGCATTGGAGATGCCTTGCTGACCTGTGTGAGAAGACAGCTTGTGCCCCTTGGAGCTGTGATAGAGGTGCTCATGCACACCGACGTGTGGATGTCGGCTGCATAACACAAGCCACCACTACACCAGGGTGCACAAAGGAGATTGCAGATGGTGGGCCACGCCTCTCTGGATCACAGGCCAGAGGAAGTGGTGCTGCCTGGATGCTGTGGAGGGCGAGGCCCCCTGAGCTGCGGCAAACTTATGTGGCTGGAGTACTGCAACTTTGCGCCTAAGAGGGTACTGGTGCATCATCTGCATCAGGAGGTTCCCCCGCAAACTTGGTGTCAACTGCTGTACCCAGGTTTGTGAAATCCATCCTGGCTGAGGCTCCTGCTGGACGAGTCACAGACTCGGAGAGAGTGCGGCGGATTGAGCCCCAGTGTCAATGTCCAGGTGAGGAGAAGATGGAACTGGGAGTGGAGGAGGCCTGGGGTCATGTCGGACCGAGGCCTAGGGCCTGTTGGTGGCAAACAACATACTCTGAGCAATCCCTGTGCTGCAGCAGACCCACATCATAGAAGTCACCACACAAGACTGGTGGGGGACTCTGATAACTGGGTAAAATTGCTGATATCAGCCATTGGTGTCAGTGGTTGCCAGGAGCATGGGGTTGGTAGGGGCACATGCCATTTGGCATGCAGCTTGATCTGCCATTACCCGCTGGGGCACTCGGGCACACAGAATCTGGTCACCACGGTTAGATCGGAGGAAACTACCGCGTGGTGCTGCCTTTCCTTGCCCCCTGTTAGTTCGCTTTTGGGAGTACGGGGAATTACCCTTGGGGCTGCCCGAACAAAGGTTCCTAGCTAGCAAACACCTGACTGGAGGAGAGGGGCCGGATGGCCACACTGCACTGCACCGCATGTCATTCATAGTGCCTGGGCGTCTGGCACAATGATGGGCCACCTGCACAAGGGGCCGGCATTGACACCTGGCTGCTCCTCTGTGTCGGTGGTCCAAGTAGCTGGGGGTTGCTGACTACCAGGGCTGGTGACAGCAGACAACCTGGACTCCAAATTATATTCTGTACTCATGGCTGTGAATAAAGTAGGTACCTCCATCAAACAAACGCGGATCTCCCTTGAGAGCTGCATCAACAAAATCACAGTCAACTTCACCCTGGAGCATGCAGGTTATCACAAGCTGACTGACAAGGTGCACGACATGGAGCAAGAACTGGCCAAAGTCCACCCTATTACCCAGAATGCAGTGCTGGAGGTACAGCAGCTACGAGCACATGTGAAGTCACTAGAAAGAAGAGAGGAGGTTGCTGAGGGCTGGTCCCGGTGGAACACCGTGCAGGTGGTGGGTCTGCCCAAGGGAGCAGAAGGAGCTGATTCAGTGACATATACTGAGACATGGTTACGTGACCTTATGCCAGCAGGTGCAGTCTCCCCATTCTTTGTTGTGGAGTGGGCCCATCCAGTGCCAGCGAGCCATCTGCAGCCGGGAACAGGTCCTAGACCCTTTATCTTCCGCCTCCTACAGGGATCATGATGCTGTCATAAGGGAGGTAAGCAAGCTGGGGGTAGTGAAATTGGATAATGATACAGTACTTTTCTTCCCTGACTATGCCATGGGGGTGTGGAGGCAGAGGGGGTCGTTTCTAGTGGTTAGGCGAAGCCTCTGAGAGTTGGGCATCAAATACTACATCCTCTTCCCTGAAAGGCTGCGTGTGGTCTCAGATGGTAACACGCAATTCTTTGACACCACTGAACAGGTCTGGACCTGGGTGGAATCTGCTTGTCGCCAGGTGCTGCGAACAGGTAGTTAATGGTCTGCGCAACAAGCTCTCATTCGCTGAGTCAGTCATAGTGGGAGGTGTAGGAGGAGCAGGCATCCCATCACAAATACAAGCCATCCGCAATCTGGAACAGGTTATACAAGAGAGGTGGAAGTCAATGCATGCGGCACCAATGATGTGCAATTGCAATCAGACAGGACCCCCATACTTCCCCTGAACGCTCCCCCAGCGACGATGGCTCCACTGTGACATGACCATCCGGTGCACAGTCTGGGTGGCTCCTGGATGTGACTCCTCAGACTACAGATGACCTAAGTTAAGGTTGACTGGTTGTGCATCTCAACATACATAATCAAAAGAGGTACCCTCTAAAGGAAGGAGGAGTAAGGGATAGAGATGGTATTACTTTGCAGAGATACAACTGAAAAGGAAAAATCTTTTCTTTTTCATAAAACCCTCACCCACCCAGGTTATCCCTTGGGGGCATGCTCATCATAGGGTCCATCCCTGCTCTCTACGGATAGGAACGTGCTATGGCCTACAAATGCGTGGGAGCACTAACTTTGGAAAATACAGGGTTGTCCTTATGCACCTAACCGCTTATGGTGAATCAGAAGGGAGTTTTATTTTTTTGCCGAAGTAGAAAGGTATGTTAAAAATACCAGTTTAGTGGGTCCCAAAAAACTATTTTATTCCTTACCTCCAAAAAGGTATGCTAAAATCTGGGGACATGTGGAAACACTCTAGGCTTAATTACCTAATGTTTCGCTTGGTGGTCAACTAGTTTCATGCCTATCCCCAAGGCATTTCATCAGGACCTAGAAAGGAGAAAATGATGCTCCCACTCCAAGTGTTATTATAAACACAATATCAATAAAAATACAAAATAAACATAAACATACAGCACCTAATTGGTCTGTGTTTAATCAAAAAAGGCCTGCAAGGATATAAAGAAGAACGAGGGATTAACAAAATACATGACCCTAAGGTCCATTTGGTATTCCTTAGGTTGTGAAAATGCCGCGGTAGTGGTGAAATATATTTTTCAAAGTATGCCCACAGGCTTTTGGAAAATGAGACACACAAGACAGAACAAACATTAAACATATATCAAACAAGACAGAACAAACATTAAATAGCTATCAAACATATATATAATGTCACCAGGATATATTATTCATGTGTTGAAGATAATGACATACTTAAAATGCCACCATCACTGGGCCTCATGAGTCCATCGAGGAGTTTAAAGGAGGCATGCCTGTAGTCAAACCCCAGAGATGCGGAGCTGCGTGAACCGCCAGAAATTCCAGTCCGCAATGGCGGCGGAGGGAGCCAATAGAGAAACACCGCTGTGCGGAATGATGTCCCATCCGCCGTACAAATCATGATGCCGCAAACAGCCCATCCCACCGCAGCAGAGAATCCAACCACCCGGAGACGGCGGAAGCACTACTGCAGAGAGCGAAACTCCACTCCCGGTCCCCTCCAGGACTGCTATGAATCCAGCTCTTCAAGCCTTTAAGCTGCTGTACCTCATCCACTACCAGCAATAAGACATTGACGCTGACAATGGCGCAGGTATGCAAAAACACAACTCTGCATACAACCACAACACACAACTCCTGTGCTGACATATGGTTCTTGTCCACATCAGACACTCTGGTGGGGGCAGGAACATATCCCCCAGTGGACTAACACATGTCCTTCCTGATAGAAACCCACACCTCCGCATCCGGGTCACCCATCAACCTTGACATCACTGCAATCTCCCAGGAAAGTCACTGCAACGGGAAAGACGTGGGAAAACCTGCGCACAATATAGTAGGCAGGGGCAGCGCCAGGCATGGGCAGTCCGCCCAGATTCATTGGGCTCCAACCTCATCCTTCCCACAGTACGCATCACACACCCATTTGGGCACATGCTGTGTGCCCCTCCTGTGCCCCCCTACAAAATTAATCAGACAGGTGTAGCCAGACCTCGCACCTCACACAAGGGAGATAAACTGGGAAGGTGGAGACAACCCTCCTCCTCACACCTACTTTCCACTAATGTGAATCTGAGTATAATTACAAAATGAAGACTCACACTGCATATGAACATCCACTGAACTGTTCACACTGCTTGCACGTCCCTCAGAAAGACCCCACACTGACACTCTGCCACATACTCCTACCATAGGTCAGCAGCAATGGAGGACAATTAATGGGCTAGCCAAAAGTGAAGAGGACAGCGCTGGAAAGCCATGGAGCAAGCCACATAGCATGTGTACATCACATGCAAGAGGAGGTTAATATCACAACCCCCTTAGGCCCTCAAATCAGACATGGGTGGCACAGTAAGTGAAATTAAACCAAAGTGACCTCAGTGCAACAACTCAGGGATACATCAAGGCAAGCCATACATGGGCACAGTAATGATAGGAAGTGTCAGAAGTCATACAGTAACCAGCCACACATCTGTGTCAACTTATTTGACATGTGTATGTCACCAGAACAACACACATGGTTCATTGTCACACTCCCTGACTGTCAAACACAAGTAGGACCTTCACACATGTTCCTCACCCACACACCTCACAGCTAAAACAATCAACACCTGTGTGAAACACACATAATGGTGCAAATGATGTCCTGTGAGTTCACTGACAACCAATCACACTCCCTGTGGTGCATCCACAAATATCAGACTCACACTCAGGGATGCCTGAACCCATGCTGACACAAATACAATCACAAATAACATCCACAGAAGTCCTTTAACCCCAGCCATGTGCAGCCAAACAGTGGAATGTGACCCTAGACAGAACAGGAATACACAACATTGTCACTCAGCACCAATGCACAGACACCATATCCCAAAACAAACAGGAATTGCCTCCTCACAAAACAATCATGAACAATAACTGGGATCAAGGGGACAAATCAGCTAGCACACACATACACAGCACACCGGTCATCAAGTGAACATGGTGTCATAGTGTAACACCAGCATGCACATGCACAATCCTGACAAGTGACAGGCCCAACATAGGAGGACAAACCACGAGTGTGCACTCAAAACAAGTTCATGGACATAAATCCACATTGCTGCACGTGACACACACACAAGAAATGCACACTACACATGCAACACACATATGAATGTATCCCAATGCAAAACTACTCACAAACATCGTCATTAAAATAGAACACCACACACATTGCACCTGTCTGCAGAAAGAGCTAACACAGGCCAAACATCGCATACATCAACAAGAACAACACAACAGAGGCACATACCAATCCATCACATAGCAAACTCACATACACCTTAGCCTTCACCCACAAATGCACATCTCATGGAAACCCAGATGCAAACAACATGATTAGACGACTGGGATGTGCATACACATGCACTGTACATGAGCCACCATGCCTGCAAACCAGTAGAAGAAAATATACTAAAACTAATTGTGGAACTGTCCTGAGTGGCACATTAGTCCTGTACACAGATCATCCTCACACAGCATAGTGTCACACTATGAAGTGGTGGGAAGGCACACACACTGGCAAGGCATGGGGTGGAAGACATGAGATTTAAGTGGGGTTTACTTCAGTAGTGGACAGGTGAGGAGTGTGCAGTCCACAAACACAGAGGAGTAACTCACAATATGTAGGCACCAGAAGCACATATAGGGGATGGTATGACTCCACATACCATACTGGAGCCAAAAATGGGTCAAGTGGCTGCAATGTATGAGAAAACTCACAAATAATGTCAGTGTGGCAGAGCAGGTATGCACAGTGAGCACAAACAGAAACAAGACACATGGCTCCTCAACAAAAGACAACACAGACTTGGCAATCACATGCTCTGTATACTAACATCTGGCAGCGACAACAAGTAGGTGTCCAGCAAGAGTGCAAGGACACACCAACACACTGCACAATGCCCAACCCACAACACCTACATGTGCCCACAATCTGAAGCCCATGGCTGACAACTTAAACAAACAGGCACTCATCACCTGCATCATACATGTGTGCACTTGGCATTGCAGGGGCACACACACATTAACACTACTGACAATGACAGGCCATTCACACTGTATGACTACTCAAGTTCACATATTCAAATGCACCCATGTGACTACGAAGACATGCCTACACACGATGACCACACATTAATACTGCTGTTCAAACATCAAGAAAGATCACACAGATATGATGGACCCTGGCCACCCCACAAGTAATCCTGTGGATAGAATTCACCTCTGTTGTGGTATTGAATCCTAACATGATGTGTACAATTTAGCAAACCTGACCATAGAATGCTAAGGATAACAGTAGATCATCATAAACAACCATCATTGCACACTCAAGCCTCAGGCTCAACAAGAACAAAAGTGCCTGTCACCTCTGGGAAAGTCTGAAAAAGTAAAAGAAGCAATTGGTGATGTTAAAGTGGTATTCAGAGCATGTGTCACATGCAACCATACTCATACATAAAATATTCTATTTAGCAAGAACGTTGACAACAGGAGTAACTGTCTTTATTACTGACTTAAGACCCAGATTGGCATCACAAATTCAAAACAGCACGACCATTGGCCAGTACAAATTTGAAGTATGTACATGTGTGCATGAGAAACTGCACAGGGAATGGGCATCTAAAGCGACACAGCAAGGCCATTGGCCAATCCATAGTTCTGGTGTGCACATGTGTGCATGAGAAACTGCACAGGGAATGGGCATCCAAAGTGACAAACAGCAAGGGCATTAGCCAGAACAAATTCAAAGTATGTACATGTGTGCATGAGAAACTGCACAGGGAATGGGCCTCCAAATTGACAAGCAGCAAGGCCATTGGCCAGTCCATAGTTCTGGTGTGCACATGTGTGCAGGACAAACAGCATAGGGAATGGGTAACACCGTCCACTGCCATGGAAATCACCCCAACTCAGAGGATACGAATGGGCAGTCGAGGCACCGCTGTGGGAGAGATGGGGTTGGGAGTGACTTTGCCTCAGATTTGGCTGTCAGTTTAACTGGGAGGTGGTTGATTGTCAGGGCCAGTTGGAGGACTGGACCTGGGAGAGAGAGGATCGGCTGAGGTAGAGGCATCAGTGGCTGTGGGAGCCTGAGGGCTGCTTGGACCAGGTGGCGTGGTGGCACGGGGAGGTGGAGACATGCTGCCATGAGACACAGTGTGTGGGGGTGAATGTTGAGGGCTGGGTCTCAACTTCTCAGGGATTCGATATCCAATGACTTTCTTGCAGGAGTGGGAAGTGGGATGGGCATAACAGCCTCACTTTCCACCAAAGGTATATCAGGTGCAGGTGCCCCTCCCTGTGGGGATTTGCTGGATCTGTTGGTATGCTTGGGGTATCCTTGCCTTTTCCCCTCCATCCCATGTTGCTCTCCTGTCCTATCTTCTCAGTGGTGTGGGTGGGAGTTGACGTTGTGGTTGAATCTGCTTTAGAGAGGTGTTTGTGCCGAGTCTTTGTAGGCACCAGTTCACAGCAGACATGGCAACTGTTTGTTTGTCTTTAGGAGCAGGTGGGGGGTGCGAGGGCTCTTGGATGGGGGTGATTTGCAGGAATGCGAGGCTGAGGCCCCTTCTTGGCCTGCTGCCCCTGAGTGTCACATGAAGGGCTTTTGCCTTTGCACTCCTGTGTGCCTGTGTTGTGTTTTAAGGATGGTGCCTGTTAGATCTGGGGGTCTCTAGTTGGCAATGGTATTCACTTTTGTCAAAATAGGGACCCTTACTTCTAAGTCAGGATAAGGGGATTATTCTCCTTAATAACCCCTGCTCAACCCCTTGGTAGCTTGGCACGAACAGACAGGCTTATCTCAGAGGCAGTGTGTTAAGCATTTGTGAATATACACTGTAATACAGTGAAAACAGTTCAGATGGACACAACACAGGTTTTATAAAAATAGGTATTCTCTATAAAGACTTAAACACAAGACCACAAATGACAAAAATCCACAATACTACACTTAAGATTGCTTAAAAGATGATTAAAGTTGCTTAGTTCAAGTTGATGGTAAATGTGACAAAGTTCTCAATAAAGTACCTGGATGCGTAACACAAAGTAAACAAAAGGCTTGCAAAAGGGGAGATGCATTGTTTCTGTGACCTGGGGGAGATGATGCGTCGTGCCTCAATGCTTGCGCAGAGCAGGGGATACGTTGTGATCCTTACCGGTGTGGAGGTGATGCGTAGATTCTCTGCCGGCGGGCCCGTTGCAGTGCGCAAGATGGCGCCTTGATGCGATGCGATGATCCGGTTGCGATGCGAGAAGATGGCGCTCTTGATGCGGAGATGCGATGACGCCCTGGCAGCCTTGCGACGACTCTGTACTTTGGAGCCGCGAAAGTCCCTGCGACATGCTTCTCTGGTGATACGATGGTGACTCTTACGATGGCGTCACGCTTCTCCGGTGATGCGACAGCAGGCAACTTAGATGAACACATGCTTCCAGGAAGATGAGGCGAAGCCGCGCTTCTCCGGTGATGCGACGATTTCAGCTGCGGCGGGAACATGCTTCTTCTCGATGCATCGTGCTTCCAGCTCCCAGCGGCACACAAGTGTCTGGAGTCAGAAATCCCAGCAAGGAAATGCAGTGGGGAGCTGTAGGTGAAGTCTTTTGTCCCTGAGACTTCAGCAGGAGGCAAGCACAGTTCAAGCCCTTGGAGAATATTCTGTAGATGAAAGTCCTTACAAATTTCCTTCTCCTTTCCCTTGGCAATGAAGCAACCACTGCAGGCCAACCCAGCAAACAGCACACTGGCAGAGGGGCAGTACAACTCCTGCAGCTTCCTTGGTTCTTCTCCTTGGCAGAAAGGTTTCTTGTCCAGAAGTGATCTAATTTCTTGGGATCAGGGTCCCAATATTTATATCCCAAATTCCTTTGTTCTCTGAAGGCAGAGAGGCCTCTGCCTAGTCCAAACCAGTTCCTGAGCACTTTGTTTACATGACTCTGTTCTTTCTTTCACTGTGCAGGGCAGAGACATCAGCCGCCCCACAGGAGGTAGCGCCAGCACAGGGGAGGGAAGATACTGCTCTGGAGCACTCTGTTGACTTGATTCCTCCTCTCCTTTCACAGTGCATGGCAGACACATCAGACAAGCCACAGGAGGTGCGGCCAGCATTGTGGAGGGAAAGCCCAGCCCTATTCAGGTCCCAGGTGCAACTCCTTCCGCCCATCTAGATGCAGATCTCTCTATTAATCACCAGGCTGCCCCAGCCTGTCTCCTGGAATTCTCCAGCCCTGTCTCTCACAAACCCAGACAAGGAGAACACAACCTAGCAGAGGCAGGCCTAGACAGTTAGGCAAGAAAATACCTACTTTCTTAAAGTGGCATTTTTAAACACAGAATATTAAAACCAACTTTACTAAAAATAAGCTTGGGTGAAATTTGCGAATTCGCGATCCGCAAATTCGTGCGAAAGCGAACTCGCAATTTGCAAAATTTGCGAATTTGTGCGAATTTGCAAATTTGCTGTTTTTGCCAGTTCGCAAGGGTTTTTTACAAGTTCGGGAACGCGAACTTACTTTTGTGGTCGCAACCGTCGTGACCATGTTGTTTCTAAGTGTCCAGCCTGTTTGCGACCCTGTGGTTCATCGCAGCCACCCTCCGGTTCATCACTGCCACCCTCTGGTTCACCAATGCCACCCTATGGTTTGCCACTGCCACCCTCTGGATCATCACTGCCACCCATATGTTCACCACTGCCACCCTCTGGTTCATCACTGCTCTCCTTTGGTTCATCACCTTGTGGTGCACCACTGCCACCCTCTGGTTCATCACTGCCACCCTCTGGTTCATTACTGCCACCCTCTGGTTCGCCACTGCCACCCTCTGGATCATCACTGCCACCCTCTGGTTCATCACTGCCACCCTCTGGTTTGCCACTGCCACCCTCTGGATCATCGCTGCCACCCTCTGGTTCACCAGTGCCACCCTCTAGGTCATCACTGCCACCCTCTGGTTGATCAGTGCCACCCTCTGGTTCATCCCTGCCACCCTCTGGTTCATCACTGCTATCCTCTGGTTCATCACCTTGTGGTTCGCCACTGCCACCCTCTGGTTCATTACTGCCACCCTCTGGTTCGCCACTGCCACCCTCTGGATCCTCACTGCCACCTTCTGGTTCATCACTGCCACCCTCTGGTTTGCCACTGCCACCCTCTGGATCATCACTGCCACCGTCTGATTCACCAGTGCCACCCTCTGGTTTATCACTGCCACCCTCTGGTTGATCACTGCCACCCTCTGATTCAAGGCTGCCACCCTTTGGTTGATCACTGCCATCCTCTGGTTCATCCCTGCCACCCTCTGGTTCATCACTGCCACCCTCTGGTTTGCCAGTGCCACCCTCTGGATCATCACTGCCACCCTCTAGTTCACCAGTGCCACCCTCTGGTTCATCAATGCCACCCTCTGGTTTGCCACTGCCACCCTCTGGATCATCACTGCCACCCTCTGGTTCACCAGTGCCACCCTCTGGTTCATCACTGCCACCCTCTGCTTGATCACTGCCACCCTCTGGTTCAAGGCTGCCACCCTGTGGTTCATCACTGCTATCCTCTGGTTCATCACCTTGTGGTTCACCACTGCCACCCTCTGGTTCATCACTGCCACCCTCTGGTTCATTACTGCCACCCTCTGGTTCACCACTGCCACCCTCTGGATTATCACTGCCACCCTCTGGTTGATCACTGCCACCCTCTGGTTGATCACTGCCACCCTCTGGTTCAAGGCTGTCACCCTCAGGTTGATCACTGCCATCTTCTGGTTCATCCCTGCCACCCTTTGGTTCATCACTGACACCCTCTGGGTTGCCACTGCCACCCTCTGGATCATCACTGCCACCCTCTGGTTCACCAGTGCCACCCTCTGGTTCTTCACTGCCACCCTCTGGTTGATCACTGCCACCCTCTGTTTCAAGGCTGCCACCCTCTGGTTCATCACTGCTAACCTCTGTTTCATCACCTTATGGTTCACCACTGCCACTCTCTAGTTCATCACTGCCACCCTCTGGTTCATTACTGCCACCCTCTGGTTCACCAGTGCCACCCTCTGGTTCATCACTGCCACCCTCTGGTAGTTCACTGCCACCCTCTGGTTCAAGACTGCCACCCTCTGGTTCATCACTGCTATCCTCTGGTTCACCAGTGCCACCCTCTGGTTCATCACTGCCACCCTCTGGTTGATCACTGCCACCCCCTGGTTCAAGGCTGCCACCCTCTGGTTCATCACTGCTATCCTCTGGTTCATCACCTTGTGGTTCACCACTGCCACCCTCTGGTTCACCACTGCCACCCTCTGGATCATCACTGCCACCCTCTGGTTGATCACTACCACCCTCTGGTTGATCACTGCCACCCTCTGGTTCAAGGCTGCCACCCTCTGGTTGATCACTGCCATCCTCTGGTTCATCCCTGCCACCCTCTGGTTCATCACTGCCACCCTCTGGTTCACCATTGCCACCCTCTGGTTCATCACTGCCACCCTCTGGTTGATCACTGCCACTCTCTGGTTCAAGGCTGCCACCCTCTGGTTCATCAATGCTATCCTCTGGTTCATCACCTTGTGGTTCACCACTGCCACCCTCTGGTTCATCACTGCCACCCTCTGGTTAATTACTGCCACCCTCTGGATCATCACTGTCCCCCTCTGGTTTATCACAGCACCCTCTGGTTCACCACTACCACCCTCTTGTTCACCACTGTAGATTATGGGGGAAAAGCAAAGCACACCTTCCCAGCCTCAACTGAGATGAATTCATTTGGGGCTGGTTAATGTGTCACTGAATTTGAGCTTTAAGTCTAGCACCTGCTTCCTTAGATGTAAGTGCTTCCTGTTGCAGTTTATTTTTTTTTACAGGAGCATTGTGCCATACTTGTAACTATTTTCTGCCCCTGCTTTGAGGGTCAGAGCAGGGTCAGAGAATAGTTGCAAGTAGGCAACTGAACTCTGGAGGGGCCCCTCAGGAAGCACTACAGGGAATGGTTACTAATTAGCTTGAACTTTTGCACCTGCTAAGTGGTTTCAGTTTTGCAAAATGTGTTTTTCTTCAATTTCGCAAGATTCGCGGGGCGCGAATTCACTCGAAATCGATCTTGCAATCCGCGAATTCGTGCGAATTTGCGGATTTCTGTTTTTTTTGCCTGTTCGCCCGTTTTTTTGCTTATTTGTGGACCGCTTGCAGCGCACCGACCGCGAGGTTGCCAATGCGGTCATACATGGGCGCGGGCATCTTGTGCGCGTTGCGTATTTCCGTTTCTGGGCGCTATTGACAATGTCGCGTTGTGTGCGGAGCGCTATTACCAGTTTGCACGTGTTTTTGCGTACTCGCATGGGAAAAATCATGCGAACTTACCCACGCGGTCCTCAATGGGCGCGGCCATCTTGTTTTTCATTCATTGCTATGGTTCTGCGCATGCTTTCTAATCCTCCTTTCATCTGTGCAATCCTTTGTTTCTTTGGACTTTTTTATCTTTTCTACTATATATCTAGCCCTCTTTTTTTCTAGATCTATATTTTGTGTTTTTTTCAACTTTTCATTACTTTTAAAGCTACTTTTTTAAACTTTTATTTTTACTTTACTTTTTCCCTATTCTTTCCTTTTTTTTTCTTTCTGCTGTACAGGACCATGGCAAAGGGAGCCGGGAAAGAGAAGGGGAAGGGTCCCGCACTCCGTACCCGTCTCCCATGCGGGCGATTGCGGGGGGAGCTAGTCACAGCCCGGGAGATCTTCAGCGCGGAGGAGGTGGCCGCACTGGTTTACTATGTGCAGCGCCGCCTCCCCAAGACCATAGTGACAGTCGGCAGGATCGCTAGCGGATACGGGCTCCGGGAGCGTCAGAAGCGGAAGGAGAAGGTGTGCCGGGCCATGTATCAACACTCTCGGGTCCGGCGCACCTACAACCAGGCCACGCACTGGTGGTCCGATCTCCTGGACCAAGAACGCGACCTGCTCGACCTGCTAGGCGTCGAGATCCCCTGGCTTGGTGAGTAGTAGTAGCTATTTAATCACTACTCTGTTTTCTCCTGCTCTATGTGTTATCATATTGCAAATTTTTGTTTTTTCCCAAGAGCCATAATGCTGCCGATTAGATTGGTAAATTATGTTTCAAAATGTTCTGTGATTGCATTTCAGGTGCATTGCTCTCCTGCTCAGTGGCGGTGGTACTATGCTTATTTGTTTTCTATTTTTTTTGCTCATTTCATTGGCCTGAGTAATTATGTATGAGTGTACTTTACAGAACTGCGTAATGCTAGACACTAAGGGGCAGATTTACAATTACTGGCGCATTCCTGCAAATTAGCAGGGATGCGCCAGTAATTGTGCGCCACGCCTCCACCACCCATGGTGCACCGCATTTACAATGCGGCGCACCATGGGGCAAAAACGACTCAGAAGCGTCACGCATCTGTGCCCTAAAGGCAGTGCATTGCTGGAGTTGCGTTGCAACCACGACGCAGCTCCAGCCATGCTCGGGAGTGCCCTATCTCTCCAATGCTGCGTGAAGCCGTACGTCTGCTTCAAGCAGGCACAGGGTTTTGACTGAGTGACGCTGCATTGGCCTAAAAGTGACTGAGTGAAATCTTGTAGATTTCACTCAGCCACTTTTAGGATGTGTTCCTGCGCAGGAACGCACTCCCTTGCGCCGGAACGCCCACTGATGGCGTAGTGCTTTACAACGTGATGCTTCTCCCAGATGCGTCACATTGTTATTATACCCAGCACCATGGCGCCTCTTTAGCGCTGCCGCTGCATCACAAAAGCCACGCAACAATGGAGCAAAAGAGCCGCAAGGGACTTGTAAAACTGCCCCTAGAGACTCAAGTCTAGTCCTTCCTTTGTACACCTGCCACTAAGAAGAGATAGTGGTGGTGGATTGATAGTTTGAGTATTCTAATGACTGGTTATGTAGTAGGAAACTTACTTTTTAGTGTTCTCACTGGTCTGCAGTCACGATGGACCTTGTCTGTCACTTTGCGTGCTGCCTAGTGCTGCCTTCCAGTCCTAGTCGACCCTTTTTGTAGTTTGTTTAGTGAGTTACATAACTTTCCAAGTCGACGATCCGCGAATCCAGCAATACTAATATCCTAGTAGACCACATCAGATAGGTCAATAAATGTAGTGCAATTGTTGTCTATTTGCTATTTCCCCGAAATAATTTGTTATTGTTCTTTTGAAATGTTTGATTTGGTTGACAACAATCATCCATGTTTGGGTCTTTCTTTCATGTTGTACATCAGCTTCCTCCCGGGGCAAGAGGACAGTGGAGGAGGTAGCGGCGCTGGCGGACGAGGACCAGGAAGGCCAGGATCGGTCAGGCGAGGGCTCATCTGCTGGCCCCAGTAAGTTTTCATGTTAATATTAATACTTATACTTCCCTATCTTTTAGAGTATCTATTTTTTACTAACGTTCCACATTCAATTTTTCCTACATCGTCTTTGATCTTTTTGTAGACTGTTTCTAAATTCTTATTCTGCCTCTACTATGACTCCCTGTGGTACTACTAGATTATTATTATTAGTCTGTCTGTGTAGCTAACTAAGCTTGCACAGTTGGCAAAAGGTGTTAAACGAAACTCCCATTCTATTCAGCAATAGCTTTATGCACTGAGTGCAGTCCTCTGGGTTGTCCATAATGTCTTTTGAAGTCTTCTAAATGTTTATGCTTTGACAATTCCTAACAATAAACTGTCAATGACCAACAAGAAATAATAAGATACTAGTTAACTTTTTGATTGGATAGGAGGACAATCCATACTACTATTGTTGCAGGGACAATTCTGCACAAACAGAACTATGGACACTAAATAGTGCATTGTTTATCAATTATAATAGGCGAAGTTAGACTTTCCACATACCTCAGTCATAACAGAATTTAAACCCCCAGTCTCCTTACTGACTAGCTAGTGTGACAGAGTCATTTAGCTCCCTAATTCATCGTTGATTGATTCCCAATGATGATTATCCAACCCAGGACATAAGACTACGGAGTCAGAATCCAGAACTGTCAGAGCCACGGACTCATGCTTGCAAATTGCAAACCCTTTCGCTCACTCACTCATGACTAAAAACCACAGAGTCTATGTAAGTTTTAAAGCTTTATTAAAAGTAAAAACATTTATTAAAATCAAGTTCATCATACAACATAAACGGTGGATTGAAAATAGAAAAGTGCTTAGTGATCTCACAAATTAATTTTGGGCAAACCCTCACCTGGTTGGAACTTCAAATCTTTTTTGTGGTGCTGAATCGTTGCTGACTCCGTCCTACTGATGATGATCTGATGTTGCTCTTGTTCTTGGAAGGGAAGCTTCTGTCTGTTATGAGAAAAACGGTGCATGTTAAAAAGCAAGAATTCATCAGTTGTGCCAAAAAGTGTAGCAAGACAACAACCTTCCCTGAAAAAAAGTGCAATTTTTAGTTTTGACTAGACAGTCACAAATTATTATATTTGTTTGTGTCGTTGTAGTGACATTTTTTCATTCCTAGACAAAATACTAGGGAGTGGTGTATATGGTATCTAAGAATCTAAAATGTTTTTTCTAGAAGGAACATCGGCACAACCATCCACCGGTGTCGGGGCCAGCGCGGAGGTGGGCACTTGGAGGACCACAGCCGAAAGGCCCGGTGGCGGAGGGTACGCCTAAATCCCCGGGATTCACCTGCCTTGTCAAAACAGAGACACAGACTCTTCGTCTGGCGTAGAAGATGGTATTTATTAGCTGCAGCTAGTACAGTAGTCGTCAATACAAAGAGGTTCAAAAGAGACTGCCACTTAACTCCGTGGCGCACAGGTTTATATATCATACAGCACAATGCAAAAATGCAATCATACACGAGCATGAGCTATAGGCAAACGTTATAGACAATACTTTAAGTCCAAAACAACTCAAGTTCCCAAGTATGTTTGTCACTCGACCCTTTAAGCAAATCACAAGTAAATCCACACAATTCAGTTTACTAGCAGAGAAAACACAGCTGTGTGTCGTAGAAGGACAGTCGAGAAACAGGAGAATGCATGAGACGTGTAGCGAAGGACAGCAGATAAGATAACTTAAGGGAAACAATGGTGTGAAATGACATGTAGTCCGGACGGGGATTAATCAGCTCAGACAGGAATTAGTGTACTCGGCCAGACCCTGACACTCGTTAGTAAACATAGGCGAGGAAGCTACCTGACACGCAAAACAGAAACGAAAAACATCGCGTTCGCCAAGCTGCCTGAGTGAGGGCAACACAAAAATCGGCGGCGATCTCAAAATGGAGGCTCTGCACGAACAAATTCGTAATTTACAGAACCTCGGTCCCTCCTTTTGCCATTACTCAGCAAAACAAACCAACTCATGCTAATCTGAGTCAGAGTCAATACTGATATTCATGAAATCTTCAAGTTGTTGCTGCACCATCATTCTAATATTCTCTGTCTTCTGAGTAGCAGATCGTGGAATGCACAAGGTAGCCAACAGGCCACACACTGCAGGACCACACTGAACGCACAAACAATAAGAGAATATGACAGCTAGAATTGCTCCAAAGGACGTTAAGATTTTCCATCCCCAAGTTGACAGTATTCCCCACAACCATCCCATAAAAGCCCAAACCCCTTCATCCTGATGTATCGACTCGGAGCTCGGAGACTGTGTGCAATTTGGAAATGGCCTGGTATACTGCTGGAGTGTCATCTGGAATATAAATGCAGCAACTAGATCCGATCAATCTACAGACACCTTCTCGATCTGCTAGAATCACGTCTAGCGCAATTCGGTTCTGAAGCGTCATAGGACGGTCCGCTTGAAGCTCTGCGGTAATGTTACCTATCGCACTTGCAGTAACATTAATAGTGGTCTCAACCACTCAAACCAATTGCCTAATGTGTCTGCTGTTAACCATTGGACCCCAAAAGGGAAGGAATCCCTTAAGGAAATCTTCTCCCTCTTGCTCTGCCGTGTCTTTGGCATCGAATACGCCTCTGCTATATCTAACTCTGTGATGGTCTGACAAAGCTGTATATTTAGAGGGCAGAAGAAAAGCTATGTAACAAGTTCCAGAAAAGTTAGAAGGTAACCAAGTGTAGGCTCGATCATTACAAACATGGAACTAGCGGAGGGAAATCAAGAGACGAAAGAACATATGTATATGTACATTTCTGGATATCATCAATTTTCTTGCTATTAATCTGGAGACAAAGATTTCCTTTATGGGGCACAGTCCACACTGAAGAAGACTCGCCTTTTCTAGTTTTATAGCTGAGAATGGAGACATAGTGGGTAACATTCCATCCATCATAAGCTTTCTTTTCATCCAATGGAATCTTACTCTTCTCTACAATTTTGGCCATTACCATTATGCTTTTTATCAAGGAACCATGACTAAAATCTAATCCATTCCCAGGAGTTCTCACAGGGCTTCTAAGTCTGTTGTGGTATACAGTCGAAAGCATAGCCAAATAGGCCCAAGCTGAACCTTCGTATGAGAAAGGAAGAACCAGATATGGCATTCCCTTTTGTGTATTATGTGGCATGAGTCCGCACACCCAACAGTCAGTCATATTAATAGCCAACTGATGTTGGTGCAACAACTGAATAAACGTATTATTCATATACTCGGCTCTCCTTATCTGCTCATGTGGCGTTAAAGTATGCATTTTGTGTGAAAAGACAGAAAGTCGAGAAGGCAAAGAAGTTGTAGTATTAGCAACACTTCTTGATTGTAGGATACGAACAATCCATCTTGTGCAGGCTAATAAAATACACAAAAACATAAGAACACACAAAGCTACGCCAAATCGGCTATGTAATAGTTTACAATATTTTACTCTCATTTCTTGCTTCCTATTTTCCCTACCTACAATTATTGTACCATCCATCTTTATCTAAAAAAAATGTCGCTCACGGCACTCTTCTCCAATCACTCAGCTAATCACTTCTGTATACCTGAGGCACTAGCCGCTTACTAAAGAACAAAATCAGGTTACAGTCTGAGTCTCCTACCGTGACCCTGCGACGGAGACAGATGGCACATCTAATACTAGTATTACACAAAAAAACAAAAAGAACAAAAGAATGTCTTTAATTAGTAAAAAAAGTGTTCAAGAATTAAGTTCGTTGGGTCTTGGCCTTACATTGTAGCGTGTTTTTCTCGGCACGGTCTGATCTTTAAACAGTATTTCTGGGTTAGTGGTGTCTATTCGACGATGCACAGGCACAGCAGCTTGAAGAATATCGTCATCCACTTTTTCAGACAGAGTCCCATAAATCTGAGCATCACTGAACGGGACAAAACAAGGAACAGCTGCAGTGTCCGATTCTCTTACACCACTACGAGTCCACTGGTCAAAGGGTAATGGAAGTGACACCTTTTTGCAGTGCACTCCATGCACCCAATTGCGCTTTCCCACCACCTTGACAGCTGTGCAAGTAGCGAGCAACACCTGCGTAGGTGGAGACCACCTAGACTCCAAATTCCTAGTCCGTTTAAAGTTCTTCACACAGACCCAGTCGCCGGGAACGATGGTGTGACCTGGGTCTGTGGAGGCCTCTGGCAGAACACTTTGTACCTGTTGACGAATAACACTCAATTTAGTAGTCAAATCTTGCAAATAATCAATTAACAGAGGATATGGCATATCTGAGTATCTTTTGGGACGAGGGACACCCCAAACATTTGCTGGACGTCCAAATACCACTTCATATGGGCTAAGTCCCATACGAGAGTGCACAGTAGTTCTGGTTGACAAAAGAGCTAAGGGCAGAGCATCTGGCCAAGCAATTCCTGTACTGGCTTGAATCTTCGCCAGCTTAAACTTGAGCGTACCATTGTAACACTCAACCAAACCCGCTGACTGTGGATGGTTTGCCGCATGGAATTTTTGTTTAATTCCGAGACCAGAACATACTTTCTGCATTATCTGGCCTACGAATTCACTTCCATTCTCACTCCAGACAATACGCGGCAAACCAAACCTGGGAAAAAATTCCTTAATTAACACTTTAGCAGTTGACAAAGCAGTGTTATCTTTGAAGGGGTAGGCCTCTATCCAGCGGGAAAAGGCACATATCAACACCAGAACATACTTGAGGTTGTTACAGCGATCCATATGAATGTAGTCGATCTATCTGTAACACCTCAAAGGGATATGACGGAGGAGCAAAATGGCCTGCTGGAGTTGGGGTTCCTTTTCCTGGGTTATGCATTAAGCAAACAATGCAATGTTTAACCACATTTTCTGCACATTTCGGAATTCCTTCATTCTGCCATACCAGAGCCAAAAGCTTACATATGCATTTTGCACTAATATGAGCCGGGCCATGAGCCATAGTCATGACCGGCAACACATAAGCGTCCAGTAACAACCATCGCTGATGTCCTGACAACTCTGTCCAACAACCCGTTGGATCTAACTTTCCTGTCCTTTCTTTCCACATGCTCAATTCTTTCTTAGTAGCTTCTCCCTGAATCGTTTTCACACTCTCAATCGTATCTTCACACATTCCAATTTCCCTCACCCAATTTGCGGGGCCTAACACATACATTTGACTAGTGGTGTTTCTAGCTGTAGTTTTCGCTATCTCGTCTGCAAACGCATTTCCACGACCCACATCATTTGTGATTTTCTTATGTGCACTGCACTTTATGATCGCTATCTGTGCTGGGAAAGTAAGTGACTCAAGAAGATCAGTTACCAACTGACCATGCTGAATCTTTGTCCCATGAGAGGTGAAAAATCCTCTCTCTCCATAACTTTCCGAAACTATGTGCGACACCGAACGCATACTGACTATCTGTATACACATTCACTCTCTTTCCCTTCGACAGTACACATGCTCTAGTCAAAGCTATTAATTCAGCTGCTTGGGCTGAATTATGTCCAATACGTGCCGTCTCAACAATAGTGCATAAGGTGGTAACAGCATAGGCAGAAGTGGTTTCTCCATTTGGAAGTTTAAAACAAGAGCCGTCCACCCATAGGATCCCGTCCGGGTCCATGAGAGGAGTGTCCTTTAAATCAATTCTACCCTTCGTTTCTTCTTCTGTTCGAAGAAAACAATCATGCTTTTCCTGATCATCTTTCCCATCTGGGAGTGGCAACAATGTTGCTGGATTTAGCGTGTTACATCTTTTGATATGTATATGGCTTGCTAGAAGTGTCAGCTTGTAACCAGACAAACGAGCGCTCGTGAGATGCTGCATCTTGGTTCTATTTAACAAAGTATCCACTGCATGTGGAACCGTAACAATGAGTGTGTTATCTAATACTAATCCGGCAGACTGTCTAATAGAAATTGCCGCAGCTGCCGTAGCTCTGAGACAACTGGGCAAGGCTTTAGCTACTGGGTCTAATGTAGCGGAGAAATAGGCACATGGCCTTTGCTTATCTCCGAATTGCTGTGTCAAAACTGACAACGCGCAACCTTCTCTCTCATGAACGTACAGTATAAAAGCCTTACTATAATCTGGGGTACCCAACACTGGAGCGGAACACAGGGCAGTACGTAAATCAACAAAACTTTTCTGACATACATCCGTCCAAGGGAGCGGATGGGGCGTATCTTTCAGCGTTAATGCCACCAATGGTTTCGCTAAGAGAGAAAAATTAGGAATCCATTTTCTACAATAGGAAGTGATACCCAAAAAGGCATGCACTTCTCTCTGTGTGGTGGGTACAGACATCTGTGAAATAGCATGAATACGTTCTGGGGTCAATCGCCTTCCCTCCTTCAACAAGAGATCACCTAAATAGGTCACTTCTTGTCAGACATACTGTAACTTGGAGGGCGATACTTTATGATTCAAAACAGCCAAATGATGCAACAACGCCACAGTCACACTCCTACACACATCTTCCGTATCAGCAGCCACCAGCAAATCATCCACATACTGAACAAGCGTAGCACCTGGAGGCAAAGGAAAAGTATCAAGTTGACATTTAAGAGCTTTACTGTAAATAGGTGGACTTTCACAATAACCTTGAGGAGCTCTCTTGAAGCGAAAACTTCGGCCACCTAAAGAGAAACCAAAAATATCCCTACTCTCCTCAGCAATGGGAATGCTAAAGAAAGCATTCTTAAGGTCGATCACTGAAAACCAAGCTGCCGAAGCAGGAATCATCGTCAAAAGGCTGTAATGTCCGGAACAACAGGAAACTGTGGTACCACTATTTTGTTGACTTCTCTTAAATCAATAACAAATCTATAGACAGGAGGCTGTGAAGGATCCGTCCTTTTAAGGATCGGGAGAACAGGGCTATTACAGACATTGCCTCTAGTCTCTTCAACCACACCTTTCTGAATGAAGTCATCAGTAATGGCCATCACTAGAGATAAGATATTGAGGAATGCGTGGCATTCGAACATTATCCTTAACTGTGACGACATACGGTGGGATCGCCAGACGGCCCACGTCATTCAGGCCCGTGGCCCAAAGACATTCTGGGAGAGAACATAACCCAGATGGAAACTTGTCCCGAGATAAATACATAGGGGACATTAATCTTTTTCCCAACGGGAGATGCACACCAGAAGGGGAACAAAACAATGTTGCATGCAACCTTTTTAGCAAATCTAAACCCAATAAGTTCTTGTTACAACCAGTTGTCAAAATCAGTGGAGCTTCCAAATCATAAGGACCAATCGAAACAGGCAGGGGGCAAGAAACCGAATTACAAACTGGAGCACCAGAAAATCCCACAGAAGTATTTACTAAGCCAGACAAAGGGGCCCCAGGGAGTTTAGAATGAATAATTGAACTTCTCATCGCACCAGTATCCAAAAGAAACTGTTCTGAGACACCCATTGTATTAACAGTGACATATGGCCCATCTTGATCTACTGGAATCGACACAACTCCCTTACTTCGTCCTTGGCTGTCCTATTCGGTCTGAAAATTGTCAGCCCTTTCTTCAACGTAATAATCATCGTTGTAATACTGCGTAGACGGAACTGCCTGCTGGTCAAAGTAATTCGATATAGATGGGACACAAGAACGCTGCTCCGGAGAGGGCGTACCTCGTCCTCTTCCCCTAGATCCTGTCTGAAAATTACCACGACCTCGAGAAGCAGACATCCTATTATTACGCTGTAATAAGAACGGACAATTACTTTTAAAATGTCCTTCCTCCCTACAATATGCACATTGATTAAGACCTAATGAAGGTCTCGGCGTAAAATACTCAGGTTTTTGCAACAGTCTCTGAAACTGTGGAGGCTGCTGAAACTGAGTGTTTTGCTGATGCTGATTCGAACGAGGCGGATACGCCTGCTGTAAAAGAACTTTAGTTTTCAAATCCTTATTTTTCTTCTCTTGCTTCTCATTCTCCTCCTTATCCCTATTCTCATAATACTGTGCAGTGGCCAATATCTTGGCAGGAGAAGAGACAGCCCATGCACTTTCAGAACTCTTCAGTTTATTTGATAATTCAGGAAGTAAATTATATACAAACTTGTCCACAAATAATTGCTGGCCACCCTCTACACTCAAATCCTAACCGCTATGGTCTATAAACGTTTCTTCGAAACGAGTGAAAAAATCCGAAACACTTTCATCTTTCTTTTGCTTACACGCGGCCAACTTATCCCAATTGACTCGTACCGCCGGCATCATTGTCTTCATTAACTCAAATATTCTACCTGGAAGAGCCGTAATCAAATCCTCGGGCTTTCCACCACCCACCTGATTCGCATCCGCAGCTCTAATAGCAGCCCAATCACCACCTAATTTGGCCAAATGATCTTCCCTACGAATCCGTGCCCATATACCTTGCGGAACAACATTCCCAAATAACATATCAATATCAGCCAAATTCATGATACAGGCCTCAACAGTTTGGGACAATTCTTTGTAATATCCAGCAGGATTCTTACGGGGGTCGGGAAGAGTTTGCTTAAGCGCCAATACTTCAGACCTCTTCCAGGGTGCGTGAACCCATATACGCTGGAAATGAGCAGGGACAGCAGGTGGACCAACCACCGCGTCTCTCCATACGGGAGGGACTTCACGCATGGGATAATTCTTACTACCCTTTTTATTAACGGAATCAACTTCGGAAAAGGACAGGGATAGAAACATTGTTCGAAATGCAATAAGTCTAGTTACCGCCTCCTCAACTCTGTGTCCTACAGTAAAACCTTTATCAAAATCACCCTGTAATTTCAGGAGATCCAAAGGGACTGTATCTAACTCCATATCCTCCCAACCTCTGATAAGAGTTTGACACATGATGATGAAAACATATCTCTCGTGGTCTCCCCCCATTGATGAAAACAACTCAACTCATAATGTCATCTATACTATATTCTGGCCCATGTTCAATCCATTTGCGAGCGAGAGAACCCAGAGCTATTTTCTCGTCCGCAAAAGGAAGCTGACAATGAGATTGTCATCTCGAAAAAGCTGGAGACATTTTCAGGGACCTAACAAAAGGAGAAAAGAAATTTGTAACAGCATCTGCTAACCTCCTCTGTGAAACAGGGAATCCCTCAAAAGAATAGGGGGTATTACAGATGTAGAAGGCAATGGAGACTGAGACGTAGCATGTCGAAGAATAGGAGCGGGAGAAGGCGGGGGCTGATGTACAAGCTGTGAAGGCAAAGCAGACGTAAACAGGGAAGCATTAAGAGACTGGGCTGGTTGCTGGACAATTGGTAATTGAGCAACCACTTGTTGAGCAACAGGAGGGGGTAACGGAGGTGCAGTCGCATTCTGAACATAGGGCGGAGGTGAACTCAATAAGCAAGTAATTAGGGGATCTTCTTCTAATTCCTTACTTTTATCTGAAGAGGAGGTAGGCAACATCGGATAGCATCTATCTATCGCCATACGATGTTGTCTCTCTGATATCGCCTTCGCATCATCTACTTCGTTATCTTTAAACTGCTGGGCAGCCTGAAGGACTGACATATCTTGTGCTTTCTTATCCTTTTTCGCTTGTTTAATTTCTTTCTGTTTGACTTCTTTACGCCAGAGGTGAAAGGAGTCAAACATAGCGGGCCGGGCTTTTCTCCAGAACAGAATTGTTTCCAAATTATACAATATAGCGGGATCAAAGCTATCATTCTGTGGCCAACTCAAAACTCCACTATTTTTCGTATATCGGACCCATGTCTCGTTACAGGTAATGGGACCAATACCATGTTTCGAATAGAGCTCATAAGTCGGAGTTCCAACCGGAGGAATCGGACATGACTCTTCCAACTGGGAATCCCTTGTACAACCCAAACAACAAAATCTTTTGAACTTACTCTGCTCAGGCATCGTCACTTCTCTAGACTGATCACAAACAACAAAGGGTATAAATCAGTAAAGCAGTACAATCATACTTACCCCTTGGCTTCAGTTATTGCAAAGACTGAACAGAGACTAAGAACAAAAACAAAACAAAGGTCTGTGGGAGTGACCCACCAAATACTTAACTAAAAATCGTTCTGAGCCAGCGAAGGTCCGTCTATCGTCTCGCTCGACCAAAACTTCAGAAGGGTCCAAGGCAGGGCGACAGTCAGGGCAGCAGTCGTCAGTAGCCATCGGAGAGGAGTAGCCGCGCCGTCAAAGACCTTCGGTTCACTTCCGACATGCAGGGGTCGATCACATGGTGCGCTTCCTCCGGAATTTTCCTGCGGGGCTCCTCACGACCCTCGGGCTGAACCCTACCGCTGAAGTCACCCCACGTTGGGCACCATTTGGAGAACGCAGCCTTAAGGCCCGGTGGCGCAGGGTACGCCTAAATCCCCGGGATTCACCTGCCTTGTCAAAACAGAGACACAGACTCTTCGTCTGGTGTAGAAGATGGTATTTATTAGCTGCAGCTAGTACTGTGGTCTTAGAAGTCGTCAATACAACGAGGTTCAAAAGAGACTGCCACTTCACTCCGTGGCGCACAGGTTTATATATCATACAGCACAATGCAAAAATACAATCACACACGAGCATGAGCTATAGGCAAACGTTATAGACAATACTTTAAGTCCAAAACAACTCAAGTTCCTGAGTATGTTTGTCACTCGACCCTTTGAGCAAATCACAAGTAAATCCACACAATTCAGTTTACTAGCAGAGAAAACACAGCTGTGTGTCGTAGAAGGACAGTTGAGAAACAGGAGAATGCATGAGACGTTTAGCGAAGGACAGCAGATAAGATAACTTAAGGGAAACAATGGTGTGAAATGACATGTAGTCCGGACGGGGATTAATCAGCTCAGACAGGAATTAGTGTACTCAGCCAGACCCTGACACTTGTTAGTAAACATAGGCGAGGAAGCCACCTGACACGCAAAACAGAAACAAAAAAACATCGCGTTCTCCAAGCTGCCTGAGTGAGGGCAACAAAAAATGGCGGCGATCTCAAAATGGAGGCTGAGCACGAACAAATTCGTAATTTACAGAACCTCACACTCCTGGGGCGCAGGCGGTGCAACAGCCAGCGGAAGCTGCTGTGGGGGATGCCATGGTAGTGGCGGACAGTGGTAAGCTATTCTATTCCTTACTTATTGAGATAGCAGACTGCAGAGTGTGCTCTCTGCACGGGTGTAGTATATGTTGTACAGTACAAGTATACTATACTGTTAAGAAGACTTACAAATTTACAACTAGGTTTTCATTAACCAGGTAGTAGCCTCCTCTAAATTGACTTCAACTCAGCTCTGAAAGTTTTTTCAAGAATCCAAGTCAGATCAGAGATGAACTTAATGGATGGTATGAACGAAAAGGGAAAGTAGGGTATAAGTAAGTGTGGAAGGACGAGCGAGTTAAAAGTAATGATGACTGGCAAAGAATGATGCGTGTTTTTGAATGCTTCCCGAGGTGGCTGGGAATATGATGCATGTCCGGTTGAAGGATGAAGAAAGGATGGGTGGAAGGAGAAAAGAAAGAGGACTGCCTGGGTGGGTGAAACAAAAACTGTATGTGTGCGCAATATATTCTTTGGTTGAAATTCAAAAGCAAGTCAAGCACGGATGCATGGCTTGCGGTTTCCAAAATAAAATGAAAATGGTCTTTTCCCATGAGAAAAAGTAAGGTTTGTCCAATTGAGACATTAAGATGAATGATTGACATTTACTTTGAATGGATGGATGCCTGGATCATGGTACTATCTGACTCATAGATAGCATATGTGTATGTAGAGAGAGTAGACGGTCACTGGATGAACTATGTGTTACTTTGAAGAGCATGTAACACCCCACCCGCACATCCGTTCCAGTGTAGAGAAGGCAAGGAAAAGAAGTTGTAATTTTTCCGAATACTACCATGAATAGTAGCAGTACTTTGTATTGGAAGCACAGCATATATCCGGCGATTACGGGGGCCACTCACTTCCACTGTTAATAATTTTAGTACAACTCTGTCATTCATGTGTGGCCTATCAGTGTTCACGCAATAAAAAACAAAAAACCTAAAGTCACCCCATATGTAATCAAATACATATCCTGTGAAGGGATAGATAATCATATTATTTATCTTCTTCAATTTCCTTTTCTAGTAGTCATTGGCACTGTAGGGTGAAAGTTAAATTAATTAATCAGTAGCCCTTGTAACAGGGTATTCTCAGTGCCACCCGCAGTAGAAAAGTAAGAGCTTCACCACCTGCATGTACTGGACTGGTACAGTAACGCAAGCCTGTGTCATCATGGCGTGCAAGTTGACTGCGCTGGCATTATGCCTGCTTACAGAAGTTTACGTACCAATTTCGCTAAACAAGAGAGAAGATGAAGAATAAGACTGGTGTACTGTCATAGTCAACTCTAATGTACAGAGTCCATAGTGTTCATAGAATTGATTCCTGAAACTCCCACTAATGTTAGAGCAAGGCTGAAGAAGTGGGAGGTTAGATGGATACAGGCTACAAATGTTATGTACTGTGCTTGCAAGTTGCTAGTTCTACTGTGACACAACTTTCTGCTGAATTATTTTGTGTTAATCTTAAAGAGCATTGGTTACAGACTATGTTTTTCTTTCTTCATATAGATGCTCCTTCCAAACTGTCAAGGAAGGAGATGGCTAGACGGGCCCGGCAACGGAAACCAGAGGAGACTGTCGCCGAATATCGGCGGCTGGTGGCCCAGGAGGAGGAGGACACGCAGTCGCAGACCACCACAACATCCACAGGGACAGCTGCATCCTCCTCCGCGCTCCCTGGGTCAGCCAGTCAGCGCAGGCCTCCAGCGGTACGGAGCCGTGGTAACGCAGCCACCCGCCACCGCCAAGCAGCCAGAAAATCAGCTGCCGCCCACAGTAGGTGCAAGGCACGCGTGCACCGCCTAACCCTCAGAGTGTCCTACCTTGAGCAGGAGCAGAAGAAACTGAGAATCCTGCTCAAGAACCTCCACAAGGAGCATGACCACCTGGCCCAAAAAGTACGCCGCCAGCGGCATTAGAGAAGGAGAGACTGTCCATTGCCCCATTTTTAAAGACTTTTGGGGGTGGGAATTGGGAGTTGGGTTTTTGGGACTTTGGGGACTTTTTATTTCATGGACATTTGTTGGGGTTAGGTAGGGGGGGTGGGTCGGGTCTTGCGGGATAGTTTATTTTTGTTAGGGATATAAATAATTATTACTTTCAACTTAAACATAGCATACGTGTTTTTACTGCAGTTGAGGTTGGAGGGGGGGTTAACTGTAAGTTTGTTTTCCTGAAACTTAAGTGGCTTCTTGATTCAAATTGTGTAAGTAATTGCCCAAATGTTTACCAAAGTAAGTGCCTCTCACAGAGTCAGTGAATTCAATTGTCCTAGGACTTTACTAGTACTACCGCCAGTCTCTCGTCTCTCATACTACTCCATTATTCTTCCTCTCCCCAAACGCTTATCTTACCTGTAATTCATGTTTGAAAATAGGGCTAGGCACAGGGCTGGCTGCATGGCAAATGGCGATTAAGGATGGCAATCCTGGGCGGTTGAAATTGCATCATTGCGGTTGTACTAGTGGTGGTACACAGTGGCAGTTGCAGCATATGAAAAAAAAGAAATTGAAACTTTGATTGGCCTGAGCGGAGCATTAGAACGGTATGATAGATACTATAGCACGTGACAGTATACTAGAACAGTGCCAAAATGTAGCCTTACAAATGCTAAAGTAATGAAAGTATAACTACTACTTGCGTGGAATTTGACATTGGCTACTACTATAAGAAATAGTACTGAAGGTGAAGGACACAGCAGCGTAATCATTTGCCACATGTAGGAGGAGGATGTTCTTCATGATCAATCCAGTTGATGGCGCCCATGAAAATCTGCTTTGATTTGCCAATAGTAATGGGTCTGAGTCAAGCTGAGTATGAATATATCCTTCGATTCCTTCACCAGGCTTGAAATGTAGTTCATTTTCAGTTGTTATGGCCTTATCCTCCCCAGCAAGTGTGTGGAATTATTGCTGTCAGTTACTCACACATCATTGAAAACCACACAGCCCGGGGGAAGAGGGTTAGGGTTTGGAAATTGGATGGGAATGGGTTTTTTTGGGAAAGTTTTGTTGAGGGAGGCAAAAAAAAACACAGCATGGAGAAACAACAAATGAAGATAAACAAATCTTTGGATATGAAGATATCCTTAAATATTTTAAGGGACATAAAGGAAGTGCATGCACTTCTTCAGGCATGAAGTTGATTGCACAATGGATGGTTAGGTTACTTAAACTAAGTAGTACTTTCTAATGAATGCAAGAATGCAACAGTACAGGCCTGCAGTAATTATGAGTTTTTGCCTATCTCAGCACTCAGAGAAACACTTTGTTAATTAAATTAGTTTGAAAAATAGCAAAGTAAAACTATACAATGGCTGGAGGGATGAATTTAGAAGCAGAGAGCAAAGAAATGCAGAGTCATACTCATAGAGGTTCACATCAATAACATTACTTAAAAGATAAGTAGAAATGAATGGATACTGTTACTGTAGGTTGTTGTACTTGGCCTGTTGAATTTAGGAAGTTGCAAGCATCAAGCCATTCCTCTTATTTGCGGTACTCCTCCATTCCATCTGACGCTCCGTTGATCAATGTTGGTGACCAGAAGACACCCTGTCCACTGCCTGCCTGGCGGATGCTGAATTGCGGGTCGCTAATGTGAAGCCTGACTTCATCCTTTTTTCCATTGCACAGGGTGAAAGCCGCCCTGTAAATGTTGATGCAAAAAAAGGAAGTGATATTAAAACACATCTGAGAGAAAAATATAAGGTACATACGCTGTATAGGGCAAAAAGTCGCACTTTCAGTTTCAGAATCAACAGTACAATAGTTTCGAAAGGGCGTACTCTGAGTCTGCTTTTGAAAGATAAATAAGTATGGGCGAATTTTGCGGATCTTTCCCCTCAAGCTAGGTGTAGTGTAAACTACGTTTTTAGAACAAAATTAAACCTTCCAGGCAGTGCTTCCAGACCCTTAAACACAAACGCTAAAATGTAGAATACCCCCAATCAGACCACAAAAAACGTGCAATACTGCTACCTGTCTGAGGCCTATAGGAAAATGGTGACAAAACGTACTTTGAAAGTAAAGTAGGCCCAAATCCCCCCTTTTTCCACCATGGATTTTCTTCAAACCACTTGCAACCAAAATTAGACATTTCTCGACAAGTGCTCCAAGAGTAGACCCCAGAACCCAGTTGCCAAAATCTCGAACCCCCCAAACACATGCAATACTGCTAACCCTAACGAACCCTAAGTTAAAAATAGTGTCAAACGCTTTCTTCAACTAGGCCCTAGGCCCTAACTCCCCTTTGCCACCATGGATTTCCGTCAAACCTCTTGAAATCAAAAGTATCCATACCCAGCTTTGCTCCAAAACACCAAAACTCACCCACAAACACCAGAACCCCCCCAAACAGCCCCCCGAAAACGCTAAAGTGAGCGAAATGCTTGAAAATGGGAAAAAGTTTTCACCTCCGATTTTCTCCAAACCACTTTTATCCGGTATTAGACCTTCACAGCAATGCCCCCAGACCCGTCAACCCAGGCGGAAACAAGTTTAACACCCCCAAACAGGCAAAAAGCAAAAATACAAAAACGGGGACTTAGAAATATTTAGCCCTAGTTCCAAAATCACTCCGTGCGCGCTCTGCAGCTAGGCCCTAACTCCCCTTTGCCACCATGGATTTCCATCAAACCTCTTGCAATCAAAAGTATCCATACCCAGTGTTGCTCCAAAACCCCAAAACCCACCCACAAAATCCAGGAACCCCCCCAAACAGCCCCCCGAAAACGCTAAAGTGAGCGAAATTCCTGAAAATTGAAAAACTTTTCCACCTCAGATTTTCTCCAAACCACTTTTATCCGGTATTAGACCTTCACAGCAATGCCCACAGACCCGTCAACCCAGGCGGAAACAAGTTTAACACCCACAAACAGGCAAAAAGCAAAAATACAAAAACGGGGACTTAGAAATATTTAGCCCTAGTTCCAAAATCACTCAGTGCGTGCTCTGCAGCTAGGCCCTAACTCCCCTTTGCCACCATGGATTTTCTTCAAACCTCTTGCTCCAAGACCTCAAAACCCACCCACAAACACCAGGAACCCCCCAAACAGCCCCCCGAAAACGCTAAAGTGAGCGAAATGCTTGAAAATGGGAAAAAGTTTTCACCTCCGATTTTCTCCAAACCACTTTTATCCAGTATTAGACCTTCACAGCAATGCCCCCAGACCCGTCAACCCAGGCGGAAACAAGTTTAACACCCCCAAACAGGCAAAAAGCAAAAATACAAAAACGGCGACTTAGAAATATTTAGCCCTAGTTCCAAAATCACTCCGTGCGCGCTCTGCAGCTAGGCCCTAACTCCCCTTTGCCACCATGGATTTCCATCAAACCTCTTGCAATCAAAAGTATCCATACCCAGTGTTGCTCCAAGACCCCAAAACCCACCCACAAAATCCATGAACCCTCCAAACAGCCCCCCGAAAACGCTAAAGTGAGCAAAATTCCTGAAAATGGAAAAACTTTTCCACCTCAGATTTTCTCCAAACCACTTTTACCCGGTATTAGACCTTCACAGCAATGCCCCCAGACCCGTCAACCCAGGCAGAAACAAGTTTAACACCCCCAAACAGGCAAAAATCAAAAATACAAAAACAGGGACTTAGAAATATTTAGCCCTAGTTCCAAAATCACTCTGTGCGCGCTCTGCAGCTAGGCCCTAACTCCCCTTTGCCACCATGGATTAACGTCAAACCTCTTGCAATCAAAAGTATCCATACCCAGCGTTGCTCCAATACCTCAAAACCCACCCACAAACACCAGGAACCCCCCAAACAGCCCCCCGAAAACGCTAAAGTGAGCGAAATGCCTGAAAATGGGAAAACTTTTCCACCTCCGATTTTCTCCAAACCACTTTTATCCGGTATTAGACCTTCACAGCAATGCCCCCAGACCCGTCAACCCAGGTGGAAACAAGTTTAATACCCCCAAACAGGCAAAAAGCAAAACCGCAAAAAGTGAGACAGCAAATTTCGGGAATTCTACCTGGAATTCTGTCCAAATGAGCTGTGCAGCTAGGCCCTAACTGCCCTTTTCCACCATGGATTTCCTGAAAAACAAATGCAATTAACATTAGACTGTGCCAGCAGTGCTCACAGACCCCAAAACCCACCCACAAAAACCTGGAAGCCCCCCAAACAACACCCCAAAGACAGGCAAGTGAGCAAAAACGCAAAAACTTTTTCACCATGGTTTTGATCCAAAACACTTGATTCCGATATTAGACCTTCCGTGCTATGCCCCCAGACCCCTGCAGCCACCCGTAAAAAAGCAGAACACCCCCAAACAGGCAAAAAGCAAAAATGGGCCTACCTTCAATTCTGTCTAAATGCGCTGTGCAGCTAGGCCCTAACTCCCCTTTTCCACCATGGATTTCCTGAAAAACAAATGCAGTCAACATTAGACATTGCCAGCAGCGGCGACTAAAGCCCAGCAACGTAAGCTGGACAAAGCGTACGAGATGGAGAAGGAGAAGGAGAGCAAGCTGGCCAGGGATGCGGCTGCTCGAAGCGACGGGACCCAGGAAGGGCCGGTGCGGGACTTGACTGAGAAGAAGAAGATCGAGAAAGATCCTACCTATAGGCAGCCATCTGTGTCAGAAGCATTCGTGCTGAAAGCGGCTGCGGGGGCGTCAGGAATATCCACGGCAAGTCAGCCGCCCGGTGTAACAAGCGGTAATGTCCTCGAGGACGCAAGCGGCAGTGTTGCTAGGCAACAGGAGTGTGCAGCCCTCATGCTTCCCGCGGCAATCTCGGCAGCGTTGGCAGACGGCTCTGAGAAGGAGCAGGGGAGCCGAGGAGAGCTGGAAAACGCCGAATCGAGGGTGAGAGCGGCCGCTGGTGGGTCAGAGTACCATAATACATCGCAAATGTTAAGCGCATTAAAAGAGGTGGAGGCGGAGATGTGGGGGGACAAGGGAACAAAGTGGGGGAGCCTGGTGAGCCTTGGCTCACAGAAGGGGCAGACAGAGGTGGAAATCACCGAGGGGGCTGAGGGAGATAGGTTCTTTTCGGTCCCAGAAGAGTCTGAATCCACTATTGCCAGCAGCGATGAGGAGAAAGATACTTCAGACCTAAGTCTGGGCTCTGGGGATAGCGGAGGCTCCAGGGGGAGATGTACCCAGAAAAGGCGCAAGGTGGTAACAAGACGGGCAGGCTCTCCCTTGAGCACCCACAAGAAACTATTATGGGACTACTCCAGCATGTATAGAGAGGATGGCCAAGACGGGCAAGGTGAAGTGGGGAAATTGGACATTATGTTTGCCACCTTAAAACAGATACAAGCAGAAGCTAGAGCGGAAAGCCGGAGAGCTAGGCACGACACAAAAAAAATCCAAACCTCAATAAGGAAAGTAAATAAAAAATATGAAGAGGTCGAGGAGAGAGTGGTAGGAGTTGAAGAGAGAACTGGCAGGTTGGAAGATGAGGTCACGGACTGGCAGGCATTTATAGTGGAGCAGACAAAGGCTGTGGAGGACTTACAATGGAAGGTCGAGGATTTGGAAAACCGCCAGAGGCGAAATAACGTTAGACTCCTTGGGCTTGAGGAAGGTGTGGAGGGGCAAGATCCAAGAGGTTTTGTCATTAAGCTGCTAAAGGGGGCCTTTCCAGAGGCGCCATGGCAATGGGAGCTCGAAGTTCAGAGGTCCCATAGGTTTCCACTGACAATGAAGAAAAGGCGGGAAGGGGGCGCAGATACGCTCCCAAGGGCCATGCTGGTGTTTTTTGGGAACTTCCTAGCAAGACAAGAGCTGATGGAGAAAGCCAGGCCAAATTCCAAGAAATCTTTTGAAGGAGTAACATTCTTTGCTAGGCCTGACTTTTGCCATGTGACAGTGGAGAGGCGATGGCGACTCAGACAACTAATTGCAGCATTCCAGAGACAAGGGGCAGAGGCTTATCTAATGTTCCCGGCAAAGCTAAAAGTTATTTCTGCAGGACGCACAAGAATGTTTTTTTCCGAAATAAAGGCGGGGGAATTTTTGACAGAACTAACAGAACAAGGGAGAACTAGGGATAAGTAAAAGGGAATGTACAGGGGAAATGAGGAAGATTGATAGGAGGGATGTGGCTGGGCTTCTTAGCCTGGGTCTGGGAAGAAAATGGTGGGTGGATCAGTGTTGATGGAAGGAGAGGGGGGGCGACACTACAACGCACAGTGGTCACGCATAGGTCATTTGTGACCTATTTGCCTGTGGCAGGGGGGGTGGGTCAGTGGAGGGGGATGGGGGATGGAGGGGGGGGAAAGGGGGGGGTGGTGGTGATGGTGATGGTGTAGGTGATGGGGGTTTGAGACATACAGTACAGATTTCCAAAGTATATAAAGGAGGGGGGCAGCGGTTGGATAATTTCATAGTAGCAATTGGAAAGCTGGCAAAACTAAGCATGAATAAATGGCAGTTAGGATAATTACGCTCAATATCTGCGGGTTAAATAATGGAGAGAAAAGGCAAAAGCTAGCTGCGGTGCTTCGATTCTGGAGAATTGATATAGTCTGTCTACAGGAGACGCATGTGGCTAGCAAAGATAAGTTCATGTTGGATCAAATGGGGTTTGAGGTGCTTGCCTATACAGGACAGAAAGTTAGAAATAAGGGGGTGGCGATATTAGCCAGGAAAGGTGCTGCAAAAATCAAAAAGAAAAAAGAGGATCAAGATGGGAGATGGGTTTTGCTGGATGTGGAAACTATGGCTGGGAGATTTACACTTACCTCACTGTATGGGTCAACTGAAGATGAACCTGAGTTGCTTGAATTTTTGGATGGGGAATTAGCACTGTGGCCAGAGCCCGTAGTATGTTGTGGGGATTTTAATATTAACGGGCTGGATGGCCTAATTGACAGGGATGGGGGTAGATATCGGGGTAGGAAGAGAAAGACATACAAAGCAGTACAGAATTTGGTCCGGCCTAACGCTCTGGTGGATATGTGGGCAGAGAAAAACCCAATAGGCACAGGCAGCACTTACTACTCAGCTCCACATAAAACGGTTGCTAGGTTGGATTACTTTTTCATCTCTAGTTCACTGGTGTGCGGGGCGTAATAGAACGGCTTCCCAGGATAGTGTCCGATCACAATCCGTTGGTTTTAAGTATGATATTGGCTAAAAACAGGGACAGGATGACTAATGCATGGACATTTGAACGGGGGCTGCTGAAGGAGAAGGAGTATGTTATAAGGATGCAGGAATGGATAACACAATTCTTGGACATGAACAGGTACTTGGCTTCAGCGGATATGGTGTGGGACGCTTTTAAAGCTGGAGTGAGGGGAGCGACACTAAGCTATACTATGCTAAGAAGCAAGAGGGAAAAGGAGAGGATGGAAGAGAGGATTAGAAGGTTGGTGTACTTAGAGGAGGGTCTAGTGGCAGCGATAAGTAGGCAAGAACCTATTGAACAGATTCTGTTGGACCTGGAGGTACAGAAGGCAGATGCAGGCGTAAGTCTGGCGCAAAAGGCAGCAGGGAACTTCCTGAAAAATGCTATGAATTTAATGAGAGGGTGGGCCATTTGTTGGCAATTAGGACTAGGCAAACATTAGCAGCAGGGGAAATAAAAGAAATCAAGGACAGTACAGGGACTATAGTCAATAAGGTGGAAGAGGTACAGGAAGTGTTCAGGAGGTTTTACGAAACACTATACGAGCAGGACCCAAATAATGCAGAGACAGGGATTACAGAATACTTGTCACAGGTACCGCAGGTAGGGCTAAGTATGGAAGAGAGGGAAAAGCTAGACCTGCCGTTAACGATCCAGGAGATAAGAGAGGCGACATTCAGTCTCCCCTCTGGTAAGGCAACAGGTCAATATCAAATTCCAGTAGAATTCTATAGGACCTTTTGGGATGTGTTAGGGACAGACATGTGGGCAATCTGCTGCATGGCACAGGGGGGGTAGGGTAGTCCCACAGTCCTGGGCCGGGGCGGATATAATTGTGATATTAAAAAAGGATAAACCTCCAACAGAGCCAGGTACATACAGGCCAATAACGCTGCTGAATGCAGATGCAAAAATATTTTCTGAATCATTGGCAAAAAGGCTGAGTAAGGTCATCGAGGGGTTGGTGTCCCCGGCACAGCATGGCTTTATCCCAGGCAAAGGGACTACCCAACATACAAGACAGATGATCACCATCTTAGATGCAGCCGAGGTTGCAGGAGACCCTGTCGCGGCTATTTTTCTGGACGCTGAGAAGGCCTTTGACAGGGTCTCCTGGGACTACCTGTGGAAAGCCTTGGAATGGGCTGGTATAGGCAACGGCTACATAAATGCAATTCAGGCATTATATAAACACCCGTCGGCCAGGATAAGAATTAATAAATCCTATACGAAGGCAGTACAGATCATGCGGGGGACTAGGCAGGGATGCCCAGCCTCGCCTTTACTGTTTGCCATATATCTGGACCCGCTGCTAAGAAGGCTTGCTTACAACCATAGGATTCCCCCAGTTAGGCTGCATGAGCAGGAATATAAATTATTCGCTTATGCGGACGATGTAGCCATTACAACATCAGCACCGGGGGGGGCATTGATCGAAATAGAGCAAGAGGCAAGGAATTTCGGGGTAATTTCAGGGTATCTTATAAACAGAGGAAAGACACAGATAGTGCAGAATAGGTTCACAACATTCCAGGATACGAGGGTAGTTTCAGAAGCAATGTATTTGGGGATTAGGGTGTCAGCGGATCTGGATAGATTAATAGAGATTAATATGGAGCCCCTCCTAGGGAAGGTCAAAAGAAATATGGAGAGAATTAATAACTTACACTTGACGTTAATGGGGCATATCAATATGATTAAAATGGTTACTTTTCCAAAATTTTTATATATTTTTAGAGCGATTCCCTTATACTTTGATGGCACATGGTTCAATCGAATAGAGGCAATATTGAATAGGCTAATATGGGCACAGGGGAAGACACGTAGAGCATATAGATTTTTGACACTACCAAGGGAGAAGGGGGGATGGGGGGCACCTGATTTTAGGCTGTATTATTGGGCAGTAGCTCTCCAATACTCTCAAGGGTTATTAGGAGGTAGTAGCCAGAATGGCGAGAGATTGGGCTGCGCGAAAGTTTATGAAGCGGTTTTGGGCAAGGAGGCAGAGAATGCCTTAGTAAATACAGTGGATTATGCCTACTTTAAACACACTAGGTTCAGGACACTAAGTGCTATATATAAAATCTGGAAGGCCGTTGGGAAAAAACTAGGAATTGGGAGGTATAATAGATATCTGAGGCTGTATACAAACAACGCTTTTCCCGCAGAGATCTTCAGGGATGCAGTTATGAAGGATTGGGATGGCAAGGGTATTAAGAAATTAGGGGACTTGCTGGACGCAAAAGGGGTGTTCCTACTGTTTCAGGATATTCAAACCAAATTCAAGATACCAGGAAGTAATTTTTTTAAATATCTACAAGTGAGGAGCTATTTTTATAAGAAACAGGGCGGGCCAGCAGGGATGTCTCACTGTAGGATAATGGACTATTTGGAGCGTAGCATACGTGGTACGATCAGGCAACTGTATGCAGAGCTCTATGCATTAAAAACAGATGATAGAGAGAAATATGCCAATAAGTGGGTGGAACAAGTAGGGGCACATCCCGAGGGATTACAAGCCTCATTAGATCTAGGCCGGTCTGTTTTGTGCTCGGCAACGTTACAAACTCAGCACTATAAGACAGTTTATTCTCTGTATCATACACCTGCTAGAATTGCCCAGTGGGGGGGTAGCACTGGAATAACTTGTCCGCGGTGTTACTCAAGTAGTGCCAATATTACACATATGTTTGCACAATGCCCACAACTCTATACACTAAAATTGGCAATCGAAGAATTTCTGGAGGGATCTCTGGGGGTGAAGATTAAATTAACAGATGAGTTGATAATGCTAGGGGTGAATATAGGAGATAATAGTGAATATCCAGAATTTTTGTTTATGGTTACGGCAGTCTTTGGGATTATTATTGCAAGGGCCTGGCTCAATAAGACAGCACCTACATTCCAGTCATGGATAGCAAGGCTTCTTTCCACATACAACTTGGAGAAAGCCATCTATGATAGGAAAGGCAGAAGGGCAAGGGCATTGGGGGGTAGGATATGGTTACCCATTGAGCAATGGAAGAATAGGGGTAAATAGGGGTAAAAATCTGCCTCTTTAGGCTCTTTTTTTTTTCCTTTTCTCTTTTTGTTTTTTCTGCTGAATATCGAATTTTCTGTGTATGTAACATCTGTAATATCTGTACTGTAAAAATGCATCGGATTTATTGGAAAAATATGGGGGGGGGGGAACTCATTAAAAATATTTTTTTTTAAAAAAGACATTGCCAGCAGTGCTCACAGACCCCAAAACCCACCCACAAAAACCTGGAAGCCCCCCAAACAGCACCCCAAAGACAGGCAAGGGAGCAAAAACGCAAAAACTTTTTCCCCATGGATTTGGTCCAAAACACTTGATTCCGATATTAGACCTTCCGAGCTATGCCCCCAGACCCCTGCAGCCACCCGCAAAAAAGCAGAACACCCCTAAACAGGCAAAAATGCAATAACTCATACTTAGAACGTTTTCAGCCAAACAGTCAACATCGGTCCAAACTCGCTCTGCAGCTAGGCCCTAACTCCTCTTTCCCACCATGGATTTTCACTTCCAATAAAAATTATGCTATCCCAGCAGCGCTCCCAGACCCCCACACCCTCCCCCACAAATCTAGAACACCCCCAAACAGCCCCCCAAATACAAGAATACTGGTATATTCAAAACATGGCAAATTGCGCTGTTCACATTGCTGTTTTCAGCACTTCCACTACTTTGATCCTCTTGAAACTCACCTGGACTGTCACTTGTTCCAGCGATTCACAAGAATCTCAGCAAGGCAAAACAAAATCGAATCACTGCGCTCTTTGAAGAAGAAGAAGAAGAAGAAGAAGGTCTACGAGTAGTTTTCACTTAGTTTTCACCCAAACCCAAGCGCCCACAAAACACCCGAAAAGGCCAAAATTCTGCCAATTCTGGACCAAAGAACACCAAACCCCCCTAAAACATTGCCAACATCATTATGAACGAGCCTACATCGGGCCCGAGCCCTAGAATCAGCGTGAACCATACCAACTTATAAACCCAAAAACCCTAGTAAAACGCACTAAACCGTAGATATGCTTTGTCTGTCTGTTTCAAAGAGCCTAGGTATGCTACATCAGGAGGATGCTTCACTCAGTGGTGCCTGCCTTGACCGTCTGCATGGCCCTGCCGCAAGCATGGGCCAAAAATCTGTTCCGCTCAAGAATTTGCGATTTTTCGGTACTTTCGCGAGATTTGCAAAATACCGAAAACCAGCAAACTTTGCAAACATAACGGATGTTTGGCCCAAGCTTGAGGCAGTGCCATGCAGAGGGTGAAGGCAGGCACCACTGAGTGAAGCAACCTGATGTAGCATACCTAGGCTCTTTGTCAGACAGACAAAGCATATCTAATTGTATGCAGCAAGCCACATAGCCCCAATTTTACATGAACTGCTGTCTGGAGTGGACTTTGCCTGGCACAACAACAACAGTACACTGCCTCGCCCTCAACCAATACATACCATGAATAGACAGACATGTAGTCCTGCTGTAGTAGTTGTTGTAGACTGGTTTACCTGTTTGCCACTCACAAATTGGCCATAGTTCTTCCGTAAATCGACGCTGATGATCCATCCATCCCAGTGAGTGACTGTAAGAAAAAAGATATATTATTTAATCAATCATCATGGTATATTGGCAAGTGAGTCCGCTCCAAGGACATTTTGCATATTTTGTGAAATGCAATATAGTGGCCCCTGAATTTGAAGTACAATTTTAACTAAACAAGGTTGTTGACATGAGTTACAATTACTGTGTGAAAGATTAGATAATACCTAAGACAAGAAGACATATGAATCATCATTTCATGCACAAAAAGCAAACAGCAATTGGTTTTATCAGAGCCAGACAGCCATTGCTGTCCAGTGCATGCCATCTTCTCAATTATTCATTACCTGTTCTACTTTTTGTCCGCATCTTCTTCGGAAAGTGAGGGCCCACAGGGCAGCCTCTCCTGTCAATATCAAAAGTAAATCTGTCAGCAAGCATGCAGTCAGTCAGTAATTTCAGTCCCACTTGAGGGGACTCGTCGTAATCCATCCATCTGCCTTGAGGGAAATGGATAAGGGGAGTCTTCAGGAGGAGTATAAAGGAGCATGATTGAGTTGTGAACTTGTGAACCTCAGAAATGCAGACTGCGGCCCCTTCAAATGAATAAGGAATATAAGATGAAGACAATGGTGCTGATGGACTTGTTGTGATTAGGTGATTAGAGTTTTGTTGTGGTAAAAGTTGCAAAACAAAGAAAGACACACAGGAATAAAAGTGAATAAGGACGAAAAAAAGGAAGTCAGTTTCAGGGCTCGGTGTCAGGGAAGTAGAGCTCGTCCTTTAACTCCATGAATTGAGGCGGGAGTAGGTCAGGTAACAGAGAAGAACTTCAGTCACCTAAGTCGGTGTCCTCTTCTTCCTGCGTGCATTCACGTACTTTGTAATCTGGTGGTATCAAGTGCTGATTCATCTTGATCAGTGTTAACCTCTCCACATTTTTGGCCGAGAGGCGGGACCTTTTTGAAATTACAATGGCACCAGCAGCACTGAAAACACGTTCAGAAGACACGCCTGTGAGTGGGCAAGACAAATAATTTAGAGCCAGGTTGCTGATCAGTGGCCATAGAGCCATTTTCCTGTACCAATACAGCAATGGGTTCGTATGAACAAAGACCTGTGTTGGCTCATCCAGATAGGCCTGCACCATCAACTCAAGGTTCTCCACGGTTGCTCCACTTTGCGTACCATCTGTGGCCTTCTCAGCACAGGAACGAACAAGCCTTTGATGAGTTAGCCAATCCGCTTCAGACAATATTATGGGTGGGCCTGGTGCAGGTGAGGATGATACTAGGGTTGCTGCTGGTGTCGGTAACGGCTGTGAGGGAAAGTTACTCCCTTCGCCCACAGATTCAGAAGTGGAACTTGATGCTGGATCGCCTGCTGATTCAGTTGGACTTCTGACGGCGCCTTGATTTTTCTGCCGATCTTTTTCAAACCGACTGGCTGACACAGCTATCCAATGTTTGTACTTTGAAACATCTGCCTCATCAAAAGGAATGAATGCTTTGCTGGCCACTGCCTTTTTGTACCGTGGATCCACAATAGTGGCACAAATGTAATGTTGTTCTGTATGTATGTTTTGAAGCCTTTCATTGGCAACTAGGCGGCTTAATAAGTTCTCCACCAACAGATATGCAGCATGCTTTCCACCATCTAAGGGTGGGCGTAAAATCCGTTTCGCGGGCGAATTTGTGGATTTTCCGCGATTTCGCGATCCGCGAATCTCGCGAAATCACGGTAAAATCCGCGAATCAGCAGGGACGAATTTTCAGCCAAGCAAGGGTTACAGCAGCAGGTGCAAAAGTTGAACCTAATTTCTTTGTAACCTTTTACAAAAGGGTTACAAACAAATTAACTTCAACTTGGACACCTGCTGCTAATTGCTTCCTGGCGCCTCGTTGCCTACTTGCAACTATTCTCTGACCCTGCTCTGACCCTTGAAGCAGGGTCAGAGAAAAGTTACAAGTAGGCAACGAGGCACCTGTCCAAGGAATTAAACCTCATCAGGAAGCACTTACAGATATAAAAAACAGGAAGAAGGGAGAGGATGGCAAATACACCCATTTTGAGTTGTCAGGAGGGGTTAAACTAAAAGAGACCTTTACTGCACAATTTTCATATGCATTTTGCTAAAAATAAAAAGCTGTATGTTCTGTAGGGGCAACTCAGGAATCTGGCCCTTCAGAGATCCGGCCTCTCTTTCTTTCTCTCGTTCTCTCTCTCCATCTCTCTTTCCCTCTCTTTCTCTCTCTTTCTATCTATCTATCTATCTATCTATCTATCTATCTATCTATCTATCTATCTATCTCTCTCTCCCTCTCCCATAAACGACTGCATGGGTAACTTCGCTATGCAAGCGGCTCGCGAAGACGCAAAAAGCCCCGCGAACACGCAAAAAAACCCCGTGAACACGCAAAAAACCCCGCGAACACGCAAAAAAACAAAAATCCGCAAATTCGCACAAATTCGCGAATTTTGCGGATCGCGAATTCGCAAATCCGCAAATTCGCGGATCGCGAATTCGCAAAATTCACCCATGCTTACCACCATCATCTTTCAACGTTGAAGACACCGCCTTCAGTTAGTGCTTTAGCATGCGCAACAATGGGATAGCTTTGCTCAAAGAACAGTTCTCCCTGCTGACTTCACACGTGAAGACCTCAAAAGGACGAAGCATGTCTGTCAGGCTTTTGACTAGCTGCCATTCCTCCAACTCTAGCCTCAGGTCAATAGAACCTACTGTAAATATAGTCATTGATTACCATGCACTGCTCAAACAGACGCTCAAGCATGTAAAAGTTTGAGTTCCAACGTGGTGCCACCTCCTGGATGAGTCCTTTGACTGGCACTTTACGTACATGTTGAATGCTCCTCAGCTGCTTCCGGGCCTTAAAAGAATGGCTGAAATGTGTGCAGATTCTTCGGCAGGTGGTCAGTAACTTCTTGACTTGGTTCTCATTTTTCAAGAAATCTTGAACAACCAGGTTTATACAGTGCGCCAAACACGGCACTCGGAAATATTCACCGTCCTGCATGGACTTAACTATATTACTGCCATTATCCGTGGAAACATAACCAACTATGCGATTTCTTGGTTGCAGCCATTCAGAGACCTTACTGTTGAAGTCATCTAAAATGTTTTTTTGCAGTATGAGTTTTCTCCATGGAAAACATGGATAATGTTGCATGTTTCCGAGAGGCTTGAAAAACTGTGTCCAGGTCAACAACTGCACTTGACTTGTCTCTAACCCCTGCAAAAGACCCTGCAAAAGAGACCCAGTGTGCAGTGATGCACATGTAATCAAGGGCTTGGCAACTGGTCCACATGTCTGTTGTCAAGTGGATAGTGTGAACAGAACTCTTCTGCAAAGCTGCCCCAATCACCTCCAGCACATCTTGATGTAGTGCTGGAACCGCAACTCTGGCAAAATAGGAGCGGCTAGGAGCCTTCTATTTAGGGCAGACTGTTGCAACTAATTCTAGAAACCCCACCCCTTCCACGAAAGAAAAAGGGAGAAGGTCCAGCGCTATCATTTTAGCCAGCTTTGCGTTATACAGACGTACCGTTGGGTGGTTGTGTTCAAATGGCGCCTCCGACCAGAACATTCTGCTAATGGTGGGCTGGATCATTTTACGTGATGATGATGATGATGACCTCTTCAAACCAGTTAGGCCCATTGATGTAGTTTTTCACATTGGTGTCTCTACAACACTCTTAGTGTGCCTCATAGATGTTGCAGCGGTAGAGGGCGATACCACTGCAGTGCTGCTGCCAGAAGAACTGGGTGTACCAGAAAAAATGTCTGTCGCTTCTTCACTTCCCCCCTGCACGATCAGATTCTCATCATCATTAGATGCAATATCAAGGGATACATTTGGATTTGTTTTTCTTTTGCCTTCCTCGATCTTCCTCATGTGTGCTTCCCAAATGATAGTGTGGTGTTGCTTGAGATGACCTCTCTGGCCTCCGGTATCATAGTTGGTACCAAGCTTACCCCGACTAACGAATACTTTACAAATCGAACAAACAACCATGTTTTCCGCCTTTGCGCTAACAGTAAAGAAGTCCCAAACTGGGGACTGGTGATGTCTGCTGAAGGTGGAGGTGCTACTTTGACATTCAATGCCAGATAAAGTGGAGGATGGGCGTGGCTGAATTCGTTTCTGTTGTTCACTTACAGCACCACTACTTGAGGTCGAGCTGGATGGAGGTCCATGCCGGCCCTTCTGACTAAAAAAGATGGAAGCTGTAGGTCGTGTTGGTGTTGTAGTTAACGGTGGTGGTAACAGTGCCACGCCGCCCATATCCCGCTCAGCAGCCATTCGGGCTAGGGTTAAAATGTCTGTCTGCTGCATGCCTGCTGGGGCTGGAGTGACGACTGTGATGACTGGGTCATCGTCAGACTGTTCATCAGCAGAAGACACCCCTTCTTGTTCGTCGTCATCAGCCATAAGTCGAAGCTTTGCTGGAGCCTTCCTTTTAGGCTTAGCTACCTTTGTCGACTCCTCATCGCGTGCCCCACTCTCAGACTGCATTTGTGGCTTCCAATCAGGATCAAGGTCATCAGAAGGAAGGGGGCTTGAAGAAGAACTTGTAGTAGTAGTAGGCCTCCTTGACCTTTTTCTTGCTGGGGATCTGGAAGACAATGAATCATCATCAGGAGGTGTGGCTTCCTCGGGTGATACCTCCTCTTGAATAGCAATTTCCTGATGTGCCCCTACTTCTGGAGGAACAAGCGTTGTAGGCAGTTGTGCCGCTCCATGAACCTCTAGTCACACCTCTCTACGCACCTGTCCATGCGGCTCTCCTTGCGGCTGTACTTGCGCCTCTACTTGCGCCTCTCCTTGCGGCTGTACTTGCACCTCTCCTTGCCCATGTACTTGCGCTTGTACTACTTGCACCTGTGTTTGTGGCTGTGGTTGTTGAACACTCGTCAGCTGAGTTACACCCGGCGTTGATTGGATGGTACTTTCTTGTGATGAGCCAAGATCACTGGTCGATGGTGATTCAACAACCAAAGTGGCTGCCGCAGCAGCACTCATGGTGGTCTTGGACCTAACTTGGCGTGGGGGCACTGAGCCCAATGAAGCGGAGGTGCTGCTTCCAGCTTGGTCCCCGGAGGACACCGCTGCTGCTGCAGGCGTAGTTTTATTTCCCAAAAAAGTTTCGGTGGGCACACCAGTCTCCTTGGTAGGTGGTGCCACTTTCTTCTTCTGCTCCTTCTTACTGGCAGTGGCACTGGCAACTTTTTTCGCTGAGGCGCTACGGCCAACTTTCTTTGGGGCCATCTTCTTGAGATGTCAGAACAGCAGGCTGCAGTTGCACGAGTTGCAGAGTTGTCTTGTCTGTAGCCACACGTGACTTCACGTGACGTTGTGCTGCACACACCGCTGCAGGACTTCTTCCTGGCACTGGTGGTTCTCTTGTGCACCTAAAAGCAATGGAAGCCAGAGGAACATCAGTTATACACCCCAAAAAGTCAAAAAACACTCAAAAATCATCACAATCCCATGCCATCCATGCCCTCAATGATGTTTAAATTCAAGACACCCCAGAGAAAGACTAGGCCCATGCACCACTGAGTACCCCTTGGGCATAATGATTGAAAGCAAGGCAAAGTGGGTGCAGGCCTGAGCACACTGCCTGGCTTAAAAATGGCCCCTTGACCCCCACCACATGGCCAGGCCCTGCCTGTACCTGGCCTCAAGATGGCCCCCACCCACTTGGCCAGGCCCCAACACCACCCCAAAAAGTCGAAAAACACTCAAAAATCACCACAATACCATGCCATCCATGCCCTCAATGATGTTTAAATTCAAGACACCCCAGAGAAAGACTAAGCCCATGCACCTCTGAGTATCCCTGGGCATAATGGTTGAAAGCAAGGCAAAGTGGGTGCAGGCCTGAGCACACTGCCTGGCTTAAAAACGGCCCCTTGACCCCCACCACATGCCCAGGCCCGGCCTGTACCAGGCCTCAAGATGGCCCCCACCCACATGGCCAGGCCCCAACACCACCCCAAAAAGTAAAAAAACACTCAAAAATCACCACAATCCCATGCCATCCATGCCCTCAATGATGTTTAAATTCAAGACACCCCAGAGAAAGACCAGGCCCATGCACCACTGAGTACCCCTGGGCATAATGGTTGAAAGCAAGGCAAACTGGGTGCAGGCCTGAGTACACTGCCTGGCTTAAAAATGGCCCCTTGACCCCCACCAAATGGCCAGGCCCTGCCTGTACCAGGCCTCAAGATGGCCCCCACCCACATGCCCAGGCCCCAACACCACACGAAAAAGTCGAAAAACACTCAAAAATCACCACAATCCCATGCCATCCATGCCCTCAATGATGTTTAAATTCAAGACACCCCAGAGAAAGAGTAGGCCCATGCACCACTGAGTAGCCCTGGGCATAATGGTTGAAAGCATGGCAAAGTGGGTGCAGGCCTGAGCACACTGCCTGGCTTAAAAATGCCCCCTTGACCCCCACCACATGGCCAGGCCCTGCCTGTACCAGGCCTCAAGATGGCCCCCACCCACATGACCAGGCCCCAACACCACCCCAAAAAGTCAAAAAGCACTCAAAAATCACCACAATCCCATGCCATCCATGCCCTCAATGATGTTTAAATTCAAGACACCCCAGAGAAAGACTAGGCCCATGCACCACTTACCACACCTGGCCCTACTGGCTAGTGAGGCTTTACAGGCACCCCAAAATGTAAAAAAAATCAACATATAACAGTGAGCTAAAATTCCATGACATAAATGAGAATTAAGTTAAAAAAACAAATCACAGAAACAGTTGTATCATGCACCCATGACTAACCCTGGGCCTACTGGATACTGTGGCTACCCACCACAATGTATATGTTGTTAAAGTTGTGAAAAAAGTTTTAGAACTGTAGTTGCCTCAACTGCAATACCCCAAACAAACAACACCAACTTACTTGTAAAATCTCAAGTCCAAAAGTGATCCAAACTCCAAAGTCCAAAAACTCCTCAAGTACAAATCCAGCAGCAGTCACAAAAAGTAATCCTTCCAGCTCAACAGCCAAATGAAAAGTGACCAGTACATGCACAAAGCACTGGGAGGAGCCTGCTGGACAGGAACAGGAAGTTGGAGACTCTAAGCACTTCCTTCCTCCCACCCCACCCCAAAAAATGGACTCCTGCACCAAAAAGTGCAGTCAAATGTCAATCTGAGGAGTTATTCTGGTCAAAATCATCATTTTCACAAGGTTCATGCTTCCTGCGGTGGATTTCTTGTGCAGAATTGCAATTTCGGGAACGCAAGCTGTTCAAATCTCCCGCCGGAAGTCAGCTGCGCGCCGTCGCGGGCTTTTATGACGTACTTGTCAAACTCTCGTCATGAGAGATGGCAAGCCGCGATAACGTAATTGCGTTCGAAAAACTCTTGCGCGATCATGCAGCAAGATCGAAAATGACGCCGCACACGCAAAACCTGAAGAAAAACAACTCGGCGGACTCAGAATCACGGTAAGACAACGCCGCGCATGCGATATTGTATTTTTGAAGTGCGACCAAGCAAAATAATTCGTAGCTTGCGAATTTGCGGATTATTGGGTAAATTCGCGCGATTCGCGTATCGCGAAATCATAAAAAATCCGCAAATTTGCCCGCGAAACGGACTTTACGCCCACGCTTAACTAAAAGATGTATTTTATTATTCTGAGTTCAGGCATACTAAATTCAAATTTCCACCATATTCCTTGAGTCAGTTAGGATTGTAAGAATGTAATAATCTAACTGCCTATTCTGGCCTATGGAGAACAGGTAGCCTTTAATAGTGAAAAATTAAAATGGCTGTAATTCACTATTAGAACATGCTACACACATCAGAGCATGTCCTACCTTAACCTTGCAATGACTACCACAGGGGTGTCCAATATGAAGCAAAGGGAAGGTTTAGGGACTGGTAAGTGGGTGCACTTGGCCAAGTCGACATATCCGTGCTAGACTGCATATAGGCCTTGCAATGGCAGGCCTGAGACACACTTTACAAGCTGCTTCTGTGGGTGGCACTACAAGTGCTGCAAGCCCACCAGCAGAATTAGATTTACAAGCCCTGGGCATACATGGTGCACTGTACTAAGGACTGACAGACAAATCAAATAACCCTATTATGGAATAACCAATTAGCACATCAATTTAACATAGGGAACACTTGCACTGTGGTACTGATTAGCAATGGCACAGTGCCCAAAGCATAAAACCAGCAAAAACATATCAAAACAGAGGAGGCAATCAGTCAAAATTGAAGGGAGACTCACGCCAATGATGCCAGGTCTAACAGTGTCTGTGCTCTGGGCTACTTGGAGTGCTGCTGTCATGTGCTGCATGTGGAGAACTCGGCGACTGAGAACTGTGGTGTGTGGGCACTCTCGTCAGGTGCTTTCAAAGGCAGGGTGGTTGCTGAAGGGACTGGAGCTGGACTGGCAGACTGTGACAGCTGAATGACTTCCATCAATGTGGAGGACAAAGACTGGACAGTTCTGTGCAGCCCACCCACGTCAGAATGAATGCCCTCCATGAAGACATCTACATGTGCCAACTTCTTGTCATGATCCTAGAAGGCATTCTGGAGAGTAGCCTGACTCACACACAGCTGGCGCAAAAGGTCCACCATCTCTACACTGAGGGCAGCAAGGGAGAGAGGGACAAGGGCAGTGGTGATTGGGGGGAAAAAACCCTCTACCATTCCTAGGGCTGCGGGCACAGACAGCACTAGTGGTAGCAGTTGGGACGGTGGGTACTGGATGATGTGTGGTAGAAGAAGAGGCAGATTTCAAACTCCCTGTGCCCGCCAACATCGAGCAGTCACAGCTGGAGTCAGATGATTTTAAGGTTGGTGTTTCCAGGCGTGATTCTTCCAGGGCACTCCTGTCTCCCTCCAAGGCGCTGGTCACATCAGTGTCAGTGAGCTCATATATACTCAGATGTGTCTGCTTAATTCAGACACTCTGTTCATCACCACCCCCATTTCTGAATCATTTTTGTCCACCATAAGCGTGGAAGGGTATACTAAGATGTGAGTCCCTAGCTCATTGCACCATCAGAAGTCTGCTTAATTCAGACACTCTGTTCATCACCACCCCCATTTCTGAATCAGTGAGCTCATGTATAGCAGTCGTGGCAGTAGCTTCACCACTGGTGTCTATCCCCCGTCCTTCCATGCCCTCTGTAGATTCTGCAATAGACATAGACGTAGGTTCAGTATAGTGCCATACTCGTCATATGCAAGCAAAGTACAAAACTAGAAAATGATACCCCCATGTTGCCAACCACCATGTGCATTATGCATGTGCAACCTTTATGCAATTCTCAGGATATGCAGGAAACATGCATAGTTGACATTAATGACCCATGTGACGTTGACACAGCCAAAAAGGTGGCCGAGCCTCCTTGTAACCTAACATACTAATCTCTGTAAGCATACCTACGTGCCTGTTAGGTGAGATAGATATACATCTCAACATGTTGTCTCTGTCACAAATGGTGTCACTTTAAGGGAACAACACAGATACTAACTCCCAAATGTCCTTTTGCAATTGCAATGAGATACTGATATCCACAATGTTGAGCTTTGATGCACAACAACAGTTCCACATTAGTGTCAGATGTGTAGTTCTCACAATTTTCAAGTTAAGCACTGCACACATCTACAAAAGCACACTAAGATGATGCACACTGCTGTTCACTGCCCGGTGATGTCTATGACATCCATAATGCAGCAGATGTCAGAAAGCCACATCTCATCTTGCAATGTCAAGGGCCATTGTATTAAACACATGAGAAAGTACATGTAGCGAAAATGCATGACAGCTGCACTCAACACAGAGGCCACTTACAAGCCATTGCATCACACAAGAAACATCACTGAGATCCGCACTGGCTCAGGGTTGGGATACATGCAGTCACACATAGCCAAAGTCACCCTTCGCAGAATACTCACCCCCAAACTTGCTGCTGATGGGCCCTCAAACGTCCATGCAGCGCTGGCTGTGTCACCGCCAAGATGCAGGTCAGTAGTGATGTCTTGCTCCTGCGCGCCAACCTTCCAGTCGAGAGGGAGCATCCCCAGAGTCATCTCTGCCACAGTTTTGCTCAGCTGGCAGATGTCATTCCACCTTTTGTGATAGTGTGCATGGCATCGGTTGGAGACACCCAGAGCCCGCACCTTATGTGCAATGGCCCTCCATATGGCCTTACTCTGGTGGACTTTAAGCGGTAGGCACAGGAGACAAAAAGAGAAAGTTTCAGTGACATTGTTTCATGTACCACTGTGTGTCAGTACAGGAGCATGAAAAAACATAGCACAGCAATACATACATGTTGAGCAGAGGCCACACAGCATGACATGTAGTACATTTGCATCAAAAAATCTCATAGAAATGTATACAGGTATGATGATGGACACAGTACCTGGCCATCTCATACACATGCAGAGATACAGCACAGAAACCAATGTGAAAAAGGCCCTCATCTGTGATGCATTATGTGAGTGAGCAATACATACAATACATGGAAAATGATGTGTCGGGGAGACTCATTGTGTCCAACACTACACACCCCTCAATGTCCTTGTGATGAATACAGGCCTCACCAAGGCCTGCGAATGCAAAGGGTTCGCCCTTCTGTGCACGGAGTCCTCAGACTACATAAAGAAATTGGCACGGAAACTGGAAATACAAAAACATAGTTTAATAAACCTTTAAAGGTGGTACTACAGCCCACACAACACTCTATAGTATTGTACAAGGTAGCACAAAGAACTCAGACACACAGTCCCCTTTTATACACAAAGAAGGGGCTCATAGGTAGGCGGATACAACTCAAAACATGATTTACAACCATATAAGGACATTTCTTGAACATGATCGATACATGGGTGGAGTTAACGGTTCTTGAGACCAACCAAAATGCACATTCCAATCTACGCTAATCAGAGACAGATGTGACTCCTACTGAGCATGCGCTAGATGCACAAGGAACTATTTATAGCTTGTTGCTGGGCAAATTTCAGGGGTGACAATCAGTGAGGTAGGACTCGCCTCGTGTCGAGAACATGGCAATGTATGGCACACAAGATGGACGCCGGAAAACAAAATGGAGTCTGGCCGTAGTTTAAGTACAGACGGGAAAACTAGCACAAAGACACAATAGCATGTCTTCAGTTAATGCTTAATACTATCGCTGTTTTATTTACAACACTTGGCCAGTGAATAGCTACCTGTGTCATGGAGGACACATTTTGGGACATGATTTTACATTCTCACACTCTTCTCACAAGGTGTAGGTCTGTCTTGTGCAATCCTCAGGCCTAAGATAGCTTATTGAGCAATAGGGTTGTGGACAACACATATGTTTCACTCAGTCCATTTTCTCATGGGTCCTTTTAAAATTGGGCAGCTTCTGTGCAGGGCAGGGTAGCTCACACTGAGGTTAAACGGGGTCCATCACAAAATGAACATACATGTGGAAATGAGAGGGCAAACAGTGCCTACACATGGGAAACATCCTTTACAACGCAACTTTTACCACGCAGTGCCTTTATGACGCAACTTTTACAACGCAAACCATTACAACGCGTTGCGCTGGGGGGTGCTCTAGGATAGGGAATAGGTTTAATTTACTATCCAACACCTTCCCTACTATCCATGGGGACAGGAGTTGGAATAGTATATTAAACTATTCACTATCCAGCGCCCCAAAGCACTATGCGTTGTAAAGGCATGCGTTGTAAAAACCGCGTTGTAAAGGCATGCGTGGTAAAAGCATGCGTTGTAACGTCATACATCCCTACACATGCTAGAAAGAACACATATTGAAAACAATGGAAGGATGATATCTCCAAATTACATTTATCTGATGTGTCATAGGTGAGTTACTACCAAGAGTGTTACACTCAGGCATTTAAACCTTGTGCATAATGCACACATATCCATGGTGGCAATATGAAAAATGTACACACATTCTTCAGTACCCTCTGGACGTAATACATTTGTAATGTCACAAATGAGCATGTGAAAACCTCATGGACTATGACATCACACAGCACAGGCAATGTTTTTTCAATCAATCAATCAAGAGTATTTGTAAAGTGCGCTACTCACCCGCTAGGGTCTCAAGGCGCTGGGGGGAGGGGGGGGCTGCTACTGCTCGAAAAGCCAGGTCTTGAGTTGCTTCCTGAAGGAGAGATGGTCCTGGGTGATTCGTAGGTGGGTGGGGAGGGTGTTCCAGGTCTTGGCCGCCAGGTAGGTGAAGGATCTTCCTCCGGTGGTGGTTCTGCAGATCCGTGGGACGGTGGCGAGGGCGAGGCTGGCGGAGCGGAGCTGGCGGGTTGGCGTGTAGAACGTGAGGCAGTTGTTGAGGTAGTCGTGGAGAGCCTTGTGTGCGTGGGTAAAGAGTCTGAACGTGATCCTTTTGCTGACGGGGAGCCAGTGCAGGTCCCTCAGGTGGGCGGAGATGTGCTGTGTCGGAGGATGTCCAAGACGAGTCGTGCTGAGGCGTTCTGGATGCGCTGGAGTCTTTTCTGTATTTTGGCCGTGGTCCCAGCATAAAGGGTGTTCCCATAGTCCAGACGGCTGGTGACGATGGCCTGGGTAACCGTTTTCCTAGTTCCAGTGGGGATCCAGCAGAAGATCTTATGGAGCATGCGGAGTGTGTTGAAGCAGGAGGAGGTAACGGTGTTAGCTTGCCTGGCCATCGTGAGGGAGGAGTCAAGGATGAAGCCCAGGTTGCGTGCGTGGTCCATGGGCTTGGGTGGGGGGCCCAGAGCAGGGGGCCACCAGGATTCGTCCCAGGCGGAGATGGATGGGCCGAGGATGAGGACTTCCGTCTTGTCTGAGTTCAGTTTCAGGCGGCTGAGCTTCATCCAGTCTGCGATGTCTTTCATTCCGTCCTGGTAGCTGGCTCTGACGGAGGTGGGGTCGTTGGTGAGGGAGAGGATCAGTTGGGTATCGTCAGCGTAGGAGATGATGTTGAGGTTGTGCTTGCGTGTGGTGGCTGCGAGGGGGCTAATGTAGACGTATAAGAGGATGGGGGTGAGCGAGGAGCCTTGAGGTACGCTGTAGATGATCTTGGTGGCTTCTGCGAGGAAGGGCGGGAGACAGACTCTTTGGGTTCTGTCAGAGAGGAAGGAGGTGATCCATTCCAGGGCCTTTCCTAGGATCCCGGCATGGCGGAGGCGGGTTGTCAGGGTGCGGTGGCAGACCGTGTAGAACGCAGACTTCGACTGTCCAAACCAGCAGTGTTACTGTATGGCTGCAAAAAAACTGCATGTCCCTCCCATCCTTAAATGCATCCATGGATCTGTGGAAATACGGCTACACACCCTATTGACATGAAGTCACCATGCTAGGCAGTGTATCACACATTTACATTACCCAGTCTCAGACCAACGTTTTTATTCTTTTTTGCTTAAGAAGGGCTGTAGAATTATCCATGTTGCAATCCTCCCCAAATACACAAGTGCAATATTTACTAGGCCATGTATGGAGCATGGTATATGAAAAAAGAGGATGCATGCACATTAACTTGCACTCACAGGCAACATCATTTGAGCACTCTGAGCACTCTCAAACTTTCACTCCGAAACACTTACCAGTACATCTGGAGCACCATATAACCTCCCATACTATTAAAGCACCTCATCCACCAGGATCTCCAGCTCCTCTGTGTTAAAGGGACGGGCCCTGATGTTCTCAGTTCTCTGTATCACTGGGTCTAGGAACCAGGAAAAGCAGCAGCTGGGGATGAAGAATGGCAGGCAGCAGTGTCTGGATGCAGTGGGAATGTTTGGCTCTCTCACAGACATATATATCCCCCTGGGGTTGTTTCAGTGGTACTCAGCTTCTGCAATTGGTGTTCCGGGTCATCTTTTTTCAAATGTAACTAATGACCAGGACCGTGGTGGAGGTGCACGCCTACTGCGATTTACAAATGTGTAATGCACTACCGCGAACGCGGTTCCAATTGGCTGAAAGAGCATGGGCATTAGCTGTGCCACACTGCGGGACCCCGGTGGTCGCTACTGTAATTTTGCATCTTGCAATTGTACCCAAAGACCGGGCCCGCGGTAGCAAAGCACGCCTACTGCGGGTTTCAAATGTGTAATGCACTACCACGATCGCGGTTCCAATTGGCTGAAAGGGCATGGGCATTGGCGGTGTCACACTGCGGGGCCCAGGTGGTTGCTACCACAATCGTGCATCTTTCAATAGTACCCAATGACCATGCCCGCGGTAGAGGAACACGACTACTGTGGGTTTCAAACGTGTAATGCACCACTGCGATCGCGGTCCCCATTAGCTGAAAGGGCATGACCATTGGCGGTGTCACACCGTGGGGCCTAGGCAGTCGTTGCCGCAATCATGCATCTTTCAATTGTACCCAATGACCGGGACCGCAGTAGCGGAGCACGCCTATCGCAGGTTTCAAATATGTAATGCACTACTGCGATCGCAGTTCCCATTGGCTGAAAGGGTATGGGCATTGGCAGTGTCACATTGCGGGGCCCAGAGGGTCGCTACCGCAAATGGGCATTTTTCAATTGGTGCCAATGACCGTGATTGAGGTGGCGGTGCACGCTTAAGGCACCTATGGACACATCATGCTGTAGCAATGGCAATGGCCAGTTCTAATCATTGAACAGTAGACACTTACAATGAATCATGCCACCAAATGTTTATATCCAATGCTAGTGTGACATTGAACTCACTGATGACTACACATGCCATGTCAGTGCACAGGATTATATGCATTGGCATGTTCTCCCTCACATGTCACATATGATATTTGTGTGCATGTCCACAGATCTGTTGTGTTATGGACTCTCAAATTTGTAAACATGTCAATGTGTGAGATGGCTAATCAACCCACAGTCAGATGATGGACTGACTACATAATGTGCCTATTTCACTGTGTAGATTGCTGAACTCCATTTGGTAGTTGATCTTTATATGCACACTGTGCTCATTGTGTTGGTAATGTGTGCTCTGTCCAAATCACGCAAGAAGGTGTGGCAGGTACAGCAGCTACATAGACGCCAGCAATGTTGCTGTTTCAAACATGTGCTGTGTCAACTACTTTCAGGGCTGGTGACACAAGAAGTCGGAATGTTCCATTTACATTCATTTAGACTGAATCTGTTTTGGGGTACTCAGTATGTACATGCTAATCATGTGTACAACTACTTGAGATCAAGGTGTCTCTGCATGTGAATGTGCTGTAAGCTGTTGATTCAGTCCAGTCATTGTTAGCGCAGTGTCAGTCAAGACGTAAGATGTCGGACACATCTCACAGGGGGAATTGAATTGACATGTGTCCACTTTTACTTTATGTAGGAGACAAGCAAATGTGCAAAGTCCATTCACATTGCTCACGGATGTGCAGGAAGAGGGCATCATACGTAAATTCTGTTTAAATCAACCTACCCTTCAAGACCTTTGTGGTCAATTGGAGCCTCATCTGAGGCCTCGCAGAAGCTATCCGACTGCTTTGACACCAACCTGTAAGGTGATGGCGGCCCTGCATTTCTTTGCAACTGGTTCATTCCAGTTCACGGTGTCCAGCGCAGGTGGGACTTCTCAACCAATGTTCAGCATGGTGCTACATGATGTCCTGTCCACAATGATGACATACAAGGACCGCTACATCCATTTTCCCAAAAGACATGAATTGGCAGCTGTGAAGGGTGATTTTTATGACCTTGCCCACATCCCTAATGTTGTGGGCGCCATCAACTGCACACATGTTGGCCTGGTTCCACCACAGGCACGTGAGCACATATACAGGAGAAGGAAACATTTTCATTCCATAAATGTGCAAGTGGTATGTCAAGTGGATATGATTATCTCCCATATCTGTGAAAATTCCACATGACTCCTACATACTGCGTAAAAGCATCATCCCACAATTGATGGCAAATCTGCATTTGGAGGGTGCGTGGATTGTTGGTGAGTACGCAGAGTCAAGTAGTATGCTGTATGTGTGACATGAAGTCCTCAGTTACTGTTATATTACAAAATTGGCCAAACCGAAGGGGATGATGGACAGAGTGTTGAACATTGCAAGCACTCACCCCAGTCAACTGATCTGGGATTAATCCATCATCATTCTTTAGCTCACTCCGACACCCTAGTTCAGACATGGCCATATGCAAATCAGTCTGACCCTGTGCCTCATGGCAACAGTCCAGCCCGAACTGCCAAACCATGTCTTCCTTGGACCGGAAGAAGGCATCCTGGGATCGGTTTCTGGCTAATCAGCCGTCATCAGCCGGGCTAGGTTGAATCCAGTCAACTGATCTGGGTTTAATCCATTATCATTCCTTAGCTCACTCCGCCACCCCAGTTCTGACATGGCCATATGCAAATCAGTCTGACCCTGTGCCTCATGGGAACAGTCCAGCAGAACTACCAAGCCATGTCTTCCCTGGACCGGAAACAAGCTTCCGAGGACCGGTTTCTGCCATTCCAGCCGTGTTCAGCCCGGCTTGCTTGAATCCAGTGGCAAAGTGAGCAAGGGACTCACGTCTGAGCATACCCTACCACACTTATGGTGGCCAAAAGCGGTAAAAAAGGGGGTGGTAATGGACGGAGCATCTGAATCAATCAAACACTCACACCCAGTCAAGAGATCTGGGTTTAATCCATCACCATTCTTTAGCCCACTCTGCCACCCCAGTTCAGACATGGCTATATGCAAATCAGTCTGACCCTGTGCCTCATGGGAACAGTCCAGCCCGAACTGCCAAGCCATGTCTTCCCTGGACCGGAAACAAGCTTCCAAGGACCGGTTTCTGCCATTCCAGTCGTCTTCAGCCCGGCTTGCTTGAATCCAGTGGCGAAGTGAGCAAGGGACCCACATCTGAGCATACCCTGCCACACTTATGGCGGCCAAAAGCGGTACAAAAGGGGGTGGTGATGGACAGAGCATCTGAATCAAACACTCACACCCATTCAAAAGATCTGGGTTTAATCCATCACCATTCTTTAGCCCACTCTGCCACCCCAGTTCAGACATGGCTTTATACAAATCAGTCTGACCCCGTGCCTCATGGGAACAGTCCAGCCTGAACTGCCAAGCCATGTCTTCCCAGGACCAGAAACAAGCTTCCGAGGACCGGTTTCTGGCATTCTAGCCGTCTTCAGCCCAGCTTGCTTGAATCCAGTGGCAAAGTGAGCAAGGGACTCAAGTCTGAGCATACCCTGCCACACTTATGGGGGCCAAAAGCGGTACAAAAGGGGGTGGTGATAGTTGTGATGTGGCACACTCTATAGTTGCTCCATGGATGATGGCCTCTGATGGGTGCCAGAAACCCTTGATTTGGGGTGTTCTTGTGTGTACCAAAATATCCTTCAGGTTGCGATTCCTTCTGTGTGAGAACATGGATTTTGGTAGTGTCATTGTGCATCCACTCAGGATATGCCAGTGTTTGTTATTTTATTTTGTTGATGGTGTTAGAGGCACTGTTGTATGTTGTGACACATATAGAACGAGTCGTATCTGGTGCCCTGCTGGTGTGTTCCAGTAGGGCCTGCCTGTCGTTGTTCCTGGCTCTAGTCCTAGCACGTGTTATTATTCTCTCTTGATAGTTGTGTGCTCTTAGTTTGGCACTGAGGTCAATTGCTTGTCCTTTAAAGTCCTAAACCTCAGAACAGTTCCTCCAGAGGTGTAGGAAATGCCCTAATGGTAAGTTCTTCCTCAGATGTCTCCGGTGACGGCTATCAAAGCTTAGAGGACAGTTCTTAGCCATCGTTTTGAAGTGGGTTGTCATCTTCAGGCCTCCTCCACTGGCAATAACATTTAAGTCAAGGAAGACCATTGTAGTCCTTGAGATCATGTACGTACATTTGAAGTATTGATTCTGTTCATTGAGCCATGCAATGAAAGACTCTGCTGTGTTCTCATCTCCATTCCAGATGATCAAAATGTCATCAATATATCTCTTCCAGATGATAATTTTGTCTCTATAGGGGTTGTTAGATGACAAAATGTTTTGTTTCTCAAGGTAATGGACATTCAAACACGCCACACTTGGAGCAAAAGTGCTGGCCATGCTCTTCCCATGTTTTTGTAGGAAAAGTAGGTCCTCGAAAGCAAAGAAGTTCTCCGTCAAAGCCAGATGGTAACATTCCATCACCAGGTGATGTGGTGTCTGGTATTCCCAATCGGTATTGAAGAGAACCGCCTCCAGAATCTCCAAGGTCTCTGTATGAGGGAGGCTGGTATATAAGTTCTCTATGTCGAGTCCAATGAGACATTGCATTTCTTCATTGAATGGTAATGTGTTCAGGATACGTAGAATATCCTTGGTGTCTTTTAGGTATGTCTCTGTTCCTTGGATAATGGGCATAAGAATGCATCAGCAAACTTGGAGAGAGGTTCCAGAATAGACCCTATCCCTGAGAAGATAGGACGACCCATGTTTTTTTCAGGTTTTTCTGTTGTGCATCTCTCCTTTTTTCCTTCTTCCACAGTTCCAGATGGCTCTGACTTTCTATGGTTTCCAGTCTCCAGCTTGCTGAAGTTCCGGTCTACGGAGGTCAGCTCTTAGAGGGCATCAGGTCTAGTCGGCACCCAAAGGGAACGGAGCAGTTGTTCCAGTGAGTGACGCATGACAGGGGGGTGGTCTCCTTTGTGCTCCAAGTTGCAATGGCAGGACGTACATGGTGTTGTTGACTTTCCCAAGGATGAATTGCAGGAGTTATTCTATTATCCAAGAGCCTTATTTATGAGGCCTTAGTGGCACTTTTGCACCTCCGGAATGTCACTTTTTTGAAGTTCCAGTGTGTCAATGTGCCACACCATGTTTACACGGCCATGTAAAGCTACTTTACGTGGCTTTTCATGGCCTTGTAAATATGTGTCCCTTTCAAGCAGAAACATGGGCGTTCCTACCCAAAACCCATGGAATCTGAAGCAATCCCAAATTTACGAGAACTATAAATCTGGATGCGTCAGAATCTGACACCACACTAAGGGTGGAGTTTGAGAGTAGCAACGAGGGTAAATGTTTTCATTCCTCCTCTTTTTTTTCTTTTTCAATGTGTGCAGCATTTTGCATCACACATAGAAAGAGGAAAGTGTCTGGATAGATTGATTTTGTGCAGGAAGGTGTCATTTCCTGTACAACATCCATTAGCTCTGCAACGCAGGCACCCTTGCACCAATGATGCAAAGGGTGCCTGCGTTGGCACATGGCAGCCATTGTGCACCAACATAGGGGGAAAAGACAGGAATGCGCCCTTTATGTCTTTTCTGATAGGGGGCATTCTTATTATTTTGGTTTGTCGCAGGGCAGTGCAGCAAGATTCCTTGCAGCCCTGTCCCACATCAAAACCTCTTAAATGAGGCCCCAAGTGTGTTTGCATCATTTTTAAGACCAGCTAATTTCTGACATTAACAAACTGCCTCTAATGGGACTCTGTTGCAGTACTTATTTTTTAGCGACATACAAGGAAACCCTTGTAAATATTGTGTTGTGTGCTTTGCAGGAGTGTTTACATGGGAATGCCTACTATGCATCTAATTTTTGGTAAGTCACGCTAATAAAAGTGCTGCTATGAAAAAAATCACGTAATACTGAAAAAATTCAGCAAACTGAACTTCACGGCAACCTGTAAATATGGCGATAAAAAAAGCCACCTTAACATAAAAAAATTGATGCTACATTGGCGTTAAATCCTTGTAAATATGCCTCTGAGTTCTACATGAATGAGGTCTACAGCAAACTGTATCCTTTGGGCAGCTTAAAGCCATCTCTGTGGATAATTTAGCCTGGTTGGTCAGTAAGGAGTATGTACATTGTCCCGCAGGTGTAAATACTGCACAACTTACAGAGTGGTATCATTAAATGTTGATCGAATTTGTGGATCAATTCACCCCTCCAATATGCTCTCATGTTAAAAATAAACTATGTACCTCTCCCAACAGGTTTAATGGAGATATTAAATTGATACAGAGAGAGGTGATGAGAATAGAGAGGATGTGGTGGAAGGGCCCTAATGAATGCACCAAATGTTAGCTAACATTCAATTGAAAGCTCAAAGTATAAAAAGAAGTTTATCATGAAGAAAATAAAAACATCGTTTCACCTTAGAAAATTTGGGGGGAGGCAAATAAGTCTAAAGTAACTTATCAGACTTTGAAAGCTTTCCCCATTACCACTGTCTTTTCACTCCTTAGAAACCTGAAACTGCTTTATGTGGAAACAGAGAATTTTACAAAACAAAATTGTTCTGTTTGTGATCATTTGGATACAAAAGAGTGGCTGAAAGCTTTTTCTCTGTCAGTGGATCTTGCTATTGCTCTTTTAGGGCCAGATGTAGGAAGCGTAATGCCGGCCATTACCGACCGGAATTAGGCTACTGAGATGTAGGTGCCCAAATTGCTAATTCAGTAATTTACTGATTTGGTATATTAAGAAATCGGTAAATTACTGATTCCTTTAAATACCGAATCAGTAAAGTACCAAATTAGCAATGTAGGGAGCACTCAAATGAGTGCTGTCCCCTTTTTGAGATTTGTTATTTACCACCATCTACAAGTTGGTGGTAAATAAATTTAAAAAAACAAAAAGCAACTTTATGCAAATTGCTTCAGTGCCATGTTGCAGACATACATGCCCTTAGGACATGTATGTCTGCAACATGTGCACCCATACACAATTGAGGGGTGCAACAGGGTGTCAAAGTGGCACCCTGCCACCCTTCTATGTTTCCCCCAATTACCAAATCGGTATTTACCGATTCGGTAATTGACATTCATTCCTATGGGCCTCCAGGCCCATAGGAATGAATGGCAATTACCGAATCGGTAAATACCGATTCGGTAATTATCGAAACTTACCGATTCAGTAATTTTTTCGGTAAAATTACCTACATCCCATTTGCCTCTTCTTAAATACCGAATCGGTATGATTCGGTATTTAAGAATCGGTAATCTGGGATTACCTTCATCTGGCCATTAATCTTTTGTGAGATCTCCCTTGATGAGACCATCTGACACGATCACCATTATGAAGACTATCAAGCCCTCTTTGTGACAGGGAGGTCTCTGCCCAGCGAAAATTGTCCAAGCAAGACATATTGAGCTGGTTAATTATAGCAGAGAAATTATCATCACCCCTCTTGAAAAAATATTAATCCCTATACTCTCAAGCAAGTCTATGTGAGACAGTTCCTTATGAAACACATTTCGCAAGCTACTAACCCATAAAAACTGTTCAGTGTCAAATGTCCTGTTGCTTCTGAAACTGATGTAGAAAGCTGCTATACTACAATGTCAAGAACCTCAGAAAGCAGTTGGGTTTCTTGGGTTAGCTAAATCTAGTTTTGTCCAAATAGAAGAAAATAGGCAGCTCTCATTGATGTAGAGTCCACTGTCCTGAATATTGTAGTCTATGGTGACCATTCACTTCAGCTGCTGGGTCTGATAAAGTTCAAACCTGTCTCTCCAACTTGGTCAATGGTTCTTGTTGTGCAGCATGCGAGGTAAGAGAAATGCTCCTTTCCCCAACGTCTAAATTTTCTAAATCCCAAACAGATATTAAAAAAATCAGGTCACTAACTATGTTCAGGTCAGTTGGTTTATCCCAAACTCTGAAACAGATTAATATACACCAATCTAAGCATAATTGTATAGAAATACAAAGTAAATAGGATGAAGCCAAATCTCCAGAACCGATTGGGTCGTGGCCAAGCCGCAGACAGAGATGACCGCGCGGCGTTGAAGCGCTGCAAGCCATCCCAGCACAGCAGCTGTTATCCCCTATCTACACGGCCATGACCAGCGTGTCCTGGATGCCGCCAGACCCCAGAGAGCCTGCTGAGCTCGGCTCTACCCTTTGGCCACCCAATAGGCCATCATTACTGAGATCAGTGAGACGCGGCCTGTGGCAGGCAGTACAAACCTGAACGAAGATCGCTGCCTTTTATCCAGCTGGGGTTCCAAAAGGAGTGGGCCCAGCAAACACATCTCGGCGGACCAGAGTGGAGTCCTGGCGGTGAGTGTGCCGACCGCAGGGACTTCCTGTGTGCGCTGCCTTGTTGGCACTTGAACATCGGCACTGCCAGCTTGTGGCCTCTGCCCCTCCCCGCTGGGCAACTACCATTCTCCTCCCATCAGCCCATGGTAACGGGGCACGCAGGTGAGCCCAGGTGACGGCAACTCAAACACCTGAGGTCGGCCAGTGGCGGTGTAGCGTGGGGTGGCACGCTGCTCACCGAGCCCGATTACAGCTCTGAACACGGGCTAGTTTACACCAACAGACCAGCGCGTCTGGCCTACCATCAAGCCCCCACCATTTTTCCTGGTTGCACTGCGGCCCTCCTCAGTGTGGTAACTGCCTCTAGCCCTCCTGCTCGACAAAGCGACCAGCATCACTGCCTTGGGGCCCCCCTGAAGCATCACACCCAGCGCTTGGTGTTCCCTAACTGCAGCAAGGCCCTACAAGGCGATCTGTAGACGCAGTGAGTCATCGCTGGTTCGTGCCTCTCTCCTTCTTCATTGGACAATAGAACTGTGAGTACCCCATAAGGGACCTGTCGCTTATGGCACTGCCAGGGTGCCACATACATACCATTTGTTCGCTCCCAGAGCGGTTTTTCCCAGATTTTCACTCTTAAGGGCCTGGGTGACCCCCCCTAACTGTGACACGCCTAGCTGGGCCTTCATCGTGCAGTGTGCACTGGATCTCCCCATTGCTGCCTCCTCAGTGTCAGTGCGCCAAGGCATGGGCAGCAAAGACCCCAAACAGAAGACAGCTCCTTTAAAAAAACTTGTCGACATAGCCCCAAAAAGGCTGAAGGCTTGCAAAGTGCAGATTGACTCCTTGGCCCAATCTACAATGTTGCTGCAGGAGATGAAAGCCGGCTTTCAGGCTCTAGATGGCCGATTTGACGCTCTTGACAAGAGTTCTGCCGACATGGGACAAAAATTCAAGTACACGATTGACGCCTGGACGTCGTTGAGGCCCGCATATCTGACATCGAGGATGGCACTGCCGAATCCCGCAAGAGGCTGGAACGTATGGAGTGTATTCTTAAAGATGTGGCCATTAAAAATGAAGATCTTGAAGTGCACAGTAGGCGTAATGATATTTGCATTTTGGGGGTACCGGAATTCACCACACTGGCCGTCTGGACACCTTTGTAGAAACGCTTTTAGCTGACTAATTCGGTAGACACTCGTTCACACCGGGTTTTGTGGTGGAGCACGCCCATCGCTAGCTAGGGCCACGGCCCTATCCGGGATGTCCTACAAGGCCCATCATTGCATGAGTCTTGAACTATCGTGACTGAGATACCGCACTGCGCTTGGCGAGGGAGTGTGGAGAATACATCTGGCAGGGATCCAAGATTTCACTGTATCCTGACTTCATAATCATGGTGCAGGATGCCCATCGCAAGTACACAGGAGTCAAATCCACCCTCAAGAACTTTGGTTTAAAATATGGCATGTTATACCCTGCTAGAATGAGAGTGGATGTAATTGGCAAGACCACCTATTTGATAGTCCAACCGGAGTGCAGGAATTTTGCCAAGCATACAGACGGAACAGTCAGTCAGTTATAGATGGTGTTCGTCCCTACCCGCCACACAGTGGGTCCGATGCTAGCATGGAACTCTTCTCAGGAACTGGGTCAGGCTGATTCCATCAAACATCTTTCTTTTCAATGTAATGTAACTGTTTTTGGGATAATGTATTTCAATATTGCAAAATTATTCAAGTGGCTGGGTAGATGGTGTGGCGTTGCCACCCCCCTTTGGTGTACACCTTGGCTTGGTTTTATATTTCACGGATATACCACTTCTAGGTTCTCTTCAATCCACTGTCAAGTCGATTGGCATTTTGTATACTGTTTCCAGTTTTGGGTAGGCCTTGCTTTTCTGGTTGCGAGATTGGGAGGGGGTGGGGAGGACTATTGCTTTTGCAGAAATGTTATTGGATTTTCATGAGACTGTTCACTGTCATGGATACCATGTACTTGCTATTTACCTCATCTATCATACTTATCGGGATCTCGGATGGCCCAGTTAGGTAATATGTCAGGTCCCTCTAGGCTGTCCTTAACGTCCTGGAACGTGCAGGCCTTTATGACAACCACAAGAAACGGCACGTCCTACACTATTTACTCTGACATAAAATTGATGTTGATTTCCTACAGAAGACACATTTGCCCCGCTCTTACACCACTCACTTCGCTTCCAGCTGGGGTGCCAATAGATATTTTGTCAATTATAGTAACTATGCTAGAGGTACAGCTATTCTCATACATAAAACGCTTCCCTTCAGCCCCTGCTCGATAGTAGCCGATAGCGAGGGACGATACCCCATTGCAGCAGGGTCGTTAATGAGGCATAAGATAGCTCTAGTGTGCATTTACGCCCCGAACACTGACTCCCCGGAATTTTTTCATTCTCTATGCACTCAACTTACGAAATTGGGTCCTGTGTTTTTTCTTGTGGAGGGTAATTTCAATTTGCTTCCAGACCCAGTGCTAGACAGCACCTCCGCCTCCCCCGATTCCAAACCCTGCACGCGCCGATCACTATTCGACCTTTGCAAACAGCTTTCCTTACTAGACACCTGGCGCTCTTGCAATCCTACCCACACTGAATACACATATTATGCTGGCCAATACAACACTTGGACAAGGATTGACTATTGGTTGATTTCCCCAGGCATCTCCGGTTGGTTTCACTCCATCACAACACTTCCAAGGACATACTCTGACCACTCTCCCGTTCTGCTACACCTTGATGTGCCCCAACCAGAAGGGTTTGAGCGACAATGGCGCTTCCCAAGTTGTGCCCTTCTTGATGACCTCTTTAATAATGAAGTACGGGAAGCCATTGAAGAATACTTCTCCATCAACACCGGTTCGGTAGGCACTTGAGCGGTCCTGTGGGAGGGATTCAAGGCGTACATAAGGGGTGTTTGTATCGCCAAACACGCCAGTTTGCTCAGAAACCTGCGCAACACGCTATCCTCCCTGGAACTCCGCCTGACAGAACTTGACACGGCCATCGGGTGAGCCTCGATCCGGAGTCAGAAAAGTGACGTCTCACGGGGACTACAGGCAAATGGGGGATCGTGAAATTCTCTTTCTGGGCAAATACCACACCGCTAGGCTGTGCGGCGAAGGGGAAAAAGGTCAGGCCGTGTGATTGCCCAGATGGTTCATCCCCTGTATAGTAAGGCCTACATCATGGAACTCTGCTCTACTGCTAACCAAGTACTCTCCACCACTTCACATATTCGCGATGAATTTCTTGACTATTTCAAAGCCCTTTACACTTCCAAAATAGAGAGTGATCCCACAGCTCAAGAAGCCTATTTATCTGAAAATGCGTTAGTGTACCTTGAAAAGCACATGCTAGATTTCTTAGCTGAACCAATTTCCGAAGCTGACATACTTGTGGCCATCGAAGCCCTTTGATCCTTCTCTGCCCCTGGGTTGGATGGCTTCACAGGAGATTTCTACAGAAACTACAAAGATCTTTTGGCACGTCAACTCATTGAGGTGTACGCAAAGGCCCTAGAAAACAGATCCTCCCTCTTCTCTGCGCGAGGCTGTCATTATTCTCTTCTATAAACCGGACAAGGACCCTCATCTATGTGGGTCATATAGACCTCTGTCTTTATAATCTGGACTACAAAATCCTGGCCAAAGTTATCGCCAATGCGCTTGTCTCAATTGATGGAATTCATCATCTCCCCAGCTCAATCCGGTTTTGTGCCCCACAGATCCATGTCATTTAATCTTCGGACTCTCTTCTCTGTCCTTTATAGAATCAACCCAGATACCCCGGCTGGAGCCATTCTACTTGGCACGGAGAAGGCATTTGACTCCCTGGAGTGGCCCTTTTTTGTGTCCGTCAAGCACCTTATGGGAATGCTGATGGGTTACATTGCTACCACTGCATTGCTCTATGGCAACCCTGCTATGCGACTCCGACTAAAGGGCACGCTCTCCCGATGCTTCTCGCTATCTCGAGGTATGCCGTAGGCCTGCCCACTTTCACCTCTGTTATTCATCCTGGCTATGGATCCTCTAATTCGCCATTTTCAAGAAAAACATTGGAAACAAGGCCTACAATTCAACACGGGCCCTCTTCTAGTTTCGCTTTTTGCGGACGACACTGTTCTTTACGTGAGAGAGCCTCAGACCAATGTAGAGCCTCTAATACGAAAAATAATCCACTTTGGTTGGTATTCGGGTCTCGGTATTAACTGGCATAAGTCGGTGATTTTCCCCTTAACCTCCAGCACAAAGCCATGGGAGTGTGAATTTCCTCTGGAATGGTGTTTGGATTCCGTTAAATATCTATGCATTCACATCCATCTGGACACAGCTTTGATTATATGCCTCAACTTCAGACAAGCAATCAGCACCTTAGCAACACACATAGAAGGATGACTGAGACTACCGCTATCCATTGCTGGTAGAGTGGCGATCCTAAAGATGGTGGTCCTACCCAAGTTTTTATATCTTTTTAACAATATCCCGATACCCCTACCCAATAGCTTATTCCTGACGTTAAGATCCCTTCTTATTAGCTTAGTATGGGGGGCAATCAACCTTGAGTACGGTGGCAGGTACTTACTCTTCCCTATGAGAGAGGGGGATACGGAGTGCCAGATTTGCACTTATATTTTTTGACGGCCCAATGTAGCTACGCCTATGTGTGGTATCATCCCAATGCCAGGATTCCGTTCCTCCGTCCGGAATCTAATTTTGTGCTTCCTGAGAAATTATCCACAGTGCTACCCAGGGACATTCAAAGAGATCCCAGAGACATTCAGACTGTGTCCAATGTTGTGTCAGATTTTAGATTCCGAATGAATTTCCCGATTCATGCCCTTATATAGGTTCAATTCGCATTACCCTTATATAGGCATAGAAATCCAGTCCTTATTTAGGCATAACCCATGCTGCCCAAATACAGGCATGGCCACTTCCATCCGTTCATCTACGTCACAACGATTTCTTGGAAAACCAGACTCTTAAGCCGTTAGGGACTTCCCCTTGCTTGATTATTGATTTCTCCAAGAACTCATTATTATGCATTAACATTTATTCCTTAGGGGTTCATTCATGACGTTCATATGCCTGACTTTACATCAATACTGGCATTCCTAAACACCTGCAAGGTATAAATATACTTTCACTTGTTATGGCAAAGCACGGTGTGGTTCGGTGCAGTTCGACTACCTACTTGTTCAACGCAGCACGCTACAGCAAGTGCCGAAGGAAGCGGACTCTCCAGCTGACGCTCTGACTAGAAGCTGTCATCCTCCTGCCGAGAAATCCAGCTCTAGTGTTTCTGACTCCCCTTGAGTCCCGTAGAAGAGATACCAACCTCTCTCATTCTAAGGTATGGAGCTGAATAGAACCTAGAAAACCTTTGGCAATTCTTTGCAAAACTAAACCTATGCTAAAGACCACACTTCTTCCCTCGTACTAGACTTAGGTTAGGTACACTGGGGTAGGCATATTTTAGAAGCACCAGTTGAGTATTTTAGCCTGTGTAATTTATATATGTATTTTTATATGTCATAGCACCAGACAATGCTACTACAGTATTATTTTATATTACTGTTTCCGCTGTACGCATTATATGCATTAAACTTTGCATTCTGTCTAACGATTGTAGCAGTTCACCTCTCTTGCATGGGAAAGAAGACTGTTCAATAAACCCCTTTTTATTGAAACGCCCATCTCCTTATTTCTATGCAACTCTGTAGAAACGAAGCATGCATGATTGACTGAGTGAAATAATTATCTATTGTTTCCATGACCCTGAAGATACGTTTCGATTCTAGGGGAAATAAAGGTGTCATGTTTATGCGGTTGTCAGAAACTAATCCCTTCTTGTTTACTCGAGAAAGTTTGTAGTGACCTCTGAGTTAGCTGGCACACACAATTACGTTTAGTATACTCGATAGAGACATACTGACCTCAGTCCTATGTCAAATCCATAGTGTATATTATTCCAATGCGCAGAACCTAATGGGAATATCGGAACTACACTACAAGCTGCCCAACGGTTTGGTAAGGCACTAATTTAACGCTAGATACTGTAGTAACTCAGTCATGCTTTTCTCAGAGACCCCTTTTTCCGTAAAACTCCAATAGACTTCTGGAGTAGGTAAAGGGATAATATCCGCCATAGCTGAGTAGGACGAAGAATCCTATGTATTAGCTTTTTGGTTTGTTCAACGTTGGAAATTATTGTGAATATAGGAACTACACTACACCACCACCAGCTGGGCTTGGGAGAAACTGAGGTGCATCACCAGCATTACCATGCTGTATTCCAACTCCCTTACGATCCCCAATGCCCTTTGGTTGCCAATTAGTTGTTAAAGAAATGTGCAGCGCACATTAATTAAATTTGTCATTACAAAAATAGGGGACCTTTACTCTGATAGTCAGGCCTACTCTGTACAAGACGCTGACCGCTTCCCAGATGCCGCTTTCAAGGATAGCTTTGTGCTGAATCGGATCGTTCGGCTCTGTGCGCCACGCTGCCTGGTTTTCCAATAGAACCCAAATCATTTGCTCCTTTGTCCCTGGTCTTTGAAAGTGAGCAAGGCATTCACATTGTCTCCAAACTATAGAAATCATGCTCAGGTATCGTTCCGGTAAATGATGACGGACTCCGCAGACATTGGGAAGAGTACCTTGGCCCCCCAACCACCGATGATCAGTGGGCTAAATGCTGTGGGGTCACGAAAGACATTTCCCTTAACAGTAGACATAAACTGCTACATTTCAAGTTTTTGCGCAGAATGTACATTACACCGGCCAAATCCCACAGACTAGATCAGTCCAGAACCCACACCTGCCACAAATGTGCAGCCCCCATACCAATTTTGCGCACCTCACATGGACCTGCCCACTCCTACAGCCCTATTGGGAGGCAGTGCACAAGACCCTGGGCGAAATGATCAGGCTGTCCCTGGTTCCCATTCCTGAGGTGGCGCTGCCGGGCTATGTGGCCAATTTTCCCAAAAAGGTGCAGAAATTGCAGCACCAGGTTTATTATGGGCCAAAAGAGAGATTGCATTCCGTTGGGGTCGTAGGTCAGTCCCCACATTACAGAATTGGATGGGCAGTTTGGCATCATGCAACACGAATTGTGAGATATACTACACAATTTTTTATAAACAAAAGAACTGGGGAAAGGGGTCTAAGCACAATTGAGCCTATCCTAAGTACTGCCTTATTTAGTTTTGTTGGTGCCACGGATCGGAGATTCAATATCCCCTAAACCTCCCAGGACAAAAAATTGTCCTAACTTTCAATTTGAACAAATTTTGATCAAGCACACACATTTCTTTTTCAGTTATGTAACAATAACCATAATTTGTCAATCACAGTGGTGAAACATTCGGTAGCAGAATCAGTGATGTTGTTTTGAAGTTCAATCTTTATTTAATCTTCATAAAACACTGTAGCCATTGCCAAAGCGTTTCGTCCTCCACGGACTTCTTCAGGGCTACAAATAACACATATACATACAATCAATTTTTATAACATACAATATGTACACTTTTTTACAATGTTAAAACAAATTTCCTTTATAACTAATACTATACACTTTATATACATTTTTTACACATTTTTACAATATAAATAACATCCTTGCAATCAACATGATTATCAAAGAATCGACCACTATTACATCATTGTACTGATTCTGCTTTCTTTCACGGTTGCACCACCACATCTAATGGAAAGTGGCTAGTAATAATGAAAGATGAAACTAGGGCCTTTGAAATCAGTTCACTACGCAGATTAAGGTGGGCTCATACAGTTTTTATTGAAGTTATTAATTGTTTCAGGAAAGTTAGATTACCAAATGAGAGAGCTCTTCTTCTAATATTAACGTGTGGAAATGTATCCTTCTGTCCAGTCCAATATATATTAAGGAATCTAATAAAACAAGCATGTCCTTAATATGGATCTATTTCAACTCTAGTATACCAGTGTAAATATCAAGTCCAGACATGTTCATTCCTTCATATTAGAAACATACCTTAACGAGAATCTCCCTTTATTCCTTTAGTCTCCTTAGGTTTTATTCTCATATGGTGGAGAGAGCACTATATTTGCACTGTCGAATCGCTTATGTTTGATGGCCATGCAATTGTTGAAATTCTAAATGAGGACAGGGAAAAGACGCAAATTATGCTATAGCTATTTATAAAGGCATTATTCTTATGAATTAATAGCCAAGAGGGGAACATTCTAAATTCCTGATCCATAGAATCGATCAATGTGTATTTGGGGTATTATCTTTAGGAATATGACCTGATTGTACCCACATATTTCAGTCTTTTTTTTAAGAATCTTATTGCCAGTGTTTTAAGAACACACAAAAAGGTCGCTCGACCATAAATCTAACATTTCCATCGTCATGTGACAGTCTCCCTGCTCATACAGTGAGATATCCCATATGACATTGGTACCATCTCCTTCTCCCACAAGAACTCTTTTCTCCTCTGTTATCGCATTTCTTCTCAGGCCTGTCTATCTACTAAAACAATAACTCTTTCGCTCAACTAATGAAGCCTTGTCCACCTGCAGTGGGAACACAAAATACAAGCAACACTCCACAGTGCAAGCAGAAATGCAAATTAAAATTTTATCTGGGGAGTGAATTAGAAATTCATTTTAGGCCTACAGTTAGGCTAAATTAGCCTTGCACAGGTTACAATATGTGAACCCTTCTATATGCAAATACACTATACTTTTTGACATATATTCTAACATTTATGAATGGTAAATCCTAGAATATTATTGTCACAAAGATAATGTCAACCTGTAGTCATAAATACATTTAGGGCCAGATGTACGACTTGTAAAAATAGCGACTCGCAAATTACATCAAATTGTGACTCGCAATTTACGAGTCGCTAATGACTATTACCTATAAAAGAGACATCATGATTTCAAGTCGCTAATGACTAGCATTGCTATTTTGGGTTTCAGCTATTTGCGATAAATGAGGTAAATTGCGTACGCAAATTGCGATTGCGAGAAAACATGAGAAGACACTTCCTGTTTGAGCTTAAGGAGCCCAAAACAGGAAGTGATCTCCAAGGATAATCCAGAGCAGGATCATTAGCATATGGTTAGGCAGCACAGTTCACCACTGCTGTTTGGCTATCAGAGAGACCATGAGCAACAAGGCCAGTGAGAAGGGTGGAAAGGAGCTGCCGAGAAAGCTCAAGATCTCTGAGAAGGAGATCAACATAATTATTGATGAATGTTGCAATAATCATGAGGGATACCAAAGGGGATGATGGACAGAGCACTGGAGCAAATCAAACACTCACCCCCAGTCAACTGATCTGGGTTTAATCCATCAACATTCTTTAGCTCACTCCACCACCCCAGTTCAGACATACATGGCCATATGCAAATCAGTCTGACCCTGCGCCTCTTGGGAACTGCCAAGCCATGTCTTCCCTGGACCAGAAACAAGCAACCTGGGACTGGTTTCTGGCTAATCAGCCATCATCAGTTAGGCTAGCTTGAATCCAGTGGCAAAGTGAGCAAGGGACCCACGTCTGGGCATACCCTGCCAACTTAGGGAGAACGCGATACCAAAGGGGATGATGGACGAAGCGTTGGAGAAAATCAAACACTGGGAGGACCTGGCTTGGCAGTTCGGGCTGGACTGTTCGCATGGGGCACAGGGTCAAGACTGATTTGCATATGGCTGGGTTCAAACTGGAATGGCATGGTGAGTAAAAAAAAGATGGATTTAGGCCCAGATCTCTGTACTGAGGTGAATGTATGACATTGTTCTGCATTCTGTCCCTCAACTGACCTGTTCTCAGAACACCCCTGTGCCGCACGGCCACCAGCTGCGTGTGTGCACCTCGCCTCGCTGCTGCCCGCAGCCTCGTTGAGCATGCCTCGCTGACCCCTGCCCCTCCACCGTATTTGCGTGTGCTGAATAATCTTTTTTGTCTCCAATTTGTTTTGTTTGCCTTGTGTTATTGTCACTGCTGTCCCCTTGCACGCTGTTGTTTAGCTTTTGTTTTTATTGTACCTCAGTCCCCTTGTGCCTGCCTGCTCCCCGCTTCCCGCCGCCGTGCAAGCGGCCACGCCCCCTTTTCGTTGTGTGCCCTCCCCACTCCCGCCTCCCAGCTGCTCCTCCCTCCCTCCCACTTGGCCATAAATGGCGACCGCGCGGCGCAGGTGAGTGTGACCTGTTCTCAGGACACCCCCGCGCCGCACGGCCACCAGCTGCGTGTGTGCACCTCGCCTCGCTGCTGCCCGCAGCCTCGTTGAGCCTGCCTCGCTGACCCCTGCCTCTCCGCCGTATTTGCGTGTGCTGAATAATCTTTTTTGTGTCCTATTTCTTTTATTTGCCTTGTGTTATTGTCACTGCTGTCCCCTTGCACGCTGTTGTTTAGCTTTTATTTTTATTGTACCTCAGTCCCCTTGTGCCTGCCCGCCCCGCTCCCCGCTTCCCGCCGCCGTGCAAGCGGCCACGCCCCCTTTCGTTTTGGGCCCTCCCTGCTCCCGCCTCCCAGCTGCTTCTCCCTCCCTCCCACTTCGTCATAAATGGCGACCGCGCGGCGCAGGTGAGTGTGACCTGTTCTCAGGACACCCCCGCGCCGCATGGCCACCAGCTGCGTGTGTGCACCTCACCTCGCTGCTGCCCGCAGCCTCGTTGAGCCTGCCTCGCTGACCCTTGCCCCTCCGCCGTATTTGCATATGCTGAATAATCTTTTTTGTCTCTTATTTGTTTTATTTGCCTTGTGTTATTGTCACTGCTGTCCCCTTGCACGCTGTTGTTTAGCTTTTGTTTTTATTGTACCTCAGTCCCCTTGTGCCTGCCTGCCCCACTCCCCGCTTCCCGCCACTGTGCAAGGGGCCACGCCCCCTTTTCGTTGTGTGCCCTCCCCGCTGCCGCCTCCCAGCTGCTCCTCCCTCCCTCCCACTTCGCCATAAATGGCGACCACGCGTACGCGCAGCGGGCGCGCTGATTGTGCGCCGAAGGCACGCCAGAGGCAAGCCCGTCTGTGCCCGTCCGCGCCTGGACCGCACCCAGCGCCAGGACCCCTGGCCCCTACCGACGCAAGACGACTCGACAAACCTACGACGCCGCTGCCCTCAACGCACTCAATACTGGCCGGAGGCCCACCTGCGGCCGGGCCGCCCCGAAACGCTTCCACGGACCCTTCACCTGCACACCCTGCAAGTTCACCTGCCTCCGAACAGGCACCACACCCGCCAAGCCAAACTCCAGCAGCGACCTCAAGTGCATCCTGCTCAACACCCGCTCTGTCCACAGACACGCCGTCAAACTCTGGAACCTGCTCGACACAACCTCACCAGACATCGCCTTCCTCACTGAAACATGGATGAACGCCTCCTCAGCCCCCGACATCGCCATCGCCATCCCGAATGGATACAAGATCATCAGGAGGGACCGCGTCAACCAGACCCGAGGAGGAATCGCCATTGTCCACAAGAACACCATCCGCATCATGACCGATGCCGACAACACCTTCAGTGCCGCCGAACACCTCCACTTCCAGATTCACACCCACCCAAAGATGACCCTCAGAGGCACCCTCATCTACAGAACCCCAGGACCACGCACACAATTCAGCGAAGACATCACAGACTTCATCAGCCCACACGCCCTCCCCTCCGCCGACTACATCCTCCTATTTATTTATTTATTTGCGGTTTTTATAAAGCGCGACACTCATCCCATGGGATATCACGACGCTGAAAACCAGGGAAGCTGCTGGGGTGTGGCTGAGAGATTTACAGTTTAGGGAAGAGATGCGTTTTGAGTTTCCTTCGGAACTCGAGATAGTTGGTGGTGTGTCTCAGGTCGGAAGGGAGCTCATTCCACCTTTTTGCTGCAAGGTAAGGAAAGGAGCGTCCGCCTGTTCTGACCTTATAGATGCGCTTAGATTTCGCCAGGGCTGATTGGCATGATCGTAGGTTCCTATTGGGTACATAGAATTCGATTTTCCCTTCGAGTATCGAGGAGCCGGTTCTATGTAAGGTTCTGTGAGCATGACTGAGTAGTTTGAAAGCAGCCCTCTGGCGCATTGGGAGCCAGTGAAGTTTTTTTAAGCACTCTGATGCCGAGTCTCGTTTGCCTTTATTGAGATAAAGTTTGGCCGCCTGGTTTTGCACAATCTGTAAACGGGAGAATAACTGCTCATTCATCCCGTTGAATAGTGCGTTGCCATAGTCCAGGCGACTTACCAGTAAGGCCTGCGTAACAGACCGTCTGCAGTCCAGGGGTATCCAGGGGAATATTTTGGAGAGAAGTTTGAGAATAGCAAAACCATTGCCACAAAGAGATCGAACGTGGTCCTTCATGGAAAGTGCGTCATCCATGATGATTCCCAGATTCCTGGCATGTTGTTTAGGGATAGGGGCCGTTCCTAGGGGACCTCAACTTCCACCTGGAGAACAGCAAGGACCACAGCACCGTCACCCTGCTGGTTAACCTCACCAACCTCGGACTCAAGCAACTGGTCAATACCCCCACTCACTACACCGGCCACACACTTGATCCCATCTTCTCATCCAGCAAGCACATCCAGCAAGCACATCGCCTTCAGCCACTCCACCGGACATGTAAATGTAAAATGTTGTATACTTGTAAAGCGCACAGCTGCCCACATCGCAGGCGTCCCGGCGCTGTATACCGCTGGGGAACCCGTCCTGGCTATCCCTGTGAGATGGTCCCTGCTAGGCACCTCCAAGATGAGACCAGGCATCCCCTGCATTGAAGGGGCCATTGTGAAGATTAAGCAAGCTATTGCCCAGAGTTGCAGAGTGGAACCCAAGGTTAGAGTAGGCACCGAGGCGAGAATTATCAGGCCCGCTGACATTTTGACCCAAGACCCTGCCGCGTTGGGAATCGAACCCTGGTCCCAGGCCGATCTCAGCTTCCGGGTCTGCCGCCTCTAACCATTGAGCCACACTTCTCCACTTCACTGGACCGACCACAGCTGCGTCCACTTCAGCTTCAGAAAAACCACCATCCACCACCACCTGCAACAGATCCCTCACAGAAGCTGGAGCAAGATCACCACCGACCAGCTCACCACCTCCCTCAGCCAAAACCCACTGGCCAGCACACCGGACCCCAACGAAGCAGCCCGCAACTTCACGTAGTGGCTGACCGCCTGCGCCGACGACCTCCCACCACTGAAGAACCCTCCCAGAAAACCCAGAAGCAAGAAGGCCCCCTGGTTCACCAACGAACTCAAGGACTCCAAGAAAACCTGCTGCACCCTCAAGAAAGCCTGGCTCCTCGACCGGACCACTGACAACATGACCGCCCTCAAACACGCGACCCACAAGCACCACCAGCTCATCCGCACCACCAAGAAGAAATCACTAAAGAATCGACTGGACAACAACGCCCACGACAGCAAGGAACTCTTCAGCATCGTCAAGGAGTTCTCCAACCCCAGCACCGGCAACATCAACATCACCCCTTCACAAGATCTCTGCGACTCCCTTGCCTCAATCTTCCACCGCAAGATTGCCGACATCCACAACAGCTTCGGCGCACCATCCACGCACCCAACTGACGAACCAACGCACCCCACCGCCACCCTCCGCACCTGGACCACGGTGACCACCGAAGACACAGCCCACGTGATGAACACCATCCACTCCGGATCCCCGACTGACCCCTGCCCCCACCACGTCTTCAACAAGGCCGACTCCACCATCGCACCCCAACTCCGAGACGTCATCAACACCTCCTTCGACACCGCCACCTTCCCGGAGAGCTGGAAGCACGCCGAGCTCAGCGCCCTACTGAAAAAACCAACAGCGGACCCCACCGACCTCAAAATCTTCCGCCCCATCTCGCTCCTCCCTTTTCCTGCCAAAGTCATGGAGAAGATAGCCAACAGACAACTTGCCGCCTTCCTCAAGATGAATGGATCCCTCGAACCCTCGCAGTCCGGTTTCAAAGCCAACCACAGCACCGAGACTGCCCTCATCGCAGCCACCGACGACATCCGAGCCCTGCTCGACAACGGGGAAACAGCGGCACTCATCCTCCTGGATCTCTCCGCAGCGTTCAACACTGTCTGCCACTGCACCCTAGTCCAACGCCTCAGCAACACCGGCATCCAAGAGAAGGCACTGAAGTGGATCATCTCATTCCTCGCCGGAAGAACACAGAGAGTCCGCCTCCCCCCATTTCGATCCGAGGCCACTGAAGTCATCTGCGGCGTCCCGCAAGGATCATCACTCAGCCCCACCCTCTTCAACGTCTACATGAGACCTCTCGCCACCATCGCACTCCAACACAACCTCAATATCATCTCCTACGCCGACGACACCCAGCTGATCCTCTCCCTCACCAGAGACCCCGACACCGCCAGAACCAGCCTCCACGAAGGGATGAAAGACGTCGCCGAGTGGATGAAGAACAGCCGTCTGAAACTGAACTCAGACAAGATGGAAGTCCTCATCCTAGGACCATCACCCTCCGCCTGGGACGACTCCTGGTGGCCCCCAGCCCTGGGCACCGCCCCCAAGCCTACAGACCACGCTTGCAACCTGGGATTCATCCTGGACTCCTCCCTCTCGATGACCAGACAAGTCAATGCCGTCTCCTCTTCATGCTTTCACACCCTCCGCATGCTCCGCAAGATCTTCGGATGGATCCCGACCGAAACCAGGAAGACGGTCACCCAGGCTACTACTGTATAAAAAACTACCTTAGTACATGAGAAAATCAGGCAACTATGTATGTTATTAAGAATCGTAATAACGCTTTGACATGGGTAGTATTTTGGTCAATCGCTATTTTTTACTTGTCTTTGGCTACTATCATATCTTCCTACTATATCCTGCTACATAATAGTTGTTTTTCACATTTAGCGATTTACAGAGTACGGTCTCATCCAGTTGGCTGATCTTCTTCACGAAATATATCCAAATAAGTGTACACCATTTTCTTATGTAAGTAATTACTATTAATTTATTTGCAATCATTAATTCGGTCAACATTCTAAAAGTTTATCCTAATTCAATATGGGGAACTAAAATGACAACCATAACCACAACCCATTCAGACATACTAACGTAGCAACTATTTAGGCTTTTCTTTTTCATTCTTCTATGTTTTACATTCTTGCTAGTTTTTCTTTTGTCTATGAATTTTATATACAGCCCTTTGATGGTAAGCTCTTGGCTATCTTTCTATGTTATCAAGATTTATAGATATTCTGTGAAATATTAGAAGTATAAACTTAGGTTGCAACTGTCTCAAGTTGAAAATGTCAAGTATATACACATATCAGATAAATAATCATCTTATGTAAATGAAACAAATTGTTTTCTAAAAATATGTAACTGCTCTGTGATATAGCATTAAGATACACCAACTGTTTTTGTGTTCAAACAATTTCTGTATAGTGTGTATTTATATGAATTAGACCTAGGCCCAAGGCTCCCATAAGGTATCTATATTTACAGTATGAAATCATTAATGTACGAGTTTGTGTGACATGATCTTTATATGTTTTTCAGTGTTATGTTTTTGTCCTAATGCAAATGACGGACTCCTGAAGAAGGCAATAGCCGAAACGCGCGTAGAGTCTCCATCCACCACTTTGCTTACTCCACTAGCCCGATTTATCACCATAGTCATTTGTGCTGTTTTTTGTCCTCCCCCTCTCTTTTTGTGTTTTTGAATATGTATAGATATCTTTCTGAAATCACAAAATGTATGTCATTGACTTTTTAATGATTTATATGTATTTTTATAAATGAAATTCTCAACAAAAATGAAGAAAATATTTAAATAAATCACAAACTAATTTTGAATATAAACAGCATGGTTTGTTTCTATTAATGTTGTCTACAGGTCACAATGATCATCTAATTAGTTTATTTGTTCCCTTGGGTTCTTTGGCTTAATTATTAAGCTCACTACTGTTTGTTTTTCTAAAAAATAGTTCAACTTATTCCCTACTAGTAGTGAAGGCATTAGAAGTAGGGGTCCCCTTCTTTTCTAAATTGCACCCAGGCCCTCGTCACCAGCCGACTGGACTACGGAAACACCCTCTACGCCAGACCCACAGCCAAGCTACAGAAAAGACTTCAACGCATCCAGAACGCCTCCGCCCGACTCATCCTGGACATCCCCCGACGCAACCGCATCTCCGGCCACCTGAGGGACCTGCACTGGCTCCCCGTCAACAAGAGGATCACGTTCAGGCTCCTCACCCACGCACACACGTCTCTCCACGACCTGGGCCCCAAGTACATCAACGACCGCCTGACCTTCCACACGCCCATCCGCCAGCTACGGTCTGCTAGCCTCGCCCTCGCTGCCGTACCACGCATCCAAAGAACCACCGCCGGAGGCAGATTCTTCTCCTACCTGGCGGCCAAGACATGGAACACCCTCCCCATCCACTTCCGGCTGACCCAGGACCACCTCTCCTTCAGGAAGCAACTGAAGACCTGACTGTTCGAGCAGTAGCGAACCCCTTCCCCAAGCGCCTTGAGACCCTCCCGGGTGAGTAGCGCACTATACAAGTGTCATGATTGATTGATTGATTTTGCATTTGTCACCCCGAGAGGGATGGGTATGCTCAGACGTGAGTCCAGTGCTCTCCATGCCACTGGAATCAAGCTATTCTGGCTGTTGAGGGCTGAAAACCCGAAACCTGTCCTAGGATGCTTGTTTCCAGTCCAGGGAGGACCTGGCTTGGCAGTTTGGGCTGGACTGTTCCCAGGGGGCACAGGGTCAAGACTGATTTGCATATGGCTGGGTTCAAACTGGAATGGCATGGTGAGCAAAAAAAAGATGGATTTAGGCCCAGATCTCTTTACTGGGGTGAATTTATGACATTGTTCTGCATTCTGTCCATCAACTGTTGTTTTTGATTTTGTCACCCCGAGTGGGATGGGTATGTTCAGACGTGAGTCCAGTGCTCTCCATGCCACTGGAATCAAGCTATCCTGGCTGATGAGGCCTGAAAGCCCGAAACCGGTCCTAGGATGCTTGTTTCCAGTCCAGGGAGGACCTGGCTTAGCAGTTTGAGCTGGACTGTTCCCATGGGGCACAGGGTCAAGACTGATTTGCATATGGCTGGGTTCAAACTGGAATGGGATGGTGAGCAAAAAACAATGGATTCATGCCCAGATCTCTGTACTGGGGTGAATGTATGACATTGTTCTGCATTCTGTCTGTCAACTATTGTTTTTGCATTTGTCCCCCCGAGTGGGATGGGTATGCTCGGACATGAGTCCCATGCTCTCCATGCCACTGGAATCAAGCGACCCTGGCTGATGAGGGCTGAGAGCCCGTAACGGGTCCCAGGATGCTTGTTTCCAGACCAGGGAGGACCTGGCTTGGCAGTTTGGCTGGACTGTTCCCATTGGGCACAGGGTCAAGACTTATATGTATATGGCTGGGTTCAAACTGGAATGACATGGTGAGCAACAAAGCGATGGATTTAGGCTCAGATCTCTGTACACGGGTGAATGTATGACATTGTTCTGCATTCCGTCCATCAACTGTTGTTTTTGCATTTGTCACCCCGAGTGGGATGGGTATGCTCAGACCTGAGACCCGTGCTCTCCATGCCACTGGAATCAAGCTATCCTGGCTGAGGAGGGCTGATAGCCAGAAACCGGTCCTAGGATGCTTGTTTTCAGTCCAGGGAGGACCTGGCTTGGCAGTTTGGGCTGGACTGTTCCCATGGGGCACAGGGTCAAGACTGATTTGTATATGGCTGGGTTCAAACTGGAATGGCATGGAGAGCAAAAAACAATGGATTTAGGCCCAGATCTCTGTACTGGAGTGAATGTATGACATTGTTCTGCATTCTGTCCATCAACTGTTGTTTTTGCATTTGTCACCCTGGAATCAAACTGTCCTGGCTGATGAGGGCTGAAAGCCCGAAACCAGTCCTAGGATGCTTATTTCCAGTCCAGGGAGGACCTGGCTTGGCAGTTCAGACATGGTGAGCAGAAAAACGATGGATTCAGGCCCAGATCTCTGTACTGGGGTGAATGTATGACTTTGATCTGCATTCTGTCCATCAACTGTTGTTTTTGCAATAATCATAAGGAGCTTTTTGGGAGGGTCTCGCACAGTGTTCCTGAGGCGGACAAAAGAAAGATCTGGCAAGGAATGCAGGAGCGCATCATTGCCCTGGGTGTGGCACACAGGTCCCTGGATGGCATCAAGAAGCAATGGTATGATCTGCACTCCAGGGCCAAGGAGAGGGTGGCAGCACATCTGTGAGAGGTACAAGGGACAGGAGGAGGGCCATCTACCACATCAAAACCATCTGCAGCAGAGGCCATGGTGGAGAGTACCCTGGAGAGTGTGGCTGTTGGTGGATTTGAAACCCTTGACACATCACAGCCACCATCAAACCCTGGTAAGTGTGAAATGTGTTAGAAATGTTTGATTCACCATTAAAGCCTGTTCTGAGCATGCATACTAAGCAACTATACCATACTCCTTTTGACACATCCATACACCACTAGAAGGAGAGCACGGTGCAGAGGACCAGGAGGGAAGCCCGGATCGGGCCCAGATGGAGGAAGGGCAATATGGGGGATGATCCAGTGGGTCAAGTTGCCTAGAAGGACCAAACACAGCTGCAGCAACCACATCACAGTCTACAGCCAGTGTGAAACCAGCCTCACTGCAGTCAGCACCATCAAGACGCTCTCCAGCCACCAAGGTGCTGCTAGTGCGACCAACCCAGCAGTCCATACGACGTATGCAAGCCAGTCTACAAAGTTAGCCCCCTGCTTTAGCACCCAGTTAGGTGTTGTTTGGAGGCCTGGAACAGGTGACATCAAGCATACAGCGCCTGAAACAAAAACAACAGACCAAATAAATCTAAAGCTGACACAGGGATTCAGGAACGTCACTTAAAAAATGACTGATAACCAGTGCTGGCTGAAAGCCAAATTTGATGCCCTCACAGGTACCACTGCCGATCTATGCAAAGAATTGGCAGAAGAAAGGGCGCAGCACAGACGCATGGAGTACAGCAGGGGCCACAAAATGAACGCTTTGATGAGGGTCATTGGGAGGCTTGCACATGTGACGGCACAGCACATAAAGAACACCCTGGGGCTCCAGGTGGAGATGGGCCAATATGGTGGGGATGTTGCTCGGGCCTGCAACAAATTACTTTAGCAGTGGAAACGCTGCAAACAAATATGTTTGCCTGTGGTGGTGCTACGGAGGGCGCAGACAGTGAGGTATCCAGCAGCAGTAGAATATCTGCTATAGAAACACCTCTAATGCGTAGGAGCAGCAGCCACCAGGCTGGGATTGCAAGTGGCAGCTTTAGCCAGGCAGGACGGAGAGGCAGAAAGTGAACTGTGTAGGAGAACTACACAATTATTGGGCCACATATTATATTAAAATTGTGGTGATGTAACCACAAGGCAGTTACACATTTGTTCAAACATACGTTGTGTGATGGACAGGTTGTCCTGATTTTGATTGTGCAAGCTTGCACAATAAAGCACCAATTCAACTTCACAATTTGTCTTGTATTATAAGAGGGTAGTGTGTAATTACTTTGGATATACCTTCAAAAATAATTGTTAGCTATCTGGTCCCTGCACCTTCTCCCCTGTACTGCAGAGCTACCATCACTTTGTTGTTGGGCAGGTGGTCCTTGATCCTCATCCTCTGATTCAGAGTCAGACACATCCATGAACAATCCACCCCTGCAGGCCATGTTGTGAGGCATGGCACACATTGCTACTATTTTGTGCCGTTCACTGATAGTATATCGATGCCCAAAATATCCCCATACACAAATATCAATGCAAAAATATCATGTACAAAATATCAATTTTTACTTAAATAAAAATTAATGTTAAATATATTAAATAATAAAATTAACTTTAAAAATAATTATTAAGATTTAGTAGAAAATCTAACTAATATAATAAAATTATTGTAATTTTAAAAATATTTAAACATACATATGTAAAATAAAATATATCTATCTATTTCCTTTAAAACAATTAATAAACTATGTTTTTTTTATATTATTTTATTAATATACAAACATTTACCATAAATATATATATATATATATATATTTACATACACATAACATAAAATATAATACAAAATTATATTATAACTTAAAACATTAAAATATGTAATAGTCTTTCAAAATACATTTTGCACTCCAGTTGGTGCAACAGTAGGGAAAGTGTTGGAAAGCAGATGGGTAAAAATTACGATTCCCACTCCCGTGGTTGCAACAGTAGGGAAAGTGTTGGATAGTAGATAGGTAAAAATTACTATTCCCACTTCAGTGGGTGCAACAGTAGGGAAAGTGTTGGATAGAAGAGAGGTAAAATTTACTATTCCTACTCCAGTGAGTGCAACAGTAGAGAAAGTGTTGGATAGTGGAGAGGTAAAAATGACTATTCCCACTCCAGTGGGTACAACAGTAGGGAAATTTTGGATAGCAGAAGTGTAAAATTACTATTCCCTCTACAGTGGGTGCAACAGTAGGGAACGTGTTGGATAGAGGAGGGGTAAAAATTACTATTCCCACTCCAGTGAGTGCAACCGTAGGGAAAGAGTTGAATAGCGAAGAGGTACAAATTACTATTACCACTGAAGTCCGTTCAAAAAACAAAACAAAAATATTAACAACACAATTTTTTTTAAAGACATACAAATAAAACATATATTGAAGTTTTAAATATTACAGAAGTTAGAAACAGATTAGAATGTTAAAAAAATCTAACAAATACCTAATAAGCAGGTAAATGCATCAAAGTAGGATTTTGCAATTCCTTAATTGCGATTATTAAGGAATTGCATTTAAGGAATTGCAAAAGCCTATGCATGTAGGAATCGCTATAAAATGAGCAATTCCCAAACATCCCTAAATTGCGACTCACAAATTGCGAGTCGCAATTAAGGAATGCCTTCCCATTCATTCATATGGGACAATAGGTGCTCGCAAATTGTGCATGCAATTTCAAGAGTGCAAGGGTGTCAAAAGGATACCCTGTTGCACCCCTGAAGTTCATCTTTGCACACATGTTGCGCGCACACATGCCCCAAAGGCATGTAAGTGTGTTACCTACAACTTTGAAAAATGCGCTTTAGTGCATTTTTCAAAGTTTTTGCAAATTACCATCAAGTTCAACTTGATGGTAATTTGCACCCCCTAGTAGCGAAATCGCTATTCCTAAGTGGTTCTTGAATTGCATTTAAGGAATCGCAAATTGTGATTCCTTAAATGCAATCGCAATTTGAGAAATCTCAATTAATTACAAATTCTCAAATTGCGAGTGCCTTGAACCTTGATTCATCACAAATGCCCTTTTTGTGGCCGATTTTTGTGAATTGCACCGTTTGCACTCACAAAAATGGTTGATGAATGTACCTGTAGATTATTTTTAAAAATCAAAAATAATTTAAAAACAAAAAACTATGGGCCCCATTACAATGGCGGGCGGACTTTGCCTGCCTGCCACCATAATGGAAAATGGGACTGACCGCCAGAGGTGCGGCGGTCCCGCGGGGCATATTAGGATGCAACTGCCACTCTGGCCGTGGCATCCCAAATCTTTTACATTGCGGCGGGTGGTGCAGTAAGCAGCGCCGGCCGCAATGTAAAATGTGCTTGTTGTGTATTGGCATGCACAATGTGATGCAGTGCCTGCCTCCTTGTTCATGCCAATGTAGGGGGGTTCCATTGGTACCGCCCAAGTGCAGCCAAACCTGGGGGCACACAACGGCCACAATAGCCATTTACCGAATGCCTTTCCATGGCGGAGTCTCCGCCATGGAAAGGCATATGTACCTCAGGCATCATAATATGGATCAGGCACTGCCAACATATTACTTGCATTTTCCACCCTGCCGGCAATCCGACCAGCGGAAAAGCGGTGGACAGTCTTTCCGTCTGCCGCTGTACTCCAGCCATTTGCCCCACTAACAAAATCTCACTGCCCCCCATTGCCCCGTGGCAGTATTAACCCCACCTGTGCGCCCCTCCAGTCTCCCTGACCATTAATTTTAGAGACCACATCCGTTATACTATATGAGCCTGTCTTCAAACTTGAAGGATGACAAAATTTTGCCTCTGTCCCCTCCGGTAAGTACACATAATATTGATGTTTTAATATTGATATACATAAATATCGAGTATAGTATATCGATAGTATTAAATATCGATGTTATGTATATCAATGTCAAAAAATCGATTTTTAATGTTGTCAAAAATATTGAAGTATGTAATGTCGATTGTAAAAATATTGTTGTGTTAAAATATCGTTATTGTACTATATTTTAATCTTTTAAAAGTTTGTTTTAAGTATAAAAATATTTAGTCAATGTTATAAAAAATTTAATTTGTATAATATTTTTTGGGAGCAGGATATTGGGTTTATAGGGGATAAGGGTGGGGACTGTTTTAAAATAATTGAATTACATTTGTAATAAATTCAAAATTCAAAATTTTAATTTAGAAAATATAATTTCGAATTTAGTAAATATTGTTTTAGGAGCGAAATGTTGTGTTTTTAGGGCATAAGGGTGGAGAGTGTTTTAAAAAATGTAATGAAATATTTAATAAATCCCCAAAAATTAATTTGAATTCAGAAATTTTGGGGGGGACTTTAGAAAATATTGTTTTTGGATTTGGAAGAGTGTTTTACAAATTTTGTTTCAATATTTGAATTTTTTTTATAAAAAAGGAAAAAAAAATATTGTGTATTTGTAGTGTATATTTTTACATAAATAATATGTAACATTTAATTTGTTAGTAATACTATTTAAAAATACTAAAGTTAAATAATGCAATATTAGTAATGTATATTAATGAATACATTAATTTATGAAAATATGATAGAAATACATATAAATATGTATTAAATTGGAATATTTAATATAAAAATAAATTATGAAATGTTCAAAAATCTATTATTTTAATAACAAGTATTAGGTCTAGTATATAAATAAAAAATATTGAAATGTAAATTATAATCATTTGCAATTTTTTTTATAAAATATGTATAATAATTTTATAATATTAAATAATGTGTCTAAAAATTATAATATATACTGTGCTACATAATTATAGCAATGATTAAATAATTAAATTGTAATGTAGAGCACAGTTAGTGATATTATATTATTTCTATTGGGATTAAAAATGTAGATATGTTTAGTGTTTGGCAAACTATTTGACTTTATAATAACTAGAGTGGGTATAGTAAATTAATTGAGTTTAGTGTTGACCACTTCCCCTGAATTAATACTAAGTTTAGTGGGAATAGTAAATTAATTAAGTTTTGTGTTCAGCACCTACCCTGATTTAATGCTAGCTGGAGTGGGAAAAGTAAATTAATTAATTAACATTTTTTTTATAATGTTGTCTTTTTTTAAACATTCAAGAAAAATGATACTTGTTTTTAATACATGTATACAATTTGTAAATATATGGAATTTTAATAATAAATATTATATGGTAATAATATTTCATATTATAATTTTACATTGAAGATTTTTTTTAAATACATTTAAACATATACGTTATTTAGTTATGTAGTATTTTAATTAAACATTTTAGTAATTTAGATGTAGCATAATACCATTTCTATTAACAAAATACATTTATTGTATATGTTTAAAGCTGCCATATTTGTTTGGTGCTTGTATTTTTAACCGCTCATGTTTGTTTTTGGTTATTTTGAAGGGGAGAAGCTCAAGGTTGGGAGCTGTGACACGTCGTGGAAGGTAAGATTACTTTTCATTATTTTAACTATATTTTAAATTAATTTTGAAGGTAGGTATGCTGTAGTTATTGTGTGTAGTGTTGGGTTTTTGTAGTTGTGGCAATTTTGGTTCGTAAGTTTGGATTTTAGCGATGTATGTATCGTTATTTTTCGAGGCCTAGTTTAGAAAACGTAAAATATGTTAGAATATGTTTGAATAATGTGTGTATAATGTTTGTAATAGTGGTATACTGTGTATTATATGTATATTTGTGTGGGTGGGAATGTTTGTGTGTGTTTTTACAGGTTTTGGTTGAAAGAAATGGTGGATACTAGAAGATTGTGTTTTTTTTATTAAATAAGTGTATATTAGTTAAAGAAACTAATAATTATTTAACACTTCCTTAATTTTTTGGGTTTTCATGCAGCGTTTCTTTTTTTAAAACACTTTGGGGTCGATTAGGATGGTGATCAGCAAACCATCCAGACCCCCAAGGTAGCGGAAATTAACAGTCCGGTGGTACCACGGTAAAAGCCGTCCGATTAGGATCAACTGCCACAAAATTCAGACCGCGGCGAAACGATGTCACAAAAGACCACCAGTAGAGGGCGGAGCTGGTGAAAATCCGTTTGCGGCAGTCAGATTCACGACGGAAACACATATAACTGCCAGTAGGCCAGCAGAGTGACTGCACGTAAAATTAGGATTCCATTGAGGTGACAGCGTGACGATCCGCTGTTTCTGACCACCCCAATCGCAAGCAGTGATGAATGGCAGAGCCGGCGGAAGGGCTGTTTCATAACCACCGCCGCGAGGCTCTGTGACAAATATGGTGGTTGACAAAAAGAACCCACAACAAGGCCACCAAGTGCACATATCAAACTAGCTCAGCCCCCAAAAACACCTAACACATCCCAAAGACATACCCCCATGGCAACTTAAAAAATACAAATCCCAGGACAACCCACACAACACTCCTGACAGCAATTCTCCATTTTGATACAACCACATAGCCGAGTATGAAACCAGCCCCTTCCCTGACTAGAATCCTTTGCACTACTCCAGCCCTGAAGGAATTAAACCCTGCAGCACATTGGATAGGCAACACACCACACATCTCACCAGCACAACAACACACACACAAACCATCCACACCACCACCCTCTAAACTGCATCTCAAACAATGTGCACATCACTCACCATGGCACAAAAGAAAATGCCCAAATTCACTGACAGTAAGTTGTCAGCCATGGCAGATGAGATCAGAGTAGAACCACAATTGTTGGATCATCTAGTCCAACAGACACCAGTAGCCACCAGAGCACAAGTATGGGGAAGGATAGTCAACAAGGACTATGCAGTAGGGACCACCCCACGCACCAAGCAGGAAATCATGAAGCGGTGGCATGACCTGAAGAGGATGGTGAAACAGAATACCTACAAGAACCGTCAGCTGGCTCTGATGACTGGTGGTGGCCATCCCATTCCACCAAGAACATTTATTGCATGAGAAGAGAATGTGCTTGCCATACTGCATCCAGAGAGTTTCACAGGAATAGCTGGGGGAGTGGAGGCTAGTAAGTACAAACAAATATCTACCATTACACTGCTATGTACTGCCTTGCACAACTGCAAGGCTATGCCTCCTAGGCCCAATTCCATTCATGTGCCCCACACACTCCCCAACACATGACTCACAGATCCAACATTCAGTCCCTCTCATTCACCTCAAAGGTAGCTAGCAACATTCCCAGGGTTCCATGTGTACAGGCAGCCAGCACTAAAACTCCCACCAGGCCCCCATGAGCCACCTCTGAGCAGGATGTAGCACTCCCCCCACCCAGAAGCATGTTTCAGCCATTGTATTGTGCACCTTCACCTAACAGGTAGGTAGCCATCTTCACAGGGAGGGGTGCTTGGGGTGGGAGGCTTGCACCACAACTCCCACCAGGCTTCCTTGTCCCAACCCTGAGCAGGATGTAGCACTCCACCACCCACCCAGCGAGATTTGTCAGAAATTCCACCTAGGTAAGTAGACGGTGCATGCACCCCACCATTCCTCTCAAAAAGCATGGAGCCATATGACAACACCAGCCCTCACATCCAACCAAAATGTACACAGATCCAATAGCCACTTACAGTGCACAGACAGCTAAGCGTATGTAACTGTCACAGCAACCAAAGTGTGACTCACCAAATCATATGTTGAAGAAATTCAGGGCACAATCATGCACAGCACGGAATGCCATGGGGGCAGAGCTTGAAGGACCACATGAAAACAAAGCAAGCATGGTCTGTAGTACAGATCAAGCAGTGCACATGACATGACAAAGGTATGCATGAGATAACAATGGCTAGTTCATGCTCAGATGTAACGTCTGCCAGGCAGAGTAATCAACGAAGATGCTTCACATAAAGTTGTTGTGCTGCTAGTCGTTAGATGACAACCTGTCCTTGTAATAACAAAATATGAACGTGGCGCATGGTATCTATTCAAAAAGATTGTGCATTTGCACAGCTGTTTTAAGGGTTCTTATGGAAAGTTACGCTAGGTTTAGAGAAACGTTTAGATGTTTGTAAAGAAATTGCGTGCTGCTCCCTGTCTATGGGAAAAGACCCAAAATTCCCAACGGGTTAAAAATGCAAAGATAGACTGTGGGAGCACCCACGGCAAAGGGAGTGCACAGCTAGTGGACAAAGATGTCTCAAATCAAACTGATAATATTCAAATTTAAACACGAGTATTCACAGTTGCTCAAGGGCAAAAAGGTTTTTATCAAGTTATCAGGTCTCAAACCAACATTTTTCAACAAAATATAAACACATGGTTTCAAGCATTATATGCATGCTGATAATCATGTAACATTCCTGAAAGATATTTCCTTATGTGGTCAATTGAAAAAACATAACATTATACATAAACATGTAAATAAGAAACAACGTTATTGACTTTAAAAATCCCAATGCATTTCGGGTTCATGATTGGAACCCTTGGTCAGGGGAAAATCAATTCCGTGGGTAGAGATGTCTTCCCAAGTTTGGTGTGATCCACAGTAATCTAAAACACAACAAGGCGCAGTAAGTCTACTGCATCCAAAGTTTAGGATTTGCACTCGAATTTGTGACAAAGTACTAATACAGGAAAAAGAGTGAGAGATTCTGTTTTATCAAAATGAATAATAGGAGTCCAGCATTAAAAAATCACCTCAGGATGTATGCTTTTAGTTATTAATGGTCAGTGACAAAGATACCACGCCCCAAGGATAGAAAGGTTCGAGATGGCTTGCCTGATGAAATGCGCGTGGTTACCATGTATCCTAACTTCAACAATGCACGGAAACACGAGTGATCCCGACAGTTCAAAAGTTGTCTGTGAAATATAAATGTGACCATTGTCAAAATTTGGAGCTCAAAGAGTAGAGATTAAAAGATGGAGTTTGCACACTGCGCTCACCTGAAACAGAGAAGTGTTCTCGTCCGTCGATACTCGGGACGAGAGCTTCATAAAACCTGAAAGAGGCATTGTCGGGTAATGAGTGGACTGACTCCTGGTCGTGTCATGTAACAGAACAAATGCAAAAGCGAAAGGTTTAACATACCCGAAGGGGAAGGATCATACGAGTTTTCTATTACCGCTGGAGCTTCAAAACGCCCAAGTAGCATTGTGTGCGAAGGGTCCCATAATCCTTTGCTTTTTTAAGGGGGCAGTATTGTTATTCTAATGACGCGAAAAGTTAAAGATGTAATGTCACGTATCCGTCTGGACCGTACTTAGTGATTATTAAAGTTACCAATGTGATGCCTCCGTGTTTATGAACGTAATGTGAAGTATGTATGCCAAATAAACTATGGGAGCTGAACATTGTGTGCGCTGTGTTCAAAGAAAAAAGCTTGAAAAGAAAATGAAAACGTTATTGATTGAACAATCTGCGCAATGCGATGGAGACGTGGGTTATAAAAGCGTTAGTGATTTGCTAAAGAACCCGTGAGGATAAAGAAACACATGGGTCTCAGAAATAAAAAGATGTGACAAAGAAAAAATTAAAATTAATTCATAATGGATAAGATAGAGGTAATCTTGAAAAAGAGAAAGAAAAGGAAAGGCGAGTGCAAATCCTTTACAGGTTCAGCGAGGTGGTACAATTCTTCTCATGTACTTCTATTACAGAAAGCATAACATTTCATAATGATCATTAAGCCCATTTGGGGCCACCGTGCCTAATGTTTTTATCCAGTAGGTTTCCCTTCGTGCTAGGGCGATTTTAATGTCAATACCTGAGTTATTGCAGATGCATTCAAGGATTGTGTAACGTAATTGAGGCATGGTATGACCTGCTGTTCCCCAGTGTAAAGCCAGAGGGGAGGTTGTGTTCTTGTTTCTAATTCTACTTTTGTGTTTAATGATGCGTGTCTTGATTTTTCTGCTGGTTCTGCCTACATAAACAAGGCCGCAAGGGCATTTGATCGCATATATTACTTGTTCTGTATTGAAATTAGATGTAAAGGCATGTCCTTTGTTCCAACCTACTCTTCCAATGAACTGGAAACGGAAACATCCCTGTTCAAGTTTATGCGCAAACTGCGCTTAAAATGGTTCTTTTCCACGATACCTAACACAGAAGAGTTTAACCAAGAGACAAAGAAATTTCGCCCGAAAAGCAAATTTATGTCCCCAATTACCCATAAATCACTGGACACGTTTGAACTTCTCGTTAAGAAGGATCTTGAGGCTATCAAGTACACCCAATCTACTAAATCGAATTTGACCATAAAAGAACGCAAGATTCTGAATTCTTTGAAACAGGACAAGTCGATAACTTTCCAACCGGCTGACAAGGGTGGCGCCCTTGTAGTGCTTGATACCACATTTTACAACTCAAGCATGGACACACATGTACTTGACCAAGACACCTACATGCCACTGGATAAAGACCCTACAGATGAACTCATCATCTTGTTAACAACAATCGTAACAAAAGCAGTTGACGATGATATCATTGATACCAACACTGGAAAATTTCTTGTCAACCAGACCCCGAAAGTCCCACACATATATATGCTTCCTAAGATGCATAAATACAATCTCAGACCGCCCTTCAGGCCCATAGTGGCCGGATGTAACTCAATACATGAAGCCATAGGACACTTTGTGGATCATCATCTTCAGCCACTTGTACAAACTTGGGAGACATACATAAGAGACACCATGGATTGCCTCTTGAAATTGGACGCAATTCGGGAAGAATTCAATGACGACATTCTTTTATGCACAATAAACGTTGTGGCCCTTTACACTTCAATAGCGCACAACGAAGGCTTAGAGGCATTGAAGTGGAGATTGCTGGCCTCCACCAAACCATCTGAACTAGCAATTTTTCTTCAGGAACTATTACATTTCTTCCTGTACCCCAGTTATTTTGTTTGGCAAAATAAACTTTATTTACAGAAGACAGGAACATCAATGGGCTTTCCCTGAGCCCCCTCGTATGCCAATACCTTTATGGCCTACTTTGAGCATCATTACATTCTCACTAACCCCACATGGCAAAACCATGCAATTGCATTCTTTCGGTATATTGATGACATTCTAGTCATATGGAAAGGTCAAAAGATTTTACTAGAAGATTCTATTAAAACATTGAACACACACAACCCCAGGATACAATTTACATATGATATCCAAGAAGACAAAATACATTTTCTGGACATAGAAATTCACAAAACTCCGGCAAGTTTATCACATCAGTATACAAAAAACCTACTGATGTAAACAGTGCTCTACACTTTAGAAGTGCCCACCCGTTCTCACTGAAGAAACACTTGGCAACTTCTCAGTTCACGCGCATAAAAAGGATCACATCAAATGAGCAACAATGCAAGCAAAACATTGAAGACCAAAAACGCAAATATCAAGCTAGAGGCTACCCATTGGAAATACTCAATGTAGCAGAACAAAAGACAGCGGAAAAATGCAGGAAGGACCTATTAGGAGCCTCCACTAGAACAAAATCTCAAAGAGAAGTTATTGTGCTAAAATATTCTACCCAAGCGGCACGAATCGAAACAATCATCAGAAGACGTTGGGAAATCATTGAAAATGAACCTGACTTTCAGTTCCTCTTTCCTGAACCTCCACTGTTTGCACATAACAGATCTAAAAATGTACATGAACTGTTGAAATCTTAATATGAAGAGCCAGCAAAACCTTTCAGGGGGATGACTAAATGCCACAATTGTGGTCAATGCAGTAACATGATTCTTGGTGATACTTTCATGAACTCGCAGACGGGCCATAAAATAAAATTGAAACATACATCTAACTGCAATACAGAACAAGTAATATATGCGATCAAATGCCCTTGCGGCCTTGTTTATGCAGGCAGAACCAGCAGAAAAATCAGGACACGCATCATTGAACACAAAAGTAGAATTAGAAACAAGAACACAACCTCCCCCCTGGCTTTACACTGGGGAACAGCAGGTCATACCACACCTCAATTACGTTACACAATCCTTGAATGCATCAGCAATAACTCAGGTATTGACATTAACACCGCCATAGCACGAAGGGAAACCTACTGAATAAAAACATTAGGCACGGTGGCCCCAAATGGGCTTAATGATCATTATGAAATGTTATGCTTTCTGTAATAGAAGTACATGAGAAGAATTGTACCACCTCGCTGAACCTGTAAAGGATTTGCACTCGCCTTTCCTTTTCTTTCTCTTTTTCAAGATTACCTCTTTTTTCTTTGTCACATCTTTTTATTTCTGAGACCCATGTGTTTCTTTATCCTCACTGGTTCTTTAGCAAATCACTAACGCTTTTATAACCCACGTCTCCATCGCATTGGGCAGATTGTTCAATCAATAAAGTTTTCATTTTCTTTTCAAGCTTTTTTTTTTTAACACAGCGCACACAATGTTCAGCTCCCATAGTTTATTTGGCATACATACTTCACATTACGTTCATAAACACGGAGGCATCACATTGGTAACTTTAATAATCTCTAAGTACGGTCCAGACGGATACGTGAAATTACATTTTTAACTTTCGCATCATTAGAATAACAATACTGCCCCTTTAAAACAGCAAAGCATTATGGGACCCTTCGCACACAACGCTACTTGGACGTTTTGAAGCTCCAGCGGTAATAGAAAACTCGTACGATCCTTCCCCTTCGGATATGTTAAACCTTTCACTTTTGCATTTGATCTGTTACATGACACGACCGGGAGTCAGTCCACTCATTACCCGACAATGCCTCTTTCAGGTTTTATGAAGCTATTGTCCTGAGTATCGACGGACGAGAACACTTCTCTGTTTCCGGTGAGCGCAGTGTGCAAACTCCATCTTTTAATCTCTACTCTTTGAGCTCCAAATTTTGACAATGGTCACATTTATATTTCACAGACAACTTTTGAATTGTCGGGATCACTCGTGTTTCCTTGCATTGTTGAAGTTAGGATACATGGTAACCACGCGCATTTCATCAGGCAAGTCATCTTGAACGTTTCAAACCTTGGGGCATGGTATCTTTGTCACTGACCATTAATAACTAAAAGTACACATCCTGAGGTGATTTTTTAATGCTGGACTCCTATTATTCATTTTGATAAAACAGAATCTCTCACTCTTTTTCCTTTATTAGTACATTGTCACAAATTCGAGTGCAAATCCTAAACTTTGGATGCACTAGACTTACTGCGTCTTGTTGTGTTTTAGATTACTGTGGATCACACCAAACTTGGGAAGACATCTCTACCCACGGAATTGATTTTCTCCAGACAAAGGGTTCCAATCATGAACCCGAAATGCATTGGGATTTTTAAAGTCAATAATGTTGTTTCTTATTTACATGTTTATGTATAATGTTATGTTTTTCAATTGACCACATAAGGAAATATCTTTCAGGAATGTTACATGATTATCAGCATGCATATAATGCTTGAAACCATGTGTTTATATTTTGTTGAAAAATGTTTGTTTGAGACCTGATAACTAGATAAAAACCTGTTTGCCCTTGAGCAACTGTGAATACTCGTGTTTAAATTTGAATCTAATCAGTTTGATTTGAGACATCTTTGTCCACTAGCTGTGCACTCCCTTGGCCGTGGGTGCTCCCACAGTCTATCTATGCATGGTATCTATTGACATGTCACACCATGGGCAAGTAATATATGATGTACAGTACTGTGCAGACATAAAATATGATAACTAGTAAACTGTGGTGCATAACTTGTAAATAAGATACATCTAACACCAAGCTTGAGGGATGCACTTCAGTGACCATTTCCTCTCCGTCTCACAGGTGACTAAGAACTGAGAGCAGAAGATGATGACACCAACCTGCAGAGCAAGTCTCCACCCCCTGAACATGGACTCTCTGATTATGACTCCCTGGATTTCGAGGATATGGAGCAAGAAGATGGCCCATCAGGCATGCCAGGGCACAACAGATCCCAGGACCCCCTGTCCCCCCTTCCACCCCATCAGCAACAGCAACTACGCTGACCACTGCTGTGATGACCTGTGAGGCCCCCACCACCACCACCAATACCACCAGTGCTACCTGCAACACTCTCCCTGCCTCAGAGGATTACCACCCCACCCCACCAACTGAGGAGGGCAGCGAGAGTAGGCAGGTGTGCAGAGTGGTGATGCCACAGGTCCATGACGTCAGGGCAGGTGGGAGTGCAAGCAAGTGGGAGTCAAACACAAACGGACACTGTGACTGAAGACCGAAGCCCTGGCTAACATCGCCCAGGGACACATGGGCCAGGCTCTGGAAGATTCCTGTTTGCTCCGCCTGCAGCTGAGGTCCATAGACACCCACAGGGGTCAAATCATGGACCTCTTGGGCCAGCTTGTGGCGGTTATGAGAGACAGGCCTGCAGCCCACACAACAGCTCCACATGCCTCCAGTGGCCCGCAGGATGACAGTTTCCCAACCTCCCCTGTGGCCGTTATATAAAACTTTTAAATAAGTAAATAATAAATAAACCCCACTAAGCCCGCAGCAGAGGCCCGACCTGCCAAACGATCAAGGGGCCATCCGAAGAAATCCCAGGGAGGATCCCGTGGCAAAGCACCAGCCAAACGCCAGTGAAGGAGCCAGCCATGATTGCACCCCTCTTCACAATTGCATTGAATTTGTTGACTGTCCTTCCCCACAAAGCCAGGTCAATGGCATCCGTCTGTTGGACTGGGTCACCACATCAATGTGGTGACTACTCGATTGTCTCATTTTCCATCACTGGCAACTCATTGATTCCCTATTCACCTTTTTGTAAATATTCACTTCCCTGTCACATATACCCATTGTAAATAAACACTCCTTACACACCTATGTTTTCGTGTCTGCTCAATGTTTATCACAGAATGTACAATGTTGACCATGATTACAATGTACCAGGAGCACGGATTGTTTGTAGGCAATGAGAGGCTAAAGGAACCTCGGAAAACACAAGAGAACAATATTCTCTTGTCAGGCGGTGGCATCACAGCCATTACACAACACTTTTCATCAAGGTACTCCAATCTGCACACATTACAATGAGCAACAGTACCGACATAGACATCCTGTATCTGTGCATAACTACGTGTCCCAGGAACATTAGCATCCAGCACAGAGGCAACAACAGACACCAGTCACAAATCTCTCCCAGGCCTTTTCACCAACAACACCATCAGCAGACAATGGCCCGTTGTACATTTTCAATCACCTTCAAGGGAAGTAGCGGTTGATGAGCTGTTGACGCACGTCGACACCTTCCTTCTCTCCACAATCATTGTCACTGGACATGTGTGGGTTTTGATGGCGGGGCCATCAGCTGCTCATCAGTATCCAGGAGCAGGGGGATCTCCTTGCGCAAGGCCAGGTTGTGGAGCATGCAGCATGCAACTACAATCCGACACACCTTTTTGGGCAAGTTCATCAGTGCACCTCCAAAATCGTGACTTCAGGAGACCAAAAGTACGCTCCACCATACAACCTGTTCTCCCATGGGCATCATTGTAGCGGACTTCACCCGGGGTGCTGGGATTCCACAGTGGGCTCAGCAAACAAGGTCAGTTGGGATATGCAGAGTCACCTAGGTGTGAGATACACATACCGATTTTGTGATCTTACTGTGGCAGAGGACAGCATGTCACACATACAGCACACTACTTGACTCTGCGTACTCACCCACAATCCATGCACGCTCCGGAAGCAGATTTGCCATCAGCTGTGGAACAATGCTGTTACACAGGATGTATGAGTCATGGGCAGAGCTGGTAAATTTGGCACAAACGTGTGAGATAATCATATCCACCTGGCACACCACTTGCACATTGATGGAATGGAAATGTTTCCTATTCCTGTAGATGTGATCACATGCCTGTGGGGAACCAGGCCAACATGTGTGCAGTCAATGGCACTAACAACATTAGGGATGTGCCCAAGAACATAAATATCACACTTCACATCTGCCAATTCATGCCTCCTGGGGAAATAGATGTATCTGTCCTTGTAGGTCATCATAGCGGACAGGACATCATGTAGCACCATGCTGAACATAGTTTGCAACATCCCACCTGCAATGGACACTGTGTACTGGAATGCTGGGCCGCCATCAACTTAGACGTTGGTGTGAAAACAGTTGGATGCGTTCTGCGCGGCCGTAGGTGGTGCTCCAACAAAGCACATACGTCTTGTAGGGTGCGTCGATCCAGATGGGATTTCCATATGATGTCCTCATCCACCATGTCCGCCAGCACTGTGAAGGGACGATGCACATTTGGTCGCCTCCTTGGTGAGATGAAAGGGGACACCTGTCATTGCAATCCACCATGAGATGTGTCCAACATCTTTCGTTTTGACAGCCACAACGCCAACAATGACTGGCATCACATTTCAGCTTACAGCACAACTTACATGTAGGGACACCTTCAGCTACACTAGTCATACACTTGTCCACTTTTCACACATTGAGTACCTCCAAAACAAAATCTGACTATGTGAATGCCCAAAGGTATACGTCCACATCTTCCGTAACCAGCCCTGACAGTAGTTCATATAATATATCAATCAATCAATCAAGATATTTGTAGAGCGCACTACTCATCATGAGGTTCTCAAGGCACTGGGGAGAAGGGGTGCTGCTACTGTTTGAATAACCAGGTCTTGAGAAGCCTCCTGAAGGTTAGTAGGTCCTGTGGCTGCCGTAGGAGGATGGGGAGGGTGTTCCAGGTCTTGGTGGCAAGGTGGGAGAATGATCTACCACCGGTGCTTGTTCTTCAGATGCGGGGGACTGTGGCGAGTGCAAGGTTGGCAGAGCGGAGCTGTCGGTTTGGGGTGTAGAAGGTGAGTCGCCTGTTGAGGTATGTCGGTCAGTTGTTGTGGAGCACCTTGTGTGCAAGGGTGAGGAGCTTGAAGGTAATCCTCTTGTTGACATGAAGCCAGTGCAGGTATTTCAGGTGTGGTGTGATGTGGCCGTGGTGAGGGATGTCAAGGATCAGGCATGCAGAAGCGTTCTGTATGCGTTGTAGTCATTTCAGGAGTTTAGCCGGGGCTCCTGTGTAGAGGGCGTTTCCATAGTCCAGCCAGCTGCTGACGAGGGCCTGGGTGACCATTTTTCTTGTTATGGTGGGGATCTACCTGTAGATCTTGCGGTGCATGCGGAGGGTGTTGAAGCAGGAGGAGGAGACGGCGTTGACTTGCTTGGTCATGGAGAGCATTGAGTTGAGGATAAATCCCAGGTTGCATGCATGGTCGGTGGGAGTAGGTGCTGTTCATAGAGCGAATGCCCACCAGGAGTCGTCCCATGCTGAGGGGGTGGATCCGAGGATGAGGACCTCTGTCTTGTCTGAGTTCAGCTCCAGATGGCTGTTCTTAATCCACTTGGCGACGGCTTTCATTCCTTCGTGGAGGTTGGTTTTGGCAGTGAGGGGGTCCTTGGAGAGGGAGAGGATCAGTTCGGTATCGTCGGCATAGGAGATGATGTTGAGGTCATGCAGTCGGATGATATGGGCGAGCGGTGCCATGTTGACATTGAATAATGTCGGGCTAAGGGATGATCCTTGGGGTATGCTGCAGATGATCTCTGAGGCTTCGGAGCTGAAAGGGGGAGGAAGATGCTTTGGGTTCTGCTGGAGAGGAATGAGGTGGTCCAATCCAGAGCCTTGTCTCAGATCCCTGCATTGTGGACGCGTGTCCGTAGGGTGTGGTGGCAGACAGTGTCAAAGGCGGCATATAGGTCCAGGAGGATGAGGGCCGCGGTTTCACTACTGTCCAGTAGGGCCCTGATGTCATCGGTGATGGCGATGAGGGCAGTCTCTGTGCTGTGGTTGCTGCCAAACCCGGAATGGGATGGGTCCAGGATGCTGTTCTCCTTGAGGTAGTGGGTCAGCTGTCTGTTGACTGTCTTCTCGATGATCTTCACAGGGAACGGGAGCAGGGAGGTGGGCCGGAAGTTCTTGAGGTCCCTCAGATCCGCCTTGGGTTTCTTGAGTAAGGCGTTGATCTCGGCGTGCTTCCAGCTTTCTGGCTAGGTCACGGTCTCAAAGGAGATGTTGATGGCCGCGTGGAGATGGGGTGTGATGGTGGTGCTAGCTTTGTTGTAGATGTGGTGTTAGTTCAGTTCAACATGTGGTGTTGGCATGGGTCTAACGAAGAGCCGGAGTAGATTGTGTTCATGATTTTGATTATGTTGTCGTTGTTTGTGTTGGTCCAGGTGAGCAGGGGATAGATTCCATGGCCGCGGGGTCTGCGTTGTTGGTGGTTGTCGGGCGGTCAGGTCATTGAAACTGTCGTGAATGTCTGCCATTTTACGATGGAAGAAGATAGCAAGGGAGTCACACAGGTCTTGTGATGGTGGGATGTCGTTGGTGTTGGAGCTGGGGTTGGAGAGTTCATTAACGATGTTGAAGAGCTCTTTGCTGTTGTGCACATTGTTGTCAAGTCGGTCCTTGAAGGAGGCCCTTTTGGCAGATCTGATGAGGTGATGGTGTCTACGGGTGGCGTTCTTGTGAGCTGAGTAGCTGTCTGGTGTCTGTTCACTGTACCATTTCTTCTCTAGTGTGTGACAGGTTTGCTTGGAGGCCTGGAGGTCCAGGTAGAACCAGATGGCTTTCTTGTTAGTGTGCCTGTTGGAGGGTTTCTTGATCGGGGCAAGAGTGTTGGTGCAGTTGTCGATCCAACTCTAGAGGTTGCGGGCGGTGGTGTCGGCGGCTGTGAGGTTGGCAGATGGGCTTTGGGCAAGGGTAGTGTTTAGCTGGCTTTCGGTGATTTTGCTCCAGCTGTGGCGGGGGATATGTTAAGTGCGGGGGTGCGTGGTGGGTTTCCGACAGGTGAAGTGAATGCAGCGATGGTCAGTTCAGTGGTGTTTGGTGGTGTGGCTGAAGGTGATGTGGGGGCTTATGGAGAAGAAGAGAGCTGTCTGAGTCCGAGGTTGGAGAGGTTGCCAATCATGGTGTAAATTGATACTTTTATAGCACACTACTCACCCACAAGGGTCTCAAGGCGCTTGTACGAATACCGCCGTGGAACCCGTCCTTGCTTTCCCTGTCAGGCGTCCACTCCTGGGCACCCCCAGGGTGGAGGCCAGGCATCCTTAGCGTTGTAGGGGCCGTTGTGGAGATTAAGCAAGGCGAGAATTATCAGGTCCATGGAATTTTTTAGCTCAAGACCTGCCGAGGCGGGGAATCGAACCCTGGTCCCGGGCTAGACCTCTGCATCAGGGTCTGCCGCTCTAACCATTGAGCCACACTTCTCCACGGTGGTGGAGTTGGTGTCATTGTTGTTCTCGAGGTGGAAGTTCAGGTCCCCAAGGAGGATGTAGTCTGTGGAGGCAAGGGCGTGCGTGCTGATGAAGTTGGCGATGGAGTCGCTGAACTGGGGCCGGGGTCCGGGGTAGTCTGTAGATGAGGGTTCCTCTGATGGTAGTGTTGGGATCGGTGTGGATATGGAAGTGCAGTTCGGCGGTGCTGAGGGTGTCATCGGTGCTGGTCGGGACCTTGAGGGTGTTCTTGTGGATGATGGCGATTCCCCCTCCTATTCCATTGGCGTCGGGCGTTGTGGTGTTTGCGAGGGCATGGGGGTCTGGTGCTGGATGTGGTCCAGGCATGGATGGGCACTGCCAGGGTGTGCCCGCGGCACAGCATGCGCCATATAAGGGGAGGTGGGAGGGAGGAGCAAGTGGGAAGTGGGAGCGGGGTGGCAAATTGGTGAACAGGGGACACAGCGGCAGGAGAAACGGGAGGGGGAGCGGGCGGGGGGATACAGAAGGCAAAAAGGAGCAGAAACAGTATAACAGTGCAAAAAGAGAAATTAAAAGGGGAAATACAAGTATGCACAATACAGGGGCTGAAGCACAATTACAGCAGTAATGGCAGGGAGAAAAGGGCAAATCGAGCGCAGAGAGCTATGGCCTCGAACCTTCAAGCAAGCGGCAGCAACAGGCTCAGGGGCGGTGCCACAGGTGATGCTGTACGGCGTGGGCAGTGACCTGCCTGAGGACAGGCTCAAGGGTCGCTCTCCTCACCGCGCAGCGGGCGCCATATAAGGGGAGGTGGGAGGGAGGAGCAGCTGGGAGGGGGGAGCAGGGCGGTGAATGGGCGAGCAGGGGGGCGAGGACGCAGGGGACGCAGCGGCGGGAGAAACAGGAGGGAGAGAGGGCGGGGGTTACAGAAGGAAAAAGGGAACAGAAACAGTATAACAGTGCAAAAAAAGGAATAAAAAGTGAAATACAATTATACACAATACAGGGGAAGAAACACAATTACAGCTGTGCTTGTAGAGAGAAAGGGGCAGATAGAGCACAGAGAGCTATGGCCTCAAACCTTAAAGCAAGCGGCAGCAGCGGGCTCAGGGGTGGCGACACACAGGTAGTGCTGTGCAGTGTGGGTAGCGACCTGCCTAAGGATATTGATTGATTGAAATATTCACATTGTGTAGTCAGACATTCATCACTGTGTGTTGCTTAGCCATATCACACATTGACATGTGTACATATTGGAGAGTCCATCACAACACTGATCTGTGTACATGCCCAGCAATATCACAAGTGACATGTGATGGAGTACATGCCAATGTTTTCAATCATGTGCACCAACATGGCATGTGTAGTCAGCAGTGGGCTAAATGTTACATTGGCATTGTGTGTACTATCTTGTGACATGAATCAGGTGTCTACTGTTCACTGTTGAGAACTGGCCATTGCCATTGACACAGCATGATGTTTCCATAGGTTCTGTCAACGTGCTCCGCCACCCAAATCACGGTCATTGGCACCTATGGATAGCAGTCATATCGTGGTAGCGACCGCCTGGCCACTGCGGTGTGTCACCGCCAATGCCCTTGCCCTTACAGCCCATGGGAACCCCAATCGCGGTAGTGATATACACATTGGGAAATGGCGTTTGGCATGCTCCGCCACTCAAATCACGGTCATTGGCACCAATGGATAGCAGCCATATCGCGGTAGCAACCGCCTGGCCCCTGCGGTGTGTCACCGCCAATGCCCATGCCCTATAAGCCCATGGGAACCGCAATCGCGGTAGTCATATACACATTGGGAAATGGCGGTTGGCATGCTCCGCCACCCAAATCACGGTCATTGGCACCAATGGATAGCAGCCATATCGCAGTAGTGACCGCCCGGCCCCTGCGGCATGTCACCGCCAATGCCCATGCCCTTAGAGCCAATGGGAACCGCAACCGTGGTAGCCTAATGCAATTTTGAAAATCGTGATAGGCATGCTCCACCACCGCAGGCCGGTCATTAGATGCAATTGAAAGATGCACGATCGCGGTAGTGACCACCTGGCCCCTGCAGTGTATCATCGCCAATGCCCAAGCCCTTACAGCCAATAGGAACCGCAATTGCAGTAGCCTAATACAATTTTAAAAATCGTGATAGGCATGCTCCGCCACCGCAGGCGGTCTTTGGATGCAATTGGAAGATGCACGATCGCGGTAGCGACAGCCTGGCCTCTGCGGTGTGTCACCGCCAATGCCCAAGCCTTTACAGTCAATGGGAACTGCAATTGCAGTAGCCTAATGCAATTTTGAAAATCGTGGTAGGCGAGCTCTGCTACCGCGGGCCGGTAATTGGATGCTTTTGAAAAAGCAGACCTGGAACACCTATTGCAGCAGCTTAGAACCACTGAAACTACTCCAGGGGGCTATATATGTTTGGGAGAGAGCCTCACATTTACACTGCTTCTAGACACTGCTGCCTGACACTCTTCACCACCAACTGCTGCTGCTCCTGTTTCCTGGACCCAGACACTGCTGCCTGACACTCCTCACCACCAACTGCTGCTGCTCCGATCTCCTGGACCCAGACACTGCTGCATGACACTCTTCTCCACCAACTGCTGCTGCTCCTGTCTCATGGACTTAGTGATGGCGAGGACTGAGAACATCACCACAGAGGAGCTGGAACTCCTGGTAGACGAGGTGCTCACACAGTATGGGAGGCCAAATTGTGCTCCAGATTTCATGGTAAGTGTTTCATAGTGGAAGTGAGAGTGTAGGGAGTGCACACATGAAGTTGATCTGCTGCAGTATCTGCCTGAGAGTGTGGCTTTGTGTGATACACTGTCTAGCATGCTGACTTCAGGAGAAAGGGTTTGTAGCCTATTTTACACATTTCCCTGGCTGCATATCAGGATGGGAGGGACATGCAGTGTTTTTGCAGCCATACAGTGACCCTACAAGCTTGGTAAGCTGGAGTCAGGACAAAAATTGCCTGTGATAATGGATGTTTGGGTCCATGATGTTCTTCACAGACTCATCTGCGGCATTACCAAGAGTTTACGTCCAGAGTATACTGATGGAAGTGTGTCTGATTTAATATTGCCACCATGGATATGTTGGCAGGTAGACAGTCAAAATATCGAGTTGTTAATGTCGATGTACCATAATATCGAGTCCAAAATATCGATGGTAAGAAATTTCGAAAACAAAAATATCGTCGTTGAAAATATCGATTTATGTGTGTGTCAAAAATATCGAAGACATGAATTTCGAAATCAGTAATATCGATGCTGAAAATATCGATTGTCAAAAATATCGATATGTAAAAGTGATGTTTTAAAGTATGTTAAGTAATTATTTATTTAAATGTTGTTTATATATAAGATAATTTTTATATTAAATTTTATTATTTTTAGTTAGAAGTCTAGGAGCGGGATGTAGAGTTTATAGGGGATAAGGGTGGGTAGTGTATTAAAAAAGTATAGTGTAAATATGGATTAATAAATTTCGCATTTGAAGTAAATTTATAAATTTGCGAAATTTTAATCAAAATATTTATAAATGCGAAATTTTATATAAAATTATTGATTATTGTTAAATGATTAGTTCTTTGATTTTGGATAATTATTATTAAATTGTGTCAATATATCAAAATATTAATTTTTTAAATAAATTATTGTATATTAATGTTAGGAGCGGGATGTAGAGTTTATAGGGGATAAGGGTGGGTAGTGTTTTAAAAAAGTATATTTAAATTCTAAAATTTTAAATTTCGCATTTCCTTCAGATTTCACAATTTCGAAATGTAAAAATTTTTTGGGGGAGTAGTCGAAATTAGATTGAAATTTAGGGAGTACATTAAACATTAAGATTAAATTTTTTGTATGTACAAAAAAAAATTATAAATATTAAAATATTAAATTACATTTTTATAATATTTGTACTATAAATTTAGGAGCGGGATGTAGAGTTTATAGGGGATAAGGGTGGGTAGTGTTTCAAAATTATATAGGGTAATTATAAAAATTAAATTTTCGCAATTTCATATAAATTTGCGAAATTTATCAAATTAAAATTAATTTTTCGATTTTAGCGAAATGATATCGATTTATTCGAATATAGTACTTATTTTTTAAGTTTGCTGTTGTTAATGTACTAAAATATATTTGTAATTATACTATTTTCATATAATTTCTAAACATATTTGACTATTTATGATATGAGTGGGATGTATATTTTCAAGGGGATAAGGGTGGGTAGTGTATAAACAAAGTATACTCTAATCATACAAGTACAAATTTCGCCTTGTATTTCATTTTATTTTTGAATCGAAATTTTAGATAAATATTATTTAAATACGAAATTATGAACAATATTAGGTTGTTGTTATACATTGAGGTATTTTGTGTATGTAGTAAAATGATTCACAAATATATAATGTAGTAGATATTAAATAAAATAATGTATCATATTTTTAGGAGTGGGATGTAGAGTTTATAGTAGATCAGGGTGGGTAGTTTTATCAAAGGTACATTTTGTGCGTTCAGGGTCAGTTTTTCGTTTGTGGGTAAAGGTGTTTTGTGAGGTTTCAGAGTCAGTTTTCAGTTTGTGGGTAAAGGGGTATTTGTAGGTTTCTGGGTCAGTTTTTAGTTTGTGGGTAAAGGAGTTTTGTGAGGTTTCAGAGTCAGTTTTCAGTTTGTGAGTAAAGGGGTATTTTTAGGTTTCTGGGTCAGTTTTTAGTTTGTTGGTGAAGGGGTTTTGTCAGGTTTCAGGGTCAGTTTTTAGTTTGTGGGTAAAGGGGTATTTTTAGGTTTCAGGGTCAGTTTTTAGTTTGTGGGTAAAGGTGTTTTGTTAGGTTTCAGGGTCAGTTTTTAGTTTGTGGGTAAAGGGGTATTTTTAGGTTTCAGGGTCAGTTTTTGAGTTTGTGGGTAAAGGTGTTTTGTAAGGTTTCAGGGTCAGTTTTTAGTTTGTGGGTAAAGGTGTTTTGTGAGGTTTCAGAGTCAGTTTTCAGTTTGTGGGTTAAGGGTTATTTTTAGGTTTCTGGGTCAGTTTTTAGTTTGTGGGTAAAGGAGTTTTGTGAGGTTTCAGAGTCAGTTTTCAGTTTGTGGTTAAAGGGGTATTTTTTGGTTTCTGGGTCAGTTTTTAGTTTGTTGGTGAAGGGGTTTTGTCAGGTTTCAGGGTCAGTTTTTAGTTTGTGGGTAAAGGGGTATTTTTAGGTTTCAGGGTCAGTTTTTAGTTTGTTGGTGAAGGGGTTTTGTCAGGTTTCAGGGTCAGTTTTTAGTTTGTCGATAAAGGGGTATTTTTAGGTTTCGGGGTCAGTTTTTAGTTTGTCAGTAAAGGGGTATTTTTAGGTTTCAGGGTCAGTTTTTAGTTTGTGGGTAAAGGTGTTTTGTAAGGTTTCAGGGTCAGTTTTTAGTTTGTGGGTAAAGGGGTATTTTTAGGTTTCTGGGTCAGTTTTTAGTTTGTTGGTGAAGGGGTTTTGTCAGGTTTCAGGGTCAGTTTTTAGTTTGTGGGTAAAGGAGTTTTGTGAGGTTTCAGAGTCAGTTTTCAGTTTGTGGGTTAAGGGGTATTTTTAGGTTTCAGGGTTAGTTTTTTTATTATAGGGGTACAGGGGAAACATAAATTAAGATTCTATTTACATTACAATTATTATAATAAATTAAATTTAATGATATTACATTAGTCATTTTTTTACATTTGATTTTTTATAGTAATTTATTATTATTTTATGTCCTGCAGTTATTTAAATTAATTGTTAATTGGAGTTGGAAGAGTAAATTTAATATGTTCTGTGTCCTGCACTTACTCTAATTAAATGGTGATTGCATTTCGAATTGTAAATTAATCACGGTTTTTGAGAAGCAATTACCTAAAGTAAATGGTTATTGGAGTCGGAATATTTAAAAAATTCATTATGTGTCTTTCAAATATTGATATTATATGTATATGGGTGTATGAATAATAATTTTTATAACTTCAGTGTATAGTATGTTATTTATTTACATGTGGTATATAGAAATAGATAGAACATTACAGTTATAATACATTTGCAAAAATACATAAACATGATTTTGTTATAGGTAATACAAAATAATCACACCAGTTTTATTTCATGTTAATTTTTTTATTCAACACTTGAAATATACGAACAGATATACATTTTATTACGCTATCTTTGGTATACATATAAACAAAAATGGAGGATAATGTCCTTTTTATAATCACATTTTACAAGAAATTTCGTGACAAGTACTTTTAATTTGTAGAGAAAAATGGTTAGTTCACATAATGCAATGTATGATATTATACATACATTATACTATTATTGTTTCTTAATAAAACATCAACATGTGTAATGAAAAACATAATTCACAAATTTTTAATACATATAGTGATATACTGATGATGATATTAACATATGAACACTTTTAAAATTATAATATAATATAAATATCCGAATTAGAACATGTACATCATCATCAATGATTCTTTTAACATTACAATATTGTTATGTATGATTATTATTATTAATAAATATGTTTTAATAATAACAATTTTCACATATTAGTCATATTGTAAACAATTAAATCTGATAAACAAATACAATATTACACATTTTGTTATATAATAATTTTAATAAATATTACATTAAATATTTTTATATTTTCATACTTAATGTAATAAATATTAAAAGTATGTAATATATAATTTATATACAGGCAAAAACAATTTCTATTCACAATATAATATACAATTTTTTTAACATTACACATAATTTCGAGCCATATATATAACAATAATCGACATTTATAGTAGTACTTTTCACAGTTACATATAATTTGGATCGTTAATTTTGTAACCACTCTTTGTCTTTTTGCGTTATTTTGGTAAAGGGAAAGTCGCGGTTGGAAGCAGATTCACTTTTGAGTAGGTACCAATCTACTTTTATATTGTTAAAGTATTGTAAATTATAATTAAAGGTTATATTTTGTTATTTTGGGGTTGGAAATTAAAGTATGACTATTTACATATAATGGAGTGGAATTAATACGTATTTTCGGTCACGAATTTTTGAGCCATTTAAAATCGTTGGAGTTAATGAGTATGTGGTATAATGTAATTAAATTATAAATAAATAGGAATGTTATGTTTATATATTCTGGAATACTCGTTAGTGTTATGTCGGTGGGATTGTTTAGCTGTTTTTTTTTCTCGTATTTTGAAACAGCTATTTCCGTTTCCGATATTTTTTTTTTAAGGGAAAGGAAGTGTGTTTCAGTTGTTAGAACGGAGATGATTTACATTCTTCCTTTATATTTTGAGTTCTGTGAAATATTTATCACACTTTAAGATAACAGTCGTTATTTTAAATGGCATTTAAATAGTCGTTTACTTTGGATGATGGATAGTGTTTGCAGAGTTAAAGAAAACATAATTAATGATTTGTTGGATTAAGTCTTTGATATTTACACATTGTATTGTCGGTAAAGGATTATCTTTATGATGTTCTATTTAAAGGTAAGTTAGAAATTTATTTATTTTATTTGGATGGAAGCAGTTTTTAAAAACAAATATTGTGATATAATAATATATTTATTTAGTCTTTTTAGAATAGTGTTAAAAAATAAATTAGACTAAATAAATATTTTTTTATTATATTAAAATATGTGTTTTTTTACATTAAGGATATTGTTTGATCTCTATCAATTAATTTAGTTATAGCAATTAGTTCAATGTTTTGGCTATCATTTTTAAATATTCCAGTCCTCTTGTTGTAGGATATAGTTGGACTTGCTGTTGAAGATATAAATACATTTGAGCAGTTTGTCTAGAGAGTTTTGGTTTCAGTTGTATGACTGATTGCTGCATACGTAGTTCCTGAAAGCTTTGCTCTTTTTGTATAGCTGAGACTAGCTTGTGTAATGTGGGTGTTGTACGTCCAGTAGAAGAGAGGAAGGCATTGTGCCAACCTTCAACAGCATTGTTCGTTTTTGCTTCTTGGTTGAGTGTTGGTAGATAGACATTCCACCAGGGAATTGCAAATTTTGGCTGGCGTCTGTGGCCTGACCTATGTAGTCTTCCTACCCAGTTGTCCTCAAAGTAATCTAAAAGTGGGGCGAGTCTTTGCTCATTTTGGGTGTAGAAAGGACTTTCAATTAACAAATTGTAATGTTCGGCCACATCAGTTACTGGTACATATGCCAGAGCAATGAGATGTTTAATTTGGTATGCAAAAGTTATATTTGTTGCATACTCAACACTAAGGGCAGATTTTTGTAAATGTCTCCAGAGACATTGATTGAAATAAAAATAACATCCTTGAATGGATGTGTGTGGGTAAGTTTTCAAAATAGAATTAATCATAGCTTGCTCGAAGTCTATGATGATTTTCATTGGGAAGTAGTCAGAACTTTGTTCCTTTATTTTTTGTAAGATTTCTGAGTAAGTAGTGGCTTGTTTGTTTGGTAATAAACAATATATGAAGGGGATACAGGTATTATGATATTGCCCATGAATTGTGTATAACTGGTAGAAAGGTTTTGGGCATATAGAAAAAGTACCATCCATCATCCAAGTAGTACTTTCTGTTAATTTTTTAATATTGTTATTAGTTGCAAACATTATTATTCTTTTGTCCTTGCTATGATTATCATAAAATATAAATGGCTCGTCATTATGAGTAATTACAAGCTCTGGCGGAATTATGACTTCTTCAAAAGTTTTAGGCGTTGGTATATTGGGTCTACTTGCTTTTTTTGTTCTTGCTATTGTTCTTTTAATGGTAGCAATAGATGGTAGCTGACCTCTTGCTTCTTTGGGAACTTTAGGTAGTAATTCTTTCAGAATTACGTTGGTAGGTAGTTCTGATCTGGTACTTAATTCCTTGATATTTTCAAGAGTGGATCTCACTTCTATTTCCGAGATGTTTGGTGGGTGATTATGTTCAGTGGTATTTATAACACTAGTTTCCCTTGTTGTAGCACGGCCATAGCATTTATTGGAGTAATATTTTGTACACTTCCAATTCACTTTAAGGTCTTTTTGTTTCTCCTGAGTATAAATGTAGCCCATATAGCATAACAAAAAATTGCCTTTCTGAGATGTAATAAATCTTGCATCATCAGTCATTCTTGATTTCTGGTATCTAGAAAAGTTAATATACAAATATTAATATAATCTGACATGTATAAAAGATTTTAAATAAAGCTAGTATTCTTCTAGTAATTTACTTACCACCACTAATGTTCTATTTATCGAAAGTAGATGCTTGTTCAGTTAGATGTTGTTCTTCTATTGCCACGGTCTGTTGAGAAATAATTAAGTATGTTATAGGAAAAGTTACAATTTTTTTCTTGGTAACTTTTGTTTTACGTTATAACGTCTCTAAAAATTGTTTTGTTTATTTGAATTTAAAAAGAGACATTTCCAATATTATACTAACAGATGCATAAAAAGAGTCATTTTCATTTCTAGTACATTCTATAGAGTTTATAAAGACTAGTTATGTTTTATTTATGATCTTACCAAGAGAATTATAGTAGTAGCAGAATGTGTGTTCTTTGATGTGAATTATCTGTTTTCTGTACCTTTGAGTTCTGTGTAGAGAGAAAGTTGATGAAAATTACTAATGCGTTTATATGTAATGTAAATAATACACATTTGTTATAAAGCATTGTTACTTAATTGCTAAAAAGAACCGGGGATGATACATGTATTATGAGTAAAAGCACTAAAAAACATATTTAAGAACAGGAAGATTATAGTAACAGATGCATAACAAGAGGCATTTTATTTTTATTACTTTTCATAGAGGTTATAAAGGCTAGTTATGTTTTATTTATGATCTTACCAAGAGAATTATAGTAGTAGCAGAATGTTTGTTCTTTGATGTGAATTATGTCTTTTCTGTACCTTTGAGTTCTGTTTAGAGAGAAAGTTGATGAAAATTACTAATGCGTTTATATGTTATATAAAAAAAAAACATTTCTTATAAAGCATTGTTACTTAATTGCTAAAAAGAACCGAGGATGACACATGTATTATGAGTAAAAGCACATTAAACATATTTAAGAACAGGAAGAATATATTTTTTACACAGCATTGTAACGTTTATTCCTCAAAAAATTTAGGCTTCACACTATGTATTAAGATTTACAGGCTAAGAAACAAAGTATAGAGTTTTAAATTAGGCCAATAATTGGCAAAGAACGTTAAGTAAATGTTAAACATATGTAGATACCTTTTTTAAATTTAAAGTGTCCTGTATCTTGAAGTTGAAGTATAACTTGATTTGTTTGTAGAGTCTGTTTAAAGGTAAAGTACATAAAGAAACAACAAATTAGGTTACAAATCTTCGTCTATAATTAATAGACAAAAAAATTAGAGTTTATTAACAGGGCTATATGATTACTTACTTGTAGTTTTATGACGAATTTTCTTGAAGAGAAGAATATAGATGGTGCTCCCAAAATTGGCAGTATGTGGTCACGAAGAATATTTCCTGCAACTTGTATGGCTGTTTGTGATTGGTTTATATAGTCTATGTGTAATTAAGTTTGCCATCTGATTGGTCAGATATGTAAAGACGAGTTACTATTGGTTAGTTAGAATTTTTTTTAAGTAAAACATTTAAGATATATCTTTTTAAATAGTTTATGTTGAGGAATTGAAATGATATATTTATGTAAAATAAAAGTCTTGTAATAAATAAAGATTATGTAAAATGAGTACTAAGTATTAAATAAGTATGTTTACAAAGAGTTTATATACAAATTTCGTTAGTTTGCGAAAACACAATATTGTACACTAAATGTGACTTAATAATTTCTAAAAACATTAGTGAAGTCATTAGAAATGTGTGTATTACTTAGACAATAGATTTATTGGTGTTATATATAAAAAAAAGAGTATAATTTAGCTATCGATATTTTGATATTGACGAAAATAGTGCTATCGAAATTTTTGTATTCGATATTATTGTAGTGTGGTATATGTAGTATTGAGTGTCGATATTATGGTATTCGAAAATAATGCTAACGATATTTCTGTAGACGATATTTTTGTGCATCGATATAGATTGCTCGATATTGTTGTAGTTTTCATGTTAAGTATAGGGTGTCGATATTAGTGTTATCGATATTAGAGACTCGATGTTATAGTAGGTCGATTTTTTAGAAATCGATAATCTGTCAGTGATTCATGTCGGCATTATGCACAAGAGTGAAATGCCAGAGGGTGCCACTTTGGTGGAAATTTACCTATCACACAGCAGATTGTTGTACTTTTAAAACATCCCCCTTCCATTTTCAGCATTATGTGTACTGACTCGCATGTGTAGGCACTTTTTTCCCTCTCATATTGTCCCTGCATGTGACATTTCTGATGCCCATGTTGAACCTCAGTGTGAGCCCCCCTGGCCTTCACAGTCACTGCCCAATTTGACAAGGACACATCACTGAATGGACAGAGTGAGTACATGGGTTGTCTGCTACCCTATCCATCAAAGAGTCATTTCAGGCCTGTGGATGCACAAGATAGACCTTGTTCGAAGGGTGTGAGATTGTAGGATCATGTCCCTAAATGTGACCTCCATGACACAGTGAGCCATTCACAGGGCAAGGACATGAGGGGGTGTGCAGTGTTGGACACAGTGAGTCTGCCCACATCATTTCAAATGTAATGTATGTCTTGCTCACCCACAAACTGGATAGCAGATGAGGGCCTCCTTCACATTGCTTTCTGTGCTGGCATCCTGTATGTGTATGAGATGGGCAGGTACTGTGTCCATCCACATACCTGCATGCATTTTGGTATGATTATCTCACGCTTATGTATTACGTGTCATGCTGTATTGTCTCTACTAAACATATTTGTGAAGTTGTGCTGAGATAGTGCATGCTCCTGTACTGAGAGATAGTGGTATATAACCCAAAGTCACTGAAATTTCCTCTTCCTGTCTCCCATGCATGCAGCTTAAAGTCCACCAGCGTAAGGCTGTATGGAGGGCCATTGCACGCAATATGTGGGCTCTGGGTGTCTCCAACCGACGACACACACACTGTCGCAAGAGGTGGGATGACAACTGCCGGCTGAGCAAACACGTGGTAGAGATGATGCTGGGGCTTCTCCCTGGGACTGGCAGGTTGGCATGCAGGAGCATAACACCACTAATGGCCCGCATCTTGGCTGTGACACAGCCAGAGTTGGATGAACATTTGAGGGCTAATCAGCAGCAAGTTGGGGGTGAGTATTCTGTGAAGGGTGACTTTGGGTGTGAAGTGACTGTATGTATTCCAAGCCTGAGCCAGTGCGGAGTTCTTTGATGGTGCTAGAGTCATGCAATGGCTTGTAAGTGGCCTCTGTGTTGGGTGCAGCTGCCATACATTTTCACTACATGTACTTTCCCATGTCATTGATGTAATGGCCCTTGACATTGCATTCTGAGTTGTGCCCCAAAGTACAACATAGTGGATGGACTGAGCTCATGGCCATTGCAAACTGTTATTTAGAGGTCTGTTTCTGTGTTGTGCCCTTATGGTGACTCAATATGTGACTGTGACAAAATGTTGGGAGGTACATCCTTTTCAGCTACAGAGACCTTGGTATGCTCAGAGGAATCTGTATGTCTGGTTACAAGGAGGCATGGGCAAGCAATTTGGCTGTGTGGACATCACTACTTCAATTATGCCAAGTTTGCATGATACCATAACATTTTTGACTTTGCAATTAAGCTTGCACAATGTGACTGCACTGGGTAGTGTGCAACATGGGGGTATCATCATCTTGTTTTGTGCTTTGCTTGCATATGATGTTTGTGTGAATAACACTAAACTGAACCTCCGTCTCTGTCTCTTGCAGCATCTACCGAGGGTACAGAAGGACAGGGGATAGACACAAGTGGTGAGGCATCAGGCACAACTGCTACACATGAGCACACTGACACTGATGTGACCAGCGCCTCAGAGAGGGACAGGAGTTTGCTTGAGGAATCACAGCCAGAGACACCAACCTCAACATCATCTGGTGCCTGCAGTGACTCCTCTATGAGGAGCGGGCACAGGGAGTGGGACATCTTCCTCCGCTTCTACCACACATCGTCCAGTGCCTGCCCTCCCAGCTACTTCCACTAGTGCTGCATGTGCTCGCAACAGTAAGAAGGGAAGAGTGTCCTTCCCCCCCAGGCACCACTGCCCCTATCTCCCCTGCTGCCCTAAGTGTTGAGGCGGTGGACCTTTTGTGCCAGCTGTGTGTGTTGGTCAGACAACTCTCCTGAATGCCTTCTTAGACCATGACAAGAAGTTGGCAAAGGTAGTTGCCTTCATAGAGGGCATTCATTCAGATGTGGGTGAGCTACACAGGTCTATCCAGTCTTTGTCCTCCGCAGTGACGGCAACCATTCAGCTCCACAGGCTCAGAGCCCAGCTCCAGTTCCTTCGGCCACCCCCCTGCCAGTGGCTACATCTGATGAGTGACCACAGCCCCAGGCTCAAGATACACCACAAGCATCACACAACAGCAGCACCCCAAGTGGGCCAGAGCGCAGACACCATCCCTCAAACAAACAAAATTCACCCCGGAGCACAAAGCCAAAAGCCCTTCAGGTGACATTCAGGGGCATCAAGCCAAGAAGCAGGCCTCAGGCTCACATGCTTCAAAAGCATCCCCATCCAAGGGCACTCCCGTCCCAAAAGCGTTTCCCAAAGACAAGCAGACAGTTGCCGTGCCTGCTGTGAAGCTGGTGCCTGCTAAGAGCCCGCAGAAAAAGCCCTCTAAGGCAGATTCACCCACAACCTCAACTCCCATCCACACCCTGTGAAGCTGAGAAAGGAGGGCACTGTATGGAGTTCACCTGGTCAACAGGGAATGGTGGGGAAAAGGCAAGGCCATTCCAAGCGTACCGCGTGAACCAGCAGATCCCCAGAGGGAGGGCCACTACCTGCACCTGATGCACCTGTGGTGGAGATTGAGTTTGTTGTGCTCGCCAACCTCCCACTCCACCCAAGACAATAATACCCCATGGAGGCCCTAAGAAGTGGAAAGGCACTGCTCCACATTCTCCCTCCTGCACTGTGTCTCACAACAGCATGACTTCACCTCCACATGCCACCAACCAGCTCTCCGGCTCCCAAAGACACTGATGCCTCTACCTCAGCTGGTCCTCCCTCTCCAAGGTCCAGTCCTCCAACACTCAGCCACCTCCCAGCCCGCCTGACAGCCAAGTCTGAGCCCCCTCACACACCTATCTCTCCCACAGCAGTGCCTGGACTGCCCATTGTTATCCCCAGCTGTGTTGCTGACCATGGCAGTGTACAGTCTCATTCATTCCCTGTGCAGGTTCTCATGTACCGACTTAGAACTGTGGACTGGCCACTGGCCTTGCTGTTCATTCCTGTGTTTGCCCATTCCCTGTGCAGCTTCTAATGCACACATGTTCCTACTTTGAACTGTGGACTGGCCACTGGCCTTGCTGTTTATTACTGTTTTTGCCCATTCCCTGTGCAGGTTCTCATGTCACATGTACCTACTTTGAACAGTGGGCTGCACTGGCCTTGCTGTTCATTCCTGTGTTTGCGCACTCCATGTGCAGCTTTTAATGCACACATGTGCCTACTTTCAACTGTGGACTGGCCACTGACCTTGCTGTTTATTACTGTGTTTGCCCATTCCCTGTGCAGGTTCACATCCACACAGGTGCCTACTTTGAACTGCGGACTGACCACTGGCCTTGCTGTTTATTACTGTGTTTGGTAAAACAAATACAAATGAAGGAGGCCCCCTTAACTGTCAGTTCTGGGACAGGGGAGAATAGGTGAACAAGCAAAGACGTCCCACAGTTGACCCTGATTGGGTGGTATGATCTTGTAGGTGCCCAAACTTATGTTTTTACAAATACCAATCACACATTGTTGTACGCAAAACTTAATCGTAACTCTATTAGCTTGTAGAGCGGCCAACACCTAGATACAAACAGTTCAGGAGATTTTTAATGCTCTTACTTTCCTTTAGTTTTATCAAGTTCTATAAAGGACAGGACGTTTAGGTTTTAGAAAAATATAACAATGTATATTTATTTCAAAGTCAAAAGTCATTCGCAAAACACAGGTAATTAAAAACAATTTATACAGTAGCTAGTTTAAAAACATGATTAAAAATTCAGTGGTGTACGCATCAAACAAATAGTTCATACATAAGAAATTCAAACATAACAGTTTTTTACAAAGAAATTGCACAAGAACAGGGGTCGACGCGGCGTTTCGGTTTTTGGAGAAACGATTAAAAACCTTCTTCAGGACCAAGTTCTAAAAAGAAACATACAATTACTTTTTTGCGTGTGACAGGTATTAAGTACATATACATAGCATTTTTTTCAACCTAAAGCACCTCCTGACAACTATAGAGACAGAACACCTTGTTTCTATTCGTGGTTGGCCATAACCTGTTTACAAAATTAAGTAAAGATATTGGTATTTGCAAAGAACATGTGGACTCCAAAACGGGGCATGTCAATAGTGGGTATCAGAGAATGGTATATATTATCTCTCCGATAGTGTTGGCAAAAGTTGCCTTACAATCAAAAAGGGTTAAATAATTCTAACATCCCTTGGTGCTCTTAACATTGGTTACTGATTATTAACCGAATGGTGGGTAGCTCATGTCTCTCACCCGATATAAATGGATATTTAGTGAGGCTGGTTACCTTAGTTGTATAAAACTCTCATCCCGATCAATCCGGGGAGGATGTCTGCCCAATTATACTTTTGGGTTTCAACAGGGCTGCGTATTGCCAGGTCTGCAAATAATTATAATTCCTGTAGGAAAGTAGTGTATTGAAAAGGCCTATATTAGTTTCCAACTAGGCATGCTATCTAAAATGAAGGGCTAAATGGTGGGTTACAACTACCTTGTAGTTTCCTTGAGGAAGTTCATCCGTTAGTAGTAGGAGCCACCGATATAGGTATTTTCAAAGGGCTGAAAGATAGATTAATAAGAAAATGCGCTAAGTCTCTATTTTTTTAGGCTTGTCTCGGTATTCCGAAAAAAGGGGGTGCTATGTTATATTTAACTTACCCAGATTTTTAATTACTGGATCCCCAAGTCAACACAACCTTTTCATTTGGCGCTGTGTTGATAAGCGCTGCCTTATATTAATGCGCTGCTCCTTGCACTGCAGATGAATAAGATAGAGGGGTAGTTTGTAAATTGCTGGTGGACACCTACTTCAATTCTACAGTTAATTCTTTTAATGCTGTATAGTTAGCGTGTTTAACTGTTGTCTCTATTTATGTTATAGCTCCAGCAATGTAAACGCTATCTGCGAGTCTATTATAAGTGAGGTCAGTTTTGTAAAGCCCTGGTCGTATATGAGGCAATCTGGTTTGATAAAACCTTGCATGTATTTAGTGCATTTACTGAAACTTATAATCTTGTAAGAAAACGTGCTTCTTATGTTTATTCGAGCCGCATTGCCCAGTGTGTTTCTAGGGATGTAGTATGTGAAAACCTAATGGAACCTAATGAAACTTTATAAAACTAAAGGAAAGTAAGAGCATTAAAAATCTCCTGAACTGTTTGTATCTAGGTGTTGGCCGCTCTACAAGCTAATAGAGTTACGATTAAGTTTTGCGTACAACAATGTGTGATTGGTATTTGTAAACACATAAGTTTGGGCACCTACAAGATCATACCACCCAATCAGGGTCAACTGTGGGACGTCTTTGCTTGTTCACCTATTACTGTGTTTGCCCATTCAATGTGCAGGTTCTCATGTACCTACTTTGCACTTTGTACTGGCCAATGGCCTTGCTGTTCGCCACGTTTGATGCCCATTACCTGTGCAGGTTCTCATGTACTTACTTTGCACTTTGTACTGGTCAATTGCCTTGTTGTTCATCACTTTTGAAGCCCATTCACTGAGCTGGTTCTCATGTACCTACTTTGTACTTTGTACTGGCCAATGGCCTTGCTATTCATCACTGTTGATGCCCATTCCCTGTGCAGCTTCTCATGCACACATGTGCCTACTTTGAACTGTGGAATGGCCACTGGCCTTGCTCTTGTCTACTTGTGATGCCTATCTGTGTAATATGTAATAAAGACAGGTACTCCTATTCTCTGCTTTGTCAGTGTCCTTGCTAAATAAATGGTTTTCTGTATGGATATGGCTTAATGTGACACATGCTCAGTATGCCAGCTTTAACAGTGCCAATGGCTCGTTTCACTTTTTCAGAGTTTGGAAGAGTTGACAGGCACTTCAGATCTTCTTGACTCTGAGGCTTGGGGTGCAATGATGGTTGTTTGTGATGACCTACTGTCATCCTAATCATTCTATGGTCAGGTTTTCTAAATTGTACATATGTCATGTTTGGATGCACTGCCAGAACAGAGGGGCATTCTATCCACTGGATTGCAGGCAGGCTGGCCAGGGTCCATCATATCTGTGTAATCTTTCTTGATGTGTGAACAGCAGTGTTGGTGTATGGTCATCTTGTGATGGCCTGTCTTCCTAGTCACATGGGTACATTTGAATGTGTGCACTAGAGTGGTCATGAAGTGTGCAGTGTTAAGTGGGGGACTTTGTCAGTAGTGATGATGTGTGTGTGCGCCTGCAATGACAACTGCACACATGTCACCCAGGAGCTGAGTGACTGTTAGTTTGATTTGTCAGCCCAGTACTTGTGATTGTGTGCACATGTGGTCGTTGTAGGTTGTGCACTGTGCAGTGTGTTGGTGTGTCCTTGCACTCCTGGGGGACACCTAATTGTTGCCTACAGTTGTGAGTATGCAGAAGGTTTGACAGCCAAGTCTGTGTTGTGATTTGTTGATCAGCCATGTGTCTTTTTACTGTTTGTGCTCACTGTGTAGACCTGCTCAGCCACACTGACATTGTGGGTGAGTTTTCTCATGCATTGCTGTCACTTGAGCCCTTTTGGCTCCGGTATGGTATGCGGGATGTGGAGTTATACTATCCCCTAGCTTTGCTTCTGATGCCTACCCATTGTGATTGACTCCTCCATGTATTTGTGTATTGTACACTACTGATGTGTCCACTACTGACGTACACAGCACTTCACTCTCATGTCACCTATCCCCTTGGGTTGGCAGTGTATGTGCCTCCCCACCATTTGAATTTATTACATTTGCATAGTTACTTAAATCCTTGAGTCATGATCCTGGGAACTTATTGCTACTCTCCTCTCTGTGACAGCAAATAACTAACCTAAAGAAGCTGAAATGGGGCATAAAAAAACCTTGAAGACTATACCTGGGCTAATCTACTCCAAAACATAAAACAGAACAATAGCGCCCGCTTCTGGAAAACGGTAAATACAATCATCAACCTGCAACATGGGTGAACCTCATCACACATATTAGATGAAACCTGGGCCAATTACCTAAATACACACTTCAACTACCAAACAGCGTGCTCTTCAAACTTGGACCAGAATGGGCAGCTCCGTAAGACCGCTATGCGGCTAATCAAACAAACTAAATAGTTCCACACAAATCCTCAGACATAAATCAACTTTTGGAGGAAATGACAGATGCCTCAGAGTATTTACTAATCAAGCAGCAGATCACAAAGGGAAGAAAGGAAGGGGCACCGGGCCAGAATGGAATCCCGCCCGCTCTGTTTAAACAGAGGGCGGCAGAGTGGACAAGAATATTTCGCCCCATATAATTGGAAGTGAGACTACAGGGTGTAATCCCCTATTCATGGGAAGGCTCCACGATCATTCACATCCACAAAAGTGGTGACAAGGCTTCACCTGGTAATTATCGGTTAGTGGCACTAATCGATAACGAGGCCAAATATTTTGCAGGTACGCTGCTGGAAGAGCTTGCAGCCTGGGCAGACAACAATTACATACGAGACAGGCTTTCGCAAGAAAACAGGAGCAACAATGAACATCTTGACATTATCTCTGCTTATAGATGCAGCAATCTTGATGAAAAAGCAGCTGCACTTTTGTTTCATCGATTTTAGTTCAGCTTTTGATAATGTGGACAGGGCTAGACTGTGGACTAAGCTAGCCAGCTAGGGTATCTGTTCTGACCGGGTTTTTGGCTCTATTTCTGAGTGATGGTAACTTTACACTTGCTACCATCCTGGATCCCTATTCTTAGCTTGTTTTGGTCCTTTTAGGCCTCTTTTCAGACCTAGAAGCATAAACTAGAGGATAGCTGCTTTATATGATGATAGATCCCTTATTCTTGACTCTAATCCTATTGGCTTTGACATAATTATGTGTCCTCTCATCATCCTACCTATAGTAGAGGGTGGATCCTTTAGTCCTGACTTTATATTACATATTGGTATGGTTTGTGTATGTATTCTGATAGAGTTAAGTCCTTTTCGGGCCTACAAGGCCCAGAACCAGAGAGACTCCATTTTGCTTCCTGCCTCTGCAGACTGAGATGCTTGCAGGGTAAAGGTGATGTTTATAGTTAATCCTGTTGTGTGCTAGGGGAAAACCAGCTGAGACTGGATCTTATCGAAAGAATGTGTTTGTCTCTTGGGCCTAGACGTAACATGCAGATGGTCACTGCAGGCTGCGCAGGGTGCCTCGGAGCTGGCACAGGAATTCGGTGGGAGGCAGCTCTCTGTTGAAAATTTCCATGAGGGGAGAGCATTCCATATTAGCGAAGTGCAGAAGAGGTGGAGCGGTCAGTCAGTGAGTTGGAGCCAGAGAGAGCAGTCAGTTGGAGCTGGAGAGAGAAGTCAGATGGTGTCTGGAACTGAAGAGAGTGCAGATAGTGTTTGGAACTGAAGAGAGAAGTCAGATGGTGTTTGGAGCTGAAGAGAGAAGTTAGATGTTGTTTGGAGCTGAAGAAAGCAGTCAGAAGCAGTTACTTATCAGAAGGAGTTGTGATCAGTTGGAGCAGGCAGTTAACAGCTGGAGTCTGGAGTGATGCCTTTTGGAAGAGACTGAAGTTATATCGTGGATTAGTCTGTGGGAGCAGCTGGAGTGAGTTGGACATTGGAGCTGGGATAATCAGACAGAGTGAAGAAGCTAGTGAAGCAGACGGTTATCAGAGCGGCAGAAACTATATCATTAGACTGAAGTTTGAAGGTGAAGACAGTTCGTGGGGGAGAGGAATCCAGTGCAGAGTGATCAGCACAGATGTGTGTCCAAGAGTGCAGGGGAGAATCTGAGATGAGCCAAGGCACAGACGAGAGAGGAACCCAGATGACAGCTAGAGCAAGACTTCATACTAATCAGGTGATATCTGTCCTGTTATATTAGTGCCCATATACATTAATCTTGTCTTTTATTTCCTAGGCTAGATTCCCTACTGTATTGCTAATCCTTTTTCTTTCAGCGGTGTGAGCTATCTACAGTCCCTGTATAGTAATACAGCTTTCCATTATAATAAAGAGACCCCGCAGATCTGTGTATGTGTCTATTCCCCTTTTACTTTTCAGGCTATGTGTAATATTGTAGTGTTATATATATATATATAGTTGATGTTGTTAATGAATAAAGATATCCCAGTTCTTAGTGAACTAATGTGTAACCGTTGCTTTCTTATGATAGAGTTAACCTTTCTTCTAGTCAGATGCTGTTATGTGAACGGATGCAACTCCCGTCCAGGTAAATGGTAACTGAGCAAAGAGGGGGAGAGGAGCACTCGAAATAGGGAATAACCTTTACACAGTGTAATTTGGCCATTCTTGTGTACCACATAAAATATAACAATTGCATATGAGACATCCCCAGTAGATATTAGATGTATGAGAGAAACTTCCCAACAGAGAGAGAGAGAGCTGAAGGTATTCATAGGAAAGTGATCGTCGTAGTGTAGCGGCGTTATACCCACAGGATTGTGGCTTGAGTGAGCACTGAGTGTGGTCAGTGTGTAATGAGATCGCCGCTAGGGAAAGTGGCGTTAATGAGAGCATTGATTGTGGTCAATGTGTATACCCACAAGATTGTGGCTTGTGTATGTATGAAATAGTGAGAGCACTGGGAGGACACAGTGCGTATACCCACAGGATTGTGGCTTGAGAGAGCACTGATTGTGGTCAGTGTGTAATGGTAGGTTATCGGAACTGCCCCCTTCACTATGAGTAGGAGGGTAGCATAGTCTGGGTCTGAGTTGCCCCGAGACTTTAAGGTATGAGTGTGGTGTAGAGCATGGACATCCTTAGTAATCAGTGAGTATTCCTAGTAATCCTATAGATTTAGTGGTGTTTTTGATGATATGAGCTTGTATATTGCTAATTCCCCATCCTCAGGTAGGTACCCAGGTGCCTGGATAAATGGGTCCTGAGGAGGGAGATGGTTACGTTTCGGCTGGATTGATGGTGTTTTGTGAGCTGATTCTATCTGGTCCGAAAATCAGGTCGTTACAGTATCCCAAATGCCCTTCTAAAAATACTAACGCTCCTACACACAGATACTTGGGTACAGGTGAAACTAGGTACAGGGACGGATCTGATAAGAAAAGTAAAAACAACGAAGGATCTCAAACAGGGCTGCGTGCTGGTGCCTATGTTATTTAATTTATTCATGGCAGATCTACTGCAGCTACTCAACACCAGCAATTCTCATGCGCCCTGGATGGGGGCACTACACTGCCCAATCTCCTTTACGCCAACAATGTAATTTTGCTTAGCCACACAGCAGTTGGCTTGCAATAGAATGCAGGGTACGCTGAAGAAAACAAGCTGTCAATTAACGTAAAGAAAACTAGGACCATGTCAATTACCAACAAAAGGGAGGAAGTGAGACGCTTGAATCTGGGCAGCACACTAATAGAATCAGCGGGGGCCTACAAGCACCTAGGTGTCTACATAGACAAAGAAGGATCATTTGCTCTATACCTAGAAGAGATCAGGAGGAAGGGGCTGGTGCTAGCACCAACCATGAAAAGCGTAACCTCTAACTTATTGTGCCCAACACTGAGTCCCCTACTGAATGTAGCACAAGCTAAAATCCTACCCACATTAACTTACGGTAGTGAAGCCTTAAGAGGCAGAGACGCTAAACTGCTCGACACAACTTTAGTAAAAGCATATAGAATCATGTTTAGCCTTCCAAACTACACTTCCCCAGCGCAAATTAGGCTGGAGTTTGGGCTACTAAAGCAATCATGGGCCAGATATGGAGCATATATCTACTGCTGGAATAAGATCAGATAATCGGCCAACAAAACCTTAAATCAGCTTTTATGGCAAGATTTCCAACAGATGGAGAATTCTCCTGCAAGAAGCTACCTTAAGGAGGCTCTAGCATGCACTGGACTCTTGGCCCTTTGGAATACACGGACCCACCATCCAGTTTAAAAAAAAATAGTTTGTGAATCCTTGAAAAAATTGGCGTTGGTGGAGGATAAAGCAGCATTTTCAGTCAGAATGCACGCTTGGATGTCTCTGAACAATTACAAGGGCTTCGACACCAATAATATTTTAATTTGGGCTACCAGAATTTTTTTTAAATTTAATATCGCCAGGGTTTGATCCCATGCACCCAGAACCTTCCACCATGGAAGAGGGAGTCATCCTTAACATCTTTCAGTCCGTCCAAAAATGGCCAGGGCGACATCATCCATTTATTATGCTCCAGCAAGGAGTTGATGCAGGAACGGAGACAGCTGCTAAAAGTCCCCTTAAACCAAAGGAGAATTTGGTCAAGGAGACAAGCAGTTTTGGCATGCTTTGATCCAGCAACACCACAATTAAATTGTAGATTAGTGAGATTCATAGACGCAGCTGAGAAAAAAAGGCCATTGTAAACTTAAACTTCTTCCGGGATAAGGGGTAGCCAGTTAGATCATCAACTCATGTAGGTGGCCGGAAGCCTAATTATCTAAGAACACTGTGCCAATCCATTGAAATAATGATACGAGACTGCCCCCAATAAGGTAGAGTTGGGAAGCCTTCACATAAGTGCTTGGATTGGTCTTTTAACAATGCAATTTTCGGCCAATAGCATTACCTAGACAGAGCAACGAAGCGCGGACAGAATGCATAAACTATACTGACAGCTATCTGCATGAGGGACAAAGCACTTTTATTCCGATAGCAACTTAACTGTTTCTAAGTTTTAACAAAATATGATTTTTTGTAAATGTGTAATTAATATTCTATCACGATTTTATTGTTTTAATTGCACTTGTATTGCAATGGTTTTAAGTAACTATGCAAATGCAATACATTCAAATTCAAATCCCCACTACTTCATTTGTTACACTATGCTTTGTGGTGTTGATCTGTGCACAGGAGCAATGTGCCACTCATGACAGTTTCCCAATTAGTTATGTGTGATTTTCTTGTACTGTTTTACAGTCATGGTTTCTCATGTGCACTGCAACTGCTTGTGCTGCACAGTCGTCTGGTCATGTAGTTTGCACCTGAGTGTCCCTGAGTTGAGCTTCCGTGGGTGTTGGGTTAGCTGTATGTGTGTTTGCTGAGGTACTGCTACCCATCCTGAGTGTGATGTTGTCTGTGTGCTGTGTTGATTTGTGTTGTGGAAGTACATGTTGTGGCACTGAGATGTGTGTGCTACTAATTTTGTTGTTGTGCACACACTGCTTGTTGTGCATGCAGTGCTGTGAGTGTATGTTGCCTTGTACTTGCCTGGTGTGCATCCCCTGATGTCCAGCTGAGTTTGCAATGTGATGGATTGGCATGTGCATCTGTTATGTTTTTGTTGTGGATGTATGCAGTGTTTGGCCTGTGTTGGCTTTTTCAGCTGACAGATGCTCTGTGTTTGATGTTCTATTTGCATGACATTGTGTGTGAGTTGTTTGTGCATTGTGATACATTCAGATGTGTGTTGCAGGTGTAGTGTGTATTACTTGTTTGTCTGTCACATGCAGCAAGGTGGAATCTTGTTCCTGAGCTTGTTCTAAATGCACATTGGTGGTTTGTCCTCCTATTTTTGACCTGTCACTTGTCAGAATTGTGCATGTGCATGCATGTGGTACAGCATTGGTTCAGGCTAACCCTGAGTGTGTGTGTGATGTTTGTGGATGCACCCCAGGGAGTGTGATTGTTTGTTAGTTTTCACCATTCTGTGTGTTTTTTTATTTATTTAATGCAATTTTATATAGTGTGAACATTACCTGAAGGTGTCAGATTGCTTTAGAAAAGACCCAGTTACATTACATAAGGACTTTGGATTACATGAGTCACATAAAAGATGCAAACCGAAAACATTTCAAATGTACAAGTTGTAAAGTTACTCAAGGAAGAGATACAAACAGAAAAAATTGCAAATGTACAAATTGCAAAGTCACTCAAGGAAGAGATACAAACGGGTAAACTCTAAAATCACATAGGAATGGTAGTAAATACAAAGGTCTACTACATATGCTAGTGGTTATAGTTATATATATACAAATAGTAAATTCACTCAGTATTACATTTTTACAGTAATATTTACACCTTAGCAATCTAAGAGGCAGGGGAAGGAAGATGGGGAGAACAGAAAGAAAGGGAAAGGAAGGCAGAATAAGGACAGGAAGGTGAAACAAAACGGGCAAGGGACCAGAGGTATGAACAAGATCGACAATGAAGAGTAGGTCCATGGCACAGGAGAGATGATAGAAAGGTCGCCCGGCTGGGAAAGAGGAAGAGGTCAAAGATCAGTAAGATGGCGGATCAGGGACAGGGGAGTCAAAGAAGAAAGTCACAAAATGACGGGGAGCATAAGAGTCCAAGTCAGAAAGTCAAGGGAGCAAAGTCCAAAAACAACAAGAGCAAATTTTGCAGAGGGTACCTAGAGGGGGAAAAGAGCCAGAGAGCAAGGAGGGAGGATGGCAGTCAGTTTCAAAGTCATAGCCGTACTGTCAATGAGCAAAATTTCAAGGCAGCGGGGGCAGTAGTGTCCGATCCGGTGTCCATTGGTCAAGGAAGCATGTTGCAGGCGCCAAAGCAGCAGTCTATAGAGCGGGAGGCAACAAAGAGCGGTGCTGAGACTTCATACCTCTGCTATGTCCCCAAATCGGGCCAGATGTCTTGCGAGGAGGCGAAACAGTCAGCAGCAACGCGGGCATGCAGTAGGCGGCCCCACCCGCACCGGCTGTGTCTGCACTGGTCGGCTGTTTAACACTGGTGTTGAGTTGTGCAGGTGTGAAGAGGGTGGAGGAGGGGTATGCGTGAAGGATCCAACTTGTGTTTGACAGTCAACGAGTGTGACAATGAGCAATGTATGTTATGCTGATGACATACCCATGCCAAGTAAGTTGAGACAGATGTGTGGCTGATCACTGACTTCAGACACTTCCTATCAACCCTGTGCCTATGCATGGCTTGCTTGCTGTCTCACTGAGTTTTTGCACAGATGTCTCTGTGGTTTAATTGCACTCACTGTGCCAACCATGTCTGATTTGATGGCCTAAGGGTGTTGTGATATGTTCCTTCTCTTGCATGTGATGTACACATGCTTTGTGGCTTGCTCAATGGCTTTCCAGCACTGTCCATCTCACTTTTGGCTAGCCCATTTATTGTCTTCCATTGCTGCTGACATCTGGTATGTGTATGTGGCTGTGTGTCAGTGTGGGGTGTGTCTCGGTGACTTGACAGGCAGTGTGTACAGTTAAGTGGTTGTTCATATTCAGTGTGAGTGTTCATTTTGTGATTGGACTCAGTTTGCTTGACATGAGTGGAGGGTAGGTGTGGGGAGGAGGGTTGCCTTGCCCCTGAGTTCTGTGCAGGGTGTTCCTCTTCACCCCCACCTTCTGAGACAGGTTCCCTGGTTGTTTGATGTGTGTGGTGCAGGGTCTGGGTATACCTGGATAGTTAATTGTTCAGGGGGCACAGGAGGGGCACACAGCATGTCTCCTAATGGGTGTGGGGGGCCTAGTGTATGAAGGGTGGAGGTGTGGCCCTATGATCTTTGTGGACTGCCCCTGCTTGATGCTGGCCCTGCCTAAAACATTGTGCACAGGTTTTCCCGCGTCTTCATTGCTGCAGTGACGTGACCAGGAGATTGCAGTGATTTTGCAGTTGATGGGTGACCCAGATGCGGAGGGGTGATTTTCTTAAAGATAGGCCATGTGTGGGTACATTTGTGGATGTGTTCCTGTCCCCACCAGAGTGTCTGGTGTGGACAGGAACCTTATGTCAGCACAGGAGTTGTGTGTTGTGGTTGTGTGCGGAGTTGTGTGATTGCGTACCTCCGGTGTTGTCCACCATGGTGCATTACTTGCTGGTAGTGGATAAGGTACAGCACCGGAAAGGCGTGTAAAGCTGGATCCATTGTGGTCAGGAGCCGGTGGAGGGAAACGGGAGACTGGTTTGGTGCTCCATCTTCGTGCTTACGCCATCTCTGGTTTGGTGGTTTCTCAGCCGGGTGTGATGTGCTTTGAGGACATCCTGATTTGTACGGCGGTCGAGACGTCATTCCGCACGATGATGGGTCTCTATTGGCTCCCACTACCGCAGTGGCAGGCACATTTTTATGGCGGTTCACGTCGCACCATGGCGGACATGAAATGGGCTATGTTTGCCCATTGTAATATGGCGGGCGTGAGGACTGTTGCTGGCTTGCGGAAAATGACATTTCCCGCCAACACCGCAGAGGTGCTTCCGCCCACCATCATAATGAACCCATTTTTTGGGTTTTTGATGGTTTATCGTTTGTGGATTTACGAACGGAGGATTACTTTTGGAACAGTTGGATTTTTACATTTTGTTTGGGTACTTTTTCGTCCTATTTGGATTATGAGATACCTGGATTGTTTTACAAGATTTGGGATTTTCTGTCTACAGCTAGGGAAACGGTAAGTTAATTTAATTATTTATTGTGGGATGGAAATGTTGAGAGAGTTACTTTTATTGTTGTTTATATTTTCATAAATTAAACTAATATGTCTATATATATTTTTATTGTTTAAAAAATTATATTAGACAAATTAATTAACTTTGTGAAAATATAAAAATTATGTGAATGCATTTTTGCTATTTTTACCGCAAAGTATTATATATTTTAAACGTTATTGCTAATTTAGTGTAGGCTTTTGGAAATCATTTCTAAGTATTCTAGGCCTCCTGTTGTTGGGTATAGTCTGACTTGATGTAGGTATTCAACCATTTGTTTAGTTTATTTGGATAGTTTAGGCCGGATTTGTGTTACAGATTGCTTCATTCTTAGCTGTTGGTAACTCTGTTCTTTTTGGAAGGAGAGTGGGAGTTTGTGTAGTGTAGGTGGACCTCATCCTGTTGTTGCTTGGAAGGCATTATGCGAACCTTAAACAGCATTGTTTGTTTTTGCCTCTTGGTTTGATTTGCTAAGGTATACATGCCACTATGGAATTTGGTATTTGGTTTGTCTCCTATGTCCTGATCTATGGAGTCTTCCCACCCAGATATCTCTAAAATAGTCTAGAAGGGGACTTAATTTTTGTTTGTGTTGCTGGTAGTAAGGACTTTCTATTATTAGGTTGTAATGTTCGGCCACGTCAGTAACTGGTACGTAGGCCAATGCAATATGTTTTTTTATTTGGTATGCTAATGAACTGTTTGTCGCATATTCAACACTTAGGGCCCGATTCAGATTCACTGGGAAAGCCCTACGGCCGACTCATACCCGTAGAGCTTTCTGAGTGACTTGAGCTCCCCAGCTCCGAGCGACAGCGTATGATGTGTTGCAGCGCTGACGAACTCAGGTCGCTCAGAGCCCCATTGTAGTTAATGGGAGCCTAATGTACATAGCCTCCCATAGCCAAAAAACGCATGTCCCGGACAGGGGCGTCCCCTGTTGCAGTGACGCCTCTGTCCCGCCCGCACCGTGCATACATGTTTAGGGGAGACCCCTGGGGACCCCCCCAGTGATCGAGTCGTAGGGCTCAGGGTGAAGGGGGGCCGGCTACGAACCCCTGAAGTCCACTTCCCGGAGCTTTTTTGAGTCGGAGGCTCCGACTCAATCCGGCTGCTCGACGTGCGCATCATACTTGGTCTTCCAGGAATCCGCCCCATTATGCCATGCACATCAGCCATGGCGGAGTCATCTGGAGGGGCTCGTAGATGCGTATGAATTGCTCGGAGCACGAGGCGATTTTCATATCGTACTCGCTCACTCGTACAGCTGTGCGAGTTGCCTGGAAATCACGCGTATGACTCAGATTCGCTCCTGACTGATGCCGTCAGGAGTAGTTCCGAGTGGTTCCGATTCTTATCTCGCTCAGAAAGCCTTCCGACCAACACGGATCCTTAGGGATTTACGAGCGAATCGTGCACCTGGAGTCCGAGCAAGCGAGTATGATGCATTTACATGCTTACAGACTCAATTCGCTCGGACTCCCATTAAACTCAATGGGAGTCTGTATACTGGACGCGTAGACAGGCTCCCATAGAAAAATGGGGTGGGTGGGGAGAAGCGTACAACCTGTGGTGGGCACCCCATGGTGCCCCCCACAATGTGTATAAATGGGAAGGAGGGACCCATGTGTACCCCCATGGGTCCGAATCGGAGGGCTCCAGATGATGGGGCCTGCTATGGGCCCCAAAAGGAAGATTCTGGCAGCTTTTTTGACCCGGACATACTGAATCGTGAAGGCTGTCTGAATCGTACTTCGTACTTGCTCACTCGGAAACAGAGTCCATTGAGCTGTACGAAGCATCTGCCTACGGGTCGTATGGATGGTATCGAGTTGGGAAATGATTTGGTCGGCGCATACGCCATCTTCGCATGGTACTTGGTCGTCCGGACCAGTGTACAATTCGGTCGGAAACAAAGGGCTGCAAATCTGATCCATAAAAGCCAAATCCGATTCGTAGGCCTTCTGTTCTGAGATCGGAATCGACCCCAAAGTGTTTATTTTTTAAGGTGTCTCCATGTACACTGACTGAAATGATAGTAGCAACCCTGAATTGATGTGTGTTGGTAGGATTTCATCATTGCATTTAACATTACCTGTTCAAAATCAATATTTATTTTCTGTGGAATATAATTATTTGTTTCTTGTTTAACCTCTTCCATGCTCGTGACGGAACCGTTCCGTCACGAGCCATGGGTGGGCTGTGCTGGTGACGGAACGGTTCCGTCAAGGCCCTGCCGCCGAACCGTTCCGTCACAAGCACAGCTCACCCGCGAGCTGTGACGGAGCAGTTCCGTCACGAGCACAGAACCGCCGCGTGGCCGCCCCACCCCCTTAGCGCTGCGGCGGAATAGTCGCTGCAGCGAAGGGGATAATTATATTTAGTATTTACATATATGTGGAATTTTGTTTATTAGGTAACAAGGCACAGATAAAAGGGATGTTGGTGTTTTGATATAGGGCATGGATAGTATATAATTGATAGAATGATTTGGGACAAATCTTAAAAGTCCCATCCATCATCCATGTTTCTGATTGTTACAGTTTGATTAAATTATTTGAAGTTCCAAACATGACTATTCTTTTTCTTTAGATTTGTTGTCATAAAGAGCAAAGGGTTCTTCATTATGAATTATAGCTAGTTCTGGGGGAATTTCTACCTCTTCTACCTCTTCAAAGATTTTTGGGGCAGGTGTGGTAGTGGTTGTGGCTTTTTTTGTTCGAGCTATAGTCCTTTTTAATGAAGAAATAGAGGGCATTTTACCAGCAGCATGTTTGGGTACTTTGGGAAGCAATTCTTTAAGAATTTGAGTGGTAGGTTTCTGTGAGCTTGTGCTAGCTTCTCTAAAGTTGTCTAGGGCATTCCTAACCTCTATTTCTGTAACATTTGGGGGGTGATTATGCTCAACATGTATACAAAACAGTTGTTTCTCTAGTTGTTGCCCTCCCATAACATTTATTCAAATAGAACTTGCTACATTTCCAATTTACTTTAAGTCCACTTTGCTTTCCCTGGGTATCGACATACCCCATGTAACATAGCAAGAACTTCCCTTTCTGGAAACTGATAAATTGGGTGAGTTCTGTCATTGTGATGTTTTAAATGGTAGGAAAAATGTGTATTAAAAATAATAAAATGAATAATGTGCATGTTTTTTCTTAATACATACACATTGTTATTAATATACTTGCGATGTCAATTTTTAGCTTGTTTTCAATGTAGAGGTCCTTTCTTTGTTAGTTGAATTCTATTTTGTTGCTGATCTTTCTGTTGGCAGAATAAAACATATTTAAAGTTATTTTGTTCAATTGTATATGGAGTGGGGTGGGGTTTGGAATGAAGTTGGGGTTTGGTTGGGTATTGTAGATAAGTTTTAAAAGCTATTTGCTGAATACTTACTTTATTTGTTAAATGATTTTAGAAGGTTGTCTGTAATTGTTGGAATGGTTTGAGAATGATCTGTAGAGGAGACATAAATTGCACAAAGATAAATATAAACTATTTGGACATGATAAATAGTAGTTTTTGGGGATTATCATTACTATTATAAATGATATTATACTTGTATGAGACGGCTCTGGACGACTCCTCCCTGCCCCCATCTCTGAGTGAAGCTACCCTGGTCTCCCTCCTGAAACCGGGTAAAGAAGGGACACTTATGGGCTCATATAGGCCCCTCGCCCTCTTAAACACAGACTATAAAATACTAGCGTCTACACTAGCGAGGAGACTGGCCCAATACACACCTACCCTGGTCCACCCTGACCAGAACGGGTTCGTACCCACACGCAGCACATCGCACAACATCCGCCGGCTGTTCAGAGTGCAGGAGTACGCGAGAGACCCTTGGCCACTATCGGGTTGCATAGTATTAGACCTGGAAAAGGCATTTGACTCGGTGGAGTGGCCGTATCTCAGGACGGTTATGCAAAAGTTTGGCCTGGGAGACGCTTATCTGGACATGGTGGGACTCCTATACCAAACGCCAACCGTTCGGGTCCGGATAGGGGGCCTGATATCGGATGCCATACAGGTGAGGCGGGGCACACGACAAGGCTGCCCGTTATCGCCTCTACTCTTCTCGTTGGCCATGGAACCGCTGGCGGAGATACTGAGGATGCAGGGCGCCGAGTGGGGCATCCCGTTGACCGATGGGGTACACGCGGGTTCCCTGTATGCCGACGATCTACTCCTCTACGTCAGAGACCTAACACGGATACCCCCGGGACTTACCGACGCCCTCCGTGAATTCACAACACACTCGGGACTGAGGGTCAACTGGGGTAAATCTGGGGTCTTCCCCTTTCACCCAGATATGCAGGAGTGCGCAGTACAGCTAGGGGACACAACACTGACATGGTATGCCGGCACCTTCAAGTACCTGGGCATCCACATTTACAGGAATGCAGCTGATATATTGGATGGCAACCTGATTCGAGCCATAAATTCCTTGCGGGCCCAGATCCAATTCTGGGGCACACTCCCGCTCAATGTCCCGGCCAGAATCACCCTGACCAAAATAATAGTCCTACCTAGACTTCTGTACTACTTCTCGAACATACCGGTGTATGTCCCAGCTCGGGTCTTTAGAGACTTGGAGACCCTAACACGAACACTAATCTGGAATGCGGGGAGACCAAGGGTGGCCCTGAAGAAATTGTATGCCCCGACGTCCTCGGGGGGGCTTGCGGTCCCGAATCAAGAGCACTACTACCTTGCCGCACAGCTCCAATGGGTGGTGGCCTGGCTTGCGGGTAGGAACCTAAATGACACGGCCTAAACAGTCCCAGCCCTGACCCACGCGGAGACTCTCGCACTGTTCCACCCCCTTAGAGGCGCGACACGCGAGACGCAACTACACCTAGCAGTGGCACTGCGATGCTACAAGTGTGCACTGCAATTGACCAAGGAAACTACCCCCTACGCACCAGCCCTGCCACTAGAGGGACTGCCAAGGCCTGGGGGAGTGGTGACTGCAGCGCGCCTGCAAGACTGGATGCAGGTGGGGCTTGAGACACTGGCGGATTTATATGACGACGGGACCATGGTACGGTTCGAGGGGCTAGTGGAGAATCCAGGACTGCCAGCGGGACAATTCCTGATGCATGCATCAATGATACAGGTCCTAACGGAACACTGGGGCGATATGTCCGTGGAACCCGAGACACACCTCTTAATACAATACCTGCACGTTATGGGGGCAGGGTCGCACGTTGTGCACTGGCTAACGCAGGCGCTGAGATCCCACACAACGGCCTCCCTACAGTCACTCAGGGACAGGTGGACCACAGACAGGGGGAGGGACTGGTCGGATAAAGAGTGGGAAAGGATCCTAGAGGGACCGCAACACGTTCCCCGCAATTCGAGATTCAGAATCATACAGTTCTATATCATGCACAGGGCATACCTGTCCCCGGACAAGATTAACCGCTACTTTGGTTTGGATACCTCCAAATGCCCGCAATGCGCGCTACTGAATGCGGATCTCCTGCATATGCTGTGGGCATGTCCCAAGCTACGGACGTACTGGCATGATGTTAACACGCTGTTGACAAAAGGGACGGCGCTGGGCCTACGTCACGACTGGGACACCTGTGTGCTGGGCCTCCTCACCAGGACAAAACATAACAAAGCACACATGAGGTTCTGGGATCTGGGGCTGATAACCGCCAAAAGACTCATAACCCGTCACTGGAAAGCCGCGGAACCGCCCCTGACGAAACATTGGAGTGCCTCCCTCATCTACTGGGCGACTGCAGAGGGCACGGTGCTACGTAGGGAAGAGACGGCGGGGCGGAGGGCCATACCGATAGCCCAGACATGGGAGGGCTTCCTGAGTGCATTCACCAGGGCCTGCCACGATAAAGTTGTGATGTAAGGAGATGGCTCCTCCCCAGTGGAACGGGGGGGACATGTCCGAGCAACAGGCTGCGTAGTGAGAAAGGGGAGAATCGGGAGCCATGCGCATACGGACATGAAACACCACCCCCGCAATCCATTGCTCGCCCCCATAACCCCCCCCCTTTCCCTCTCCACTCCCCCCCCCCAATTCCTCCGCCCACCCCGCCTTACCCTACCCCCCCTCCACCTGTCAGCGGAGCCCACACACACAGCCGGCCCCACCGATACACCCCCACCCGAGACCCAGAGCTACCACCCACCACTAGTACCTCCTCCCCGAGCACACTTGAGGCCAGCACCCTGCGAGACTACTACACCCGAAACTGCCTAGACAGGACCCACACTGCAGCACCCCCCCCCTCCTCCGAGATCGGATTCTTTACACCCTCACGTACTCTCCTGTTTTTCCACAGTTTGAATTGGTGGCGTCTACGGCAAAGGACACCCCCCAGTTGACCACGCTGGATCTGCCTTTCCCACTCACACCTTTCACTTTTGACACACGGCAACGAAACACAGGAGTGCAGCACACATGCAAGCCACTGCCGCAACCTTCTACCTCACGGAGGCGTACCACTGAACCTCCTAGCCGACCACAGCACACATACAAGTTGCCTGGAACTGGGCCTGGTTGGTTATTCACACTACTGAGGGACATCACGCTATATCACTAGCCAGTGGGTTGCGAACACCGGGGGCGCGGCTGGCCATTAGGCTACCCGCCCTGACGGGTAAGGTCAGGCACCCTAGTAAGGTCGGCAGGGCGCATTACACTGTACTGTAGCAGTGAAGCGAATGGTCTGGTGAATGCAGTGACCGCCCCATGACAACGGATGGAGTTCTTTATCAACAGGTGCATTTATTGAATTTCAACCGTCGCCAACATTCGCATTGATGATGTACGAGCTACTCCAATTGTTGTTTCCCCTTTTAATTATGCACACAAGAAATGTAACTGTATGCCAAGTGTACCAATAAAACAGATTAAAAAAAAATAAATAAATGATATTATACTTACTTTTTAAAGCATGAGATATATTTTTCATTAATGAAGTCCGGCAGAGTTTAGTCTTCTTTATTCTTTTTGGTTTAGGGTTTAAAATAGAACAGTTTTTTGTTCTTTATATAGTGTTCAATTAATTGTTTGGTTAATTCTATTGCTTTATTTTAATAGTGTGTGTTTCATTGGTTGATCTTTATTGTTTTAATTGTTTTGGTAGTTGTTTTCTATATATGGAAAATGCTAATTAGGATTCAGTTATTGTTTTTTTTTTTTAAAAACAGGTTGAATGATTTAAATGTGCATTATATTATATGTGATGTAAAATAATCTGTGTATATTATTTAAATATAACATGTAAGTAGATATCAATAGTGCATTTATGATTTATTGTTTTATAATATGTGTTACTATGTTCTAAATTAACTCTATTTTATTTATTTTGTATGCAGTGTATGTTTATTTATTTAAATATATTTATGGTGTTACGTTTTGTTTGTTTGATCTGTTTTTAAGTTGTCGATATTTTAAAAAAACGATATTATTGTTGTCTATATTTTTGTGATCGATATTTTGGACATGCAGTATATTTTTAAACAATATTCGATATTTGAAATGACTTATGTGTTCGACAATAGTGGTATCGATGTTAACGTTTAACGATATTTAGGTTTCGACAATAGCGTATTTTTTAAATTAAGTATAGGGTATCGATATTAGTGTAATCGATATTCTTGTCTGGAAAAAATGTAGGTCGATATTGTGTCTGTCGATATTATGTCAGTGGTTCATCCCCTCCAGGTATGGCATAATGGGTGCCAACAGACCTTTTAACAGTAATTCAATCTTAGGGAACAGTTTTTCAACAGCCTGGGCCAATAAGCAGTCAGCCCTTACATTCGAGGAAGCACGCTCCCCTTTTCGTGTTGAAGGCACCCTCCTCCCGCCTCCCTCTTTCTTTTAACTGGTGGCTCGTCAGGCTGGATAGTGTCAGCAGCATGAAGATCCTCCACAACCGCTTCATAGCTAACCGCGAGAGCAGTGTTCCCTCTGACAGGGTAATAACCTCAATCTCAGTGTCTGTTTGGTGCAAAAAGCAGGGTTTGGCTCTGATGAACTCCAAAGACAGTCACCTTTCGGTCAAGGCAATTTCCTTAGAAATAACACTTTGCTGCCCTCACCAGGAATGAGTCTATGGTTGTGATGGTGTCTCCCCCCCATTGTCAGCACTTGTATTCCTTTTCCCCATATCAATCCTTGGTTAAAGGTGAAGCAGAGCAAATAATGTTTACCTTACCGATGATGACTATCAATCTTTCCAGCGTATTGGGAGTTTTGTGTATAACCTTTAGGGCAAGATTTATATGTCAGATAATTATATGACATAATATTCTAGTGCCACACCCTAATCATCATGAGTGGTATCAAACTTCTACTAGCTCCCCGCTAGAACACGTCCTCTTTTTGAGGTCGACAACTCTCAGACAAAAAGCACTATCTGTAAGTGTGCCAATGTACACCTGGCAGCGTTTTGCTAAACATCGACCCACACATCTTCTTCAATAGACTGGTGAACGCATGCTCAGTCCCCGAAAATTTGGATGGGAAAATACAACAGACGGTCTCTTTCTGAAGAGAGCTCCCTCAGTGAAGGTCTTAGGCATATGAAAGAGCTTTTTTCATTCAGAAAAGCACTAAAACGTTTCTGCTTGGTAAGCATGTAAAGGCATTTTTGGCTGTAACTGTATTTCTATGGTTGAAAATGCCAGCATTTATAAATGCTAGGAATCCACAAAATGAACCTTGGCAAGTGTAAATGAGTTTGCATACTTCACTGCCACAATTGCATAGACATACTTTATAGTAACTCCTATGCAAGGGATAGACTTGGACAAAACAAGGTGTGGAAGCCTTGTATGATTTTCAGTGCCTTCAATCTTGTAGTATTGTTGGCATTTACAAACTCCAATCCAGCCCTTTCCAATTCTCAAAAAGATTGGGCATTTACTCTAGTAAAGAGTTGGAATTACTCTCCTTCCAGTATAGGCAAGGGAACAGGTTACCACCAAACTTGGAGGAGATAGAAGAGGAAATGTTTCTCTATACTAGGAAAAAAATGTCCCCTTGGTGAAAAAATGAAAAAAAAAATGTGCTTGCATTTTTAGCACTTTTCCCGACTGTTTGTCTGTGTTATGTACTTTTATGTATTAAGGACACGAGAGCCATGTGTAAATGACTCTCATTTCATTACCCTAGCACCCCATGGAAGCCTGGGCCAGGTTTTACAAATTACTACTGGGAATATACTTTTTTTGTGAATTGCTCGCACATGGTCTGATTCTCAAATCCATTTGTTATGTTATGTTATGTTATGTTATAGGTTGTTTTGTAGCGCGCTCTGCTACTGGGGAGTATCCTGGCGCGTTGCGGAGGTGACCAAACATAACACAGAGAGACAGCCTAGACCTAACAAACAAACAGATGGGTCTTGAGATCCTTCTTAAACTTGGATAGACACTGGGCGGTACGCAAATGAAGAGGGAGAGCATTCCAAGCCTTCGCAGTTACCACAGAAATAGATTGGCCGCCCAGCCTAGCCCGCTTATAGCGGGGAAGAGTCAGTTTGGCCAGCGAGGCTGACCTGAGACAGCGAGAGGGAGTGTAGAAAGAGAAGCGCTTCCTCAGGTAGCCGGGGCCAAGCTCGTGGACAGCTCTAAATGACAGCACGAGAGATTTGAACATAATTCTCTGAGCTACAGGAAGCCAGTGAAGTGCGCGCATGTGTGACCGAACACTCTGCCATTTCGGAATGCTAAACAAAAGGCGGACCGCGGCGTTCTGGACAACCTGCAGTCGTTTGACCAGATACGCCGGGATACCACAAAACAAAGCATTAGCATAGTCCAATCTGGACAAGATGAGGGCACGCGCAACCGATTCCCTAGCTTCTCTGGGCAGCAGAGGGAAGAATTTTCTTAAAGCCCTTAGCGTAGCAAAACAGGTCCCTGACAGCTTCTTGATATGGTTCTCAAATCTGAGGTCTTCTCCAAACCAAATTCCGAGGTTCTTAGCCGGGCCTCCCATCACCTTGGGACTAGGAAAATCAGGGGGCCACAACTCATTCTTAAAGTTGGAGGGGAAGGACCCATAGAAGAGGACCTCTGACTTATCCTCGTTGCATTTAAGCGGGGCCATCGCCAGCCAATGAAACACCGAGGAAAGACAGAGGTGAACAGCCGTTGTATCCAGCTGGTCATCCGGCCAGGTAAAGAGCAGCTGGGTGTCATCAGCGTATCCGATGACCTTAGCCCCAAGCTGTTCGGCCAGGTATATCACAGGGGTGATGTAGGCGTTAAACATCAACGGGCTCAAAGTGGAGCCCTGAGGGACCCCTGTGCAGAGTGGTTTGGCCTTTGAGGCAAACGGCGGCATCCATACTTGCTGCGTCCTATCAGAAAGGAAGGATGACAACCAAGCCAGTACCCTGCCGCCAATGCCAATCTCAGACAGTCTAGCAAGGAGGAGATTATGGGGGACGGTATCGAACGCGGCAGAGAGGTCTAAAAGAATCAGGACCGCTCTGCCGCCACCATCCAAGCACTCTCGAATGGCCTCCGTCACCTCCACCAAAGCTGTCTCTGTGCTAAAGGCCGCTCTGAACCCTGACTGCGCCGGGTGCAGGGCATTGGATTTTTCGATAAAGCTGTCCAGTTGGCGAAAAGCCACCTTCTCACAGATCTTCGCCAGGGCAGGTAGCAAAGATATAGGACGATAATTCCCCGGTACCGTAGCCTCAAGCCCTGACTTCTTCAGTAAAGGGAGCAGCATAGCTTGCTTCCAGCATCCCGGAACCGTGGCAGAAGACAGTGAAAGGTTCACAATCTGGGTGACCTCAGTACATACAGTAGACGCCACTCCAGAGAGAACCCGGGCAGGGCAAGGGTCAGAAGGTGTGCACGCCAGCTCAATTTAGAAGCGCCTGTGGCTTTTTCTATCAAGGTATTCCCAAAAAGTGGCCTTTCACTTGCAAATTTTTTTACTGGAGACTTTGTCGGTACTGTTAAACTTTTTTTTTCAACACATTCCGGCACTAGAAATTTTTGGTGATCTACTCCTTTAAGGGGAAATATAAATCCCATTCCAGGGTAGGAATGGGAGAGCCACATCCTCACACTAAATGGATCTGGGTGTGCTAGGTGTCAGTGACTGATATGTCAAATGGGAAAAAATATTTTCCTTCTGGCAAAGGCATATCAACAAATGCATTTAATACCTGCTCTATGTGCAACTAAGTATTGGGAATGACTCCACATAGTGGCAAGCGCAAATACACAAATATTTTTCAGGGTAAACCTAGAAACCTGTGACCGGTGCTGATCCCAGATGTACTGTAAGAATTCGTTTTGAATGACTTAAATTCCAAAATTTACACCGAGCTGTGGCTGTGAACTTGGGGGTGCATATTTGCACATCATTCTGTGACAAGGGCAGACAATTAGCAAATTGTTTTAAAGATATCCTTATTGCATATCATACTGTATGAGCACATAATCAATTAATCACTAATCTCATAAAGAGCAACAACTCACCTATGAGGGTCTCAAGGTGCTGAGTAGGAGGGCATGGCTTCGTGGTTCAGTTGAAGAGCCAGGTCTTGAGGTTCTTCGTGAATTGGGTGGCAATGGTGATTGCCTGAGGTGCAGAGGCAGGGAGTTCTAGGTTTTCGCAGCAAGGTAGGAGGAGGATCTTCCTCTAGCCATGATCTTGTACATCCGTGGGATAGTGGCCATTGCTAGTTTGGCAGAGCAAATATTTCTGGTGGGAGTGTAGAAGGGGAGCCGGTGGTTGAGGTATGCTGGTCCTGCATTGTGGAGGGCTTTGTTGGCGTGCGTGAGGAGCTTGAAGATGATTCGTTTGTTGACATGCAGCCCGTTAAGGTTTCTCAGGTGGGCAGTGATGTAGCTGCGGTGTGTGATGTTCAGGATGAGTCTGGTGAAGGCGTTCTGGATGAACTGCAGTTTTTTGGGAGTTACTGGGTGGTGCTGGCATAGAGTGCATTGCTGTAGTCGAGTCTTCAACTGACGAGTGCATGGGTGACCATGTTGCTAGACTTGGTGGGGATCAACTTGAAGATCTGACGAAGAAGGCGGAGTGTGTGGAAACAGGAAGACGAAACCGCATTGATTTTGTGGTTCATTGAGAGCAAGGAGTTCAGGATAATGCCGAGCTTTCGCGCTTGGTCCGTGGGTGTGGAAGGGTTCCGAGCGCTGCAGGCCACCTGGAGGCATCCCAAGCAGGGCGGGAGCCCAGAGTGAGAACTTCGGTCTTGTCTGAGACAAGCTTGAGGCATCTGTCCTTCATCTATGTGACGGCTGCCTTCAACTCATTGTGGAAGTTGCTCTTGGTGGCACCGTCTGTGATAGAGAAAATCAGCTGGGTGTCATTGGCGCAAGAGACAATGTTGAGTCTGTGGCTTCTGACACTTGCTGCAAGCAGGGAAATATATGATGTTACATCGCATTGTTTACACCGCAATACCTTTTCAATGCAGGCATTACAATGCAAGTCGTTACAATGACTTGCGTTGAAGGGCGCTAGACTTAAAAATAATATGATTCAATATTCCAACTCAAGTCTACGTACAGTAGGGAAGGTGTTGGAATAATAAATAATACTTTTCCTTAGGTGAGAGCGCCATCTACTGCATGTCATTGTAATGGTTTTCGTTGTAATACCCGCGTTGTAAAGGCATTGCGGTGTAAACAATGCGATGTAACCGATGTTTCCCTAAGCAGGGCCATGTAGATGTTGAAGAGGGTGGGGCTCAGGGAGGATCCCTGAGGCACTCCGCAGCTGATCTCTGTGGGTTCTGAGTTGAATGTGGAAGTCTGACTCTCTGTGTTGGACCAGCGAGGAAGGAGAGGATCCAATCTATGGCTTTGTCAGGGATGCCAGCATTGTGGATTCTTGTGCAGAGGGTGTGGTAGGAGACTGGGTCAAAGGTGGCTGAGAGGTCCAGTATGATGTGGGTTGTAATTTTGCCTTGGTTGAGGAGGGTGCAGATGTTGTCTGTAATGGTGAGGAGAGCAGTCTGGTTGTGGTGGTTGCTTCTGAAGACCAATTGGGAGATGTCCAGGAAGTTGTTTGTTTCGATGAACTCAGAGAGTTGGGTGTTGATGGCTTACTTGATGACTTTAGGTGGGAAGTAGAGCAGAGATTGGTCTGTAGTTCTTGAGGTCCGTTGGGTCGGCAGAAGATTTCTTCAGCAGGGGGTTGATCTCTGTATTGTTTCAGTCTTCCAGGAAGGTTGAAGAATAGAGGGAGCAGTTGATGGTGCGGCTGAGTTTGGGTTAAGTGGAGGTGCCGGTTCTGTTGAAGATGTGGTGAGGGCAGGGATCCGAGGGGGCTCTGGAGTGGATGCTTTCCATGATCTTGAGGGTGTTGTCAGAGGTGAGGGTAGTCCAGCTGGTCAAGGTCTGCTGGGGTCTGCAGCCATTGGGTGCATTCGTTGCGGGCGGGTTGGGTGGGTCTTGGGTTGCAAAGCTGTCATAGATCTTGATCTTATGTTGGAAGAAGGTGGTGAGGTTCTCGCAAATGCCTTGAGATGGGGAAATGTCTGCTGTCTCTGTGCTGGGTTTAGTGACTTCTTTGAACACAGAGAAGAGTTCCTTGCTGTTTTATGAGTTGGCGTTGATGTGTTCCTGCATGGATGCTTACTTAGTTGTTCTGATGAGGTGGTGGTATGTGATGACGGTGGATTTGCAGGCTTCGTGGTCTGCCTTGATCATGCTGCTCCTCCATCTTTTCTCGAGCTGTCTGCAGGTGTGTCTGGACTCTTGGAGGGTGGGGGAGAACAAGCTAGCTTTCTTGGATGGTTGTTTGCCTGAGGGAGCAGTGTGTTTGCACAGTAAGGAAGCAGCGGTGGAGGTTGCGTACTGAGGTGTTGGTATCAGTGGATGTCAGTGGTTGGGTCTTGCTGTGGGAGGTAGAGAGCTGGTCTTCGGTGACCTCACTTCTGATTCTAGTGGGTGTGGTGACTTCGGTGGGTTTGGTGAAGGAGAAGTGGACCCCATGGTGGTAGGTCCAGTGTGGCTTGGAGGTGTGGCTGATGTAGATGTTGTTGCTTGAAGAGAAGGTGGGGTCGGTCATGTTTCCTACTGAGTGGATTGGCGTTGCGACCAGTTGTTTGAGTCCGATGGTAGCCAGGATCTCCAGTAGAGATTAGGTGTTGTGGTCTTCGCGGTTGTCCAAGTGGAAATTGAGGTCTCTGAAGAGGATGTAATCTGTTGAGGCAAGAGCGTGGAGAGAGGTGAAGTTGGTTACGGCTTCGCTGAAGTGTGGCCGGGGTCCGGGAGGTCTGTAGACAAGGATAACGCAGAGGGTGGCATTCAGGTTGGTCTGGAATTGGAAGTGGAGGTACTCCATGTCAGGTGAGTGATTGGTGGAGCTGGTTGTGAGGCGGAGGGTGTCTTTGTGTGCCATGGCGATGCCCCCTCCCTGCCAGTTGATACGGTCCTTGGGACCATATCAACTGGCGGGATGGCGGGATGGCGGTTGTGATGTATGAGGCTGAGGTGAAGTTCATCTAGGTTTCTGTAAACAATGCAACGTCGGGGGAGATAGAGTTGTGAAGGTCACATTTCCCCAGAGCGTGTCTTTTGATGAAGTATGTGTTCTGTAGGATGCATTTGAGGTGATCAGGTCAGGTTCTTAAGGGTCGTGCGGTCGGTGGGTCTGTTGTGCAGAGGCCGGCAAAGGTGCAGTTGCAGCAGGTGAACAGGCCTTGGGTGTTCTTTAGTGACACAACGTGCCAGGTGGTGGAACGTCCAGTGTTGAGAGCGTGGAGGGCACTGGAGTCGCATCGGTGGATGGTCCGGGGACCAGCGTCCATGGTGCTGGGAGCGGTCCAGGCAGAGACGGGTGCAGACAGGCTTGCCTTTGGAGTGCCTTTAAGTAGTGTTTGGGGAGGGCTGGGAGGCGGGAATCTGGAAAACGGTGCTGGATGAGCTCATGGCTCTGGGGGACGAACAAGGCAAGAAAAAGTGAAAAAGGTGCAAATAAGGAGAAAAGAGAGAAAGACAAGAAAGCCTTAATTGCAAATCACTAACTGTGATTCGCAATTAAGGAATGCCTCCCCATTCATTCCTATGGGCCTATAGGCGCATAGCAATGATTGGAGAGACATTTGCAATTTGTGAGTACCCACTAGCTACTCGTAAATTGTGAATGCAATTTCAAGGATGCAAGGGTGTCAAAAGGACACCCTGTTGCACCCCTGAAATAAGCATGGGTGCAGATGTGGCACACATACATGCCCTAATGGCATGTATGTGCACCACATGGCACTTTGAAAAATCCAAAGAAGTGCATTTTTTTAAAGAAATTGTAAAATACCACCAACCTGAAGTTGGTGGTAATTTGCGATTCCTTAAGCCAAAATTGCACAACCTGGGTGCTTCCTAGATTCCATTTAAGGAATTGCAGCTTGCACTTCCTTAAATGCATTGGCAAAATAGGGAATCGCAAATTATGTGATTCCTTATTTTGCGAGTGGGTTTTTGTATGATACATTGCACACTGCTAAGTTGCGATCGCAAATGCTGAAATTCTGCTTGGATAAGTTTTAACCATAACTGGAGGTTATTCGAAGATCTGTGATACAGTTCTCTCTGCCCTTTACTTGCAAGTTCTTGTACAAGTATCCAAATTTCCTTGTGCTTTCAGGAGCAAAATAAATATGGCCATATAGACCAGAGGGAAAGTACGGATTTAAAGTCAAATCATCAGTGGAGAGGAGAATGTTGTCACCTTCTTGCTCTGTGCTAGGGTGTTCCACTGCACCACAAGTGTTTGCGAGGGTGGTAGTATATCAGCCAGTCAATCTTTATGATATGGTGGAAGATACAAAGGTTACAAAGCCAGATCTGACTGTAGCCCTCTTCCACTGATAGCCATGGTTTGAGTTTGTTAACATTTAACCACTCAATGGCTAATGTAAGCTGGGCAGCTATAAACTACTTTGAAACATAAAGGAAACCTGTACCAGCATCTGGAGGTTTGTGCTAAAAGTAACTTTAGCTATTCTAGTTTTTTTATAGCCCAGACAAATTTCCGAAGGCATTTTTAAATCTCAATAATGGTAGCTCCAAAGATTTTGAGGGTAAGGTTTTGGGCTGCATATAGGAACCTGGACAAGAAATTAAGGTCTTCAAATTGATCCTGCTGGACCAAGAGAAATATAATAGGCCTTAGTATCTAACATCAGTGGATTTTGCAATATATATTGTATCTCATATGAATTATCAATATGAACCTTCAAGTAGGGAGTGAGTCTCAGGCATGTCGGTCAACTTCCACCAACATCCCAGATGATTTAGTATCTTGAACCGTGATAATTGGGAAAACCTCTGACTTCTTCAATCAAAGCTAGGAGGGACGTGTCCAGATGTGGCAAAAAACAGATGATATCCTCTGCAAAACAGCCAATTTATCAGTGCCCTTTGTTGTGGTTAATCTATCTATTTGCTGATTGTAACTTTGTGTTGCTGTTCCTATTAGGGATACAAATTAATGTGGAGAGAGGGCACCCCTATCTTGTGGCTCTCCCCAGTTTGATCTTTTAGGAGCATATATTGTTAATCTTGATTCGGGCCACAGGATGAACACAGTTAGCTAGAATTAAACATGTCATTTTAGGGGCCCAGAGATGTTTTGGCCAGGACTACCTCAAGTTACTCGAATCAATGCGATGTAAGGCCTTCTCTGCATCCACTAAGAGCACCATTGGTACCTTTCCTTTTTTGGCAATGCTGATGAGATTTAATGTTAATCTGATAATGTCCTTGATCTGGCACAGCTTGATGAAACCAGCAAGGAATGGAGAAATAATCTCTAGCCAAATCGAACATACTTACCAAGTTAGAAAATGTTCTTTGTAGTACTTCTTTTAGTACTACAAAATGTACTACAAATTGCAATTCACAAATTATGTGCAGAGTTTTACACCTCCGAATTACTATACTTATGTATGCACCTTTTTCCGACTTGACTTCGGAGTCTCTGCACACTTAAGTATACAATTTAGTAGGAAATGTGGGTGAGACATAACAGAGTGGCTTTTAAAATGGCAGACTTACTCCAAAAGGGGATGGGATTAGAGAGGAGTGAGTTGGGTTTAAAATGTAAATGTAAATGTCTTTGTACTTGTATAGCGCACAGCTACCCGCTGTGGGTTTCCCGGCGCTTGTACGAATACCGCAAGGGAACCCTTCCTGGTTTTAAGGGAGGGAAGGGACATCTCCCACCCACACAAGAATTAGTCAATTGCTATACTCCTGCAACTGAGACACGTAACTTACACTTAAGCAGTAAATTTACACTTGAAGTTTGTGAATACCAACAACTAGTAAACCTACTCCAAAGTCTAAATTTCTCAAAAGTGTTAGTTCCCTTTGTGAACCAGGTCCTCAGAAGTTTATAAACACTTTTGAATCCTGGTTGAGAAGTACTGTGGGTCGATTAGACTGACAAGAATGTGGATCTCTCCTGGCCTTTAGAATGGCATAAATCACTGAATCTATCATGATATCTGTAAGAGAGCCATCACTCCTGTATGATTAAACAGTTGTGCCATGGTGTTGGTAAAAAGATATTGGAAAGCAAAATAAAAGGAGGCTGTAAATCCCTCAGTTTTAGACTTTGCTTCATAGGTGATCACAAACCTACGCCAGGACCTGAGGGATCAAAGGAAAGGATTACTCCTCTAAATATGCATTTTGCAGTTGCTCTGCCACTGGCTTACTAGAATAAACCAAAGCCTAATAGTCAAAGAGCGTTGCTTCAATTTCTTGCAGAAATATATTAAATCCACCACTCCAATCAACCATTTAGCTTGACTTGTATCTCGCTGATATAACCGTGAGTTTGTTGTTTTTTAAATTGGTCCACCAGGAGATGGTCAGGCAACCCCCATTTTTGTAGTACAATTGCCCAGTTATAACATTTCCTTCACTGTGGTCACCATTAGATGATGATATAGCTTGCCCTTAGCCCTGCGCAAAGCTCAAAATAGTCGAGCACCACCCCCCGTTTTGGGTCTGGCTATGTGTTGTCCTGTCGACTCATGTTCAACTCTCTTTTCTCTTACTCTATATTTATGCATGTGAGTATGAGATGCGTTAGCCTAGTAGAACCGTTGTTGCAGCACTCCAGATGGTTCGATAGGGTTATTTGTCGGTTTCATTCATCTCAAAATAGCATGCTATGGCTTCTACAATAGATCCTTTAAAATCTACAACTCTGCACTCCATCTCATTGCCCTCATCCCTATTTTACTATCTTTCATGATAGAGATGAGATCTCTACTAGCCAGAAAGCAGTCTATGCTGGAATGCAGTTTATGTACATGGGAGTAAAATGTAAAGTTTTGTTTTTGACCATGTTGTTGCACTACATTTCATATATATCTAGGTTTGATCTTCCAATTATTAAAGCCTCTGGGACTGGGGGACGACCAGCCACCTCTAGAAGTCCCCAGTTACCGCACATTATTGTTGTCCTGGTCCTCTGCTGTGTCTAGGGCATTTTTAGTTTGCAGTTCACCACCGTAACCTAACAGGCTGGTAATAGGTAATCTGATCATTCATCAATGCATTGTTCTGCCGATATGTCAGGCTCCAGTGCGTCCTACGAGCGTGCATGCAGCGAATTAGTCAAGGGACCACGGGGTCCTATCCCACCAGCATAAGTGAGGACCATTCCCTGGGGTGAATCTCACCACGCATGCCGATCAGCGTTTCATCATGGGCTACAGGTCCCAGCACAGGGCAGTTCTCTATGTTATGACCGGCTTGCAGCAGCCATCTTGGAAACACCGATGGAGGCACCACTCGTTCAAGTGAAACTTGATGCAGCTGTTATCAAGACCTCACCATCACCCTCTTCTGGGCACGCAGGCATTCATCCTCATGTTGGGATCACTATTGACCAAATTCGTTGGATCAGCTGGCACCCAGCGAGTCTGTCAGTAGACTGGCACTGAAGCCCAGAGACAACACATCTTGTTGGGTCCTCACCTAGCCCACACCTCTCAAGTTTATTAACTTGATCCTATTCACCAACACGCCATGTTAATCTTGATACTTTAGACATAAAAGACAAAACTAATCGATAACCTATAATGCTTTGATGAAATTAACTAGTTGGCTGGCAGTTGTCTACCTCCACAGACCCTTGCTAAACAAGCATTGGCATAGCCAATATTGGAAAACCTTCCTTATTGTTTATTAATTGACCCACTGAACACCACAGGTTAAAGCATTCAACTTGAAAGCAGACAGTTGCTGGGGGGGAGCTGGTGTGATAATGCATAACGCATCGTTTTAAGAGATGAAAGCCACTAGCTAGTCCTGATAAATAAAAATGAAAACCTGTCAGTGACAAGATACACATTAAAAGAATAATTCACTGTGAACCTCTGATGTCTAAAACAAATTCTCCTACAACAGAATGAAGAATACTCGATTGCTCTTAAAATGAGCTACATCTGCAGCTACTGTAGAAATCCATCTTAAGAAAGAAACATTTCACACTGTGCTGGTAACAGGATGAGTGTTTTTTCAGTATCGTTAATGTGATGGCACATCATGCTGCATTATTTTCTCAGGAATTTCTTAAAGAAGCATATTGTGTATCCCTAGCAAGTGATAACGTTTGTGACTGGCCATCAAACTGCACAATCATTATTCAGCCTTACGCAATGCCCTGTACGTGAAACCCATTTTTAAGATGTTACAATGGTTTATAAGGGTAGTATATAAATACAATAATAAAATGCCACGTTCCAAATGGCACAGGCTACTCGTTATGTGTATATACAAAGGTGCAGGAAGTTAGCTCATGGTGTGAAAGACTTGAGTCCCTCCCCTCCCTTTTCTTTTTTGGAATTGTACATACAGCAAGCTCAACTCGAAGGTATTTTTTGTGCTTTACCTGAGCACCAGTTATATTATGCAAGGTCAGATTCCTTCTTAGGCACGTGAGATTAAGGGGCCGATTCCGATCCTGGAAAAACGCTGTACAAATCGTGGTATGGAGCGTTTTTCCCATACAACTCGTACTTGTAAGGAGTCCCCTACAACCTAGGAAGTATGATCCCTACAAATAGACGCACTCCATACAAATTGTAAAATAGACCATACAGCTCGTATATACAAGCGATTCCGATTCGGATTGCTCTGTATGTGACGTTCCCATGTATTCCCGGCAGCAGTTTACATCCCGGCAAGTACGATTCGTACAAACATCACTCTGTGCGGCTCTTTTTTTACAAGAGCCAAAAAGTGCCGGGAAAACCTTGTACGCCCCGAAAACAGTACGAGACAGACCCCCCCATGTACGTGTCGTACACCCCATGAATACAGGGGTACGGTGCGTATGTACGGTGCGTACGGATGACACGGAAAGTGGGGTACGGTGCATACATATGAGATGAAGGGGTACTGGTCGTGTACGCACCGTACAAGCACCGTACCCCAAAATCTCGTATGTACGCACCGTACCCCAAAATCGCCTGTGTACGCACCGTACCCCAAAATCGCGTATGTACCGTGCGTACATGCGCGATGTTGGGGTACGCACCATACACACGCCTTGCATATGGGGGGACCCCTGTACGCCTCATACCCCTATACGACCCATACCCCGGTATGAGTCGTACCCCCAGAACGAGTCATACCAGGGTACGAGGTGTATAGGGGTTCACTTTGTTGCCCGGTACAAGTCATTCCCCGTATACCGGCCATTTTCCATACAAATCGTATGCTGACAACCCAGTACGAATCGTACTTGACGGGTTGGACAGCCTTTTTACAAATTGTATGGGCCTTTTTACAAGTCCGTGTCGTACAGCTTTTCCTGATCCGATTTGTAAGGATCGGGACGATCTGTATGTATTTTTCCCGTACGAATCATACTACACGGGTTGGAAGGGACTTGTAAAATTTGTATGGAAAAAAATACGAATCCTATTTGTATGGAAAATAAAAATCCAGGATCAGAATCAGCCCCATAGTGATTTGCCCAGAATCACAGGATGTTGACCCGAAGCCAAGCCACAAACCCAGTTACAAAGTATGTAGCTCTGATTATGCACTTGCTCCACAGCTGCACTGATGATATTGTGTATTTTTACAGACAGAAGACACATTGTGTATAATCTAAAATATATAAGTATTTCTTATGTAAAACCACACATTGCAAAAGTAACCCCTGGGCTGTCTCCCCATGCTGTGATGGGTAGGCAGAAACTGTGAGAGAGACTTCTGCAGCACAATGGATGAAGAGGGCTTACTGAAAGGCAGTGCAATTAAGCGTGCATAGTCCATATATATTATTATGTCAGTCAAAAAAAATGGGAGATCTCGGATAGAAAGAAGCGTTTTACCAAAGAAAGAGAGGAGCAAGACAATGTTTTCTAGCAGTGAACCGCAATACAGCACAGGCCAATTACTGGGATGTGCCCTGAATAGGATTTGGTTGCAAGCACTTGCATCCATTCAACTAGGTGATGAGAGTATTGACCCCAGGGGGAAGAAGTGTAACAGACCAGTCTTCCCCCGGGAACCTTAGCGCGGCCGGAAGGACAATGCGGGGGACAAGGGTCATAAGGGAGGGTTTAGGGGCGGGCCGGGGGTGTCTTTAAAAGTGCTTGGGTGGGAGGTTCCGGCCACTTTCCCAACACTTCGTACCACCGAGTTAGGGAGGTTTTTTTGCCGAATTTAGGTAGATTTAAGAAGGGGAGAGGGGGTGAGAGTTAAGCATGCCAGTTTAGGATGTGTTATAAAGCTCTAGGGTTTCAGAACTTTAGAAGGGTGGTGAGTCTCGGATGGGCGGAGCCACCCCTTGGAGGGGGGGGGGTACACAGGTGAATGAGGGGAGAGCGCGGGATGCAAGGTGCAGCAGAATAAAGTCAAGAGAGGATGTTTAAGAGATCTGTGGAGGTGAGAACGGATGTATTGAGAAGTTTACAGCAAGGATGGGGAGGAGTCAAATAGGTGAGATGGTTGGAGAATGAATGAGGCGTATGAGTTATTATTGTTGAATAAAGTGATATAGTTGCATGTTATGTTTAATAAATGTTTGGAGTTCTGATAACCTTGTCCTAATAAATGGCCTTTTACACTTCAAGTCAGCGCGGAGTGTAGTTATTGTGTGATGCTGTGTTTATGATGTAATGGCTCTGGCTGCGCTCATAACTGAAACCAGTTTGCACTAATGACCCATGGTGCTCTGTGCACTGGCAGGCTGCGCCTCTTGGGGGGTCAGATTGGTTTATTAGATTGTTGTTCCGACAGGCTCGGATCAACTTCCATGTTAAAGAGTTAACTAAAGTGCAGTGCGTTTTACGTCAAAAAGTGTTTTGACTTGGAAGACGGAAATACTTCACCCCAAATTAAATGCAGACAAAGGATGCTTTTCCTAAACCAAAGCAAACAAATATACATAAACTAGCGACAAGCCTGGGTCTCATTCATGCACCTCCCTGACGGGGCGATGGGCATTACTATGCTACAGTGCGGCTGCGTGAGGCATTTACAGTCTCATCCTGCTCCAGAAAAAACAAGGCATCAGCAATGCAAACAATACTAGGGGTCCTTTGTATTAATCCACATAGATCATGCCCCTATACTTTCCCCATGTAGCCTTCTTGTGGCAGGGAATTGTCACTTAGCTCTTTCAGGTCCTGCAGCCCCAGACACTTGTTGATGTCGCTTGCCATGGCGCCCTTACCTGTCAGAACAGAAGGACTTCAACGTAATATAATGTACTCGGCAGTACAGAAACACTCCAGAATGGCTGAAGCATCGGACTTCGAAGCTGGAAAACCCGGTTCGAGTCTGGGGACCGACACTTCATGGGATGCTGAGCCAATCAGGTATCTCCCTGTGCCTAAAAATGAATGTGTCCACTTGTAAAGCAAGTGGTGCTCACTTAATGGGCTCTGAAACTTTACGGTCAAGTTAGCCCTATTAACAGCATTTTAAAATGCATTGTTTATTAAAGTAAATTGTGTATGTTGGGGTAATCCACCCAGCCCGGCTGTAACAGACTGCATGCCCAGAGGGGAGGAGGGGCCATCACGCGTGATCTGCAGGAGGAAACTGTGATGGCCAACAAAAGCAGTCACTTAGCGAAATCGCCTCCGCTGAAATAAGCACTGGAAGGAGGGAGAATTGAGGGAAATGGACCAATAGAAAGCCATCATTTCAAAATGGCACAAGAAAGAACCAATGGCAATTGATGGGTGAACCAAAAGCCTCCAGAACAGATATACCAGGTCTTGCAGACAGCTCATGCGCTGTCAAGGCTAGACCTAAAAAGGTATACAACAATCTCCCATACCATCAGCAAACTACTGCAAGAGCAAAATCCTTACAGAAAAAAAAGGAATGTCTTAGAAGAAGGATAATCTCATATTGGAAACCAACGTGCAATAAAGCCCTTCCACCTTACATAGGGCTTAGACAGGAAAAATGTTGCAAGCATAAGATTCAGTACAGTCCTTGTGCAAAGCAACCACTACTTTTGTTGTCATGTATTTTATCCTCAAAGTGTACTATACAGACTTACATTTGCAAGCCTCCACCTACTCTTTGCTTGACCAGTCTCTTTGTTCACTTTGCTCCAGTGTAAGCCTATTTCCACCTGCTGCGAAACAGCAGCCAGTAGTTTCTAGTGGTTAGCACATGCCCCTTATTTAGAGGTTGTGTATAGTGCTCAGTGTGATTTGAATAAAGCTTAGATGCTCCTTCTCAGACAAACAATCGACATTTCAAATTCCAAATGTGTTTACCTATGCAAACAAAGTAGAGCACCCCTTGCAAACCACTTAGAAGGACATTAAGACACATTAATAGTTATGTGTTATTGTTTTCTTATTACATTTCAAGTGTCCCATGCATTTATTTAGTGGTTTGTAGCATGTCAAATACCAAGTATTATTTTTGCATCACTTCTTGTTCTGAGTGTATCAGAGAGGAAGTAGTTTAAACGAGTTTGGCAATCCATCAGGCTGTATAACCTGAGACCTTCAGGTTACACACAAACTACAGTATCAGGTACTTAACGTAAACTATCTCACTGCGCTTGGTGAAAGGGTCAAATCTATGATACAATTCGATCTCATAAGAAAATGCTCATTTGTCCATCAAGGCACCGATCATGAACCCCGTCTTGTCAGTATGGTGTAAATGTAAATGTAAATGTAAATGTATTGGCATTTATATAGCGCACTACTTACCCGTAGGGTCCCAAGGCGCTTCGACCGCTGCGAAACCCTTCCTGGCTTCCCTGAGAGATGGTCCCTTAATGGGTATCTCCAGGGTGAGACCAGGCATCCCCGGCGGTCTGGTGGGGCCGTTAGTGAAGATGAGGCAAGCTAATGCCCAGAGTTGCCGAGTGTGATCGCTGATCAGAGTGGGCACCGAGGCGAGAGAATTATCGAGTCCGCTGACCCTGGTCCAGAAACCTGCCGCGCCGGGAATCGAACCCTGGTCCCGGCCGTCCTCTGCTCTCGGGTCTGCCGCCTCTAACCAGTGAAACATTCTCAGGAGCAGCATGGAAACAAAGAACCTGAATCTCCACTAGGAGTGGAACCTGTCTGTGAACTCGAAGACATTGATCAGTGAAACACCCAAAGTCACACAGGTGGACAATGAAGAGACTTGAGGTAAAGGACAGGCTGACACAAAGAAGGTTAGGAAGAGGCAATAAAGTCCACTACCTATTAAATAAAAATATTATGACTCATTAGTCAGGATGTATATTAGATTAATAGCTCCATTACAAGGAAGGCGTAAATCCAGATGGGCCTGGTACTAATTCTATTAAAAATTTTAAGGTGTATAGAAACACCACAGATACTATGTAACTCACTCTGAGAATACGACAGCTAAAATCTCTGTGTAAAATATCTGAAAGAAGTGAGGAATTACCAGAAGGAGAAGGGTCCAACTTTAATTTCATAAGTATTCCCCAAAATGATTATACTTTTGGTAGCAATAATTCCGAGGAGATGCTGGCCTAATGGAGAGATGACAGTCTCTGTGGGTTAAGCAGCATTGCTGCTATTTGTCCTAACCAGAGTTAAGTTTAAAATCCAAAATTAATTTTGATTCTTTTCAGCTGAAGTCAGTTTGGCATTGGACAATCTACAGTGATTCACAAAGTTTGTGGAGAATGTACGACAATTGAAGGCTGGAATGCAAAGGCTTTAAGTGCATCACATATTGGAAAAAAACTGAAGTGCCAATTAAATTTACAAAATTTGTAGTTTGAATTATTTATTCTCACACTGGAGATCATTGATATGGATCCTAAAAAAGGCATTGCCAGTAGTAGCTAGTCTAAGCCCACATCAGTAACTGATGTGCAACTTCCTAGCTTTTATTGACACTTCATGGCAAATTTGTCTGTGATCTTTTTGTCTCTCACTGCTTGGAAGGGGGTGAACTTTATTTGGGATCAAGCAGAATATAACAATTTATCTTTTTAAAGAAGTATCTTTTCTTCAGCCCCAATCCTAAAACACACTGTCATTTGGCTGATAGAACAATTCTCTCACAGAGAGCTGCTGTCTTCATCTGGCTGCTTCATTGTGCCTCAAATTATCTTCAGCCAACGCACAATATATGATCATTGAAAAACTGATGAAGTCACATTTGATTAGTTTAAGTCTTAAAGCATTAATCTTAGGCTTGCGCAGACCATAGAAGCTAAACACTTGCTAGATAGCAGCTGTCCAAATTACCCAGAACTCTGTTCTTTCAGTTTCAATGTCATCACCACCTGTCTTTCAGAACCAGCACACATGAAAGCAAATGCCTTAAGCGCTTACGAAAGATAATAAATAAAAACACAGAGAAATTTCTAGACCAGTGCAGCTCCTGAGAAGTTTGTAATTTGAATCTCAGTGGTCAAACTGAAGGAGTGATTCAATCAAATCAGTGACAGGTTCAGAATGGTACAACCACCCACCTTGTCAAATATCTGGCATAGAAGGGATACGTATCCCTTTCTGAGTCCGCACTGGTTCTAGTCGCTCATTCATCTCCCACAGCAAAGCTAAGGGAAGCCGAGGAACGATGAATAGAAGTGCAAAGGGGACCACAGTCGTAGCAGCAGCAGACCTGATGCTGTCTAGCACAGGAAGAGCCTTCCAGGAAGGTAAATTGCCTGCCATCATTCCAACATTAGATAGTTTGAATGGGTGCAGAGACAAAATATTGATGTAAAAATATCGATTTGCACAAATATCGAGGTGATAATATCGTGGGTCAGGAATATTGAAAGAAAAGATATCGTAGTCAAGAATATCAATTTTAGGTAAGATATATTGATTTAAAAAATATCAAATTGTTAAATACCATTTGTAAAAATATAGGGGCCTATTAGGATGACGGGCCTACCGGGGTTTGGGGCCGCCCGCTATAAGGGCGGGGGTCTCGTGGGGGGGTATTAGGATGTGCCCGCCACAGAGGCGGGCACAACCTGCATTTTTAGCATTGTGGCGGGCGGTGCTCTCTGCACCGCCCGCCTTAATGCTAAAAATGCATTAATGCATTTCCATAGACAAAGCGTAGACAAAGCGGCAGGCTGATCGAGCGTATATTACTGGATTGGAAAATGTTTGTTTTTATTGAGGGTACAACCAAGAGAGTAGTGCAACGTGGGCAATAAGTGTGTGTGATATTGTTTTATGTACAACTACAGGTACAATAAATGGAGAATTAACGTGCAGAGATCGCGTAGACCCAAAAAACCCTGATGAAATTGCTGGTAAATCTATCACGGCAATGAAACATGTTGGTTTGGTTTTAATGGAGTAGGCACACAGCATGGAATAAAAGTAATTTAGCTAGTGGACCTCTGCTTTTTTTAAACGGTGGTGGTGTCACCTTTTGAGATCAGAGTGGTCAAACTGCATGGGGTCACTTACACAGAGCACATATATGGTTTTTGTTGTCTGCACTGTTTGTTATCCCCTTTTTGTTACAAGTTGTCAGATACTGATGATGAGAGCGTGAGGACACAGGCGAGTATCAGTCTGTTTATTCGTTCGCGGGTGTTGCTCCCGTGAGGCACTGCCAACCTCCCCTTCCCCTTTTTTGAAAGTTGTTTTCTTAGAAGGATCTGCGAGGGTGTGTAGTTGTCTGCAGTACCCCACACATTTACAGATATTTTTTAGACTTGAGCTCATGACTATTATGGCATACAGAAGTAGTAGGGTAATGATTACTCACTGGTGATTGACCCCTTATGATAGGGGTCAGTTAAGATATATGGGAAACAGTTGTTTCTACATAACAGAGGGGCAGGTCTTTTGTTGTTGAAATGGTATAGAGTGGGGGGCGACTGGTTCATATCCCTTTAATCCCCCTTGGGCTCCTAATTGTTTAAGAGGCACATAGGTCAGCCTAAGAGAGTCCCTCAGTTCTAATCAGACACAGTATGCTGCTGCTTCGTCCAGTGAAGTTGTGCACTCACTGAGAAGCTTTTACCCCAGACACTTTTTGACAATTTGAACTCAGTGACATTTTCCTGGATGTTCATTTTGCCCTTAGGAATGTAGGCCTGCCGGAAGCTCTGATCACCAGGTGGGCAAGATGGCAGTCACGTGAGACTGCTGTGCGCACATAATGACCAGAGCTCCTGAGAAGTGTAACTATAATGCTGAGTTAAGAGCTACTGCAGTGTAAAGAAAAGCTCGCGGAGGCCTGGGGTGAGAAGATAAAGCCTATAAGAAATCAACTGTATACGTTGGGAACAATAATCGGGCTTGCCATCCTGAGGTACATGGGGAGAACATACCTCAAGGCAGAAGTGAACCAATACCGGCAATCTTACCTGCCATCTGAGGCTGATGCTGACGCTGGGTGTAGGAATCCCCTGGAACTCACTGTGATGGCTCCAAAAGCTGCAGCGGCGACTGCGAAAGCCAGGTCAGCAAGGTTGGCACTGCAGGGACACTATGAGGCGGGCGATACTGGAGGCGGGAAGGCTGCAGCAGAGACACCGGGGTTATCCATTCAACCATCGTTTCAGATGCCGAAACGCGGAACTGGAGCTGTGCAGAAGGGGCGCCCGGCCGGCCCTACTGTTGCTGACTTGCTCCGTGGAGCGGCTGCTAAACCAATTCCGGGTCATGCAGGGAAGAGCAAAGCTGGATCTAAAGAAGCGGTGGAAGATGCCAATGATAGTGAAATTGATGGCCTTGGCTTAGCTGGGGCCTGTTAGACAAAACGGACATCCCAGAAACATGAAGCAAGGCGGGGATCGAGGAAACTCACAATCTGGAGCCAGCGCCACAGCAGAGTGCGAGGGACAGATCGACTATCAGCGCAAATAAAGGTAGGCTCAAATCGCCCTCCCATTTGGTAATACTGATGGATGCTGAGAGGGAAGGGAACTCGACTAACTCTGGGGGAGATATAGAGACGGTGACCCCCCTGCGATAACACCTTAGAGGGGCCTCTGGATACGATGGGTGGAGCAGCAGGGGTTAGGACCACTCCCAGCCCCTCGCGGACCCCCCAAATACAACAGCCAACACAAGTTAGAGCTAATCAGGGGGCAGATCAAGGTATGGGTCAAGCCACTGAAAATATTGAGAACAATGAAACCGCTTACTGTGACCTTGATCCTGAAAAAGACCCCAGCAACTTCATTTCCTTTTCAGATAGGGGGAAATGGTCAGAAGATATCTCCTCTACCACACATGAGGGTTGTAGTGACCAAGTGGACGATCCTGGGTCTAAAACAAAATCTATTCTAAAAGAAAAAGGAAGAGACATGGAGTAAAGGATTTGGTTTGGGACTATACTCCTACAAATCAACTTACAAATCAACTTACGAATCCCCCAAATACTTCAAACACTGAACATCCGGAACACTCGGAGCACTCAGGTTCAACTGCCTCTACTTTATATACTATTCTTCAGGCCATCTCAATGCACAGTGAAGAGACACGTCAAGATGGACGCAAGGCTCAAGCCGCCATGCGTAAGGTGCAAGGGGTTGTCCGCAAATTAACTAAGACATGTAGTGCATTTGGGGACAGATTCACTGATTTAGAGTCTAGGATTATCTCTAATGAATCGGAGATTGCTTCGAATCAAGTACGTGTGGACTCCCATGAGGCTCAGCTAGCAGACGTCAAATGGAAACTGGAGGAGTATGAGAATCGCCAGCGGCAAAACAATCTACGAGTGCTCGGCTCCCCGAAGGGGTGGAGGGGGAGGATGTTCGTTCGTATATGGTTGATCTCTTCTGTGACTCTATGCCAGAACTCACTGGGTGGAACTGGGCTTTAGAATTCCAACGTGCTCACCGTGTTCCCTTCACTCTAAAATATCCAGCAAAAGTCGGGGCTTTTCCTCGCCCAATCCTGATCTATTTTGGTAATTTTCTATTGCGTCAGGCGGTCATTGAGAAAGCTAGACCGGAGTCGAAAAGAGTTAGAAATTAGATCTCCTACTTTGTACGGCCAGATTTCTGTCACTCCACCATCGAGAGGCGGTGGAGGTTGTGCCAACTAATCAAGCCATTTCAAGATAAGAAAGCCGAGGCCTATCTTAATAGCCTTGCTCGGCTTAAAGTGATTTGGGGGGCAAACTAATTTTTTTCTCTCAGAAATAAAGGCCAAAGAGTACCTCGATGGGCTCTCTGGCTAAGCTGGGCTAGGTTCAGATATATTCTTATTTGGATACAATGAGTTACGCTCCTCCTCTGTAATGGCCCAAAGTGAGATATAAATGTTCTGACATTAATTTCTCCTCCTCTTTTTTTTTTGTTTATTACATATGTAATAAAAGGTTAAATGCAAGGAGAGGAGGGAAAGGGGGTAAAGAATGTGGGGAAAAAAAAGACCCGTGTTAATTTGGAGCTCTGCATTCATTATATAACAGTGTCATTGCGATAAAGCTCTGGTCATGTGTCGCACGTTCACCATTAACAGACTCTAGTTGGAGTCTTTATGCCTCAAAAGGGGTGATGGGTGTGTTTTGGGGGAGGGGCGGGGGAGGTGGTGGAAGGGTAGGGGCCACAAAAAACAAAAGAAAGCAATTCCAGAATTATTATTGAAATAACGAAACAGGAAGGAGAGAAGAATGAAAAACAAAAGGCAAGATACACTTTGAAGGCCTACAAGGGCTTTAAGATGTTGATAAAGGGATCCTTGGAACTGCCTAGTAGACTCCAATGTGGAAGATAACAATGTTCACCTGGAATGTGGTGGGCCTGAATGATAGGGCTAAGAGGGGCTGCTTTGCCGAAATAATTAAGCTAAAGTCTATGGATATAGTCTGTGTACAGGAGACGCATATACCCTGGGAGAAAAGAGAGGTATTAAAGGTTGGGGCTAAAGCATTCTTGCCTATACAACTCAAACCTCAAACATTCATGGGGTAGCTATCCTAGCCAAAACATCATTATGGTTAGCTAAGCGTAAAGTAGTGGATGCTTTGGGGAGGTGGGTTAATATAGAATTTATATCAGGTATCACTATTTGCTCAGTTTATGGAGCAAATCAAGATGATCCTCAAATATTTGAGGATCTTAAGATGGAGCTCACCTCATGGCCTATATCCCTAGTTTTTGTGGGGACCTAAATATCTCCTTAGGTTCTGAACCCTGGAAACAAATGCAGGGTAGATATTCAGGTCGTAAGCCGAGAGTATATAGAGCCCTAAGTCAACTCAGAAAAAGTCATGACTCCGTCAATCCGATCCTGGATATACCTATTTTTCGTACCCACATAATAAATAGGTTAGGGTTGACTATTTCTTTGGGACAAGAGATTTGGTACGTCAAGTGGAAATTAAGAAGCTCCCTAAAATAATCTCGGACAATAACCCTTTAATCTTACTTAGTAATAGATCAAACCAATTTTACCAGACATCGCGCTAAATTACTTTTGACAGAAAGCTACTTGTCAACGAAGACTACATAAAATGTATTAGAGATTGGACACAAAGATACTTCGATATGAATCGCTTTAACATGGCCAGGGGAGTTGTCTGGGATTACGGCTAGAGCAAAAAAGTAGCAGGAAACTAAAAATCAGCACCTGCTATGTGAATTGGCCAGAGCTGAGGAAGAACATGTTATAACAATAGTGCAGGGAAAAGATGGAGTCCATATTCTTCGCTGAATCTTGGTTTTAAAAACAGAACTAAACAGTTGGCTAACCCAGGGATTGACTGAAGCATTCCAGTCGCACCAAAATAGCATCTATGAAAATGGAGAAAGGCTAGCTCTACGCACTCAGTAGAAGATTTCTTATAATGCAATAGTGTCTATTAAGATAGATGGTTATGAATATACCGATCCGGATGAAGTCATTGAGGGATTCCAACGATACTATCAAAAGCTGTATCAAGATGATATTCAGGAAGATCCTGATAAAGTTAGGGAAGCAGTAAAAGAACTTGCAGCAGGCTCTGAATCCGGCAGATGTCTAGATGACCCAATTAGAGAAGAACTCGAAAGAGAAATTAGCATTGTAGAAGTCCAACTAGCTCTGTCTGATTTGGCCTTGAAGAAAGCCGCCGGTCCTGATAAAGTCCCCTTTGAGATCTATAAAATATTAGGAACCTTAATACTACCCCTTTTATTGGATCTGTTTAACGGAGTACAATCAAGCGGAATCCCCCCTGAGTCTTGGAAAGAGACGGATATAATTATATTTCCTAAAAAAGGTAAACCTATCGAGAATCCATCATCATACCAACCAATCTCCCTGATCAATTCAGACTCTAAATTGTATGCAAAAATTTTGGCTAACCGGCTCAGTAGGGTCATTGAACATCTGGGGGCCCATTATGATGTTGGGCAGATTGCCCCCGCTAGGCTGGCGGAAGCCTCCACCAGCCTGGCGGGGGCAATCTGCCCGACATCCACACTCGCTTCCCCCCCGCCATATTAGTATGGCGGGGGGGACCTCGGCGGACGGAAAGACCGTCCGCCGCTTTTCCGCCCGGTCGCCTTGCGGCCAGGGCGGAAAAGGAATAATATGGTGGCGGTGTCTATCAGACACCGCCAGCCATATTATGATGGGCCTTTTGCAATGCCTTTCCGTGGCGGCATTGCCGCCACGGAATGGCATGCGGTCTTTACTTTGGGGGCCCCCTGCGGGCCCCCGAAGTGAAGGATGGGTGGGGGGTGCACACGGGGGGTACCTGTGATACCCCCCTGCATTTGCATATACAATGCGGTAGGCACCGCGCGGTACCTGCCGCATTGTGTATGCAAATGCATACATGCATTTATGCCATTGTGGCGGGCGGCGCAGAGAGCATCGCCCGCCACAATTTATAAATGAAGGATGTGGCCGTCACTGTGGCGGCAGCATCCTAATACCACCCACGGGACCCCGACCTTATGGCGGGTGGTCCCGAGTCCCGATAGGATGGCGGGCGGACTAATGACCTCCCTGGTCTCCCCTTGGCAACATAATTTTATCCCGGGCAAGGGTACAACTGACCACACCCGCACAGCCATCTCGCTTTTTGATATCATGTCCGGGACGGAGGGTCAGATGTCAATGATCCTCCTTGATGCCGAGAAAGCCTTCGATCGGGTGTCCTGGGAGTTTTTATGGGGGGGTACTCGAAATAAATAGATTTAGGCCCAAACTTATTAAATCAATTAACAACCGAGAGCTAGATTGCAACTAATGGGCAAGGAATCACACACTATTAATATATCTAGGGGGACGAGACTGGGCTGTCCCTGTTCTCTGATTTTATTTGCCCTTTACATCAACCCCTTGAATATTAAACTGTTGCAGAGCCAGAAAATTAAAACAATTGTTACTGGGACTTACGAAACTTACAAGACCAAATTGCTAGCTTATGCCGATGATGTGGCAATATTAGCACCTAATCCAGCTGAGGCAATCTTAGAAATAGATATATTGCTCAACAGTTTGGTCGGTATTCGGGTTACACACTCAATAAAGGGAAAACTGTTATTCTATGTACTGACAACATCGATTATAATGACCCAAGGAAAGTAGATAAGGCTACTTATTTGGGGGTCTGTTTAAGCTCAAACATAGAAAATATTAGTAAGCTTAAATATGAACCCTTGATTAAAAACATAGGGAAAGATCTAAGAAGAGTTAATAGCTTACACCTTTATATTATTGGTAGGGGCAACTTTTTAAAAATGAATGTGCTCCCAAAAATACTTTACTTATTTTGGGCTATACCCCTGGTTGTAGAAGATATTTGAATCACTACTTTCAAATTTTATTTGGCAATACAGGAAAATTAGGAGATCTCTGAAGTATTTAGTTTTACCACAAAGTTGGGGTGGTCTAGCAATCCCTAACATCTCGCTGTACTATTGGGCGGCCCTTCTCCATCAAATGACCCCTCTGTTTAATACTATGATTGCAAGCGGAACCAGACCAGATCTAGAAATACCCAATATATTTGAACTTTCTATTGGAAAGAAAGCCCAAGGGCTCTTATTGAAACAAACAGAGCCAAGTTACTGTTAAAAGGTCAAATTTAAAGTAATTATCAGTGCATGGTAAATACGGAAGAAGGTCGCTAGATTTATGGTAATCCTGAAGTTTAATATGTGCACACCCCTTTGGCATTCATCATTATTGCCCTTACAGGTTAATGATGATATGGCCAAAATACGGGAAAGTATGGGTCTGAGAACAATCGGGGACTTTTCTGGAGAAGAATTGGATTTCCAGTTTCTGGTGTTACAGAGAGCTTTCGGAATTCCTAATGGCCATTATTTTAAATTTATTCAGATTAAAAATATACTTAGTGTAAAGACCCCCAGGATTTTACTTGAAAGGATTCCCCTTCTGGAAACTATAGCCAGGAAATCGACTAGGATTGGTAATCTGTACAGCCTGATTCTTGATAAAACACCCGATGATTCAGTCATCTTGGGCTTCGAAGCTCGCTAATCCCAATATTGACATTGATATGTGCCTCTCTTTAACATCAAAAATACTTCTATCCCCAAGTTTAAAAGCCCAAATATATAAAATTCTTTTTTACTTATATTTTACCCCTGCTAAAATTGTTTACATGGGGGAAACGGATAGATGATTATTGTCCCAGATGTGGATTAGGGCCAGCTACCTTGACCCATATGTTTTATGATTGCAATAAATTAACCATACTAAAAAAGGGTTTTTCAAGGTTCTGGGGGGAGGTATTTGGGCACAGAATAGCCAAATCATCTGCTCTGTTAATTCTTGGCTACGATAGTACATTGAGGCTACGTTTTGAGGAGGAATCTTTTCTGTTTGTTGGAACGACGGTATATAGGATACTATTGGCAGCTCGATGGAAAGATACGGATCCTCTATCTTTTCCAGATTTCTGGGAGTTTATAATCAGGAAAAAGCTATTGATTCCACTAGGGGTAGACAGTCGAGAATGTGTGGTCAAAGGATCTGGTCACCTATCGCTGCCTGGACCAGAAATGTGAGGGGGCCATAAGAATACAATATTTATAATAACTATTGTTTAGTATTATCGGGGATAACTTCTAATGAATTGAATTGAATTGATCTGTTTGCAAAATTCTTTTTATGCTTACCATCCATTTCTGGCTTATCTACGATTTTCTTGATTTTCCCATTTAGTGTAGAATTTATTGCCTTTTGTTATTAATCTCTAATGTACTTTTTTATTTTACTGTTTTGTACTCTGTATTGTATGAATATCTGGTATTGCTTAATAAAAAGATTTTAAAAAAAAAAAGAAAGGAATGTGGGCCTGCCAAGGGGGTATTGTGTGGGGGCCAATTCAGAGGTAGGTAGAAAAGTGAACCAAGACTCATGGAGAAGAAGTGGCAGCTTGCTTAGGTATAGGAGTTACGTAAAGAATGTGAGTGCTATTCATCAAGTTACTAACTAACCCTGGGTGAAGCACTACGCTACACTCGCGTAGTTTGCGAAGTTTGCCCAACTTCGCACTACGCGAGCTGCACGTAGCACAGTGCGAACACGCGTAGTGCAGCGTAGCGTAGTGCAGCGGTAATTTTTTGCTTGTTTGCGGTCCTCAACGTCATGTTCGCGACCGCGAGCAGGCAAAATGACATCCCGGCGAGATTCTCAACGCGGGGAGGTCAGGTTTCTCATTGCGAGTGGTTGCGCATGCTCGCGACCGCTTGTGATGAGAAACTACCAGTTCGCGTTGAGAAAGCTGCCACTTGAGTAAAAATCTACTCGAGCAGCAGAAAACTACAGCTCGCACTGTGCAATATGCCGTTTTCAATAATTGCACAGTGCCGGATGCTTGTCCGCACTGTGCAATCATTGAAAACGCATCTTGCACAGTGCGAAAATGCTACTACGCAGCTCGCGTAGTGCTACGTGAAGTTCACATAGTGCAAAGTGCACTTCGCGTAGCTTCGCGTAGAGCTACTTCGCGAACTACGCCCACCCTTAGTACTAACTCATCATCACATTCTAGGGTACATTAACCAGGCAGAGTAGATGGTGAACTTTCAACTACGTGTGTACTGTATGGCCCTCACCATTCCAAGCTGCATGGCAATGACTGGTAAACAAGATCTCTGCCCACTGCCATCAGGGGCTTCTCCCTTTACAGCACTTGGGCTTAGTGTAAGCATGGGCGGAAAATCCGTTTCGCTCGCGGATTTTGCGGATTTTCGGTAAATTCGCAATCCGCGAGATTCGCGAATCTCCCGCAAAATCCGCAAATCCGCGAGCAGCGGATTTTATGGCTTGCTCGCACTGTTCGCGTGAGTTCGCGTCTTCCCAGTACAACTTTGCGCCCCGCGAATAAGTGCTAAATTGCAGAAATACGATCTTAGCAAAACTGAAACTACTTACCAGGTTCAAAAGTTCAGGCTCATCATTAGTAGCCATTTCCTGTAGTGCTTCCTGAGGGGCCCCTCCAGAGTTCAGTTGCCAGTTGCAACTATTATGTGACCCTGCTCTGAACCTCAAAATAGTTACACATATGCCACAAAGGTCCTGAATTACAGCTAAGGGAGACAAGCAGGAGCCAGGCTGGAAGTTCAAATCCATTAATCAGCCCCTAATTCATTATTGTCAGTTGGGGCAGGGCAGGTGTTGTAACTAATTTTGCAACAATGAAAGCACTTAGCAAGTGCAAAAGATCACTAATCAGGAAGCACTAAGGAAGCAGGTGCCAGCTAAAAAAATATTCTGTGACACATTAATCAGCCCCAAATTAATTCAGGTCACTTGAGGCAGGGAAGGTGTGCTTTGCTTTGCCACAATAATGTAAAACTGGACAACCAGAGGGTGCTGTGATGAAACAGAGGGTGGCATGGGTGGGCCAGAGGGTGGCATGAGTAGTCAGAGAGTGGCAGTGGTGACAGAGAGTGGCAAACACAAAAAAAAAAAATCCGCAAATTCGCGAGAATTCGCGGATTTTGCGGATTGCGAGTTCGCAAATCCGCAAAATTCGCGAACGCGAGATTCGCAAAATTCGCCCATGCTTAGCTTAGTGGAGCTGTGATAGTAAAGAGAAGTGCTCCAGTGGGTCATCTGGAAAAGCAGACCTTATCAGCCCTTTCTCCTCTGACTTTTCTGTGGCCTTCCCCAAACATGGGCAGGCCCCTGAGTTTCTGAGCTTGGTGTGAGGTCTCCTTGTTCTGTAAGAATGGTCAGATCAAGCAGGGGTAAACACCAGTTATGCACTTCTCTTCAACCTCCTTACAACATTAATTGCCATGAAAAACACATTTTTGAAGCATTGAGCTGAGCAGGTGTAGAGCAATTTGAGATGTTTGTACCAGAGAGAGAGTAAGGGTATTTTGTAGGTACCTACTCCTTAGGCCCCTAAATAATGTTTCAAAAAACAAAGAAAGGAGTAGTCACCAGGACAGGAAGTCCTAGCAAACCAGAACGGAGAAGAGTGAAGAAAAAGGAAAAAGGAAAAAAGATTTCTTTTTATAAGAAACCCCTCACTCACCGACCTGGTCGGTGACATGCTTCATCATCGGGGCCCACCCAAGTAGCCGAGTGCCACTTAGGTGTGCTGCGACGCCTGCAATTGCAGCGGAGCTGGGTTTTTTTGGTGAAAATGTGAAAAAAAGAAATGGTGGGATATTTAAAGGTGTACATCATGTGCTCCTCAAATGGATTTATTCTGGAGCCAGTGTAACACAAGTAAAAACAAGTGAGATACTTCTCATGGTTATATTGGCCAAGTAGTATCAAAAATGTGAATTAAAAGGTGGTCTACATGTTTCAACCTTAATTGATTGTAGATTTTCTTCAGGACCAAAGTTGGGGGGACGGGAGGTCTGCACACGCTAAAGTGCACCCTTCCCAGACCCTCCAATGTGATTACCGCGTACTCACGGTTATATCTTTATTTTTTACAGCATTCTGTGTAAAGACCTGAAACAAGATGACATGACATAGTGATAGTGATGCTCTGCTCAGATAATCATACATCTCCGTTCATGTGTTAAATGCGTGATATTTAGCATGCATTGGTTATGGCCAACATTGGGGTTATAACTCAGATAGAGACTTGTGACCGTGTTCCATTGCCGTTTTCGCTATTATTAACAATGGGTCACACGTGTACCGTAACTATTTGTAGGGACATTAATTTGACTTGTATTAAATCACTCTTGATATGTGGTCACTCTTATTTTACGGACTCACATATGTTAAATATGGCAAGAGATCAGGTCGTCCGTCAATCCTAGTTGCCAGTAATGCAAAACATACCCATTATGCCCAACAGACAGAAAAACTGATCGTGGACTTACTTGAGTGAGGTACTATTGTGGCCTCATGGATACCATGAGGGGGCAGCCTACGAGCGTTCTATTGGAAAATGAGAAAACGCCCAAAATAATTGTTATAAAAGCCGGGAGTGCATAGGTAACGGCACCCGTTTTTTTGGGGAAAAATAGGCAAAGGTTCGCTACTTCCAGTCACTTACTTGTCGGTCGGCATGAGCCCACTAGAAACCTATCTTTCCTGCATGGTGTCCCGGGGATACTGTCTCCTCGACTTCCGGGTATTTAAACATAAGCCTTTTCATTGGATGAGTGGGGCACGTGCTGTTTGAACTTGTGGCTGTTCCCTAAGGGATTGTGACACAAAGAGGCAGTGGTTTATAATGTAAGGGAATACCGAAAATGGTGAAATAAGGAAACTTTATTGACACCATTTCAGTTTACTTGAATAGACAATATGATGTGCATATTCGGGAAAAAAAGATCAATAAAAACTTCAGAAAAGACTAAAAACTAAAAAGAGATAGTAGGTATAGATCGTTGTTTATTCAGTCAGTCCAAATGTCTGATCTATATCTATGGTTTTCATGAAATATTCTTGAATTATCAGTTCGATGGAAAATCAACTTAGCGCCCTAAGGTGTCTTTTTTCATTAGATTAAGGGAGCAGTTCAGTTTCAGTTTTTAACGTCTTTATTTCGAATTTTCTTCATAAAAGACATACATACATACATACATAGTAATACAAACCATATAACAAAATCATGAACATTTTTGAACAGACAAGAAGAAGAAATTTGTTTAAAAAACTCAATTAAATATGCATAGGAAGACGTCTATAAACAGTTTTTAAAACATTTGTGTATAAAAAAGACAAATCATCAATACTGCCCAAAATATAGTAAGCTAACAAACTGTTTAGATTTTTCAGGTCGAAGTGCTACGAACAGACCTAGTTCTAATTAACCAGGCCCACCCAAGGAATTTAGCCAGTCCTATGGATAACCATTCGGATGCGTTAGATCTCAGGATGAACAATGCTTCTCTGCTCACCCGGGTGTTTAATCTATTACATATTGGCTTCAGCCACTTATAACGTGGCTCGTGGTAAGCAGTGCATACAAATAGAAAATGACCTATTGTTTCTTTGCTTTCGGTACAACAGGGACAAGAAGTGGACTCCGACTTCTGCCAACCACTAGTGAAAGCCCTTAGTGGCAGTGTACCTATACGAAACTGATGGTAAAGTTTCCTGTCTAAGCTTTTAAGGATTACATCCCAATAGGTCTCTGTGTGTGGAACTACTTTGTGGAGCAAAAACAGGCCTGTCAAGTTCGGTTTCTCCGAAAGAGCAACGTGTTCTTCTTTTACCATGGACCAAAAGAGAAGTTTAAAGTCTTTCTTTGAGGGAAAAGTATGAGAGCCCGGCTCGGACCAAAGCAAAGGAAGGCCCATTCCAATGAGAGTATTCCTAATTAGCTTAAACCATGGTATTTCAACTGCCCCCTGTTGCACTCTTACATCCTGTATCTCCTGGGCAAACATGGCAAGTTCCGGGGTAGACCATATGCGTCTCCATAACTCCACCATCCTATAATGGGCTTGATGTTTAATAGAATAAAAGCCCATGTCCATCATGAGTGGTAGTGCTGGCGTTGAGGGAGGAATACTGACCAAATTTCGAAAGAATTTATTCTGGATCCTATCCAGGACAGCCAGATCCACACACCCCCATATGTCGGCCCCGTATAGTATGGCTGAGCTGATTTTGGCGCTATAAATTTTAAGCGCGGGTAAAACTCTTTTGGTCAAAGAACACCGTTGCTCCTTCACTAAGCAACCGGACAAGCGAGCAAATTTCAAACTGAGCGCCGCTATTTGCTCTTTCCAGCGTAACCTATAGTCCATTGTAACACCAAGGTATGTCATGACTTCAACCTGTTCTAGACTAGACCCATTCATCGTTACATGGCCCCTCAGTGGTTTGTTCTTTGTCAGGGCCATGAACTTGGTTTTAGTAATATTAATTTCAAGGTCATTTTCATTACAGAAGTCCACAAATTTATTAATAGCCACCTGTAGACCCTTCTGAGTTTTAGCCAGTATTAGGGTGTCGTCAGCGAAGATTAAAAGGGGAAATTTGGTCCCACCCAGTGTTGGTGCATCAGTAGGGGTAGCTGAGAGGAACTTAACCACCTGGTTGATAAAAAGTATGACTAGGGTGGGGGCCAGGACACAGCCCTGTCTCACTCCACGGGTCACGGGGAAGGAGTCTGTAACCTGACCCTGGCGGCCCCATCTGACTCTCGCGAAATTTCCCTCATGCATCCTGATGGTAAGTTCTAGGAGTGCAGTTGGAACATCCATCCTTCTCAGAGCTGCCCACATCTTTCCTCTGGGGACCAAATCAAACGCAGATTTGAGATCCACAAATGCTGCGAATATAGTGCCTCCTCTCAAAAACACAGTTTTCCAGTAGATCATAACAAATCTAAGTATCTGGTCAACTGTGCTAGTGTTTGCCCTGAAACCAGCCTGCAATGGAGACAGAATGTCAGCTTCAGTCATCCATGACTGGATTTTTCCTAGCAGCATTCTGGCAATTACCTTTTGAAGGGCGTCGATGAGGCTGATGGGTCGATAGTTTCCCGCATCAGTTCTATCCCCTTTTTTGTACACGGGCAGAATCTCAGCCCCTTTCCACGAGTTTGGTATCCTAGCCCCTCTGGCTATAGTATTCGCTAAGGTGGTTATATACGGGACCCAGTGCGCTTGGGCAAACTTAAAAAGGTCCGCAGGGACACAGTCCATACCGGGGGCTTTACCATTCTGCACTTGTTTTAGGGCTTTAGTGGCTTCCATTTCAGTAAAAACAATATGATCAAATGGGGCACCACAGTCTGTACACTGGTATCTTCCCTAGTAATAAGGGAGATCCGTTCCGTGTTACTAAACTGTGCCGCATAATGCTTGACCCATTGCTCTGCAGGGACATGGTTGACAGGAACTTGCTGGTCCCCAGTCCCTCCCCATTTAACAACCTCCCAGAATTTTTGTTGGTAGAGGTACTTGCAAGATATAAATCTAACCAGCGCTGTTCATCCCAGTTAGTTTTTGCCTCTTTAAGCACCTTCTTGTAGTTAACCCTTTCTAATTTTATATCAATGGCTGACTTAGATTTAATAGCAGCTATCAGGGAGCTAAGGGCAAGGCGGCATGTTTTATTATACCATTTTGCCCCGGTTTGAGCTGGGCCATTTTTTCTTCCTTTTACAGGTTCAATAAAAAAAGTTTTAATTTTGTTAAAAAGAAACTCATGGATCATCCCAATTTGATCCAATGGTGTGCCTTCGTTTAATATGGGTACCATCAGATTTGTAGCTGGTAAAACCTCAACTGTAACCTTATCAATAATGGTGGGATTATCTAAGAACCTAGCCCAGCGTACCCTTCTGCAGTCGTTCGTAAGAACAGCCTCGGCTGTGACAAAATTGGTTACAGTATCCATAAGAAAACCCCCATTCATTAATAGTTTTATTACCAGAGGATTGTGATCGCTTTCTGGTCTTGTGACTACTTCCATATCCTCCAGTAAATTCCAAAACTTTAACCTTATTAGGAAATAATCAATACGGCTAGAATGGAGGGAATTGTCAAATGTAACCTTTCCCATCAAATCTGATTTTGTCCTTCCGTTCGCTGCTCGTAGATCCCATTCAAGACAAAGACCTAACCACTGCATAGCAGCCTCAGTTACTTTTTTAACAGGAGGGATAGATAGATGGGGAATGTTCCAAATTTGATTGGCTTCCCCATATCCCCCATTATCCAGATTGGGAAACGGTTCAAAAGAACAGTTAAAATCCCCTGCCACCATAACACATTTTTCTCTGCCAATATTATTCAGTAGGGAATCTAAATCATCTGCCGCTCTCACAGGCTTCCCACCAGGTCTCCCTCTTGCATAAATATTAATCAGGAAAAAGTCATGGTTATTTTTACTGGTTAGTTTCAAGGCTAATATGTCATTACTTGGAATAGGAAGGTCTGTGATTTTAAATGCTAAGGATTGTCTAATCCAAATGACCAGACCTCCAGATGGGCGACCTTTAGGGCCTTTACAGGCTGGTTTGTAATAATTAAGGTAACCAACCCGGTAAATGGCATCAGTTGACCAACTTTCCTGTAATATGATTACATCATGAGAATCCACATAAGAGCCCCAATCATCCTCTGACATTTTCCCCTTTAGCTCCGCTATATTCCATGACAAGACCGTGAGATTATATGTAGATGTCTTTGGCAGATTAACAGCTGGGTCCACAATCTCCCCAGGGATCAAGGGTCTAGGGGTGTGATTTGAGGGTTTATCCCTTCCTTTCCCCCCCTGGATGATTTCGGTAGTCCCTGAAACAGTCTCTTCCATAGTAGATGTAAAGTTATTGGGGGAGCGATTCACTGCAGCTCCAGTCATCCCAGATACCGGAGGTTCATTATCAAGTCAGTCCACACCTTCCAGACCGGATAGGGGGGCAAACCGGTTCGAAAGGTGGGGTTGAAACATTGGGTAGATTGGTGTTTCAAAATGAAATCTTCCTCTTGGTCTATCCCTTCTGGAATGATGGAACGGTGTTTGGGCTCTATTTGCGTATAAAGCGGGATAAAAATAATGCAACAATAGAGTCTGCACATCCCCAACTCTTCCATATCTTGGTTCCCTACTAATGAATTCAGCCACCCATGGCTCTCTAAAACTGATTACCACACAATCCCCCTCAAGATCTTTTTTGCTGTAGCCTACCCAGTCCACCCTCCTAACATTAAGGATTTCAGGATTCGAGTTTGGAGGGAGTGGGCGATTTTTATTCAGCCAGAACGTTACCTTGTTGTAAAGATCCTTATGTGTTTCTCTCTTACCTTCTCCAAGAGGAGCCACGCCAGTTAAGATGATAGTGTAAGGCAGTGACTCTGGGGGGAGGTTCACACATTGTTTCCTTGGGATGGGTTTGATCCTGGGCCGAATACTTTGGTCGTGACTACTGGTGGGGATAGGGTTTTTCTTAGCCTGGGGATGCATTATGGCCTTGTGCTGGGGTATGCTCTCAGTGATAGATGTTTTCTTTGTAACAGGTATGGGTTTTTGCTGCGGGACTTTTGCAGTAGAAGGTCCCGCTTTTAGACTGTTACCCCCAGTTTTATTATTCAAGGTGATAGTCTTCGGAAGGGTCGGGGCTGAGGGGGCTAAACCTTTAGAGGCTAAGGTGGCAAGAATTCTATTAGATGTCGCTATATTATCTTTTACCAGCATATCTAAAGAGTCCATTTTTGTATTTAATAGTCTGGTCCTTTCAAATAGCGGTAAGAGTAATGATTTAATTAGCAACTCTATCTTAGCCAGGAGTATTCCTTCTACAATGTTAACTGTGGTGTTATGTTCCTCAGGCTGAACAACCGCCTTAAAGTTAGGTAGCTGTGTGGGGGATATAGAGGTAATTCCCGAGCCCTCAGTATGTTCCCCTAAATCAGGCGAGTCTATCCTTTTACGTTTCCCAGGATTGTGAATGGGTGGGTGTTGCGAATGGGTAGAGGAATTCGCTTGCTCAGTACTTATAATAATATTTGGGGAGTCTGAGAGACCTGATTTCTCACCAGACTGGTCTAGGTAAATAGTCCCACCATTCAACAAGTTATCATGGGCCGTGTCATATGCACTTTCTTGACCAATCCCCTCTGAATCCAATGTGTCATATGCACACTCGACCAATAAGAATTAACGTCACGGAACAACCTAATGTATTGAGTGCATGGGGTCTCCCAAAAGTGACCGGACACCATCCCTGGGGAAATTGTAGTGTTTGCCACTTGACGACAACAACAAAAACACTACATTTGGCCAATGGAGAAACTTGGACGCAGCGTATACATACCAACTGTAACAGTGCAAACATGGTGTACCCGATTATCTGCCCATGTGGACTACAGTATTTGGGCATGACTGGAAGGAGGGTCAAGCAACGCATCTGTGAGCATAGAAGCTCAATCAGTTGTAAAAAATCACTACAAAACTAACAGAACATTTTTGGGCAGTCAACCACTCCACGAACGATCTTAGGTGGACAATAATTGAGCAAATACAATCAGGTGACAACATAACCCATTGTCTATTCGAAAAAGAACACCGCTGGATATATCGGTTATCAACTCATATATCTGGATTGAACGATAATATACCATGGTCCACTGTAAAAAAGAGATAATAAATGTCATTTCGCTATCCATAATGCTCCCTTAATCTAATGAAAAACGACACCTTAGGGCGCTAAGTTGATTTTCCATCGAACTGATAATTCAAGAATATTTCATGAAAACCATAGATATAGATCAGACATTCGGGCTGACTGAATAAACAACGATCTCTACCTACTATCTCATTTTAGTTTTTAGTCTTTTCTGGCGTTTTTATTGATCTTTTTTTCCCGCACATCATATTGTCTATTCAAGTAAACTGAAAGGGTGTCAATAAAGTTTCATTATTTCACCATTTTCGGTATTCCCTTACATTATAAACCACTGCCTCTTTGTACACAATCCCTTAGGGAACAGCCACGAGTTCAAACAGCAAGTGCCCCACTCATCCAATGAAAAGGGTTATGTTTAAATACGTGGAAGTCGAGGAGACAGTATACCCGGGACACCGTGCAAGAAAGATAGGTTTCTAGCGGGCTCATGCCGACCGACAAGTAAGTGACTGGAAGTAGTGAACCTTTGCCTATTTTTTTTTTTAAAAATGGGTGCCGTTACCTATGCACTCCTGGCTTTTATAACGATTAATTTGGGTGTTTTCTCATTTTCCAATAGAACGCTCGTAGGCTGCCCCCCCATGGTATCCATGAGGCCACAATAGTACCTCACACAAGTAAGTCCATGATCAGTTTTTCTGTCTGTTGGGCATAATGGGTATGTTTTGCATTACTGGCAACTAGTATTGACGGACGACCTGATCTCTCGCCATATTTAACATATGTGAGTCCGTAAAATAAGAGTGACCACATATTAAGAGTGATTTAATACAAGTCAAATTAATGTCCTTACAAATAGTTAAGGTACGCGTGTGACCCATTGTTAATAATAGCGAAAACGGCAATGGAACCCGGTCAAAAGACTCTATCTGAGTTATAACCCCAATGTTGGCCATAACCAATGCATGCTAAATATCACGCATTTAACACATGAACGGAGATGTATGATTATCTGAACAGAGCATCACTATCACTATGTCATGTCATCTTGTTTCAGGTATTTACACAAAATGCTGTAAAAAAGAAAGATATAACCGTGAGTACGCGGTATTCACATTGGAGGGTCTGGGAAGGGTACACCTTAGCGTGTGCAGACCTCCCGTCCCCCCAACTTTGGTCCTGAAGAAAACCTACAATCATATAAGGTTGAAACATGTAGACCTCCTTTTAATTCACATTTTTGAAACTACTTGGCCAATATAACCATGAAAATTATCTCACTTGTTTTTACTTGTGTTACACTGGCTCCAGAATAAATCCATTTGATGAGCACATGATGTACACCTTTTAATATCTCACCATTTCTTTTTTTCACATTTTCACCCAAAAAAAACAGCTCTGCTGCAATTGCAGGCGTCGCAGCACACCTAAGTGGCACTCGGCTACTTGGATGGGCCCCGATGATGAAGCATGTCACCGACCAGGTCGGTGAGTGAGGGGTTTCTTAGAAAAAGAAAAACTTTTTTCCTTTTTCCTTTTTCTTCACTCTTCTCCGTTCTGGTTTGCTAGGACTTCCTGTCATGGTGACTACTCCTTTCTTTGTTTTTTGGAGCAAATTGAGATGCCAGTCAGTGGAGCTGAAATGGTAAATAAGTAAGCAAAAGGGATGGCATGTGCTTGACGGAACACCCAAATGTTAGATAAATATTGTTAATGGAAAGGTTTATATACATTTGTTAAAGTATCAAAATGTGATTGGTAAATTAAGGACTTTTTTCTTCAGTAATACTCCATATTTAATTTAAGATAATTGAGTTTATTGACACACAAATTGCTCCTCATATGTTCATCATAGAAAGTCTGTCTGCAGATAGGAGCGCCGAATAGTCTCACACCAAAGCCACGGGGTTGCTAGAATATTGGATTCTGACATCCATTACCCTTGTTCTGCAATATATTGAACACATTTCCATAAAAAAGTATTTTGCTTTCAAACACACATTTTTGCAGGTGAAATGCTTATTTAAGAGTGTTATATTTGCTTCCAATTCATATTTAGCTGCATTTGAGGAATCATGCATCCATAGCAACAATTCCTGCTTTGAACATTTGCTGTGTAAATGCTATATGCACTCCCTGCAGCCCCCAGAACAGTTTTTGTAACATTTTGGTGGTGGCGTTGTCCAGATTAAGGAACCACTTCCCTTTTTAATAAAATACTGCTCTGGAGGTAGGAGTCCCCAGGGATGGGGACCTCAAGCCTGAGAAGGCTCGGGGAGGAGGCCAGGAAGGCCCCTTCCGCTTTTTTCTTGCATTTGTTACTGGGGGGGTGGGGTCCCCAGAGCCAAATGAGGCTCAGGAAGGGGGATCCTGCGTCCTCTCCCCTTTTTTAATTGATTATGTCCCCATGGGATGGGGTCATAGGGTCTTTAACTGCGGGGGGAGGGGTTCATGCAGCCCCTTCACATTTTTGTTGAATTTGGCCCTAGGGAATGGGGTCCCTGGTGCCTAATTGGGCTTTGGGTATGCCCCCCTGCCCTTTCTTAAATTAATTTGGCTCTGGGGAATTGTGTTCCTTAGACTAATGAGGCTCAGGTAGGGGGCCATGGGTCCCTGCCCCTTCTTTTATTGCATTTAGCCCGTGGGTTTGGGGAACTCGGACATAATGAGGCTCGGGGAGCCATACGACTTTCTTCCCTTTTTAATGGAATTCAGCAATGAGGATGGGGTCTCTGGAACGTAATAATACTTCTGGAGGGAGGCTGCATGCCCTCTGCCCTTAATATATGTGTTTTGGCTCCGGGGATGGGGTCTCCAGGGGCTCAAAGACAACCCTTTGATGTGCAAAGCTTGGCTTGGAGTTGGCAGACTGTAGGAGGGGTAGGCTGCATTCCGGTGGGCTGGTCACAGGGCCTAGCTGCAGGCCAGGTCCTCTGGCCAACTCCTGCTGTGCACAGCCTAAGGCCATATGCAGCGTGGGGTTGGCTGCCTTGGGGGTGGCCACAGGGCCAGTATAGTTGCCTCTTGCTACAAGGTAACTATAACTCGCACCGTCCCCATGCAATGCTAAATACCCATATATTACATTGTTCACGATATCTTCCATGACTTCATTAGATATATATATATATATATATATATATATATATATATATATATATATATATCCAGGCAAGCTTCACTTCACCCAAGAAAGAACCGGAGGGACACAAGCAGGGGGTCATGATGGAAGCACTTTAATACAGCACTGGAGGCATGACGCGTTTCGGGAAGAGTCCCTTTATCAAATGCCAAACACTGACTGCTGCCACCTGTAGCTTATCTGTGATCCATCTTGCTGCAATTGGTGGAAGCCCAGCTGAGCCAAATTTCCTGAACGTCTGGACGCTGTCTCGTAGAAGACTTCGTTTCCCAGTATGCACCATCTTGGCTGCCAGGTAAGCGTTTTCAGTTAGGCTCAATGAAACCCCAAAATAGAGTGCTGGCGATCGTGATCAAGCTTGTGTAGGTGCAGTTAAAATTAAACAGTGTCCTTGCTGCTCCAAAGTTCTGCCCGGCCCCCTTGACGTCTCACCGCAATTTTCAAAGTCCATAGTGGTGTGGAGACTCAGCTGCAGTGATGCCGTGATGCTGATCCCTCCGTGCAGTCACGGACTGCGTACGCAGCAGCACCAAAATGTTCTTTGGTTGCGGGGACCAGAGCTGTTTCGAACCTCGGATCCCACGAAAAGCTGCAAAGCAGATACCCTTGGGCTCCGGCCACAAAGCGAGACGGGTCCCTCAATCACGCCCAGGATATGGCGCAAAAATTATCCAGGCAAGATTCACTTCACCCAAGAAAGAACCGGAGGGACACAAACAGGGGGTCATGAAGGAAGCACTTTAATACAGCACTGGAGGCATGACGCGTTTCGGGAAGAGTCCCTTTATCAAATGCCAAACACTGACTGCTGCCACCTGTAGCTTATCTGTGATCCATCTTGCTGCCATTGGTGGAAGCCCAGCTGAGCCAAATTTCCTGAACGTCTGGACGCTGTCTCGTAGAAGACTTCGTTTCCCAGCATGCACCATCTTGGCTGCCAGGTAAGCGTTTTCAGTTAGGCTCAATGAAACCCCAAAATAGAGTGCTGGCGATCGTGATCAAGCTTGTGTAGGTGCAGTTAAAATTAAACAGTGTCCTTGCTGCTCCAAAGTTCTGCCCGGCCCCCTTGACGTCTCACCGCAATTTTCAAAGTCCATAGTGGTGTGGAGACTCAGCTGCAGTGATGCCGTGATGCTGATCCCTCCGTGCAGTCACGGACTGCGTACGCAGCAGCACCGAAATGTTCTTTGGTTGCGGGGACCAGAGCTGTTTCGAACCTCGGATCCCACGAAAAGCTGCAAAGCAGATACCCTTGGGCTCCGGCCACAAAGCGAGACGGGTCCCTCAATCACGCCCAGGATATGGCGCGAAAATTATCCAGGCAAGATTCACTTCACCCAAGAAAGAACCGGAGGGACACAAACAGGGGGTCATGAAGGAAGCACTTTAATACAGCACTGGAGGCATGACGCGTTTCGGGAAGAGTCCCTTTATCAAATGCCAAACACTGACTGCTGCCACCTGTAGCTTATCTGTGATCCATCTTGCTGCCATTGGTGGAAGCCCAGCTGAGCCAAATTTCCTGAACGTCTGGACGCTGTCTCGTAGAAGACTTCGTTTCCAAGCATGCACCATCTTGGCTGCCAGGTAAGCGTTTTCAGTTAGGCTCAATGAAACCCCAAAATAGAGTGCTGGCGATCGTGATCAAGCTTGTGTAGGTGCAGTTAAAATTAAACAGTGTCCTTGCTGCTCCAAAGTTCTGCCCGGCCCCCTTGACGTCTCACCGCAATTTTCAAAGTCCATAGTGGTGTGGAGACTCAGCTGCAGTGATGCCGTGATACTGATCCCTCCATGCAGTCACGGACTGCGTATGCAGCAGCACCGAAATGTTCTTTGGTTGCGGGGACCAGAACTGTTCCGAACCTCGGATCCCACGAAAAGCTGCAAAGCAGATACCCTTGGGCTCCGGCCACAAAGCAAAACGGGTCCCTCAATCACGCCCAGGGTATGGCGCGAAAATTATCCAGGCAAGATTCACTTCACCCAAGAAAGAACCGGAGGGACACAAGCAGGGGGTCATGAAGGAAGCACTTTAATACAGCACAGGAGGCATGACGCGTTTCGGGAAGAGTCCCTTTATCAAATGCCAAACACTGACTGCTGCCACCTGTAGCTTATCTGTGATCCATCTTGCTGCCATTGGTGGAAGCCCAGCTGAGCCAAATTTCCTGAACGTCTGGACGCTGTCTCGTAGAAGACTTCGTTTCCCAGCATGCACCATCTTGGCTGCCAGGTAAGCGTTTTCAGTTAGGCTCAATGAAACCCCAAAATAGAGTGCTGGCGATCGTGATCAAGCTTGTGTAGGTGCAGTTAAAATTAAACAGTGTCCTTGCTGCTCCAAAGTTCTGCCCGGCCCCCTTGACGTCTCACCACAATTTTCAAAGTCCATAGTGGTGTGGAGACTCAGCTGCAGTGATGCCGTGATGCTGATCCCTCCGTGCAGTCACGGACTCCGTATGCAGCAGCACCGAAATGTTCTTTGGTTGCGGGGACCAGAGCTGTTCCGAACCTCGGATCCCACGAAAAGCTGCAGAGCAGATACCCTTGGGCTCCGGCCACAAAGCGAGACGGGTTCCTCAATCACGCCCAGGGTATGGCAGGAAAATTATCCAGGCAAGATTCACTTCACCCAAGAAAGAACCGGAGGGACACAAGCAGGGGGTCATGAAGGAAGCACTTTAATACAGCACTGGAGGCATGACGCGTTTCGGGAAGAGTCCCTTTATCAAATGCCAAACACTGACTGCTGCCACCTGTAGCTTATCTGTGATCCATCTTGCTGCCATTGGTGGAAGACCAGCTGAGCCAAATTTCCTGAACGTCTGGACGCTGTCTCGTAGAAGACTTCGTTTCCCAGCATGGACCATCTTAGCTGCCAGGTAAGCGTTTTCAGTTAGGCTCAATGAAACCCCAAAATAGAGTGCTGGCGATCGTGATCAAGCTTGTGTAGGTGCAGTTAAAATTAAACAGTGTCCTTGCTGCTCCAAAGTTCTGCCCGGCCCCCTTGACGTCTCACCGCAATTTTCAAAGTCCATAGTGGTGTGGAGACTCAGCTGCAGTGATGCCGTGATGCTGATCCCTCCGTGCAGTCACGGACTGCGTACGCAGCAGCACCGAAATGTTCTTTGGTTGCGGGGACCAGAGCTGTTCCGAACCTCGGATCCCACGAAAAGCTGCAAAGCAGATACCCTTGGGCTCCGGCCACAAAGCGAGATGGGTCCCTCAATCACGCCCAGGATATGGCGCGAAAATTATCCAGGCAAGATTCACTTCACCCAAGAAAGAACCGGAGGGACACAAGCAGGGGGTCATGAAGGAAGCACTTTAATACAGCACTGGAGGCATGACGCGTTTCGGGAAGAGTCCCTTTATCAAATGCCAAACACTGACTGCTGCCACCTGTAGCTTATCTGTGATCCATCTTGCTGCCACTGGTGGAAGCCCAGCTGAGCCAAATTTCCTGAACATCTGGACGCTGTCTCGTAGAAGACTTCGTTTCCCAGCATGCACCATCTTGGCTGCCAGGTAAGCATTTTCAGTTAGGCTCAATGAAGCCCCAAAATAGAGTGCTGGCGATCGTGATCAAGCTTGTGTAGGTGCAGTTAAAATTAAACAGTGTCCTTGCTGCTCCAAAGTTCTGCCCGGCCCCCTTGACGTCTCACCGCAATTTTCAAAGTCCATAGTGGTGTGGAGACTCAGCTGCAGTGATGCTGTGATGCTGATCCCTCCGTGCAGTCACGGACTGCGTATGCAGCAGCACCGAAATGTTCTTTGGTTGCGGGGACCAGAGCTGTTCCGAACCTCGGATCCCACGAAAAGCTGCAAAACAGATACCCTTGGGCTCCGGCCACAAAGCGAGACGGGTCCCTCAATCACGCCCAGGGTATGGCGCGAAAATTATCCAGGCAAGATTCACTTCACCCAAGAAAGAACCGGAGGGACACAAGCAGGGGGTCATGAAGGAAGCACTTTAATACAGCACTGGAGGCATGACGCGTTTCGGGAAGAGTCCCTTTATCAAATGCCAAACACTGACTGCTGCCACCTGTAGCTTATCTGTGATCCATCTTGCTGCCATTGGTGGAAGCCCAGCTGAGCCAAATTTCCTGAACGTCTGGACGCTGTCTCGTAGAAGACTTTGTTTCCCAGAATGCACCATCTTGGCTGCCAGGTAAGCGTTTTCAGTTAGGCTCAATGAAACCCCAAAATAGAGTGCTGGCGATCGTGATCAAGCTTGTGTAGGTGCAGTTAAAATTAAACAGTGTCCTTGCTGCTCCAAAGTTCTGCCCGGCCCCCTTGACATCTCACTGCAATTTTCAAAGTCCATAGTGGTGTGGAGACTCAGCTGCAGTGATGCCGTGATGCTGATCCCTCCGTGCAGTCACGGACTGCGTATGCAGCAGCACCGAAATGTTCTTTGGTTGCGGGGACCAGAGCTGTTCCGAACCTCGGATCCCACGAAAAGCTGCAAAGCAGATACCCTTGGGCTCTGGCCACAAAGCGAGACGGGTCCCTCAATCACGCCCAGGGTATGGCGCGAAAATTATCCAGGCAAGATTCCCTTCACCCAAGAAAGAACCGGAGGGACACAAGCAGGGGGTCATGAAGGAAGCACTTTAATACAGCACTGGAGGCATGACACGTTTCGGGAAGATATATATATATATAACGGGAAGCGTCATTCCAAATCTTCCTCCCACGGAAAGAAAAACAACGCAGAGTAAGCCAAAAATTAAGTGCAAGGTCTCAGTGCTTTATTGTGCAATCTAGCAGCCAGCCGTCCGCCATGACGTGTTTCGCCTCTAAGCCGAGGCTTGATCACATGACTATATATATATATATATATATATATATATATATATATATATATATATATGTGTGTGTGTGTGTATATATATATATATATATTACCTACTGGCGGTCGCCATTAGGTATATATAGTTAGGATTTTTTCTCTATGGAACTTTTGAAAATTCTATGTCTAATAACTTTGGCGTTTGTGGACCGAATCGGCTGACATTTTCAGGAAAATGGCACATTTTGTTTCTGAGCAGCCCCTAAAAATTTGGGGGGGTTCCGTCAAGGGGGGGCCGAGAAAAAAGGGGGGTCCCAAAACGCGTTTTTCCCATTCATTTTTCCATAGGGCGTTTGGCCTCACTTTTAGCTCGAACGGCTAAATGGATTTGCACGAAACTTGGCAAAATTGTAGGGACTGTTAGCCCGATGTGCCTTTGCTGGGTCTCAATATATGTGCTCCAGTGGATTTTGAGAAATTAACGTTTAAAAAAACAGATATATCTGTGACAGCGTCCCGGATAGCGCTCCAGATCGCGTACTTTTCGCATAACCGAGCTTTGCGAAGCGAAGCTGATTGGCTCTCCGGTGTCTGTCAACATTCTAAACAGTCCGGTGCGGCGGCCATCTTCTCTCTCGGTAGGATCGAGAGACAAGAGGAGGAGAAAAAGGAAGGGGGAATTTAATGAAAGGGGGCAAGGTAGACTCCTCTTGACCCCCTAGGAATGATGTTGGGGATATTAAAGGGTCCCGTGGGGCAAATAAAAAGAATTTGATTTTTCGCGGTAGAAGCGCTTCTCGGTTCGCGAACCGGGTCGCAAACTGGTAGCGAAAAGGGAATTTTGCCATTTTGTGTTTCGATTTAATTAAATTACAAGATGGAGGAAAAGCAAAGTGAGTATTGGGTATAAGGGGGTATGGGAGACGTATCCTGACCCCCTATGTTTTCTGAGGGTGGTTGAGGAGGCTCATATATGTTGATACTTGTCTTCCAGCGGCTGCGCGTGAGCGTTCTTTTTTTTTTTGCCGCTTGACTTCTGTTAACATTTGATTCGAAGGAAATCAGGAAGTGTTGACCGCCATTTTGACACTGCGAGTAAATATATTGTTAAAAATAATTGTTATAAATTAATTCGTATTGATAAACATTGTCTGCGCCATCTTGCTTTTTTTCCAATGCCACACTTTTGTCGTGCACGGCAGCCATTTTAGATGCCTTGACCAGACCCACTCTCTGCACGCCGCCGATCCTCAGCATGGCTCCCCACCCTCGCAAGCATCTCCCCCACGCACTGGTCACCCCTGCTCTCTCTCTCATGCATGGGCCATAAACCTCCCCCCATTGCGCTGCTCTTCCCTGAGTATTACACCCTGTGCCCGCCCGACACCTCCCTTTCACCCTATTTACTACCGCACCCTCTGACACTCCTCTTCCTCTGTGTCTGATTGTCCAGGCCGGTCCCAGGCTATCACCTAGCCCTGCGGATGTAGTTTATGGCCCCAACTGTAAAGAATCACCCCTGTTCAAAGGAGTTACAGTAGATCAAGGCCCCCACCTGATGAGATCCGTCACACCACACGCATTCCTACTATCTGATAACGATCCTGTATTGTGATTGGGGAGGGGATTCTCACTGTAAGGGTGTGTGGGACCGAGCCTGAAGCGGAAGATTCCAGGGATGCCTTTTTGTACTTCAAAGTCTTCACAATTATGTGTCACATTAAAAATAAATAGCACTCCAACAAAGTAGTAGGATTATAACACTTTAATACCTTATAAATATATACAACGCTCCAACAAAGTAAACACGTTAAAAAAAAACTTTTTAAACAACTATTTACATGACATTGCTTTAACCAGGATAGACAAAGAAATGACACAGTGATGTAAAAGTTTCTGAAAGAAATGCCAAGAACGTCCCATGTGAAAGTGAATTTTATCTGGCAATTTTTTTCTTTTCCTTCTCATGAAAAGAAAGTTAAAGCCAGGTTCGTTACCTGCCTCATCTGAAAAAAAAAACTCTCGAGAGGGACGGAAAAAAAATATAGCTATGGTAATCATACCATGCATCGGCACATGGAGAGGTGGCACCCTCTTAATTATTCTAAAGCACAACTTCGAGATTTGGTGGATAACCCCCGACCGGCAAAAACATCCACCAATGACTTAGCAATAAGTGAGTCAGAGGCAAGGGAAATGGTCCCAAATCTGCAAAAGAACTTTGGGCAGATGAGATTGACTTGTGTAGCATGTGGAAAATTAATTTCATGCAGAGAGATGAGTATTACTTTAATAAATAGATCATATGAAAATCATCAATGTCCAAAACGTCCTAGAAAGTAATTTTTGTCATTTTTGAGGAAGAGAGATAACCTACAGTGGTACGGGTCGCTTTCATTCGTACTAGGGGGGCCAGGTGACATTCCTTCGGGGTGGCTTAGGGGCATTTAAAACAACTTTCCTGATACAGGTAGCATATAAAGTAGAGGCTAAATACCAGGATCTTTATCGATTGCTTTATGCTGTACAAAAATGAAAAACATATACAACAAACCTGGACCATTCATATTTTCAATTTATCTGCGTACTATACTTTTTAACCCTTAACTAATTGAGCTGCTTCATTTCACCTGCTTTTTTAAAAAAAAATTAAAAAAATCCGAAACAGTGGCCATTTATTCGAAACTTACCAATCTACGTGTTACAACTACGTTTGCTTTTTCAAAAACCTTTAATAAAAATGTTGGTGCCCAAATACGGGCCTACAACCGCGTGGGCCGGCCACGGAGCAGGCTGGAACTGTAAATGGGGGGGGGTATTTATTTGTGGAAAACATAACAGAGAGTCAGTGGTCGTTGATTTCATAGTAAAAAGTGCGACAAGTGCAACAAAATCATATCGATAATTCATTGTGAGCAAGTACCAAAAGTGTCGACAATTCGAACCTTCAATAATAAATACAGTAATCAATGATGCATTAGAACTTAATATCAATTCATTGTTCGAACGTGTAATCAGTACCCGTCCCATGTCAATTCATTGTTCGAACGTATAATCAATACCCACACTGGATGAATTCATTGTCCGAACATATAATCAGTCTTATCCCATATCAATTCATGTGCAAAAAACTGCATACATATCTCATGATATCAAGGCTGAGCAATCGGGGCACAACAAGGTGTTGAGAGTTTCATTTGTACCAGCGCCATTTTGGGTGAGGTCAGGAAGGTCCAAGTATAGTCAAAATGTCTCCACCAACTCGTGGTTGGACCGGGACCTCTTTCGGCAGTCCAAAAGTTTTCTTTGACGGGTAGCAGAGGGGACTGCCGACATGAACCATCAGTCAAAGTGGGGTGGGAGGCAACAATCTCTCCTACCGGGTTATACTGGTGTCCCACCGGAACTGATCAAGTTGGTAGTCTTGCAGGATTTTGGTCATTTCAAGACTGAGGCCGGCGCCGGCATGAGCGCGCCGACGTCCCGCGGCTACGTCGTGGTCGTTCCGTGGGTGATCATGGCAGTCATTCCCCATCGGGGGTGTCTGCGGGGGTCGGGGGCCCCCGTGGCTCTTATAGAATCTTCAAAGTTGAGGAGAACATTTCAGGACGCAGGACTCATTTTCTAGTTGAACTCAGAAGCGCCGTTGCACCGCAACAGTGGACGAGACCCCCGCTGGGTGAGCGGAGCATCATTGCCTCGCAATAGTGGACGAGACCTTTTGTCTGGTGAGTGCAGCGCCGCTGCATCGCAAGAGTGGAGGAACCCTTGTCGGGTGAGTGGAGCGTTGGGGGTGCAGCTGAGGGGCCGCCTCTCCCTCCCAGCGCACCCCACGCCGACACCTGGCATTGATATCCGTGATGTCCAGACCAGGCGATAAGAGGGGGGGGTCGGAGGCAGAGGCAAGACATCCCCCCCCCCGTGGCCTGCAAGGTGGCAGAAGAAGGGAATCGGGAGACCAGTACATTTTGGGCCATCCACCCCACGGCTGATGGCGGTTAGCTGGCCCCGCCCTGCACGTGTCGAGGACTCATCTTCCGGATGGGCGTAACCGTGGCCGTGTTGCACTTCGGGAGTTTCCGGAATGGGGGTAGGTATCTGCTGATTTGTATCTATTTCATGTTACCGTTAATGGGCGTGGCGGGTGGCGGGTGGTGGGACAGACATGCTTGGAGCAGTGGGGGGGGGTGGCGGAGCCTAGCTACCTCGTGGTTGCCGTAACGTCAAGCTTGGCTTCTTTCACCACTTCCATGTTTCTTATTTCTAGCGAAGTCAAAAACTCATCAGTGGCCTACTGATTTTGTTCGATTTCTTTCCCTTCCTTTTCAAGTGTGTTTCATGCTAAAGTTTCTGTTTAACAGGATACAGTGATTACTTCGTATTTTACATATGTCTTCTTTATTAGGGGTACTCTCCGGTTGAGCCAGATGATGTACCTCTAATAAATGGTCCGGGTGGAACTAGTTTCTCATTCAGTGGGGAGTAGATGGGCATGACAGATTATAACGGGGGACAAAGGTCCGCATTACCCACCCTTCACTATTTGTAAAGACTAGACAGAATATTTCTATTCCACGTTATTTGCAAACAGAGAATACCTCGAGAGAACTATTCCTTGAACAATAAATGTCCAGCCAATCAATCAATCAGTGGGGTGAAAAACAGGCATGACGGATTACAACGGGGGACAAAAGTCTGCATTACCTATCCTTCACTATCTGCAAAGGGAGACAGAATATTCCTATTCTTCTCTGTTTGTAGACAGGGAATATCTCAAAGAGCAATAATCGATAAAAAATTAGTAGGATTATAACACTTTAATAACTTATAAATATATACATCGCAACAAAAACAGTAAACACCTTAAAACATTTTTTATTAAAACAGAAGCAACAATGACAACTAACAGTAGTGATATCCTGGGCGGGTGATGGAACTGGGATTGTTAATGGAAAAAATCTACAGAGAAAGGTATTGGTGAATTACACTTTTCCGGAAATTTAAAACTCACAAATGTTTTATTTGTGTAATCGTTTCAGGTCAAACGGATTGTGGGACAATGTTCAGAATGAAAGAGTCACCCTGTAACGCCCTGAACGTCTCAGGATCGTTTAACAGACACGATAATGAGGACGCAACCACTTGTGAAGGGTTAGTTATTTTAATGAAGGCAAAAATAATACAAAGAGTAAACAAAAGTTATAGTCACTGGAATCCTCCAGGCTAAGTACGTTACCAGCCCACAGCACGGATGGTCCTAACCGTCCTCTGCATATACGCCGATCCCGGCGTATGCCAACAGAGGGCAGAAATGAAATGGCCGACAATGCCAATTGGTAGGCTGTGAGGGGCACGAAGAGTGTTGGGGAGAATCGAGGAGTCAGGGAAACACCCAGCCGGGGTCTCTAACTGAAGGGAGCAGCCGCTCAACCTCTTCCTCAGACTGCACCGGGACGCGGAGTCACCTCCTGGTGATGCGTCACCGATACCCCAATCAAAAGCAAGAAGACTGAACCGAGAGCAGCCGCTCGATCGATGCTGTGGACTTCCGAGTCTGTAACGCGGCAAACACCTCCTGGTGTGCGTTACAGCTGGCAGTCCCTGTATCTCTGGTCGGGCTAGGAGTTACGACTCCAACCAGCAAAAGCGCCACTGCGCTTTGACTCAGCCGAGTCAAAAAGCGAAGCTCAATGGTTGACCGGTAGAGCTTCCGGGTCCTTCACAGGTGACGATGGGGCAAGACACGGCCCAGGGAGTAACGACTCGACCTACCTCCGTTCTTGCCTTACTGGAGCACCACTCCGGAACACTGCTCTTCACAAAGCAGGTACGTTGGTGTAAACACAATATCCGACAGCGTTGTACCTCCCGGTTCCTCCCTTTATAGGGCGTGTTTTCCTTGAGTTATGTAACAGCTCTCCTGTTTACATAAGGGCGTGTTTTCCTTGAGTTATGTAACAGCTCTCCTGTTTACATAAGGGCGTGTTTTCCTTGAGTTATGTAACAGCTCTCCTGTTTACATAACCTCTCAACCGCTAAGCATCCTGGGAGATGTAGTCTGTTTTCGCTGGTTACCGTTTTCCTCCCCTCGCATGACAGGAATTCTTGACAGTACATCCTCCCTCTCAGCGGCTCCCCACGGGCCAGCGCTGGCAGGAAAACGCCGATGGAACAAGGAGACCAAGCGCGGAGCATGAACCCCTTCAGCCGGTTCCCATGATTGCTCCTCCGGGCCATAGCCTTTCCACGCAACCAGGTACCACAGCTTCCCCCTGCGCCATTTGGACGCCCGTGTGCCCGACACTTCATACTCCAACTCCGACTCCACGCATACCGGCCTAGGTGTCCCAGACGGCTTGGAGGGTGCTGGTTTGAGCAATGATACATGAAAGACAGGGTGTATCCGCAATGGCTGGGGCAAGCACACCTTCACGTTCACGGGACCCATACACTTGGTAATTCGATAGGGGCCCATGTACTTGGGATGGAACACACTGTTCTTTCGAAACCTCATGTTTCTTGTGGATATCCAGACGTAGTCTCCAGTGCGGTACAGTGGCCCGAGCCTTCTCTTCCTGTCTGCCGCAGCCTTGTATCTTCTCTTGGCCTCTATTAGGACAGCCCTTGAGCGCATCAACGTGTCTTTTATGTGTGCCACCCTGTCCGCTGTGGCGGGAATCCTGTCCTCTCTGAACTGATGTAGAAATGGCAAGAACCTGGGATGTTGGCCATAGTTGCTATAGAACGGAGATGACTGTGTGGAGCTGTGAGTGGCGTTGTTGTAGGCTATCTCTGCAACCCATAGCAAGTCGACCCATTCTTCCCTGCCCTGGTCCACAAAACATCGCAGATACTGTTTGAGCGTTTGGTTCAGGCGCTCGGTTTGGCCGTCCGTTTGAGGGTGGTAGCTGGTGGACAGGGCGGACTTAACATGCAGCGCAGTGCACCAAGTCTTCCAGAATTGCGCAGTAAACTGCGACCTCCGGTCCGACACGATCACCCCAGGTAATCCATGCAGTCGTACCACATTCTTTAGGAGTAGTGACGCCAATTCCCCGGCCGTAGGGACTCTCTTGCAGGGGATGAAGTGCCCCATTTTCGTCAAGTAATCCACCACCACCAGTATTGCCGTCATCCCCTGGTCTACCGGTAGGCCCACCACGAAGTCCAGTGATATGCTATCCCATGGTCTATCCGGGGTTGGAAGTGGATGTAAGAGCCCTTGGGTTCGGCCATGGTCGGCCTTCATGGTAGCACACGTAGGACACTCCTGTCCCCACCTCCTGACATCCACTCTCATGGTTGGCCACCAGAAATGCCGTCCCATGCTAGCCACCGTTTTTTCAAAGCCCAAATGACCTGCGCATGGAGAGTCATGGCACCAGATGAATGCTTGTTTCCTTAGCCTAGGCGTGGGTATCAATAGGCACCTGCCCTTCAGGGGTATCCTGTCCTTCAGCTGCCATTCTCTGTGACTGAGGAGCCACCTCCGCCATGCGAATGACCTGATCCCTCTCTTTATTCCCCTCAGGAAAGTATCCGGTTGGATAACCCCCAATACCATCCTCGGGGAAATGATGGAATGCTCGGTCGCAGGCAATGGTTCCTTAACTGCAGATTGACGGGACAGGGCGTCCGCCTTCCGGTTTTCCGTCCCCGGCCGATATGTGATGCGGAAGTTGAACCCCGCAAAGAAGATCATCCACCGCAGCTGCCTGGGAGAAAGGTGTCTTGTGGCCGTCATGAACTGTAGGTTCCGATGGTCCGTGTACACCGATACCACATGTCTTGCCCCCATCAACCAATGCCTCCATTCGGTGAAGGCGTCCTTGATTGCGAGAAGCTCCTTCTCCGCAATATGGTAGTTGCGTTCGGCGTCGTTGAGTTTGCGGGACATGTACGCAACGGGATGAAGCACCCCTGTGTCGTGGTTGCGTTGGGACAAGATAGCCCCCAGCGCCACATCCGATGCGTCCGCTTCCACCACGTAGGGGAGATTCGGATCGGGGTGAGCCAACACCGGCGCCTTACCAAAGGCGCTTTTCAGGGCCTCAAAGGCTGTGTTCGCTTCAGGGGACCAGACAAACTCCTTGGACTTCTTCAGTAGCTGTGTGATTGGGGCCACCAATCCTGAAAATCCATCTATAAACCGCCTGTAAAAGTTGGCGAAGCCAATGAAACTTTGGACGTCCTTCACGCTTTGGGGCACCGGCCATTCTTTCACCGCCTTGATCTTTCGTTCTGCCATCTCCTGTCCCTCTGGACTCAGCATCACTCCGAGGAATTCCACGGATGTGACGTGGAAGTCACACTTGCTGAGTTTACAAAACAGCATGTTTTCCCTCAGCTTTTGGAGCACAGCTTTGACGTGGTGTACGTGCTCCTCCACACTGGACGAATAGATGAGGATGTCGCCGATATATACGACCACGTAGATATCCAACTCCTCTCTGAATACCTCATTCAGAAAGTACTGAAAGGCTGCTGGGGCGTTGCACAGACCGAACGGCATGACGAGGTACTCAAAAAGGCCGAACCTGGTCTTAAAGGCGGTCTTCCACTCGTCTCCGTCCCTCATGCGTACCAGATGGTATGCCCCTTTCAAATCCAACTTGGTGTAGATACGAGCTTTCTTGACCTGTTCCAGAAGTACACTGATGAGAGGCAAGGGGTACCGATTTTTTATGGTTATCGCATTCAATGCCCTAAAGTCCACACAGGCTCTCAGCTCCCCATTAGCCTTCAAGATGAAGAAGAGTGGCGAGGCGGCCGGAGACTTGGACGGGCGGATGAATCCTAGCTTGAGGAGTTTATCCAGGTACCCCCGGAGATGCACGTTTTCAGGCTCCATCAGGGCATACAGCCTGCCGCTGGGAACGCTGGCCCCTGGCACCAGGTCGATCTGGCAGTCAAACTGTCTATGTGGTGGTAGCACTTCCGCCTTCACCTCATCAAATACATCCTCAAAACTGTGATAAGCCTGGGGGAGAGCCACATCTTTTTCTGCCGCTGTAGCCACCGTCTGACTCCCGCTCTCATCTGCGTCAAGGGATTCCGTTCGTATTCCACAATGCAGGGTGCAATACGGTGACGTCATTTCGATGCGATGTGTTGGCCAATCCACAGAGGGGTTGTGTTTCTGTAGCCACGGCAATCCCAATATGACAGAAAAACAACTATTTAAGGAGGGTCAAAGGGAATATATTTATAGACCGTCCAAACTCGGATCACCCCTATTGGAACTATAAAGAACAAGAAGAGTTGGAGGGTCTGGGAAGCAAAGTGCCAAGTCTAAAAGGTCCTTATTGAAAGCTACGCATTTGTACTGCACTGAACCAGACCAAAGGGGTCACTGGACACTAGATGTACAATAGATATCCTATCAGCCCACCCGCTTGGCGGAGCCTCGTCATGTAGGACATCTAAAACCAGATTGGTGTGTCGAAGCCTAGATGAATTGGCTGGACAGCACACAATTATGGCTCATACAATAGAAGTGTCCACGCCACTGGGCGGTGCTGGTGCAGTGCAGTGCAAAAAAGAAAAGTGAATAAGTGATGTAAAATGACGGTCAAGGCAAACAAAAAACTCTTTATTGGTATTCACCTGGACGTCAGATTAAAAAGAGATGCAAGACAGTGTGTCAAAATCACTGTCTACTTTGCTGTGTGATTAAATAGGCCAACATGTTTCTGCCAATAGGTGACACTACACTGGCATTCTTCAGGGCCATTTATATGGAATGTTGCTACTGCAAAGGTACAATCTGATAATGGTGTAAAAAAGTGAAGATGACAGACCAGGAGTTTAAGACTGTCAAACTAATAATGTGGTCACTGGGACCATCCTACCGTGTCCTCTTGTACCATTTGTTGATAGAGGATGCAGTCCCAACAGTATGTGGGAGTCAAGCCTCACCTCACCCGGCAACGGCTCGGAGATTGAGGCCCCGCTCTCTCCGTCGGTACCTCTCGGCTAAGACCAAAGCCGAAGGGGAGGCCTTGGTCTTAGCCGAGTCTTAAACTCCTGGTCTGTCATCTTCACTTTTTTACACCATTATCAGATTGTACCTTTGCAGTAGCAACATTCCATATAAACGGCCCTGAAGAATGCCGGTGTAGTTTCACCTATTGGCAGAAACATGTTGGCCTATTTAATCACACAGCAAAGTAGACAGTGATTTTGACACACTGTCTTGCATCTCTTTTTAATCTGACGTCCAGGTGAATACCAATAAAGAGTTTTTTGTTTGCCTTGACCGTCATTTTACATCACTTATTCACTTTTCTTTTTTGGACTGCACTGCACCAGCACCGCCCAGTGGCGTGGACACTTCTATTGTATGAGCCATAATTGTGTGCTGTCCAGCCAATTCATCTAGGCTTCGACACACCAATCTGGTTTTAGATGTCCTACATGACGAGGCTCCGCCAAGCGGGTGGGCTGATAGGATATCTATTGTACATCTAGTGCCCAGTGACCACTTTGGTCTGGTTCAGTGCAATACAAATGCGTAGCTTTCAATAAGGACCTTTTAGACTTGGCACTTTGCTTCCCAGACCCTCCAACTCTTCTTGTTCTTTATAATCCCAATATGACGCCATATTGGGGCGCTCGGATGATGTTAAAATCGATTTGTTCCAAATGGTTCCTCCCATATCTCATCGGAAGGACCCCCGTGTGCTGCCCGATGGGCCCCGTCACCAATCGCCTTCCGTCTACAGCATAGACGTCTTCGGGTACAGCTTTGGGAAGAAGCACTAGCCCTAGCCTGCATGCCTCGTTGTGGTCCATAAACATGCCAGTGGCCCCTGAATCCACCATGGCCACAACGGGTATCCACTGGTCATGCACTCCCACATGCACCGTGAGAAACAGGTGTTGTTGTCCCTTAGTGACCGAGTTGGAAAGTGAAGGGATGGATGAGTGACTCCGAGATGCCCCTTCTTTGGTCTGGGAGTCCTCTAGTTTTCCGCCGGTATGTCCACCACGGCTGTTACCTACCGGTTGGCCCGATAACGTGACGTCTTTGGTTTGGCAGGGCATTCACGTACGTAGTGGCCCTTTTTGCCACAATATAGGCACAATCCTTGTTTACGGCGTGACTCTTTCTCCGTGGCTGTGAGGCTCGCTCGTATTGCGCCGATGTCCATGGGTTCTCCCTTGGATGAGGTGGAAGTTTCAGGACTTCCCACCGTCACATAGGATGGAAGGGATTTTCCTTTTCTCCCATGATCCCCCTTTCTTTCACTTAGCCTATGTTCCAGCCGTAATACCAGGTTGATAAGGCCCTCACATGTCTTGGGTTGAGGGTCAATATGAGCCACGGCGTCCTTGAGCTCATCGCACAGCCCTTGATGGAAGAGCGCCGTCTGTTTAGCAACAGGCCACTTGGTTTCCGCAACCAGCCTTCGGAATGCGTTGAGATACTGCACCAGGTCGTTGGATCCCTGTCTCAACTCAAGCATTTCACAGTCCGCCGTGTACGAGTCAGCCCTTCTGTCGAATACCTTCAGGAATTCCTCGCGAAAAGCACCCCAATCACATAAGATGGGGTCGTCCCTGCTCACCAGAGGTACGGCCCATTGTGCTGTGTTTCCAGCCAAATAGGAAATAAGGAAAGCCACACGAGCTTGACTCGTGGGGAACACCTTTGGTTTGCACGATAAATGTAGCGCGACTTGTGTGAGGAATACCTGCACTGTGTTAGGATCCCCACTGTACCTCTCTGGTGTTGCCAAGGGGATGGCTACCGGCATTTCCACTACTACCGCAGGGGTCTGGTTCGTGAGGGAGGTGCTGGGCGTGAGCGGGTCCAATTGGATAGCATCCAGTCTGGCTTTTACATCGGCTGTTTCTTGCCTAGAGGCAGCCAATTCAACTTGCACGGTCGCTAGAGCAGCCAGCACATCATCAAGTGTTGCCATGTCTGTTATCGACCGGGAGACAGTTAGTGTTATTAAGGTCGGATATTTTGTAACGCCCTGAACGTCTCAGGATCGTTTAACAGACACGATAATGAGGACGCAACCACTTGTGAAGGGTTAGTTATTTTAATGAAGGCAAAAATAATACAAAGAGTAAACAAAAGTTATAGTCACTGGAATCCTCCAGGCTAAGTACGTTACCAGCCCACAGCACGGATGGTCCTAACCGTCCTCTGCATATACGCCGATCCCGGCGTATGCCAACAGAGGGCAGAAATGAAATGGCCGACAATGCCAATCGGTAGGCTGTGAGGGGCACGAAGAGTGTTGGGGAGAATCGAGGAGTCAGGGAAACACCCAGCCGGGGTCTCTACCTGAAGGGAGCAGCCGCTCAACCTCTTCCTCAGACTGCACCGGGACCCGGAGTCACCTCCTGGTGATGCGTCACCGATACCCCAATCAAAAGCAAGAAGACTGAACCGAGAGCAGCCGCTCGATCGATCCTGTGGACTTCCGAGTCTGTAACGTGGCAAACACCTCCTGGTGTGCGTTACAGGTGGCAGTCCCTGTATCTCTGGTCGGGCTGGGAGTTACGACTCCAACCAGCAAAAGCGCCACTGCGCTTTGACTCAGCCGAGTCAAAAAGCGAAGCTCAATGGTTGACCGGTAGAGCTTCCGGGTCCTTCACAGGTGACGATGGGGCAAGACACGGCCCAGGGAGTAACGACTCGACCTACCTCCATTCTTGCCTTACTGGAGCACCACTCCGGAACACTGCTCTTCACGAAGCAGGTACGTCGGTGTAAACACAATATCCGACAGCGTTGTACCTCCCGGTTCCTCCCTTTATAGGGCGTGTTTTCCTTGAGTTATGTAACAGCTCTCCTGTTTACATAAGGGCGTGTTTTCCTTGAGTTATGTAACAGCTCTCCTGTTTACATAAGGGCGTGTTTTCCTTGAGTTATGTAACAGCTCTCCTGTTTACATAACCTCTCAACCGCTAAGCATCCTGGGAGATGTAGTCCGTTTTCGCTGGTTACCGTTTTCCTCCCCTCGCATGACAGGAATTCTTGACACACCCAAAGGCAAAAAGTTCCACTTGACCCCGGGAGCCGGCCGCCTATGTAGGGTGCGATCTCAGGCCACACCAGGGCAACAAGACTTGGGGAGGGGGTCGGAGCCAAGCGCCTTCTCCGAGTCCGCGCCATCACACCGCCCCTCGGGGGCCTCCGTCAAGCGGTTTAGGGAGGTACCGTATCACATTGTTTTCAAATGCAGTCAGGTCCACAAACGGCCCCCACTTACTTTGAGAATAGTGAAGCTGCAGCAGGTGCAAATAAGCTTTAGACAGTGTTACAAGCACTGCTCAGAACTCTGAACTATGGCACCCAACATCCAGGACTTATGCCATTTGTGCAAGGCAGTGACATCGAATCAACTCAGGGACCAAAACCATGAACGTACACTCATGTATGAAAATCTTACTATTGATGCTTGACTGAGGCCAAGGAGATCAGAGTGCATGAGTCTCATGCTCGATCGATTGAGCTAGCCGGATCGGGCAACTAAAAGTATAAAATAGTTATGTAAATAGTTATTTAATAAAATGTTTTACCCTGTTACTTTGCTGGTGTGTTGTATATATTTATAATATTTGCATAGGGTTTGTCGTTATTTTGGGTGGGGTGGGTGGCGGAGCCGAGCTGTCTTGCAGCCATCATCGTGTGGAGCTCAGTTCATCTCACTAGTTTCGTATTTCTCATGAGGGGTTGTTCTTAATTTTTCTATTTTAGCGAGGTCAAAAAGAGATCCCATTAGTGGCCTACTGATTTTGCTCGATTCCTTTTGTTTTTTAAACGATTTATCACTATCTGCAAAGACTAAACAGAGTATTGCGACTCTGTGCTTGTTTGTAAATAGAGAATGAACCAAAGAGAACCAATTCTAAAACAGTAAATGCTTGGATAACAATCAATCAAATGGAGAGAGAAGCAGGCACGACGGATTACAACGGGGGCAAAGGCCTGCGTTAACTACCCTTCACTATCTGCAAAGAGAGAGTACTCCTAAGAGAAAAGAGGGGAAGGGGGGAGGGGGGGGCAGCGTTCAAAGCACATCAGCGTGCATAAACACGAAAATGTTTTTACCTTTCACGTACTTGACATTTGACAGCTTTTGATATTTGATATTTAAAAACCATTGAAATTCACTGAAAAAACCATAGGTTATAGACCATATATAGTTAGGAATTAGCATTTACAAAACCTTAATTTACTCAGTGATGTCATCAGTGATGTCACTGACCATGTCATGAATGATGTAATATGTGACATCATAAGCAGTGGATTGCGGGTGCGCGATATATAGTTATTGCAACTAACTATATATTCGAATTTCTATGGTTTTGTGCGAGTAAATTAAGGTTTTGTAAATGCTAATCCCTAACTATATATGGTCTATAACCAATGGTTTTTCCAGTGAATTTTCTAGGTTTTGTAAATGCTAATTCTTAACTATATATGGTCTATAACCTCTGTTTTTTTCAGTGAATATATATATATATATATATATATATATATATATATATATATATATATATATATATATATATATATATATATATTACCTACTGGCGGTCGCCAGTAGGTATATATAGTTAGGATTTTTTCCCTATGGGATTTCTGAAAATTCTATGTTTAATAACTTTGGCGTTTGTGGATGGAATTGGCTGAAATTTTCTGGAAAATGGCACATTTTGTTTCTGAGCAGCTCCTGGAAATTTGGGGGGTGTTCGGCAAGGGGGGGCTGAGATAAAAGGGGGGTCCCAAAACGCGTTTTTCCCATGTTAATTTCCATAGGGCGGTTGGCCTCACTTTTAGCCCGAACGGCTGAATGGATTTCCACCAAACTTGGCAAAATTGTAGGGACTGTTAGCCTGATGTGCCTTTGCTAGGTCTTAATATATGTGCTTCAGTGGATTTTGAGAAATTAACGTTTAAAACAAGATATATATCTGTAACAGCGCTCCGGGCAGCGATCCGGTTAGCGAACTTTTCGCGTATCGGAACTTTGCGAAGCGAAGCTCATTGGCTCTCCGGTGTCTGTCAACATTCTAAACAGTCCGGAGCGGCCGCCATCTTGTCTCTCGGTAGGAACGAGAGACAAGAGGAGACCAAAACAAAGGGGGAAATTACCATAAGGGGGCATAGTAGATCCTCGTTGATCCCCTAGGTTTTATGTGGAGGTTTTAAAAGGGCCCAGGAGGGTCAAAAAAAATTTATTTTTTTTTTTTGCGTGGTAAGCGCCAAGTTCGCGAACCGGAAAGCGTTCTGGGCAGCGTACTATAAGGATAAAAGAATGATAGACTTTTCTAATACTGTATGTTAATTGTTTGTTGTTTTTGTTGTTTTTTTTTGTTTTCTTTATTTTTAAAGTATTTTTTTTTATTTTGATTGTTTTTCATAATTCGTTAAACTTTCTAACATTTCAGTGTCAGAAATTTCAAAATTGAATATAGGGTGTAACATGTCCTCATTTTGAAGCAGGTTATCCACTGCTTCAACACATTGTAGTAGTTCCTGGTCTCTACTTTGATCCATAAAATCATCAATTTTGTCTTGGCTGCTCTCCTCCAGTACAATTGTAAATTGAACTTGCTGCTCGCCTTCCATTTTGCCTGAAATTTTGATTAAAAAAATATATATTAGCAGAGATAGGGCACTGTTGGGATTAATTTTAGATAGGCAGTTTTTATCAGTGAATTTATCTTTTGGCAGTGTATAGTATCAGAGTGGAAATAGGACTATAAAAAAGTGTATGTGATTTAACCAAGACAAGCCTAACTTCATTCATAACTATAATAGAGAAGTCTATCTAAATCTATAACTATTATAGAGGGATAGTATATATCTATCAGAAAAAGTCTACCATATTAAGTTATAGTGCACAATATACTTCAGTTTTAAAAATAACAACTTACCTTCACAAACAAGTTGAAGTGTTTGATAGCTATTCAAATGTGATGTACAAGTACAACAAGAAGTAGCAGTCAAAATGGCTGTGTTTTCTTCTCCTCCTTTATATATATACAGGTATATAACCAATCAAATGTCAGGTAATAAAAGTAGAAAATGAAAGGAACATTTTCATTGGTTGTCAATTCCAACACTTCAGGTGTGTTTTGTGAAGTAATTTACCTCACGGTACTTAGAGAGATCTACAGGCTTAATGGCTAAATGAAATTTCAATCAAATTTGTGAGAATGAAAGGGATTGTTATGTAGTATGAGCTAATCTATATTTGGTGAGAGTGTCTCTAGTCGTTTTTCTGTAAATTACTTTCCCACCTTTTTTTAGGACCGGTTTCCGGAAAGCGGCCCGGTTAGCGAACCTTAAGCGTCACGGGAGTCCACCATTTTGTGTTTCGGTCGCATTAAGATACAAGATGGAGGGCAAATAATGTTTAGAATGGGTAGAAGGGGTCATGGTAGACTTATCTTGACCCCCTAGGTTTTCTGAGGGTGGCTGAGGAGGCTTATATGTGCGGAAAAAAAACATTTTAAAAAAAAAATCCGCGAGGTTAACTTTCGGTTAGCGAACCGGGTAGCGGCCCGGGGAGCGTATTTTGTGGAAAATTAGTGAAAAAAGTTAGAGAAAAATAATAATTGTGAGTGATCAGATGTAGGGTAGCTCTGAGAAGAGCTTTTGGGTTTATGGTACATTTAGGTACTTATAAGTAGGTACCAATGCACAGTCTTAAATTCAGAATGAAAATTCTGTTGCCCTCATCTGAGAAGTGAACTCCATCTCCTCTGTAGATATCTTGCATGTAGTAACGCAAGTTATTGTTGTACAGGGAGCCCATTCCATGGTCTCTCATGAAAGCTGAAACAGATTTGTTTACATGCTTCCTCGCTTTCTCAATTTGTGGAGAAAATTGGTTGGACCACCTCCATTTCTGTCTTTGGCATATATTGGAATATACCAAGGCAGTTTGAGGTAAAAGTGCCATTAATTGCTCAAAGGTGTCCTTTAAAAGCATTTCCAGACCTACCCCTGTCAAAGTGCCCAAATCATTACCTCCACAGTGCACAATTAACAGGTCAGGTTTTGGCAAATGCATAAAGGTTTTCACCAATGGTATCAATTGGTGACATTTTAATCCTCTTTGGCCCAACCACTTAATTTCCACATCTTGTAAATTGAGGTTAGGTAAATTTCTGTTCTCAGCATACCTTTGAGTCCCCGTGGATGTAACTATGTCCAACAATCCAGACCTTAAACATGGTTGGAGAAGGTTGTGCTGCAGTCAGATGAAGTGTGGTAATGAAAGGGCAGTTGAAACAGTAGGAGTTTGTAAAGAAAAAAAACTGAGGATTTCCAATGCTAATGATTCATTAGCAGTGATTGGTGCATTTCCATTTCTGAAAACAGAAAGTTAGGGTGCATGGATGTGTTCTTTGAAAGATGTAATTTGAATGGTCAAGGAAGAAACATTTAATGAAAGATTGCACTGGATACGCAGGTGCACTGAGAGTTCAGAGTTCGATTGAAACATTGTTGTGTGAATTTGCAAACATGAGAGGTCTTCCAGGAGGTGGTTGCTATGGAAAAAAGGCAGAGAGGGCAGAGGGGGGAAGGGTTTTGATTTGAAAAAAGTGAGGGAAGAGTTATGATTGGCTAATATGAGAGATATGTGAAATGAATGTCTGTATTTCTGTGCTTTCAATAGCTGCAGCCTCTGGAGTGCATCCTTTTTCTTCTGCTGAAGACAATTTGGTGTATTTCTGAGACTGTTTTCAAAACTCAAAAAGTATTTGCTAAGGTGAGAAAAGATTTATTTAATTTAGATAGAGAATAGTATGATTTAAGGAGAAAATGATAAAGAAAGCTGTGTTTTTAAAATGTGGCTTTGTCTCTAGTGATATACAAATAGATTTTGTTTCTTTGAGAAATTGTAATTGCATATTCGGTGTAGCATTCTGGCATGCAGTAACACAAGTTTTTGTTGTACATGGAGCCCATTCCATGGTCTCTTATGTAAGCTGAAACAGATATGTTGTTTTTAAAAACGATTTTTGAAATCACTTACATTTCTGGATATGTACTGCTAGAGCTTCATAGGTTGTTTTGGGTCATATTTATAAGGCATTTGAGTGTCTTTGAGGTTATTTTTTCCTTTTCAAATGGAAAGCATTCCACATGGGGCAAGTGTCTTGTAAATACGCTCCCACCTGCGCTTGGCAAATTTAGATTTTGAGGGAGTTACATAGCCATGTTAATAATGTTCAAAAAATGGTGCTAGGGCATTCCAGAAAACGCTTTCATGTGTCTCAAGGACATTTTCAGTCATTTCCTCTTGAATGCAGATATACAATTGATTTATATGCTGTGTTTAAAAACGATTTTTTGAAATCAATTACATTTCTGGATATGTACTGCTAGAGCTTCATAGGTAGTTTTGGGTCATATTTATAAGGCATATGAGTGTCTATGATGTTATTTTTCCTTTTTAAATGGAAAGCGTTCTTCATGGTGCAAGTTTTTTGTAAATACGCTCCCTCTTGCGGTTGGCAAATTTAGATTTTGATTATGGGAGTTACATAGCCATGTTAATAATGTCAAAAAAATGGTGTTAGGGCATTCTAAAAAAACGCTTTCATGTGTCTCAAGGACATTTTCAGTCATTTCCTCTTGAATGCAGGTATACAATTGATTTATATGCTGTGTTTAAAAACGATTTTTTTGAAATCAATTACATTTCTGGATATGTACTGCTAGAGCTTCATAGCTTGTTTTGGGTCATATTTATAAGGCATTTGAGTGTCTTTGATGTTATTTTTTCCTTTTCAAATGGAAAGCATTCCTCATGGGGCAAGTGTCTTGTAAATACGCTCCCACCTGCGCTTGGCAAATTTAGATTTTGATTATGGGAGTTACATAGCCATGTTAATAATGTCCAAAAAATGGTGCTAGGGCATTCCAGAAAACGCTTTCATGTCTCTCAAGGACATTTTCAGTCATTTCCTCTTGAATGCACGTATACAATTGATTTATATGCTGTGTTTAAAAACGTTTTTTAGAAATCAATTACATTTCTGGATATGTACTGCTAGAGCTTCATAGGTTGTTTTGGGTCATATTTATAAGGCATTTGAGTGTCTTTGATGTTATTTTTTCCTTTTTAAATGGAAAGCGTTCCTCATGGGGCAAGTGTCTTGTAAATACGGTCCCATCTGTGCTTGGCAAATTTAGATTTTGATTATGGGAGTTACATAGCCATGTTAATAATGTCCAAAAAATGGTGCTAGGGCATTCCAGAAAACGCTTTCATGTCTCTCAAGGAGATTTTCAGTCATTTCCTCTTGAATGCAGGTATACAATTGATTTATATGTTGTGTTTAAAAACGATTTTTTGAAATCAATTACATTTCTGGATATGTACTGCTAGAGCTTCATAGGTTGTTTTGGGTCATATTTATAAGGCATATGAGTGTCTATGATGTTATTTTTCCTTTTTAAATGGAAAGCGTTCTTCATGGTGCAAGTGTCTTTTAAATACGGTCCCATCTGTGCTTGGCAAATTTAGATTTTGATTATGGGAGTTACATAGCCATGTTAATAATGTCCAAAAAATGGTGCTAGGGCATTCCAGAAAACGAAAATGTCCTTGAGACACATGAAATCGTTTTCTTCAGTGAAAATCTTATCTGCAACCATGTGTTGGCCTCACCTCAAACAAACAAAACAGGTGATGGACCGAATGTGGATCAATGACACACATTCACCCCAGTCCAAAGATCTGGGCTTAAACAAACCTTTAGATAGGCCACACCTTATCGTCATCCTGAATTAATCATTTAAAATTTTAGGGAGAGATTTATGATTGTTTTATGCCTGTTTTGTACCACTGTGTGTCATTTTTGTGATGCAGTGCTGGTGCAAAAGATTTGATATGTTAAATAATAAGTAGGGCATTAAGTTTTTGATGACTGTTATTCATTTACTGTTTGGTAATAGTGGTTTATAACATTTGTTATTATATTTTTCCACAGATTCAACTGCAGATCTTTTCCAAATTTGAAAAATGCCAACGAAAAATCGAATTAGAAAGGCTAGAAAACGTCAAAGACAGCAGGATGATCTTTTATTGCAGCAGTCCTCTTCCCCAAATACTTTTCAAAACACCAAGAAAGCTCCGGGTAAGAGCACAAAATCATTCTTAAGAAATATTTTTAGTAAAAAAAGTATTTATTCTAAAAATGTTTCAGTTCAGAAAAAGAAAAGCAATTTAAATGGAAAGGAAAGACCCATCAAAAATGTTACTGGTAGAGGAAGAGATAATTCTGTGCATGATAGTAGAAGGAAACAACAGTTTAGGGACATTCGAAAACGAATGTTCCGTAATAGGATAATAGTTAATTTATTAAAAAATATTAAGAAAGGCCAACAGAAAGCAGCATTTTATAAGAAGAAGAAAAATGTAGAGAAAATTATTGATCATGCTTTTGAAATTAAGCGAAAGTTGTTTATTTTGGTAATTAATAGAATTAGGAAACTAAGCAAGGTAATTTCTGATTTCAAAACAAAAAGTAGATGGAAGAGAGTAGTAAATCGTAGTAACTTTTGTGAAGTTTTTTCCGGAGAATGGATGCATAGTTCAAGTTGTGAGGCATTTTTTAATGAGGAGAGTTATTTTCAGGATAATGATTTGGTGTTTGCAGTTGACACCAGTGGTCGAGCTTATGAAGTGAAGGATGGTTGTCCAGTTGAAAAAGAAAAACTTGTGACAACAGAGACAGAAGAGGCGCTAAGTGATGAGGTTTTAGGAAGACGTCCTAAGGGTCCTGTGTACATTTGGAAGTGTAGTTCTATTTGCAGTGTGCGACAGGTTTCCATCAATTTGCTTTGTGATTTTATACGGACATTTAATAAGAAAAGTTTGAAGCAGAAAATGAAGTTGTTGCAAGATTTAGATCCTTGCAGAGTGAGACAAATAACAGGTTTACGTGGCCATTCACTGGCTTGTCTTTCCAGGAGAGTATGCCAGAGTGTTTTTCATCATTTCAGGATGCTAGCAGTGCATCATAATAAAGTGAGAAAATTAGTGAGAATGTTGTATTATGCTAAGAGTCCAGCAATTATGCTTAAACAATTATGTGCTGCTCTTTTGCATGGTTCTGAAATAGATGTGAAGAATATTTGTGAAGAAATTGAGTTTTGTTACTTTGGTAGTAAAGATGAGAATGTTCAAATTGACCCAGAAGTAGAGGGTAATGTTGAAGATAATGTACAGGTTACCAGTACAGATAATTTTCAGAAGGAAATTGCCACGTTTCAGATGAAATCAAGTGAGAGGCCTAATTTCACTTGTGTATGTTGTCGACGCACTTATTATAAGAATCAGACTAAGTTAGTGGATTTATATGCAAAAAGTGAAAGGGAAAATAATAGTGAATGGAAGGATTTTGCCACATACTTGATGGTAGAAAATTATTTAGATTTGGGATCGGATCAACGTGTGTGTACTTATTGTTGTAATAAATTAAACCAAAACCAGATGCCTGCTAGGGCAGTTCATAATAATCTGGAATTGGTTGAGATTCCTTCTGAATTGAAGGATTTAAATACTTATGAATCTATTTTGATTCAAAGTATCCATCCCTTTCAGGCTATTGTAAGAATGGAGCCAAAGACAGGGAAGTTGCCTCCAGCAGATTTACAGAGAGGATTAAAGGGAAGAGTTGTTTATTTGCCTCTAGATTTGAACAAAAACATTAACACAATTGGAGTAGAAAAAGTGGAAGAGGAACCTCTGGTTATCTTGGTTAATGGGGTTCCGACAAAGAATAAGAAAATATGGCAAGATTTAGTGGATGTTAGGAAAGTCAAAAAGGCAACATTGTATTTGAAGAAAAATAATAAGTACTATAAGAATGTATATGTTGCAGAAGAGGAAGTAAGTGATGAAGAGGATAGCGATTTGTGTGCTGGCCAAATTGAGAAAGTAGAGGCCTCTAAAAGTGAAGAAATATATGAACATTATAGTGTTCATCCTTTGCATTCCAAGGAAGTCATGGGGAATGCTATTGAGTTGTTTCAAATGAAACAAGCCAAAGGGAGTCCCATTAGTGTTTGGGAGGAAAGTTTGGAAGCTCGGTGTTTCCCACAGCTATTTCCCACAGGTCGAGGAGGAAGATATGATGAGCGACCTCATCAAATTCCTGCGTCTGAATACCGGACTTTACGATTGTATGCAGAAGATCCTAGGTTTCGTCAATGCATTCCATATTTGTTTCATCTCCTGTTTGAAAGCGATCTGTCTGGACTGTCATATGCAGTGAACCACATCTTAAAAAGTGGTATACAGATGCGAAACATCTCGGCAAGTGATTTTATGCATAAAGTCAATGTCCAAGACAGTATTTTCGATTCTCACTTAATTAATCTCATGGCGTGTCAGCGTGGTACTAATGAGTACTGGTACCGTCGTCATGGTGATTTAAAATGTATGCTGAGGAACTTAGGAATTCCGACATGGTTCCTCACTCTCAGCTGTGCCGAGTATGGCTGGGAAGACTTACTTGAATTTCTACGAGAGGCAAATGGAAATATTGAAAACATTGAATTCAAGACACCTGGAGAACTGTGTTCTTTGGATCCAGTGAATGTATGCAGGTACTTCAATCATAGATTTGAAGCTATGATGTCTTTCATCACAAATAAGAAGAATCCACCTCTTGGAGAGGTGTTGGATTTCTTCTGGAGAAAGGAGTACCAAGCAAGAGGTGCTCCTCATATACATATGTTGTTGTGGATCAAGGATGCACCTAAATTTGGAACAGATCCGGATGACTTAGTGATGAATTTCATAGAACAGTATTCTACGTGTGCTGTTCCAAACGCAACGGAGAAGAAAAGCCTAAGAGAACAAGTTCTACGTTTCCAAAGCCATCGTTGTGGAAAGTACTGTCGTCGTAAATTCAGAAACAAGGACAAGTTCTACACCAAATGTCGTTTCAACTTTCCACGACCGGTGATTTCTAAAGGAAGAGTGAACAGTTTGATGTCTTCTCTGCGACATAATGTGACGAGGAAATCACCCAAAAATACTTACAATTTGAAAAGGAACGAAGAGTCCAAGTACATCAACGACTACAACCCAGTGATTTTGTCCATGTGGAATGCTAACATGGATATACAGTTTGTGGCTGACAACTGTATGGCTGTGGCTCGGTATGTGACATCTTACATCACCAAAAAAGAAAAGACAGAACTGAAGGATATGTGGGAGGACATTTCCCATGAAAAGAGCCTCAGCAAGAAGTTGTACAGTTTCAGTCTGAAGATGTTGTCGCATCGAGAAATCGGAGCTTACGAATGTTCTGATCGATTGTCTTCAGCAAGTCTCTATGCCAAATCCAGGAGTATCGTTTGGGCGAGTCTTGGTCTTGCTGCAACGCGAAATGGAGTTCTAAAACCTGTCCGGGAAATTGAGTATTTGGCAGAAAAGGAACCAAACAGTACCGACATTTTGAAGACCAACATGTTGGAAACATATTATCCAAATCGAAGCAGTCACCTTGAGAATGTTTGTCTATATGAGGTTCTACAAAATTATATATTCAAGAGGAACATCAAAGAAGATATTGAGAAAGGAGTGTATGCTGTAATTAGAAGTGAGGGATGCCTGGTCAAGCAAAGAAAATGCCAATTAGTAAACCATCGAAAATTGAGTGGCGAATCTCCAGAAAAAAAGGAGTTCTTCTATTTAGCACTTTTGCAACTTTTCAAGCCTTGGCGTGCAGAAGAGGAACTGCTTGGAGATTTCCTCTGTTACGAAGACTCTTTCACTGCTGCTAAGGAGACCATAGAATGTCCTGCTTTTCCCAAATATCAAGAAATGCTAACTTTGGAAATTGAGCAGGAAGCAACGATTGCAGCCGAGATTGCCAGAGACAGTTCTCAGGACAGTCAGAGTTCTGTTTCATTGAGTCAAGATCCACTTGGAGGACCTATTATCGAAAATGAAGCTGCCACTGCTATGAATGAAGTGGAAAGAGCCATGGCACATGCTCAGGAGGATTCAGTTAACTTAGAAGACTTGGAAAAACAACTTAACGTTGAGCAGAGGAAAATATATGATGAAGTTACCAAGCAAATTGAGCATGGATTAAGTCATGAGAAGAAAGAGTGCTCATGTACATCGTTGAAGCCTGTCCGACTGTACGTGAGTGGAGAAGCGGGAACTGGAAAAAGTTTCCTCATTAAAGCAATTTCTTGTTATTTGCAGGAAAGGACTGAGTCATCGCTGTCTTGTGTTGTCACCGCTCCTACTGGACTGGCAGCACATAACATTAAAGGTATTACTTTGCATCGTCTACTGATGCTGCCAGTGGAGCATGACAACAAATTACAATACCACAAGTTATCTGGGGATGCTTGCTGTGAAGTTTCAAGAGTCTTGAGGAAAATGAAACTACTTATTATTGACGAAGTAAGCATGGTTTCCAATGTCATGCTTGCCTTTGTGCATTTGAGAATGCAAGAAGTACTTAAAACTGAATATGATGTGTTATTTGGTGGCAAACACATCATTGTTTTCGGAGATCTTCTGCAGCTGACACCAGTAAAAGGTCAACCTGTGTTCAAAATACTCACGCATGAAGATACCAGGAAGTGCCTAGGGAGCATTGGCAACGTCAATATATGGTTAAACTTCAATTATGCTGAACTGCATGAAAATATGCGTCAGGCGAAGGATGAAGATTACAAGAAAATTCTACAAGATATTAGAATTGGAAAAGTGACCGAGCATGGAAAAGAAGCTTTAAATGCACGATTACTTTCAAATTTATATCCCGAACAAGAGATTGTGCCTGAGAATATTTTTCAGAAAATTACTGAGAAGAAATCCGGAATATGTTTGATGCCAACTCTTGCAGAATGTGCCTTCTTCAACAACAAAATGTTGAATTTAGAAAAGCAAGAGATTGTGAAACTTGAAGCTATTGACAAAATAGAGCATATGGGATCAACAATTATTTTGTCAGAGAATTTGAAATCAAAATTGGATTCATTAGAGAAGACTATATCTAAAACAGCGGGTTTTGAAAAGACTTTGAATGTGTGTTTATATTGCCGAATCATTTTGAGAAGGAATTTACATGTTGAAAGAGGTCTGGTAAATGGATCAATGGGTAATGTTGTTGATTTTGAGAAATACAGAAATAGAGATGGAATAGAATTTTTAAAAATTAAATTTGATGGCATTGAGGAAGTACAGCTAATTGGTCGTTGTTCTGCTAGGTTTTTGCTTGTTAAAGACTTATATGTTCGCCGTAAACAGTTTCCTGTTTGCTTGGCATATGCGGTGACAATCCATAAATCGCAAGGTTTAAGTGTAGACAGTGCATTGGTGAATATTGGCAGTTCTGTGTTCAAGGAGGGTATGGCATATGTGGCATTGTCACGAGTTAGAACTTTATCAGGATTGTACTTGATTGACTGTGATGTCACAAACATTTGTGCGGATCTAGATTGTGTTAAGGAATACAATAGGTTAAGAAGAGAGTATGCGCCACATTTGCCTCAATATCCTTTGTTTGAGAAACGTGTGGTAGGCCGGAAACGTAGAAATATCAGTAATAGTAGGGAGGTTGTTGCAAAAAGACTAAAAGTCAATGAACCGAAAATTATTAGCAGAAAGAAAGTGGATTCTGTTGAAGATGTTGTCGGTTTTCAATTTGAAAACAGTTCTGGTGTCAACTGCTATGCAAATGTAGTGGTTAATGTTCTTTTTTCACTAGAGAGTTTAAAAGAACAGATTCTGTTGAATTCAGAACAAATGTTATGCTGTTTGTTGAATTCTGTTTTCGAGAAATGTACCACTGATCGAACAAAAGTAGAAAGTGTGTCTGAAGTTCGTTATCTGTTAGATGAATGTTCAGGTCAAACAGACTTCTCTGAAAATAATCAGCAAGATTGTCAGGAGTTTTTAATGTATATGCTTGATGTATTGCAAGATGAGGGTGTAGATGTAGATCACCTGTTTGGGCTTTCTTATCAATGGCAGCATGACTGCGAGAATTGTAGGGTATCAAGTACTACTAGTGTAGACTCAGAAAGATTTATATATTTAACTTTGCCAGACAGTAAATCAGTCTCCTTTAATAAGCTAGTAAATGCAGCGGATCACAACATGGAGTGTAGCCAATGTAAATCTGAAATGATGTCAACATTATTTATACGTAGATATGGACAGTATGTCATTTTAATGATCCAACGATGTAGGCCTGATGGATCAAAATTGTCAACTTTAATAAAAAAATTTGTGGCTTCTCAGCTTTCAATATCAGGAAGGACTTTTGTAACTGTAGCAATTATCTATCACGATGGTCCTTCAACAACATCAGGACATTATACAGCTTATTTAAAGTCTCGAAACGGCTGGTCATTCTGCAATGATTCCGTTGTAACTTTTAAAAAAAAATTGCCGTTTGACCTTAAAAATTCTTACCTGGTGTTTTTAAAACCAAAATTTTAAAGAAAGAATCTCAGGATTTCCTGTGAAGAATTGCAAAAGGTTCATCAAGTAGAGGGAATGTAAGTCTGCAATGCTGTCTAGATTATTGGTCCAAAACTTTTAATTATAATGTCAATTTTTAAAATCCAACTATATAAACCTGATGCAAGTAAGTCTGCTTCATAGTAAGCAGTATCAGTGTCATAGGAAAAGGAGAACATGAGTGACAAAGAAGGGTAAGATATTAGTAGTCCAGGATTGTGAAAATAATCTTAAATGTTTTCTTTTTGAAAGTTGCGAGAATAGAAAATGACGGGATTTGATTGGAAGAATTACAAGACTTGTGAATCGCTGCAACATGATTTGGCCTAGTGGAAACATGTGGTAGAATGTGAGAAGTCTTTTCTTGTATGTAACATATTTTTCAAAACGATGGAGGTTTTCTTTCAGAAAGTGGCGGGCTGACAATATTTATAGCACAACAGAGTGGACGCTGTTCATAGGACATCCTTCGACGTTATTGAAAGTAAGTTAATTTTAAGGAGTTTTGAATTCAGATTTCTTAGGTTGAATGGGTTTTTTAAACACAATCATTTTGATTGTGTTTTTTTTTCCCCGCTGTTACATGATGAATACCTTCAAGTCACTGATTTAAGTGAAATTTGATACATTCTGAGAACAGCAAAAATAAACCATTTAACATGTATAATTAATGTTCTGCTTTTTGTACTTATGATATACATTTAGAAATGTGAGGTAGATATGGAGAAACTAAGTCTTCTGTAAGTGTCAATTTTAATGCTTACAGTGCTGTACTTCTGGGTACTGTTTTTTTTAAAAAAAGGAATAGGCCTCACCTCAAAGAAAGCTCTTGAAAGCACACATCTTATTTGCATCCTGAAACAATCATTTAAAATGTTAGACACAATTTTATGATGGCTTTACATCTTTTTTGCGCTGCTATTGCATCACTATTGTGAGACATCAGCAGTGCAAAAGAAGCACCATGTTCCAAAATAGGCCTCAGTTCATCAGCATGAAGATACTGTTTGTTTAAAATATATATCTTTAGGATTGTGTAGGGGACGTAGAGAAGCAGAGGCTTCTGTAAATGTCAAAGTTGTTGAAAAACTGTTTCTTCTTTAACCTTTTCCCTTTTCTTTTCTAATTTTTAAATACATGTTGTAATATTTTTGGAAATGTTTGTTCTCTCTTTTACAGATTGAAAGTATGAAAAAATATTTTAAAAAGGTAACAAGAATTATAAGGTAAATGCTTTCTACTCTTTTTACCCGCAATGCACTGCTGATGATGTCACTGACCATGTCATGAATGATGTAATAAGAGGACATGACTTACTTCATTGGTAGGCCTTCACATGCTTTATCTGCTCTGTATTCTTCAACAAGTGTAAAATTGATCTGTAACCTTGAGTAGGTCTCACCTTAAACAAACCTCAGGAGAGATCACACCTTATCGTCATCCTGAATTAATAAATAGATCTATTAAACAGTATCTCTGGTTTACTCCCTATAGCTGTCTTTCTTTTAACATTACTCTCTGTTTACTTCCCTTATACTAACTCTTCTTTTTTTTTAAAAAATATTTTTTTGGTTCGCTTCAAGTTCACAAACCGGGCAGCGAACTGGAAAGCGAACCAAAAGAAATAGAGCTTGCCAGAGTGCTAAACATTCTAGCAATTTTATTTGAAAGGGGAGGTAGTTCTGAAAAGAACTTTTTTTTAATGTTTTTGTTGGGGTTTTTTTTGGTTTTTTTTTCTGAACATTTTTTGTTTTTTTTGTATTTTTAGAACAGTTTTATGTTTTTTTGTGTTTTTCATGGAGGGGAAACAACAAAAAAACAGGCATTGAAAAGGGCTCAACAGGAGCAAAAAAAAATGACTGCTTGGGTGGGTTAGGGCACTTATGGTTTTCAAACACCAAGTTGATTAAGTTCACGCTCATGTTCCCACATGAGAGCAGAGCACCACAATATATGCACGTTAACTTCATGTGCTTGAAGTTTGGCTGTATGTTTGGCACAGTTTCCTGTGCCTCTCTTCCAGTCAAAGATATACTTGATGTTGATCTGGCCACAGGAGTTGTCGGGGGATTATCTTGAAGGTCCCTTAACTCTGCCCGGCTGTAATTTAATGGATGCCACCTGGCCATATGGCGATGCATAGTATAGTTGCCCATACTATACTTTTTGTCAGTGCCTCGAGATAATCTGCATTTGCAGATTAGGCAGGTGGCATACTTGGCATTAACCTTCTTCTCCTCTCGAGGGATTGAGAAAAACTGCCATATAAAACTTGTTTTCCTTCGGGAAACACGGGGCAACTCCTGAATAAATTGAGGTTCATCTGTGTCCTCTTCTTCTAGGTCCTCCTCTTCCTCCTCTCTGTTGGAAATGAATTGTGATGGTGGTCCTCTCTTGTCATGAGGAGGTTGTGGTGGTGGTGGGGGTCCACCAGCTGAAGCAAGGATAGAAGCCATTGCAATAATATTGGAAAATGGTTTTTCTCTCACCAAGATGAAAGTCAGAGTGAGGAAAGAAGGAGGGGTTTACATGATTTGGGAAAAGCAAAAGTTCTGAACCAATGAAAAGTGTTATTTTTAGGTCACATGACCTAGTCATACATCATTTGGAAACCAAAAGTGAAATGAACCAATGAAAAGTTTGATAAACAAGTCACATGACCTGTTCCGCTTACGTTACGCGGTGCGCGCCGCGTCCCGGATCGTTTCCGGTTCGCGGTCCGGAGCACTTCCGGGAGCGTTAACGCGGCGCGTCATAAGACGCATTACGCGACAACGTGATACGTCGCGCTTCCGCGACGCGTCACAGTTCCGCTAACGAAACGTTTACCGGTTCGCGTACTAGATCGCGGCATCAAGATGAGCTAACGGAAAGCTTCCCGGTTCGCTTACCGGAAGCGAAGAAAAAAAATATTTAAAAAAAAATTATCAATAAACATCTAAAATATATTTTGGGTTTTAAAGAAGAATACATTTTACAGCTACAGATGTTAGCTTTTAAAAAACCAATGAAATTCACAGAAAAAACCATAGGTTATAGACCATATATAGTTAGGAATTTGCATTTACAAAACCTTGAAAATTCACTGAAAAAACCATAGGTTATAGACCATATATAGTTAGGGATTAGCATTTACAAAACCTTATTTTACTCGCATAAAACCATTGAAATTCCATATATAGTTAGTTGCGCTAACTATATATCGCGCACCCGCAATCCACTGCTGATGATGTCACATATTACATCATTCATGACATGGTCAGTGACATCACTGATGACATCACTGATGACATCTCAAATGACATCACTGATGACATATCAAATGACATCACTGATGACATCACTGATGACATCTCAAATGACATCACTGGTGACATCACTGATGATATCATTCATGTGATAATACGATGAACCTCTTCCGACTCTAATATAACCTTAGATACAATCAGTGTAAACAGACACTCACAGACTGTCACTCATCCATGGAGTTACTCACACACCTAGTCAGTCATGCAAAGAATCAATCACACCTCCATTTCCTCAACTATACAGTTATACACACCTTACTTATTCAAACATATACTAACACATATTTACTCTCTTATACAATCCCTGATACAAGTTCACAATGATCCATACAGCCACTCACACATTCACTGGCTCTTATGCACAGTTATTTATATATGTCAACTCTCACATGTACTGTGTTTTACATATGTACTTACTTTGACATGTAGCACTGAGATATCCATTCACTCACCAATACACTCATGCACACAGTCAACCGCCCATACAGCTGTTTCCACATGCACTTTTGAAACCATACATCTAGTGAATCAACTGCTCACACATCTATGCACAGAGTCATACACCTCCCAGCCACCCACACACACACTCAGTCTCCCATACAAATACTTGGGCAACCAATCAATAACCCATATAGTTACTCATATAGCTACTGATCAACACATGCAGCAGTTTACAGAACAGCAGACATAATGATGCACAAATTAAGACAGTTTAGTCACTAACTCATGCACTCAGTGAGACACATTTAATCACTCACTCATACAGTCAGTCATGCACCTACTAAATCCTTCATCCAGACACTTATACATCCAATCAATCAATCAATCAATCATTGACACTTATAAAGCGCGCTACATACCCGTAGGGTCTCAAGGCGCTGGGGGGGGGGGGGGAAACACCATACAGTCACTGGATAATGTCATCAGTGATGTCACTGACCATGTCATGAATGATGTAATATGTGACATCATCAGCAGTGGATTGCGGGTGCGCGAAATATAGTTAGCGCAACTAACTATATATGGAATTTCAATGGTTTTATGCGAGTAAAATAAGGTTTTGTAAATGCTAATCCCTAACTATATATGGTCTATAACCTATGGTTTTTTCAGTGAATATATATATATATATATATCCAAACAACTCCTGGTAAAAGATCCTTTTAGTCGGAAAAACCAGAGCAGAGGCCTCAGATAGTGCTCAGTGTGATTTATTGGCACAAAAGGGAAAGGATCTTTTACCAGGAGTTGTTTGAATGTTTAGGGGTTGGCGACCCCACCGAGTGCCCGCCGTCGAGAGAGGAGAGGCTCGAGCACGCCAAAATTTGGTGTTCGGATATATATATATATTTATATATATATAACCTAGATTCAGTTTCCTGGACCAAAAGTTTTTTTTTTTTAAATGTTGCCACAATAGATTGATTCTTGAATGATAACCCCATTGAAGTGCCAACTTTCTCTGTCAAGGAAACAGAATCTACTTTTGCATTGATGTACCTGGACGGCGTTGTTTACTGGGAACAAAAGGGATCGTGCTGGGACTCCAGTTTTGGACGGGGTCTAAGAATATTGAGCATTTGCTTTTCACGTGACAATACTTTATTTAAAGATCAAATGCACCGGCAACATGCAGTGAGCACGGCATCAGCGGGGCCAAAAGAATAAGAACTGTCTAAAGTTGTAACCAGCATTACAGTGACGCTCCAAGTGCATTATGGAACATGTATTCTCACAGCAAGTCACGTGATACAACATTTGAAATGCGTGCTTTGACGCACTCGGCGGTCGGCTTCCTTCCGTGATCAAGGCCAACCCGCCGAAACATGTTGGAATATGGGAAGCTTTCTTAATGCCGCATGACTGAATAAAGCTTCTGTCCTCAGTATTGTGCCTCTGTTTGTGCTTCATGGTTCGATGGTTTGACGGGCTTCTCCGTGCCCGCTGAAAGCACCGGAGGTGGAGACGGAGGATTTCACAATTAAAAGGCGTAGCTCCGAAAGCCTCGTATAAAGTTGAGTAAAGGAAGCGAGGTCCTGGTGAAACAGAGTCTGTTCCCCGCAGGGTGCTCATTCTATCTCCCGCTGAGCAGGTGACGGATATGGCTCGCTTGGTGACGGCCTTGTTGGTTCTCGGTGTGATTACAGTGATCAGCACAGCTGCGCGTGTAAATCCTCTAAGGAAAGTCCACGAAAGTGCAATTTCATCAGCCAATGAGAACCACGAGGGGGAACAAAGCAGAAACAAGCGACAGGACGCCGGTATTGTTGACAGCCCTGTGAGTACTGCACGACAAGATTGTTTAAATTTGTATTTCAAGCAGAACAACCATGAGACCAGCGGCCCTATGCCACATATGATCCCGCAGCGCTAACTTGAGACAAGGTGTACCAGATTTAGAAGCAGCGCTACTCCCTGTCAGTTGCATTGCATGACAGGAGGTAGAGCTTTAAGTGGGCCGGGTCCCTCCGGGTCTCAGCTACAGTAGCATTTTGGAATGGACATTGAAATGGGTCCCTATAGGGCCGTATAATCGTGCCCTTAACTATACTGATAGTCATGGACAATTGATGCAATTCATTTTCAAGTTATCCATGTTAGTGATTTAGTTTCCGTTTGTATTTCACACGTTTTACTGAATCTTGCACTCCACTTGAGTGTTAGCTGTTCTCAGGATCAGGGCTTCTAGTGGGATGAAAAAACGTGAGGGAGTCTCTCAGAGGGGTGTAGCCGGTGTAATTAAGGGTGTGGCTTAAGTTCATGTAAGCCAAAAACCAGTGCTTACATGCTTATCATAGTGTGCTGCGTGACTGGCATTTTGCTGCTTCTGTCATTGCATGCCATCCAGATATAAAATACAAGTAACATTACAACTACAATATGCCAGGGCTATTGGCTGTGCCACTGGTTCTTAGTTGCATAAACTAAATAAGCAACAACTATGGCTTCGTTGTATAGAATATTGAAAAAGCTTTAGTTCTGAAATGATGAGACTGTGAAAGAACTAGAACAAGTCTCTTTGAAGTTTCTTCAAAGCCCGTGAAGGGAAGAACTGCTTCAGAATTAGGACTTTTATTTCACCCTGAGGGTGAGGGCAACAATGCAGAACCCCATAGGGACCCGTTTCAGCACCTGCTTTGTAGAACTGCTGGTGCTGAGCACTGGCAGGACCCAGCTCACTTAAAGCCCTGCCAAGGATGTTATGTTTTTGGATGTTTTTTTTTTTCATGCAGCATATATATTGTATAGTGCATGCATTGAAGTGGATCAGCTCCAGGTGTTTATAACAGCCATTGTTGAAAGCTCTAAAGCTGAGGCTGAAGGCAGTGCGAGTTTCTCACAGTGCCTGTAAGAGGGTCAAAAAGTTGCTCAGAATACGTGGTCATCCAAACCTTGGCTTCTCTGCAGAGCTCACAAAGACAACCCCTGACAAAACCAATAGTCCTGGCTGTATTTAGGTGTATGCCATCCCATCTACATCTTTCTAGGCCCCTCACACCCACTGCAACTACACGACAAGGAACAAAATATCTCAGATAAAGAGCCCCTTTATGGGTGCCCGTCGAGCATTGCAGCGCCGGCTCGACGAGGAGCAAACCCATATGATGAAGCATTATGACACCTAGCTTGCTGGGTGTGTGAGGGTCCTAGTTCCGAAAGGAGGTAATCCTCACCTCCCTATTACCTTGAGTACACACCAGGTGGTGTATCTGCCACCCAGGAACACCGTACTACTCTTGTCCTCTAGCTTGATCCAGGGCTAGTACGGCTGGACCTTTATCAAGCCCTGATTGTCCTCCTTTTTGTTGACTTTGTACAAGTGAATCCTGAGCCTAACTATAAAGCCCCAGTAACTTTTTTTTCCCAGTGAATTTATATTTATATTATTACTTTTGAAATCTGCCACATAGAAAAATTAAGTAAATGGGATGTCTGCATATGAAAGAGCACTGTACAGGTATTCACTTTAAGGGCATTCAGGCATATTAACCAAAGGCACTACATTTCCCAGAATGCCCTTCATTTAATTTAAGGCATGTTAATTAGAAGGACCGTCGGAAGCGCCGGAGGGACGCAGCACTAGGGGCTTGAGATATACCGAGCCACTGTTGGACATGTGATCACAAGACACGGGGTCCATTCTACTGCGTGATTGCTGGTATGCACTGACTTGGCAATCACAAGGTCTTTTGAATAATTGAGTGTGAAGATTGATATAGAGAACCCCAGTTTGCCCTGATGAAGTTGCTGGAATGTGGAGCAACGAAACATGTCTGCACTAAATAAATGAGGATGGTATATCATTAACCATTTTTTAATTGGGAGGGTTTGCAGCATTGGAATGAAGGTAGAAAGCCAGCAAACCTTACCAGATTAATTTTAGCGAACCATATGCACTGGTTCTCTTTGGGGCTATAGGTGCATATCTACACAGTCTGTTATTAGTGCACATATTGATTTTTGTTCACTATCTTTACACTTTACTATTACTATTTATGCACATGCGAATTTCTTGTTTCTTTCTTTACACATCACAAAGAGAGCGTGACCAATGATGAGAAGTGGGTATACTGGTAATTGTTAGCCAGTAACCCCCTCGGTGTTGTTACCGTGAGGCACTCTCTCTGTTCTCACATACAATTTTACTTTTAGTGAGAAAAGGCCTGTGCGTTCTTTTCTTACAGAATATACACCTTGACCTAAGGGATTAGTGTTATTTTACACAGCCGTGGGGTTTAGAAAAATCATGGTATATCAGACTCCTTAAGCAGGTCCTGTATATTGGTGTTTTATTGAATAGGTAAGGCGTTATATTGTTGGTATTTGGTTGAGCTGGGGGGCAGCCTTACCTTAAATCCTCCTACACTCCTATTGATTGATTATGTAAATTAGAGCAACATAAGTTTAGCACCACTTGAAAAAGTTGGATGTCGAAACGCGTTGTGGTGTGAAATGCTGTCTCTTAAATAAAAAGATGTTGCTAATTGGAGCCCCCAGGAGTGCAGCGTTGTCTCAATTTGTGAAACAATTACTAGGGGGTTCATGGTGTTTTACCCCCAACACTGCACCAGCAGCAAGAGTACGCCACTTGTAGACCACTTTGTTTTGGACATATCTATATATACTAAAGAAGAATAAAACAATTGGATTTATCTTGGGTCTTTGTCAGTTTTTGAAGGAACATGATTGAATCAGAGGATAAACGGAAGAGTTTTTTTTAATATATAATACATATACATAAAAACTTTTTAAATACAAATGAACATTGAACTGACTTACAGTAAATATTCATGCTCGCATCAGGGACCTCATGTCCCATAAGGCATTATTGAGAAATTGCGCTGAGCACACGCCCACCAGGGGCAGTAACGCAAAGAAATAAAGACAGAAAAGAAATGAGTATGCAAGCCTCAGATTTCGTTTGTTTGCAGCCCCGAAGAAGAGGTGGAGAAACCTTGAAACGCGTTGGCAAAATTAATGAAAGGTGAAACAGGAAAGCAGGCCGCAAGAGAAAGCTGGATGGTTGAACGCTGCTGAGTGCCCTCTCTATGCTTCTGGGCATTTTGATTTTTTTTTTTTTAAAACCTATTTTATTGTTTTACAGCACAACATTCAGGTAATTTATTGTGCACTTCAACAAGGACCCATCCAAACCCTCCATGGTAACCAATAGATCCACATATTATACTAACTACTTCCCCATGTACCGGATCTTTGCTGCATTCACAATAATGTGGTCTAAACATTCTGCACACAGTATACCTCCTGCTCAGATTAAAACTAAACGGTCCCAGCCACAAACTATTCTCTCCCTAAAGACGGCCCCCCTCCTCCCTCCCCCTCCCCCCTCTCCTCCACCCCCTCCCCTCTTTCACCGGTGTTCCATGTATCTGCAAATATGTAGTGCATGCGGTGCGTTGACCGAAAGTCAGGATTCCCCCATTGGGTGCCTCAGTGGCCTCCTTGTGCCAGACCATTTTGTCCTCGGGCGTCCCCTGATTGTTGGTCGGTCAGTGATTGAACTAGTCCCTCCCAAGCTCTTGCCGTTTCTAACGCTTTCTCGTTATTCAAGCGTCGCACCTGCTGAAACCGAATAGTGCCCTCCGCACCAGCCCATTTAGCCAGCTCGGCCCTCCACATCCTACTACTAGGACCCTCCCTAGATTTCCAGTGCATGGTTATATCTCTTTTCGCCAGCACCAGTCCCATATCTACAAATGTTGTCTTGGAGGTATGTGGGAACCAATATAGTATGCACATGGCCATGTCAAAGCCATGTCAAAGTCTAACTGGCGCTCTGTAACTATTCAATTCAATAAAAATGTATTCGGTTTTATGTCAAAAACCATAAAAGTTACACACACAAATACAAAATTAAAATACATTGTTTGAGTTATAAACAGCAGCCATATCCAATCAGGAGCCAGGCACTAGGTGTACAGCAATTACAGTTCATCGTACAAGAATAGGAAAATGAAAAAGTAACAGTGCATTATTAAAATAGCAATCCTAGCAGCAGATTACAGGTAATAAATTAAAAAGCGAGCACTTATAAAGGTTTACTACAAATCCATAAACTTCCTTGATTTAACAATTGATTTTAAAAATTCCACTACAAAAACTATGCAATCCCCATTCAGTAATTGAAGGTGCATCATAGCAGGCCAGATTTGATCAAAATTAATTTTTTTTTAACAGAGGGACCAGATAGCGTTTGCATGGGGATTCATACAAATGACATAAAAACTTAAAATGCCGCATATCCTGCTGAGACTTTCCGTCGCAGCTGCAGGGAGCTGCCGGTTTGTTATAAATAAAACATTTAGGTCTAACAAGCATGTGATGGGACAAGTTTATACGATATCTAGTTTAAAGAAACTTCTCATACGTGGACAATGTGCCCAAGAGATAGGGCTTTGCTCTCAGGGTTGTTTTCAGCATAATATATGTCCGAACACTGGTTTTTAGGTCTCGCCCTGCGATTGCAGGCCAAGGGCCTGCTGTCGCAGAGCGAGACTATTGTTATCATTCCGGCTTTCAAGGACTGAAAGGGAGAGGACAAAAGACTGTCACGCGCACGCAGCAGCAGCCTGCCGAGATCAGGTCGCGCGCGTCAACACGCGCTCCGATTCCGGCAGGCTTTTCACAACACATGCACAACACACATACAACACCCATACAGACCCCCACGCATGCACACACATACACAGAGAACCCCCCGGCGCTTACACACACATCCCCTACCTCGTCTCGGCGTCTTCGTGCTCCCTTACCCCCGCTCCTCTGGTGGCGCGCACCACTGGTCCTTCTTCTGTGTCTATGATGTAGATCTCCCATGAAGAGTTAACGCTGGAGTACGCAGGAAGAAATCAGACAATGACTAGTTTTTAGGTCTCGGCCTAGAGACGTGCGAAGCGCCCTGCAGCCGCTGAGTGTGGCTCTGGGGTAGGCGGGCCTCCAGCGCCGTTTACAACTCTGCCGGGAAGACGAAAGTCTGCCCGAACAAACACTGAGCCCTTTTGACGCGCCGAGGAACGATGCAATCTTCAATGGGGAAAGGATCTATACTTTGCTCTCTAGGCAACACTCCCCTACAGCCAAACCACCAACGGAAAATAGCAGTGCCAACAAACAGCACAGACCGGACTGGCGACTTCACCCAGCGCACTGCGAGCAGCGCCCAAGCCTTGGCAGCGGCCACTTCTTACCCCAGGCTTTGGGGCTCAGCAGTTTTGCTTCTCTTTCCTCTGTCGTTGATTTTTCTTCGTTTTCACGGTCAGTGCTGCCCCCTCTTGTAGATACTCTGAGAGGCCTCGCTAAGAATCCTAAAGCGCTGCTTGCATTGACGACGCTGGCCCCTTAGTCTTCTGCGCCCTTTCATGAGCATGGAAGGGACACATGAACTTTGTTAGCCTGGTAATCTGCCCTAGCTCGGCCAGCTCAACCCCCTTTGTTCCTACTGAAAGTCCTTTGTTCTCTCTTGGCCATGCCAGTGCTCGTCGACCCCCTCTTTGTGCTTGGTTGCCATACACTGTCACAATATTATATTCCACAGTTGCGCAGTGTTTGTCTCAGCTTCTTAATTGGGTGCTGCTCCGAGCTCATGTTGCTGCATTTTAAGTGAGAACAGTTCACCCCGTCGTTTACCATACCTCTCTGCTGCTGGTGGTGGTGGGAGTTGTACACTAAGAGTGCCAGCAGACCTTGAGGCAGGATGATAACTTGACATATCTTCGTATTGTATTTCTTACTGAGAGCACGTCGACCTCGCTGTGTGAGCCCGGGAGGCTGCGTTGTTTGAAGAACTCGAATGCATGTGCTTATTTCGTGTGTTCCGGTCTCTGATTCTAGTGCTAGGGTGTATTTTTATATATTTACTGTGTTAGTCCACTTGACGCAATCATGAACTGAAATTCCCAGAATGCACTTTCTTATAAATGAAGGGTAGGACTGAAATCATGACTGCTGATCTTTCATTTGCTCAGCAGAAGATCGATCGGAGAAGGTGGGCAACTTTTGGAACATTTTCTGTAACTTTGGGCTATTTTCTGGCGAACCAATTTGCACCTTGTAAATGTCAAGTCAAAGAATTTATATAGCGCACTACATACCCAGAGGGTCTCAAGGCGCTTAGGGAGGGGAAGAGGATTACTTGTCAAATATCCAAGTTTTAAGTTGCTTTCTGAATGCTAGGTGGTTCTGGGTAAGGCGAAGGTAAGTGGGGAGTGAGTTCCATGTTTTAGCAGCCAGGTATGAGAAGGATCTGCCTCCCATGGTTGTCTTGTTGATGCGAGGTACAGTGGCGAGGGCTTGGTTGGAAGAACGTAGTTGGCGGGAGGGGGTGTAGAAGGACAGTCGTGAGTTGAGGCATTCTGGTCCGATGTCGTAGAGTGATTTGTGTGCATGGGTTAGCAGTTGGAAAGTGATCCTCTTATTGACGGGTAGCCAGTGGAGGTCTTTCAGGTGGCCAGAGATGTGTTCGTTACGCGGGATGTCTAATATGATCCTGGCTGAGGGGTTTTGGATTCGTTGGAGTTTCTTCTGGAGTTTAGCGGTAGTACCTGCGTAGAGGGTGTTTCCGTAGTCCAGTCGGCTCGTGACCAGAGCATGGGTGACTGTTTTTCTGGTTTCGGTGGGGATCCAGCGAAATGTTTTTTTGAGCATGCGAAGAATGTTGAAGCAGGATGAGGATACGGCGCTGACTTGTCTGTTCATTGAAAGTGAAGAGTCCAGGATAATGCCTAGGTTCCGTGCGTGGTCTGTCGGGATGGGTACTTTTCCAAGGGCTTCCGGCCACCAAGAGTCGTCCCATGCAGAGGGGGATGTACCTAAGATGAGGACTTCAGTTTTATCTGAGTTCAGTTTCAGACGGCTGTGTTTCATCCATTCGGCAACTTCTTTCATTCCTTCGTGTAGGTTAGTTTTGGCGGTGTTGGGGTCATTGGTGAGAGAGAGGATCAGTTGAGTGTCATCCGCGTAAGAGATGATGTTGAGGTTGTGTTGGCGTGCGATGGGAAATGTCGGGGAAAACAGATCTTCAGAACATAGCAATGCAGCCGACTGCGATGGTAAAGTAGTTCTGCATTTACTAGATGATCAAATACTGCGTTTTCAAAAAGCTTACGGGGTTAAAACACCAGTTGCGGAAATATCCGTTGGTAATCAACAAATCGAAGAGTAAAGCAATGGTAGGGTAAAGCAGGATGTTAATACACTTGCTGGCGATGTGTGTGCAAAAACCTTGCTCACGTGCTTAGTCTACAAATTAGCTGCAGAACTCTCAAATTTCCCAGTTCCACACATACCTTCTCTAACCATACGTTTTCAGCATCTGGGGATTGTTGCCCTGTTTTAACCCATTAGAAAAATCAGAACTACTAGTCCCAGAATGCAAAGGAAACACCATGGACTAAATGAAAAAACTTGGCATGGTCCTGGAAAACTAGGGAGCATTGTTGTAGACCAGGTGAAGGTGTCTTTTGCGGAGCAAGGCGTGTGCAACACATTATTTTTGATGTTTTACATACCTGTCCTCATTAAAGGCAGTTTTTAAAATACACATTTCCTAAGCCACTGTAAAACCCGGGCGCCCTTTTACATTTACAGGCGGCATCTGTTATTACCTATTATGAGACCTTCGGCTTTCAATCTGTTGCAGTAGGTTTGTTCCTTGCTCATTATGAAGACCACGTGGGTTCGTCCCCCTGTGAGACCAGCCTCAAGGCTCCCGCCACACATGGGAATATTTACCTCTCACTTCATCGGAAGTGGCAATGCGTCTCCAAAGCGATGCCTAATTAATCAGACCCTTAGCACGCTAATCATCACCCCCGTTCCTCCTTTGGCTGTTGTCTGCCCGAGAACCCCGGAAGTGCACCCTCTGCTAATCTCACTACCCACTGCTGTCTTTCCTCTCCCACCTGACTCCCTTCGTCGTAGTATTGGCTTCTCTTTTTCTACCTATCTCCATCACACTGCTCCTCCTCAATGCTACTCAGTTAAGTTACCTCAAGGGTTTTAAGTGGGCCAGGTCCTGCCGGTGAGCCAGCCACATTCCTGCCCTGGGGCGAGAAGGGAGCTCGGGCTGGGATGAGCTGTCAGAGGCGGGACAGGCCTGGACGAGCGAGTCCACGGAAGTACTGGCCGACGGACCTAACGGGGCCATAGAGGGCACGCTCGAAGTACGCAGGCCATGGCATGTCCATGTCAACGTAATATGAGTCAGTGCATGCATGCCACTGGGGAGGCGTCCCATGTGTCTGCATCAGTAGTGTCTGGCTTTAAGTAGAGAAGTGAGTCGTCCTTTTGCCTGAGGGGCTATCACAGCCACAAGGGGTACAGTGAGAACGGGGGCATCCATCTTTCACTCCAACCTTCCATGCTGCCTGGGTACACATAGAGTATCTCGCAATGCAGTAGGTCTCGCATTTAAGCGAGTTTAAGATATTGGCATTGTAAATGACAATGCCTTTTATTTATATTTTAAAAACAAAAATAAAAGGCATTGTCATTTGCAATGTCAATAGCTCAAACCGCGTAAATGCGAGACCTATTGCATTGCAAATGCTTGTCTTTAGCTCAATCGCTTCCCTTGTCAGTTTCCTCTCAAGGAGAAAGGCAGTTTTTATTGCCTCAACATCTCCTTTTCTTATGCAAGCAGGGTTAACAAATAATTCCCCTCTCCCAAGACTGGCGAAACTCTTCCTAATTTGAAGGCAGCCACGGTACTGCCTTCAAATTAGCCAATGCCAAACAATCCTTTAAAATCAGGTGGGTCAGAGAGATATCCAGTTCAGCCACGTTTTTAGCCAACAAGTCAGAGGACGCAGGGAAAATACATCGCTGACTAACTGAATCCCCAGTTCCTCATTGACAGCAAGATTTGATGTTCCTCTTGGGACACACAATAAACGTTTGAGGAAATCATTCTCCACAGTTTGAAGACAGTCTCTAGCATTGCGCCCCCAGAATTCACTGCCATAAGATGCTGATGCCACGGATTTGGCCTTGTAGACTTGCAGCATGGCCCCTATGGGCTTTTTCCCTAGTTTGGAGGCAAAATTAAAAATTGCTGCATTCACCCTCCGCAACCTCCCTTTTCTTTTTCAGAATGTGAGGCCCCCATTTGAGCCTATTGTCAAAAGGGACCCCTAAATAAGAGAACGTGTTATTGAGGGGAATGTATGAATCTCCAACTATAAATCGGTATTTCTTTTTTGACTGCTGCCTTACCTGCATAACATAGGATTTGGTATTGTTTATGGTCAAATCCCTATCTGACATAAAAGCATGAAAAGTAGTTAAAAGAGCTTGTAGACCCCTTTCAGTCCTAGACATAAGGACGGCATTGTCCGCATATAAGAAAACCGGAATCCCACGTCGACCTACTCTAGTGCAGTCAGCCTCCAATGCACTCCGAACGCCATCAAGTTCATTTATATAAAAATTAAACAAAAAAGGGGCCAGAAGGCATCCTTGTCTGACTCCCTTTTTAATGTTAAAATCCTTTGTTACACTGAGGTCCTGCGAGAACCTAACATTTGCTTTTGTGGACCTATGCATATCCTCTAAACAATCTACAATGCCATTCTCTACTCCCATTGACCTCATGGACTGCCAAAGCTTACTCCTGTTAACACAGTCAAAAGCTGATGACAGGTCCATGAAGGCAAGGTGAATAGTCCCCCGTCGCGCCAGTGTATTTGCTCAGTATCAAAAAAAGGTTAAGACCCTGTGAGATAGTAGAGCGCCCCCTACAAAACCCATATTGGAAATCAGACATCACATTATTGTCCTCTGCCCATAGTGAGAGTCTCTGCAAGAGAACCCTCCCCACAACTTTCACCACTGAGTCTAAAGTGAAATGGGCCTATAACAATGAGGGCTGCTTTTGTTGGCTTTTTTTAAAAACGGGGACTATAGTGGAAGTTGCCAATGACTGGGGGCATCCAAGTTGTGCTGCAGCCTTAAAAACAGACTCCAAGATCGGAGCCCAAAAGGGAGGGTCAGATTTGAAAAGATCAGGAGGTATCCCATCAGGGCCAGGAGCTTTGCCAGCAGTTAAGCCTGCAATACTTTCCAAAATGTATTCCTTCCCAAACCCTATTTCCACGTCCTTGGGGCCAAATAAGGTTGTAACATTGTGTTCAGGCAAACAATCAAACATCTGCTCATAATGGGCTTCCCATTCCTGCTTAGATATGTAACATTCCATCCCCCCCCCTCGGTCAAATAATGGTTTATTCAGCACACACCAAAACTTCGAGTTATTGCTGAGTATCTCTGGGTCCAGCAACTCCCCCCATGCTTCGTCCTTCAGAGCTCCCTTCCGAGTGGATAAAGCCTATTTGTAGTCCCTGCGACATGCGGTAACATCGGCTTGTACTCTTGGGTTGATGGCTAAAACCTCCCTCAACATTTTTGCTGCTTTAGAGCAGTTATGATCAAGCCATCTGGGACCCACTCTGGATTGATTCTTAGCTGGAGCCGAAAGCATCCCAGTCACCTTTTCTGAAATGGCCTTAAAGGCCACTAACACCTTTTGGGGTGAGTGCCTACCCTGAGTACAGAGGCGTATTTCCTCCACACAAGCAGTCTTGATATTGTTAAAAATTAGTTCTGGAGTTATTTGCGACCATCTTAATCTAAGTTTCCCATCAGATGGGCGTAGTTGGCCCATTAAGGGATATTCTCAATTTTGTCTATCCAAGGACCTGACAGGTTAATAGATAATGGAATATGGTCACTACATTAGTCCCCAGGTATGAGCCCCCTTCCCTAAAACTAGTGCAAGGATACCAGGGTGTGAGGATGTCACTAAATGAACTTTACACACCATGGCTACCGAAATATAAATAACCAAACCCCCCCCTTGGTCTTCCCCTCCTAGATGCTATGGCCGGTACAAAGTAGGTCTTATAGCCTTCTAGGAACAGGTCACTCTCTAACGACCAAGTTTCCTGGAGACATATTCTCTTAAATTGCTTATCGTAAGCTATCCATCTTGGATCTCTTAGTTTGACTGCCAAACCCGCTATATTCCAGGAGATAAAATTATTCTGGCTCCCCTTTTGTTGCTGCTCGCCCCCATCAGGTTCTGTTGTGTCTTACCCCCTCCCTGGGGGGACGGCTGCCCAAAGTCAGTCGCAGGTTTCCAAACCCGATAGGCTCTCAAATCTATTATAGACTGGCAGCCTAAACCCGATGTCACATTGCCTGTTCAAGAATAACTGTGGTGTCAACAGGGGAGGTGGGTAATGTACAGATCTCATTCCAACCGATCCTCCCTTTGATGATGTTACTCATTGACAGGTCTAACCATGTCCCTAAAAATTAGGGGCCTATAAAAAAACCCCAGAGGTAGCAGTCTAATTACAGTACCCGTTAAAGTCGGCGGCCTAACGCCTCTAGAAAAAATTTGGCCTGCAGTATAGGGGTTGTCAAAGTTAATAATAATACAGTCTTTCGTCCCTTGTTTGCTAGAGCTTCCAATCCAATTAACCCTACGGGCCATAATTATATTATTAAATAGGTTGGCACCATCTACGATGTTCTGGGTGAACCAATGCATTATTTTATTCTTCAATTGCCCATGGTTTTCACTCTTGTCTGGTGAAAGGACAGGGACAGACCCCAATATTACTACATATGGGCTGGATTCTGGCGGGAGCTCAACAGTCGGTAATCTTGTGTGTGCAAGGGACCCCCCCTCAGACCTCTTGTTTATCAACGGTTAGGAGGAGGCGCTCCTTGTATTGGAGGGTTGTCTTGAGTCTATTTTATCTTCATAAATCACTCTGGGACTCCTGGGACCCCTTATTTCCCCTGGCCTACTATTTACTAAAACTGGCACATTAATAGGTACCAAGCCACTATCCTGCCCCTCATTGTCTGTAGTGGGGGGCTCTTGGGATTTATTTTTGGGTAGGTTAGCCAGCAATGATTCTAGATTAGACAACCTTGATTCAACCCCACACATCTTCTGAACAATCGGGTCCAAAAGAGTGTTGAGCATAGTTCCCAATCTACCCCAAAAATCCCCTTCCACAGAGCCAACCGCTAACACCGCAGCATGAATCTGATCGTGGGTACTTATGTCTCTCTCATTATCTTTCCCACTATCATGCATTTCTACTACGGTCACCTCCCGATTGCCTGATGCCTGGTGGACAGGTTGTTTGACTCCCCGGTTTTTCCTTGAGATGGCAATGACTTTCTTGGGGCGTGTAGTTGCTGTTTTCAATTTCTGTACCCTTCCCCGTAAGGTATGTTTAACAGGGCTATGTATCTGTTCCTGAGTCCCTGAAAGCCTTGTTTCATTCGATGACAGAGTAATGACCTCAGAGGGAGAGTTCAGAAAGAGGTGAAACACAAAAAGGGGCTATTGAGGATTCATGAAGGGCGGGAGTAATAGATAACCTGCTCTGAGAGGGGAATGGTTCCAATGATAACCTACGCTCTGTTAATAAAATTTGTTTAGTAAGTACTGATTCTGCCCTTGATAAAAAAGCATCAAGGGTACCAACCACTCCTTGGCCCACAACTGCTTTCCGTTTACTCATTTTTAATTTTAGGGGTTATTGTGAGTGAATAAGATGGTGAATGTAAATCTATTCTACAGCAGATGAAAAAAATATACACTCGGGTGTTTACACTACAAATTAGCCCATGAACCTGTTTAGTTAAAAAAGCAATTCCTCAGTTCTTAATCCTATCAATCTCCACACAATGTAAATATAACTTTACACGAAGCTACTGTAATATACTGCGATGGGCTTATATATATAAATTGCAATAAAGACCCAATAATATATAAATTGTAGACCAGACCAATTGTCTCGCCTAAGCCCCAATCATACACCTAATGGCTGGAATAAAAGCTGATAACCCAGTTAAAATGGTATACAAATAACTAAACAATAAAAATAACCACAATAATTCCACCACTCTCAGGGCAGTATCAGATAATTCACAGTGGTAGGATGAATGTGATGCAATCCGTAAAGTTTCTTAAATATAGCAATGTCTCAGGGCCTTACTTCTAAATCCTCAAGTGTGGTGATTGATGCAGGATTAAAGAGGGGTGGCCCAGCCCGGCCTCAAACGGTCTGACGGCTGTAGACGGCCCCGCTCTTGTCCCGGGCTTCTCCCGGCACCGCCCGCGTGCGTGCCGCGCTGCGTGAGGGCCGGCTTTGAAGGCCTTTGACGCCCTCAGCTGACGCAGTGTAAAAGCGCCTCATGCAGCCCCCTGGGGGATGTAGGCACAGGGGCTGCGGGCGCGTTTGTAGATGGTGGCCGTTCCCCTCACGGCGGTGAAGGATAGCAGGCAGCTGGTGACAGGTTAGCGTGGCCGATCCCCCTCACTGTGAGTAAGATTAAATCTCTGAATGAAACGACTTCCGTCTGCCAGCCTTATTTGAATTTTTGTTGTTGGTTCGAACTCATCAACTACAACCCCAGTGTTATAATATACTTTTCTCTCTTCTTCTGGTGAGGAAGGCGTACTAACCATTTCAGGAGTAAGACCCCCGTACAACCTGTAATGTCCCTCTTAATTCCTGATGTCACACCTTGACTCTTCCGTATCTTGAAATATATATTTTCTCTAGAAGGCTCCGTAGTATTCCAGAGGTCCTCCCTGCTGACCTCTTTTAGTTTTCTTGGAGCTTCATACGGCATCAGCGCTCCAGAGTGGACAGACCTTCATTCAGCTGCTCCCAGCCTCCCGTTGCAGCCAAGCCGCAAGCAGAGAGCTGCAAGGATCAGCAAGTCACAGTTCAGGAAACAGGCGCCCGTCTCCGCCTCACCTCCGCCCCACCTTCTCACCTGATTAGCGTAGACCACCATCCATCCTTCGACAGCTTCCTGCTTGTCGCTGCACCTCCTGTACATGAGCGTTGGAGCAAAAGCGCTCAGGAAAGAGGAACTCTCAACTCAGGCGTCTCATCTCGCCTCGCCCCTCGATTTTTCCTGGACCTGCTTTCTCTCGTGACGAGCGCAGAGGACCTCAGACCGCAAAATTCACCGGAACGCCAGGTACGAGCCACCATTACTGGGGTTGGAGCAGAAAAAGTTGCCTGTAACTAGATTCAAGAGATCTCCCACTTCACACCAATAACCACCCAAGCACGGGCACTCCCACAACATGTGCTCTAGTTCTACTCCTACCCTAGTACATCTAGGACAAACCGCATTATTAATGTTAAAATATTTCATGATCTTACCAGGCGTCAAATATGCTCTGTGTATTATGAAAAAATGCACCAGCTGAAATCGTGAGTTTCTGGTGATTTTCCACACTCTGCGCAGAATTTGTCCCCATACAGTTTCCGGTATGGGCTTTCCAATGCCTTCTTCCCATTTTAGTCTTGGTGTATCCGGTGGACCCAGTCCCTCATTCAGCATTCTCGTGTATAGGCATGTAACTGCTTTAAATTTGCCCACCACCATCACAACCTACTGACACGCCATTGTTGGTGTAGGCTGTACCAGTCCCCCCATCCAATGTTTTTGCAGTGCCTGCACCAGAGCGGCGTGCACCAGGAATCCTCCCCTAGGGACATCGTATCGCTCTCGCAACGCCTGATAGGGCAATAATGCTCCGTCCTCATATAAGTCCCCAAGTACTTGGACCCTGCCTGTTCCCATTCCAGCAAGGACGTCCAGTCTCCACCATGGGGTAATGCTGTAACTATCCCCAGTGGAATTTCAGGGGCATATGGGTGCAGCACACCTGCTCGTCGCTAACTCCGATTCCAGCGTTTTCTCTTCCCAGGAGAGATCCCTAAGGTCCAACCGCTGCTGTAATATGATAAAGGATATGATATGCCTTGGTATCCCTCTAACTCTCAAGTTCTCAGGACCCCTAAACTCCTTTATGACCGCCTGTGTAAGGACCTGGATCTCTGCTGCTATATAGTAAAGTTCCAGGGCAGGAACTGCCAGCCCGCACTCCGCTTTCGGCCTCAACAGTGTTTTTGGTGCCCCTTTGCACCTCCCAGACTCCCAGAGGAACCCCACGATCATGGACTTCTATAGATTGAACAGCGAGCATGGTACCCACACTGGTAACATTCTAAACAAGTACAGCAACCTAGGAAGGGCCACCATTTTCAGCAAGGCTATCCTCCCTATCACTGATAACGGCAGGGTACTCCATGCTGCCTTCAGAGCTCGTACTCACCTCCCTATGTTTCCTTCCAGGATAGCATTGGCCTCGTGATAAATATGCACACCAAGATATGCTAAACAAGACGGCTCCAACGCATGGCCCGCGGCATCGCAGGTGCTGCCATCGCCGGTTGTACTGGAAATAAACATGTCTTAGCCCAATTCACCTTCAACCCGGAAATGCTGCCAAAATCTGAACGCAACCGTGTTGCCCCCGCTAGTGCACCCTCCGCGTCCGCCAAAAACATCAGCAAATCATCCGCATATAGCGAAATGTATTGTTGGTCCACCCTGAACGTCAGGCCCTCGTACCATTGTCCCAGCCGAGCGCGCGCTGCCAGAGGTTCTATAGCCAAAGTGAATAAGTGGAGAGAGTGGACAACCTTGCCGAGTCCCACGAGCCACTGCATATCGGGGCGAGATCATCGTCCCCACCTTTACTCTAGCCACTGCAGATGTATGCAACACTGTTGTCCATCCCACAAAGGCGTCCCCCAGCCCAAAACACCCTATCGTTTTATAGAGGTATGGCCATTCTAAACTATCAAAAGCCTTTTCTATGTCCGCCGATAGTATCGTGGCCATGGACGAATCAATGCGGGCCTCCCCTAAAATCCTCACCAATCTCCGTATATTTGTGGTGGTATTTCTAGACGGGATAAATCTAGCTTGATCCTCATGAACTAAACTGGTCATATGCTGCATCATGCGCAAAGCTAGGATTCGACTTAGGATCTTATAATCCGTGGACAACATTGACAATGGGCGAAAAGCTGCCGTATCCATACCTTCCCGTCCCGGCTTCAGTAATGGGATAATGAGTGCCTCTCGCATAGACATCGGGAGTTGGCCCAATTCTCGGGCCTTACTATAGACCTCCAGCAGTTTTGGTGCCAGAAAGTCTATATACGACGAGTAAAACTCTATCGGCAATCCTTCCACCCCTGGGGTCTTATTACGTGTCATATGTTTGATTGCACTCCAAATTTCCTCGATCGTTATATCTCTGCCTAACTGCTTCACCTGTTCCTCCTCCAGCTGTGGGAGCAGCACGCTCTCCATGAAGGACTCTATATCCACCTCTCCTGCCACCAACTTACTCCGATATAGCGTCTCATAGTACTCCTGGAACCGAGTCATAATCTCTCTCTGCGTGTATACCGCGTTACCGTCGCCCGCCGTCAGTGCCATGATCAGGGAGCCCCTCGGAGCCGTACCTGCTTTATCCCCCTCCGCATGAGTCTTCTCAACATATTTCCTATAATCAAAGCAGCGCAATCTCTCTACCTCCGTGGCCACTGCTTCCTTAGCATCCTCCACTTTTTGCACATCCGGCCGCTCAGGTCTTGCTTGTTCTGCCAATCTTAATCTAAGTTCTGCTCTGCCCACATCCTGCAACAGAACCTTCCGCACTCCAGCATACCTACTAATGCATAGTCCCCTTACCACCACCTTAAATCCATCCAACTCAACTGCCCTGGTAGAAGCTGTGCCTGCATTTTCAGTGAAATAATGCATTATCCCTTCTCCCACTTCTCTTTGGAACACTGGGTCATCCAACGTTTCGGGGCGCAGTCTCCAAGTAGGAATGTCGGACCGTTCCCTCGTCCAGTGCTTGGTAACCAACAACGGGTTGTGGTCAGACAATGTCCTAGTAAGGTACTCAGTGGGCTATGGCAGACACTACCGTCTTGGAGCATATCCCATCCAATCCAACATGAAGTTTATGCAGCGCCGAGAAATAAGAATAATCCCAGTCCTGCGGATGATGCGACCTCCACACATCCACCAAGTTCTATCTAGTTTGCCAATCCAACCTATATTTGGACAATCTGTGAACAGGGGAATCCAGCAAGGGGGGATACAACCTGTCCCGGGAGGCATCCGCTATTGAGTTAAACTCCCCTCCCAACAATATCGGGCCTGCCAAATAATGTGCCAATGGGCCAGACATCCGGTCCAGGAAGCGCGCCATACAGACGCCCTTCAATCGCCACAAATCTTCCCTCAGAGTCTATTGTTTGTTTAGTCACCTGAAAGGGGACTCCCGCCCTGATCCAGATCAGTGCCCCCCGCAAACGCTGAATATGAAGTACTGAAAACCTGCCCTCTCCATCTACGTTGCAGTGCCAGTCCCTCTGATTTAGCGAGGTGCGTTTCTTGGAGCAATGCTATATTTATACCTCTCCTAACCAAATACTCATGGACCTTGTGACGCCTTGTCAGCGTGTGTAGACCCGTACATTCCAAGTGATACAACGCAAATCGGGCACTGCCCCATCACCATAAATCAACCGTCCCTCCCCTCCTCACAAAAATCTGAACACACCGGTGAACACCATGTCCCAACCATTCCCCCCCCCCCCCCCTCCAAGAACCGGTCCTAGAACAAAACTGCTAGTCCCCATCCAAACCATTCCAACTCGTAACACACACCTAAGCCTTCCAGTAGTCACTGTAGGCATGCCTTATGAGCAGTGGGGGGGGGGGAGGGGCAGCACTGCCCGGTGACCACTTGCATTCAAAATAGTAACCTCGCCTCTATCCCCCAATGAAACACAGCTAACTCCTCTCACCCGTGCACCCTACCATACATCCGCAAGCTATTGCATACAGAGGTGCTATCCCACCCCGACGAGGCCTCCCAAAAAACTCGGCAGACCCTCCCACGACAACATTCCGTTACTGATGCAGGGCCAATGAGCAAGCCTCCTTCATCCAACCCACATTCCCCACCACAGTTTACTGTAAAGCAGACCATCACTCATCAAAGAGTCCATCCGCTGTGGCCGGAGTGACCTGCGGCATTTTAACACTCTCCGCCTCCGAGGCCTCAGTGTCCCACTGTGTTTTGTCCTTCTCTGAGTCTGTACTCCCTGGCGACTGCAATACCGGTTCCCCTGACAATGCCGTCACTGCATCCAGCACTTCCTGTCTTTCCAACTCCGTCTGTGACTGCGACGGCTTCCGCATGTCCTGTCGTTTGTGTCAAAGGCGCTGTGACTGGCATTGGGGAAGGCCCGCAGAGGACTCCTGAAGGCGCCGCTCCATTCGGTCTGTTCCAGTCCTATGCCCTATAGGTTTCCAGCCACGCCCCTGCTTCCTCCGGAGTGTTATGGAAATGCGTGCCACCATCCAACATTATTTTCAACTTTGCTAGGAATAACAACGAGTATTGAAGGCCTTCCGATCGCAGCTCTCTTAACTACCAGGAAGAACGCGCGACGGGGCTGGATCTCCAGTGTATAATCCGGAAAAATGGTCACTTTACTATTTTCAACTTGATAAGGCCCATCTGTTCGTGCTTTCTGGAGCAAGAAGTCCCTGTCCCTATAATGCAGGAGCCTAGCCACCACTGGGCGGGGGGGACGCCCTGGCTGCGGCGGTTTAGCTGGTACCCTGTGCGCACGCTCCAATGTATAGAAGGGTGACAAACCCTCCGCTGCTACTACCGTGCTCAGCCAATGTTCCAAATACTGCACCATGTCCGTCCCCTCCACTTTTTTAGGCAGGCCCACCACGCAAATGTTATTACGCCTATTCCGACTTTCTGCATCCTCTGCACGTTTCTCCAATGCTTGTATGCGTTCCAGTGCATCCGTCATTTTGTTTTCCAACACAGTTTGGGGCGGCGCCACCTCCTGCAGTGTAACCTCCACCCATTTCACTTTGTCCACAAGCTTAGAGTGGTCCGCTCTCAGGAGCCCCAGCCCCGTCGCTACCTGTGCAAGGTCTTGCTGCAGGGCCGTGCGCAAGTCCCCAATTTCCTCCAGGATTCGATCAAAGTGCTGCTGCATACCAGGATCCTGAGATGTTCCCGTTCATCCAACTCAGCCTGGGACAGCATTTCACTGTCCAGAGGTTGGGGCCCTCCTCCTTGCTTCCCCCTCGGTTTTCCCATGCCCTGGGCCTCCAGATCGTGGTCCGGCGCAAGTGGGTTTGCCACGGTGCTCCGAACCCTTAAAAGATTATCAGTGGCCAAGTCCTCCACGAACGAACTCCGGTGTCCTGCTCGCCGGGAAATCCCACTCGCCAACACAGATGTCCAATGTAGTGGCCGTCAGCCTCCTTTGATAGTTCAGAGCCGCGGATCCCGAACAGAGCCAGGCCAATCGCCCCCTGGCCTCAATCAACAATGTCTCTCACTCCCACAAACGAGCCGCCGTTAGAGCAGAGGAGCCACGAGTTGGATCCCCACAGGTGGTCAATGCACTGCCTCTTCACTATCTTCGGCTCCTCGCACTATGTGCCCCTCCAGTTGTTCCAGCTCAAGGTTTGCTCCTCTTGCTCCTCGACGCTACCATGGGAGTAAATGGGATCAGCGCCCTCACCTCCCGTTCAACCCGGAGCCTCGCCCGATCATGTCCGCTCCCAACTCCACCAGTGCACAGATCCGGGCACTCGCCACTTGCCACCTGCTCCTCTGTGGTCCTTCGTGCCTCTCCTCTATGGAGTGTTCGGCTGCTGGGGCCGGGCGCGAGTCCCTCTGACACCGGTTCCAGCGGTCCTCACAGCATGGGCCTCCACTGTCCGCCAGCTCTCACCTCCGCCCCCGCCACAGATTGTAGGCCACAGCCGCCCCCTTTGTCCCGCGACCACCTCCGCAGCCAGGGGCTGCAGGTCAGGCCTCACCGCGGCAGGTTGAAGTCTCATTCGCTCCACCGTGCACTGCCCAGCGGCTGCTCTCCACCGCACATCTCAAAGCCTCTTTGGCACCGCCATCGGGGATCAGGGCCGCAGGTTCCGTACTGTCCTGGCACGTCTCCTTCCTTCCTCGGTCCACACTTGCGCTGCCCTCCCATGGCACCGGGTGCCACAGCACACGACCTCCTTGCGCTCCTCAACACACTGCCCGCCAGCCAGTCCCACGCTGTACCAGCGCACCGGACCTGGCTGCGTTTCGCTCCTCCAACGGCCAGTTCCCTGCGGCCTCAGTGGCAGACTCGATCGTCCCTCACCAGCACGACCTCCAGGCCCAAAAACTGCTCAAAACTCGCACCCTGTCTGGAGCCAGGGCAGGTCCGCACTCCTCCTACGTTGCTCGGTGTCATCGGGCAATCCAGAGAACTCCCATAATTCAGGATTTTGCAGGGATTGAAGCGGAGCTTGGCGCTCACACAGCCAACTCCATCAGCCTCCAATCCACGCTCCCCCTTCTGGGCACTTTATATATATATATATATATATATATATTCAATCTGCTCCCACAAAGAAGAGGCACGTACACGAAGTGTGCATGGATAAGGCTTCTTTGTTGTTATTCAGGTCTCCCACGACCCCGCATAAAGAGACGCGTTTTGCCTGCACAGCAGCAGGTTTTCTCAATCTAATTGGTGCCATAGAGTTTCTAGGATATATAGCCCTCCTCCCTCCATCAGGCATAACATAGGCATAGAAAGTGGACTGTGTGCACGAAAATATCACAGGAAAAACCTACAGGTTTTAACATGTACATATATGCAAAGTGCAAGCAATATTGACTAAAGAACATGGAAACTGCATACTGCGCAATAACCAAGTAATGCCAACTATTTAACTTGATCCAATTCCTGATGTATACACAGTGAATATAAAGATGTGTCTCGTTAGCCTGAGATCTAAACAAGTCGTAATGACATGCCGAGGTGCTCTTCTAATAATTTAAAAATATGGCATCAATGCTCTCAAAACATGCTGCCTACCTGACAGTAAAAAACACTGCAAGAATTAAAACTTCTTATGAATGCAGAAAGTGTTGCGAATAATAACGATTCTTATTTGCTTTTCCCTCATTACCTAGTGACTGAACCGAGCATAAATTACACGGTTAAATAAAGTATATCACACTGAGCAGAATTGCATTGAGCTTTATTATTAACTGTGTGCAATAACAAAAACAAACGGTAAAAGCATACAGGGCATGTAACAGAGCCACGGGTCTCAAATGTATATATATACACACATAAAAAAAACACACATTCCTTCAACAAAGAGGCACGTCAACTCCGAACTCACAAGGATCCCAAGCACATTATTGCACAGTGCGATATGCAGCAGCTACGCTTATTTTCCCAGTTCCCGATACGCTTCAGCTCTATTCCTGAGCTTTGATCACGAGTGTTGGCATAGTCTCTGTTTTTAAAATGACCATGTGTTATTTAAAGACTATTTGGTTTATTATGATGTAGTCTTCAAGTCATATTCACATTAAAGAATGAGCATTTGAACATCGTAAAACATTAATTTGTGTTCTCAAACTGCAGCGTCTTGTTAAATCATATTCCTTTTTTTCAGACACTGCAGTCAATAGATATTCATATAATTCCAAAGCATCTGCTTTACACCTACCATTTTACTTATTATAGGTAATTAAAGTCCACAAGTAGAAATGAACATGTTCCGCTTGCTCCCTTGCTTGCATCCACTCACAATTATTTTAGGATACATCCTGTCTTATCCAGTTGAAGCGAATGAGTGAAGCTCTCATTAATGAATACCACACAAACACCTCCTCTGTTAACAGAGTACCAGACCCTCCCAAGGCAACTTTGATGTACTAGAATGGAGATCCAGCAAATATGTCCAAGCCCACACTCCTTTACCAAAGAGGCAAGTCAACTCCAAACTCACAAGGATTCCAGACACTTTATTACACTGTGAGATATGCAGCATTTATGATACACAGTTTCCTTGTGTGCAGGGGATTCTGCAATTATGGACATCAGCCTGTTTCAGTGGACATATTAGTTAACAACACCTTCTTCAGGACAACACAATTTGTAATATGGGGGAGACTTTGCAGGATAAATTGATACAAGCAGGGATCCCTGGTGATAGTAATAGCCCATCGGCAAATGCTTAATAGACAGATTGATGTGTCTTAAATGTTCTCCCTTGTGTTGTTGTTTTTAAAAAAAACAGTGATTCATGCTTGTGCAAAATTGTATATATTCAATTGAAGTTGAATATTTGTTTTCTTTGTTCATTTATGTTTTATATGTTCACTATGCTCAACCCATGCTGCACAAGCCAATGAGGGGGTTGGTTTCGCACATGGCTTGAGCACAGGGCCGTACTAGGCCCTGCAGTGAAAGCCCCTACACATGGCGAGAGGGCTGCACATCAGTGTTGGCCAGTTAGGCACAGAGAACTATTTTATGTGGTATATAAACATTAAGGAAGTGTCCATACACCTAGCAGCTGACCTAATGCTTAGCAATCTGTGTACCTAGTTGGTGGCCACCTAAATAGCAGAGAATATTTATTATTAAGCCGGCCACTGGAGAAATGCACTAAGAATGCCCAGTTTTCATTTCTCTAATGGTAACTAGAGATCCTCACTAAGCAACCAGGAAGAATCAGAAGCAAGCAAGTGATGTCACTTTGCCAGCTCGTCAGTGAGAGGAGGACGGACAGACTGAGGGATTCAAAAGAGAATAAAGAAACTAGGAGACTTTTCGGAGAGAATGAGGGGAGAGAGAATAGATCGGTGATTGCAGAGGTAAGAAAATGGTGTAGAGATTACAAGACTACATCCAGAACAGATAGATGGAGGATAGTGGAGAGGTTGGAAAGGAGAGTGAGAGACCGGTGAGGGGAGCACAGAGATTGCGGAGAGAGCAGTGAGACTGGGGAGAGACAGGATATGCAGGTAGAGTAAAGAAACCAAAATACAGACCAGACAGGAAGGAGAAAGAGCTGAGGCTAGGGAGGAGAAAAGACAGACTGGTGTGAATAGTAATAAGATAGGGAGTGAACTGAGAGACTGACAAGGCGAGCAGAGAGCTTGGGAGTAAAAGGAGGACAGGCCTGGGGAAAAACAGGGCAGACTGAGGGGGAGGTGAGATAAGGGAGAGAGTAGAGAGAATAAAATACAGAAGGGTCAATTTGGGGGAGACCAGAGACATTGGGAGAGCAGAGAAACTGGTGAGGACAGTGGAGAGACTAGGAGTGAGAAGATAAACAGAAAGAAAGATAAGACAACAGGGAAAATTTGGGCAATGTGAAGTCAGAAAGGGTAGAATGGGGGAGGGACAACAATTGGAGAGAGAGTACTCACTGAGGAGATCGAGGGGAAAGGAACAGAGAGCAGATAATATAGAGGAGATCATGTAGATGGTAAAATCAGAGAGAAAGGTGTGGAGACTAGATAAGCTGAGTTAGAGTAGACAGTTGGTAGCAAAGATGCTTTGGGTAGATCCGATTCGCTGAGGCAGGACAGGCAAAGCTGGGGGAGAGACTATAATTGAAACCAGGCAAAATGGAGGGGGAAAGATCAGACTGGAATGGAGAGCTGAAAGATGGTGAAGAGTGAAGCAAATAGGACGGAAGGGTTAGTCTGGATGAGCATAGATTTTGAGCTGAGAGACTGTTATTCACAGTGTAGAGATTGGGAGAAGAAGACAAGATACTAGAGAAGAGCAGACAGACTGGAAAAGAGAGTGGAAAGAGTAGGGGAAGTGTGTGCAAGCTGAGGTGGGAGAGGGTAAACTAAGGGAGAGGGGGCAGGCCGGGAGAGAGAACAGACAGAGTTTGGAGATGGGAGGCACTGGGAGAGTGAAGATACTGAAAGGAAGAATAGGGAGAGTGTAGGGAGTCTGGACTGAGGTGGCAAAGTGAGCTGAACAACGATGATGGATTCAACCTTGATCTATGAATGGGGTGAGTGTCTGAAAAGTTTTAGCGCTCCATCCATCTTTTCCTTGTGTTTTCTTTGTTTGTCCTAATTTGGCAGGGTAAGCCCAGGTGTGGGTCCCTGGCTCACTTTGCCACTTGATTCAAGCTAGCCTCGTTTATGAAGGGTGTTACCCTGAAACTAGTCCCAGGATGCTTGTTTCCAGTCAGGGAAGACCTGGCTTGGCAGTTTGGGTTGGACTGTTCCCATGAGGCACCGGGTCAAGATTGATTTGCATATGGCTTGGTCTGAACTGAGGTGGCAAAGTGAGCTAAAGAACAATGATAGATTCAACCCAGATCTTTGACGGGGTGAGTGTCTGAAAAGTTTCAGTGCTCCGTCCATCATCTCCTTAGGTTAACATTGGCTTATATCCAATTGGCATATATAATTAACTTATAATTCTCTAGTAAAGTGCACTACATGTGCCCAGGGCCTGTAAATTAAATGCTACCAGTGGACCTTCAGCACCGATTGTGCCACCCACTTAAGAAGCCCGTTAAAAGTGTCTCCGGCCTGCCATTGCAGAGACTGTGTGTGCAGTTATAAGCTGTCCTTTCGACCTGGCAAAAAACATTTTGCCAGACCCAAACATTCCTTTTTAATATATATAAGCCACCCCTAAGGTACACCCTAAACAACCCCAAGGGCAGGGTGCAGTACATATATAAAGTAGGACATATACTTTTACATTTTACATATCCTGTAGTGAAAAACTATTTAAATTGTTTTCCACTACACCAAGGCCTATCTCTCTCATCGGATAATATTGGAGTTACTGTATTACATTTTATAATTGTAATTTCCAAATGTGAAGAGATAGCCCCTACAAGTTTGGTACCTCTGGAATCACAATTAAAAATCCTAACTGATGGTAAAGTCGGATTTTAAATTGTAATTCAAAAAATGCCAAGTTGGCATTTCCTTCTTCTAGCCTTTTGGTGACTGCAGCCTATCTCTAGTCACATGACTGGGGTAGTTAACAGGTGGGCTTTGTGTATTCTTTCTATACAGCCACACACAATGGGAGCTTAGGTGTGACTGCATGGGTCATCACTGGCCAGATGAGAGGGAGGAGCCAAGCCCAGTCTCACTTACTTTGCACCGGAACAAGGTTGCTTGCATGGAAAATCAGTACGAGCCACTACAAGTTTGTCACTTCACACAGCAAGATTTGATTGCCCACGTGGACCGCCAAGGCAAAGCACCAGCCTGCGATGCTTATCCTGCTCTTTGCACAAAACATCTTGGGAATGAGATGGAAACCCATCAGCAGGACTAATCTGTGACGGTATCCAACCTGTGATACATCATGCTTTATGCTTTTAGGTGCTATTTTATAGTTTATTCTTTACAAATTCATAACTTCAGTTCCACTAACTGGATTTTTGTTATATTGGTCTTGTTTTATGTATTACATGTTGTTCTATTGTTCTAACCAGGTGTGGGATCTTTTGTGGGGGGTTTTCACTGTTTTACTGTTTGAAATGTTGCACAAATACTTTACACATTGCCTGTAAATTAAGCCTGACTGCTCTGTGCCAAGCTAGCAGGGAGTTCAGCACAGGTTAATTTGGGTAATGCCTGTGCCTTACCCAAACTAGGATTGTGGTTGCTGCGTGACCAGGGCTCCCACCCCAGTCAATCATTGACCGAATTTCTAGCACATGCATTTAGGCAGCAGTTGGATAAGTAGTGGTTTGTTTGCTTCTTGCATGGCATTTGGCCAAACAGTGCATAATCTGTACTACTAGCCAGCAGACAAGTAAATGCTGAAGTTTCTTTTCTATATGCACAGCAGTTGGCCAAATCATATATATTTTCTGCTATTCAACTACAAATTCAAAGAAACTTCACTATTCAACCAACTGCTGGCTAAATAGCAGTCTTTAGGTAATATTTGAATGGCGGCCATGAAAACAGCAAAGAAACTTTACTATTTGCCTAGCCTGTGGCCAAATAAAGCATATCTGCTTTTTAGTCAGTAGCCATGCCAATAGTAAAGTTGTGTTGCTATATGCATGCCATTTCTTTGTAATCTGCATGGCTGCCAACCAAACGGTGCATAATCTCTACTATTAGATGGCCAAAGAGTAGAAAGTCTTCTTTTTTGCCCGCTGGCAGATAAATAGCATTTGCATGGATGATATCCAACTAGTACCTAATGTCTGCGGTTTAGCAAGAGGCCTGGTAAATAGTGAAGTTGCTTCCTATCTACAGGGCTGGCGGTCAAACAATGCATTATCTCTACTTTTTAGCCAGTTACAGACTGAGGTTTCTTTGCTGTTTGCATAGCCATAGGCTAAACCGTGCTTAATGTTTTATTTAGCCAACAACCCGCTAGATAGTGCAGTTGCTTTGTTATTTGCACAACCACAAGCCAAATCCGACATATTATCTGCTATTTAAGCAACAACTGTATAAATAGTTACGCTTTCTTACTACCTAAATGACTCTTTGCCAAATGCCTTTTAAATAGTGGCTAGATAAATAGTCAAATGTCTTTGATATTTTCATGGCCGCCATCCAGAAAGTACCTAATTTATGCTATGTAGCCAGCACCTTTTAAAAAAAAAAAAACCTTAAGAAGTTAACTTGAAAAGACACATTTAAAGTGCAATTGTCTGTGTGAATTAAACAGACACACCACTGAAATGCAAATGGTTTGTATGCAAACCATAATATGCACAACAGCCATTCAAACCTATACCTTACACACAAATGCTATATTTATAACCTCACACAGATTATACCAAGAAATAACAATACTTAAAAGCACAAAGTAATTAAATTACAACTCGTACTCAAAGCAGTAAACAATTCTGCATTCACAGTCTTTAAGAGTGTTAAGGTAAATCTCATCTGAAATCTGAGCAGCCTATGGAGAAAGGGTGAAATGCTCTTACATGTGTTTTAAAGGTTCCTTGTTAATGAGAGGAGGTTGGAGACCCGCCCCAAATCAGTGTACATAAGACATCCCTGTACTTTAGCCATGTTGTATGTTTTGTGTATGTGTAAATATTAGTCAATAGTGAAATACCTTTTATATTTTCATGCAACGGAGACTCCTCCGCGGAGGCGCGTGGCCCAACTGCTTTTCAGCATTGCAAAAAATGAAAGTTAAATTGATAATAAAACAAAGTTATTATCATTTTAATTTTCCCTGCTTAGACAGTTTTGCAGGACGGGGCTGAGTTGAGCTGCTCATAGAGCAGGGAGAGGAGTGGTTGGGGTACTTTCTAAGTGTGCATGAGGGTTTGGCCAGCAGTCTTCGGCCGGACAAACTGTCATGTGCACTTAGCATGTTCTCCACCAAGCTGTATTGGACAGCTTAGGTGGAGAACATGCACAGGTTCCCAGTCCCTGTCTGAGTGCTGAACCACGGCGCTCACACCAATCACAACGCAGCTGTTATGCTGGAGACAATATCGTTGTGATTGACTTTGAGGGGCCTGTGTGCTTCCTGCTTCTGTTCTGGGACTCGTCGGGAAGAGAAGCGGAGGAGAGATGATGGAGGAGAGATGGGGCCGCGAAGAGGTCATTATATTTTTTTTCTTCACACAACCCTCCACGATCCCCGATCTGTACTAGCCTCACTGTTTTCATGGCTGTAATCCAGATATTACCAAATGTGTGCTATATAACCAGAGACTTAAAATAGTACCTAATGTATGCTATATGACCAGTGACCTGTTTAAGAAAAACAACATTAGAAGTTCACTCAAATATACACAATTAAAGTGCAATTATAGGAGTGAATTACACAGAAGCACCACTTAAATGCACATGTGGTGGTTGGGTATGCAATCCATATTTGCACAACTGCCATGTAAACTATACCTTGCAGATACATGCTATATTTAGAACCTCCGAATGATTATACCAAAAATAACAACACCTAAAACACAAACTAATTAAATAACAACTCATACTCAAAAGCATAAATAATTCTGCATTCACTGAGGCTTATTTATTAGCCCCTTGTGCCGCCAGTGCGTCACTTTTCGTGATGCTCCTGTGGCACAGGAGCCTGCTCCAAATTTACCAGGCAGCACTAAGCCACATTTTTTTGGCATATTGCTGCCTTGTAAATATTGTTACCTTTACTGCAGTTTTCTGCATTAAAGGGGCGAGCAATGGGTGTTGCTGGGGGCATTCCCAGCAACATCCATGGCTTTTTGACACTGCCCCAGATTTACGAGAAATCATAACTCTGAAGCATTGCCAAAAACGTACGCCTCTAAGAAAGGCACCATAAAGAGAAACATCTTTATTTCTCAAAAATTTTTCTATGTGTGCAGCATTCTGCAGCACACATAGAAAGAGGAAAAAAACTGTTGTGATTTTGTTTGTGCATGAAGGGAAGCTTCCCTGCACAAAAACAATCATCCCTGCAACGCAGGGACATTTGCACCATGGTGCAAAGGTGCCTGAGTTGGCGCACGGCTGCCCATTGTGCGCCAGCGCAGGAGAAAAGAACAGGAATGTGCCATATCTGATAGATAAGCACATTCCTACACTTTTATTTTGCCGTAGAGCAGTGCAGCAGGAAGGCCTGCGGCGCTGCCCTATTGCAAAAACGAATAAATTGGGCCCCCAGTCTTTAAAGCGTTATGGGTAAGCTCACCTGAAATCCGTGCAGCGTATGGAGAAAGGGTGAAATGCTTCTACATGTGCTCTAAATGTTGTTTGTTAATGAGGAGGTTGGAGACCTTCCCCAATTAAGCATACCTAAGACATCCCTGTGCTTTAGCCACAGTGTAGGTCTTGTGTATGTGTGACATGTGCACTTCTAGTGCCTTTGCTCTTTAATTTGTAGGTGATGCATGAACTCCTGCACATGCACTACCTATTCTGTCTGTGCGAGCAAGTGTGTACTGCTGCTGCTGCCTACTCTGCTACTCTACTAGAGTTACATCCAGCGCCATTTTTCTGTATGAGGAATCACAAACTGCAGTGATTTGTATTATACCTGCTCCAGTGCTTGATTTGTAAAAGAATAAGTGCCAGGGCTCCAAGTTGTGCCCGTGGTTTGCAATAGCAAACACCAAGGGTGCTGAATACCTAGGTCGCACAGATTTAATTCCATCTCATGTGTCTCCAGTCCACCACCAGACACTCCCTGCGCCTTTATCTCACTCTTGCAGGTTTCTGCTTTCTCCCTTTGTCACTGTTTTTGCCCTTCTCATTCTGCTTCTTTACCCCTTTTGGTCTCTCTCTTACTCTGGATCAAAGTCTGTTTTGAGAAAATGTGTGGCGCCAAAAGTGAGTTCTGGTGGGCCCCAGCTTCATCCACAAGCACCAATCAAGCACTGACCTGCTCCCTGAGTGTGAGGGGATATAGAGATGGGTTCACCCACACGGAGTCACTGGGACCTGGGTAGTATAAGTACTGAGAAAAAGGGGTCCCAGTAATGAGCAACAAATTCAAACAGTTAAATAGCAATAGAAAAACTCAATTGACCTGCATTGTTGTTTATTCACAATGTAGGTATATGCTAATCATCAACAGTTTAAATATGCAATCATAAATTGTTCATAGTGCCCCTGGAAGGGAGGGAAGTGGTATAGTGGAAGGTGGTGTAGGTATGGGATAGTGACAATATAAAAACCGGCCTGGCGGCCTCAATGTGCTATGTATCAAAACCCTGAGTGTGAGGGAGCCGATCACAGCTTCGGCTGTCACCCGCCCGACGCCCCACAGCAGATTCTTGTATTAGGGGCGCTTGCACTGCTGCTTCTCTTGCTAGTGCAGTTTACAAAAAAATCATTATACATCTGAAAACGAGTGGCATCCTCATTACTTGGTTCTAACATCTCACACTCTGTTCACAGCCACCATCTCAGACATCTGGAAATCAGGAAGACAACCCCGAAGATTTATCAATACAATCATTTAGTTATTTCTATTGCTGCCGGATGAACCTATGTGCTGGTAAGTCTCAGCAATAATACTATTTCAAATCCTTTCACTTGCTGTTTACATATTTATCATGTCTGCCTCACTGTACATACGCAATGCCTCTTGCTGCATAACTGTAATGAGATGTTTCAAAGTCAAGTATTGATTAGGAACATATTGTGCCTGTCAATAAAGAACTAAAAGACAACCTCAACTGGCAATAGTAGGTGCACATCTAATAACTAAACGGGTGTGGGAATAGCAGAAAATGAATTTAAATACGATCCGTGGACCACAGCATAGGGAAAAGTATATGAATCTGATGCTACCTGTGCAAGAAACCATACTGACTGTTAGCTTTGCAGAAAGTGCTGCAAGGCCCATGATGTATTTCTGAATTCACACTAACAGTGTACACAAAGATAAGCATGGTCATGTTACAGGTACCAGATATGAAGATAAAAGGGAAGATGAGGTTGCATTGGTGTGTGTGTTGGGGGGGGGGGGGGTGGAGCTGACATACCATATATCCCTCAACAATAAGTTGCCATTATTTTGCATACCCCGTAACTCCCTTGGAAACCATTTAGGAGGGACTTTTGAGGGGGCTTGCAACGTTCATCAGAGCCCCTCCCCCTTCTTCTGAATAGAAGCTGGGGGGGGGTCACATGTGCAGACATTGTGAGTGTGCCTGGAGCCATGCTGTCTGTATTTTTCCATACACACCCTGTACCCCAGCTGTTGGGATAGGAATCACCCCAGCATGGTATACAGGCATGTTCCACTGACCTGAGTGTCCAAATGCATGTACACCTGACTTCCATTTTGGCTCTAGTGTCGTACAAATATGAGTTCTACACAGAGTTAAGGGTTAAGGCAAAGAAAAAATGCACCTGCTTTCACCTGTGGCTTGAGAGTAGTAGGGATGGTGCTTGTGAATCCAAAGAACACAACCCTGTCTGTTCTTTCAAGGGCAAAACCCAAATCGCAATGAAAAATAAGGAATCCGCACCCATCCAAGAAGTGTTTTTTTCCAATAATTTCAAAGGTCCACAATGCATATTTTTTCAATAATTTCAAATATAAGAGTGTGCACAGAGACATAGGACTATCCAAGGTGCTGGACCTGTCACTTTAAGGAGTGCAAAAGTGTGCACGTATAACGAAAAGAGGAATACTGTCCCTGTTGTCGGCAAAGTGATGGCCGCACGATGCTCTGTTTATTGAAACTGATAATGTGGCCAGACCCTATTATCTGTGTTACCTACCTAGAGTTAGGCCTACACACCCTTTTTGTTCAAAGTTCCGCTATCATGTGTATGCCCAGAACCTTTTTTTGGCATCAAGTGTGTCTGGTTTGCAAGCGCATACAACATATGCAGTTGTGTGGCTCTGTGTTTGAGTGAGCCTGAGTATTGAAGCTAGTGGGATCCAATTTGCCCCTGTCTTAACATGACCCAAGATGGAGGATGAGGACTGCTTCCTGAGACAAAGGAAGTGTATTGTCTGCATTTCTTTGACTTGTAGTGCAGATCTGAATACAGAAGTGTGGGGGATGGAGTAAAGGCTACCTTTAGAAATTCCATCAGGACATTTGTTACCCAGGGTCTGTAGACCGGTTCTTCCTGCGCAATGGCATGTAGTGGACTGCAGGGATTGGGGTGGGACTTCATTTTCTATTTTGCTATGTCCAGACATTTCTAAATCAGACATACATTTTTTCCATTCCTGATTGCTACTTTAGAGATGCAGAGAACACACATCTGCAGAAACCTCACACTTCCATGTCTTGTAGATACTCCAGTCTGGAGACAGCCCCTCTGCTACGTACCTTGAGAAGCACCACTGTTGCACAGTGGATTTGCCTGGAGAACAGGCTGAGAAGGAGACTTAAAAAGAAAGTGAACAATCTCACAACAGTTCTGAATTTTCAGACATTGGATCCACATACCTGTCTAGAAAGGAGTATAAAAACGGGGACCCAAACCACCCAGCTTTGTTCCAGATACAAGTCCTTCATGACCAAGGAAGAGAGCGCTTCTTAGAGTGCACAATGTATTCTGTGTGATTGGGGTAGGTGCCTGCTTGTCAGACAGTTTTCCAGTGTTAACGGGGCATCAGCTGCAGCCTGCATCTTCTGATGTAGGAGTTAATGATCTTCCTGAGTGGCAAGAAGCCTGCCAACTGACAGAGGGACGGAGTCTGTCTAACCCTGCAGCATTTCAAACAGTCCAATATGGGAGAGTTCCAGCATTTCTCAAATACTGAGGGGCATTCAGAAAAGGGTGACTATCTGAGGGCAAGCTAGGAGCAACGCACGCTGCAGAGGTTTTCAGTCACTTCCAAATGGTCCCTGGCTGGACCCACCTCAAGTATCTGTGCTTAAGGTCGCAATTGGGGCTGCTACTGCATCTGCCTGCATTAGTGTTGATGCCAACTGGATCTGCTCCTGATGAGCAAGGAAAAGGCTAATGCATACCTGTTGCTCTATAATTGTATGCAGCTTAATGCTTAGCTGGATGTAGATCTGCTTGATCATATATACCTTTTATATATCTACTTTTAATCGATCAAAGTAATAGTATGTTTGTCTGGTAGTACAATGTCCTAACGTTCAGTAACTGTCTAATGTACAACGTTCTGCAGGTTCTATTGCTGGTCCTCTACGTTTTCTATGTATATACTTTTCATTTATATTTCTATTTTGACAAATTTGCAATTTTGCTTGTGTTGACTACCTCATCCATTGTTATTCTTCTATTATAAAGCACTCTGATACCCTCATGGGTCACGTTTGAGCTATATAAAACTCTAAAAATAAATAAATACCTGCTGCACCACCTCGAGTAAGATAGGAAAAAACTTTGAGGATGCATTTGGGGAGTGTTAGGGGAGTGTTTGATAGGCCTGTCAGGCCTGTAGGCCTGTAGGCCTGTCAGGATGATGTTGACTTAGTTCATTCTAGGTAGAACAAGAACTTGGTTGGTCATTCAAATGTCTGTAGCAGAGATGTAGCTCTTGACGCTTTTAGGAACTTAAGCTGATACCAAACACTGTTAGCTGTCTGATTTACAGGCATGTGTAAAAGCAAATTGCTATTGAGGATGAACCCCAAGGACTTCAGGTTTTGAGGACTCCAGGTTTGGGTGAGAATCAGGGGTTGCATTCATAGCTCCAAGGCGAATTGCCATAACATGACTGCATGATTTGGGGAGTTGAGACGAAGAGGAGGAATTAAGTCATTTTGGGGTTTAGTAGGAAGCCATATTAAGGAATCCAGAAGTGGAGGGTACTCGGGACGTGGGAGAGCCTAAGGATATCATCTTTTGAGGAAACTCTTAAGTAAACGTGTCAGTCTAATTCATATAGTGAGCATAAAACCTGCTAATTTTAAATTCAGTTAATAGAATCAAGTGACAGTTTAGGAGTTTAGGAGTTGTAGATATCATGTAGGAGTTCCAAGGAGAAGACCATGGCACATATTCTCTAGTTTAGAATGCAGTAATATTGTCTCCCCTCTACATCCCATATAGTGTTGCGTGTTTATCTAGGTTCCTGATCGATACTGCGACCTTATGCCCCTATTCGGCTATAAATCCATTTATTCCCTATATTGGCATAACCGTTCAAGTGCGATTTTCAGAAAAGTCATCTCTGGCCTCACACGAACAGAGCCACATTCCAGCATATTTCTCTGCCACTTCCTTTGCAACCAATTAGTGCAATGACAGAGCAGAAGTCACTATCTGATATTCCTAGATTAACACTCCGAGTTCTTCAACAAGATAAAAACTCAGCAAACCTGGAAATCCCCGCTTGCTGTGTTTTGATTAGTAATGGAACTCTAATGAGCAACTGATAACTATCACTTCCTAGTGACATCTTTAATTGACGTCTTATGCGTCAAACCCGGCACCTGTCAGGTATAAATATTACCAACGTTGCCTTAAGCAATAAGCTGTCGTGCTGTTGTATGCTGCTGTGCACCCTGTTGTGCATCCCATTGCTGCTGCAGGCAGTACGCTGCTGCTGCTGTCCCTTGGTGGTGAAGCTACTGATACCATTATCGCTGCTAAAGCGCGAACGATGGTGCAGTACGCTTAGGAGCTGAACAGCCGTCCCTCTGGAGTCAACTAGTGCCAAGCATCTGAAGGATTTAGTACTAGTAGTAGGTGATTTTAACCATAGATTGGACCCCAAAAAGGTAGATAGTTGGCACAAAGAATTGCTAGAAGCATATAACATTGAAGCAGCACTCTTTCCAAGGGGGGAGCTCTCACAGCAGGATGAGTCATTTAGTCAGCTAATGGGGTCCTTGGGCATGGTATGTGCAAATGGTAGATTTCAGCAAGACCAGCCCGCGGGAAAGACTTTTGTGAGGGGCCAGCAACCTTGCCCAATAGACTATATGTTCTGTCAGGCCTGGTGCTTTAATCAAATAAGAAATTTTGAGGTGGCGAAAACGACAGGTAGTGACCATTTCCCTTTGAAGTTAGAAATACGCATCCCGAAATGTAAACGTAGAGAGAGAGTTCTACAGGTCCATGTGGATTACCCCAAACGATTAACAACCTGTATATCAGATGAACAGATAGAAAAGCTTGGGCTAATTCGATAGAAAAGCTTGGGCTAATTCAACAATCAATCCCAACTGAAGAAATTCAGTCTAATGCAGGAATCCCGTGGTTTGAATTGACCATAGGTAAGCTGGCAGATTCTCTCAAGAAGGAATTCAAGGTAAAAAAGTCAGGACTGAGCAGCTATGTAGTTAATAAAAATAGGAAACCCTGGTTTGACGAAGAATGCAGGATAGCTAAGGCCCTGATAAGACAGAAGGAGAGAAGAGTAAGGGCCATGTTTAAAGTGGACCTATATCAGACACTTCAGCAACTAAGGTTAAAGTATAAAACATTAATTCAGAATAAAAAAAGAAGGTATGAAGAGAAATGTTGGGCAAATATGTTGGAGGTGATTGAATCCAAGGATGTGAGAGGGTTCTGGAAATAAGTCCAAGAGAGTTTGGGCGGTAAAGCCGGTTCCCTCGCTTGTAAGGTCCCGGAAGATGATTGGGTAGGCTATCTGGAAGAAATCTATGGAAGATGGCTGACACAACCAATACCGGGAACCTTAGGTTGGCCACGGATGAGGGATGAGATAAAGGACCATTTTACCCCAAGGTATATAACGGAGATTATAGCTAGTTTGAACCTTACACGTGCCGCAGGACCAGATAACCTCCCAGCAGTGATAATTAAAACGAGGCCTGAATGGTGGGCAGAGTTCTTTGCAAAGATGTTCCTGGTAATCCTGGATATGAGAATCATCCCAGAAAGTTGGAAGGGTGCAATTATTAGGCCTATTCATAAAAAGGGTAGCCACACAATACCGAAAAATTATAGGCTTATAAACCTCCTCGATATAGGGGAAAAAGTCTTTGCAAAAGTAATTTTAAATTTATTAAAAGATTGGGCAGAGGAAAACCAAACCATCCCCCCGGAACAGGGTGGGTTTAAAGCCGGCCACTCTACTATCGACCATTGTTTTGTTCTTTGGGCCATAGCACGGAAGTCAATGGAATCGCGGGGTAGGTTGTTCTGTTGTTTCGTTGACTTCCGTGCAGCCTTTGATCTAGTGGACCGGGAGCTGCTGTGGGAGGCCCTGATTAGTCAGGGAATTCCTAATGATATACTGCGGCTGCTTCAAATGCTCCACACTAAAAACTGGGCACAGATAATTTTAGACATAGATGGTAGTCTATCAGGGAAAATAGAAATTGGAAATGGTCTGCGTCAGGGATGTGTATTAGCTCCCCTATTGTTCTCCTTGTTCCTAGCAGACCTACCATCAATGTTGGGGAACACAACTGGGGCAAGCCCGAAACTAAATGGCAAGCAGATAGCATGCCTACTCTACGCCGACGATCTGGTGATTATGGACCAGACCGAGGTTGGCTTGCAAAGAAAATTAAATGCTTTCAATGACTACTGCTTAAGAAAAAAACTTGTGATAAATATGGATAAGACCAAAACATTGAGCTTTGGCCGGAGGAAAACTGAGTTCTCATGGTGGATTGGGTCAGAAAGTGCAATCAGTATCAGAGTATAGATACTTGGGGTTATGGTTCCAGCAGAATTTGAAATGGAATACCCACTTAGAGGCATCTAAAGTAAGAACCTCTGCATCGATTAGCGGTCTGAAATTGTTTAACAAAGCCTATGGTGCTATGACCGACAAACCAGTACTAAAAGCCTATGCTGCTATTGTACCCCCACAATACTTGTATGGTGCTGAACTGTTGTTCCTAAGTGGTAAGGAAAACTGGGATGTGGAAGAAGGCAAAAACCTAAAAAAGTTATTTACGCTCCCTCGGTCAGCAATGGTTCAGGCAGTAAGACTGGAACTAGGCCTGACTTCATGGGGTATACAAGTTGGTATGGCCCTTTTGCGCTTTTGGCAACGCCTAGAAATAGGCGCAATTACCAAAATATCTCAATGGGGCAAAAATTAAATACAGGACAGCGAACTAAAATGGGCAAGAGAGACCAGGGGGAAAGTAACAAAGCTATGCTTGAAGATGAGAGTTAATGTGTGCCCTACTGTCTCCGTGGCTAATATTGATAAAAAGTTACTCAGGTCAACGGGAAAGGAAATATCGCATGCACAGGACAAAATCTATCTTGCAAGTAAAACCTCGACCAGTTTTATGATTGATGCATGGAATAATGTTTATTGCTTCCCCTACATAGATAAGTTACCGGACCGTCAATTACGAAATGAGGTTCTGAGGGCTAGAATTGGGGTTAACCCTTGTTATATGAACAACTCGGTAAAGCGGGCCATGATCAATGAGGAGGGAAGCTGTACTTGCTCTTTAGGGTCCAAATGTGATATTCTGCATATCTTATTTGATTGTCTGAAGTTTTTGGACTTGCGTATCAAATTTTTAAAACCAATCCTTATGAAATATGAGATTAAAACTAGGACCCAGGCTGTGACACTGATGACAGAAATGTCCCACTTGGATATTGCTGTGGCAATGGAGAAATATATGCAAAAAGTGAAGGCAGTTTTATACCTTTTAAACGAGTTTTAATAATTAGTATTTTTAAAATATGTTTTTAGGGTGTCTGTGTGTAATGAAATGTTTTATTTAACTTTTTGGATGAACTTTTTATCGATATGTATTGTTTGTGGACCAACGGTCCAAATAAACGTGAAATAAACTTGAACTTGAACCAATTAGTGCAATGACCGAGCAGAAGTCACTATCTGATATTCCTAGATTAACACTCCGAGTTCTTCAACAAGATAAAAACTCAGCAAACCTGGAAATCCCCGCTTGCTGTGTTTTGATTAGTAATGGAACTCTAATGAGCAACTGATAACTATCACTTCCTAGTGACATCTTTAATTGACGTCTTATGTCCAGCAAACTTGCGTCAAACCCGGCACCTGTCCGGTATAAATATTACCAACGTTGCCTTAAGCAATAAGCTGTCGTGCTGTTGTATGCTGCCGTGCACCCTGTTGTGCATCCCATTGCTGCTGCAGGCAGTACGCTGCTGCTGCTGTCCCTTGGTGGTGAAGCTACTGATACCATTATCGCTGCTAAAGCGCGAACGATGGTGCAGTACGCTTAGGAGCTGAACAGCCGTCCCTCTGCAAAGAGCCCAGCAGATTCCAGCTGCCGCGGACGCTGTCCCCCCTCCTCCTCCCGACGCGCTGAAGAAGAGCCGCTGCCTTTCTCCTGCAGAGAAATCCAGCTCCAGCGTTTCCGGTCTGCCCTCGTGGGTGACTGGGATATCGAGTGCCCCCCTGAAGGAAATACCAGACTTCCATCATTCTATTCAGAGGTATGGTGTTGACTAAACCCTTAGACGAGAATTCTTGAAGCAAACCTTGGCAAAACCAACTTAACTTAAAGCTACTTACTTACTCCCCTTAGGCTTAGGTCAGGCACACTGGGGTAGGCTTAGTTAGAAGCACCAGTTGAGTATGTTAGCCTAATGTATATATGAATGTATATATGTTTTATTACTTTTAAACCATTGTATGGCTAAGAAACCATATCAATGCTTTTACAGTTCTATTTCGCAATCCTTATCTTACTGTACGTACTTTTTATAATAACAAGTCTTGCAATTGTGGCAATACATTTCTCTTGTACGAGAAGAAAGACTGTTCAATAAATGTTAACCCTTTATTGACAAACGCCCGTCTCTCTATTCTCTACATCTCGTGAAAGTAAACTGCACTAAACTGACTGAGTGAAATACCTGTCTATTGTTTCACACGACCCTAGAGATTGACTCTTGATCTGAGGAGCAAAGTTGTCATGTTGCACGGTTGTTGGAAAGCTGAATCCCTTCTTGTCTGTGCCAGGGAAGCTGATCACTTCCCATGCAGAGAAGAAAGTTTCCAGTGACCTCTGAGCTAGTTGGTAACACACCCAATTAAGTTTAGCATAGTCAGTGGAGGCCTGGAATATACGCAGTTCCACGTCGATACTACTGTTCATGTTATTCCAATGCGCAGGGCCTAGTGGGAAACTAGGAACTACACTACAATAGCAGATACACTATCTTGTGACTGAAAATAAATGCTCTTTTATGCTGCAAGGATCTGAAAGGTGCTAAATTCCCCTCAGGAGAGGTATCCAGGTGCACTAGACCTCTATAGAGAGAAACTGGAAATAAAAGGAATGGCTGTGATGATGTTAGCAATCAAAAAATGATGTGGAGATGGCGGCACTCGTGGTAAGAAGTGTTCATCGATGTAAATAAAGTATACTGAGTTGTTGGTCTTTTGGGTGCCCGGAAATAGTCCCTTCCGGCCGGTAAGGACTGTTGCTTGAACTGAAAAGAGGAAGGAGTGCAAGGACTGCTTGCACTGTATCCGAAGGCACTCAGTTCGGAGATAGAACTCCTGGATTATAATTTCATCAATAAAGTTTCATATGAATCAAGCAAGTGTAATCGATAGTAATCTTTTTTGAAAAGTTCATTTAATTGGTAGGTTACATATTAAATCTACATAGTAACTCTTTTGTAAAGTGGTGCGTCAAATATATTCATTAACAACATCCATTGATCAATGCATCATCCCTATGCATTTCGGGCTGGGCCCTTCGTCAGGGGATAGCAAGAGATCTGCAATGAAATAAATTGGTGTCAGGAAGGGGAGCTCGCAACCACGAGGTGAATGTCACATTCAAAAAAAATGGGAATTGTGCCACACATGCATTTGTCAGCACTAGAGGGAAATGGAGGAGGTGAAGGAAAGTACCGTATCCATGGTGGAAAAAGTGAGACAAAAGCACCCATAACGTGCCTGATACACATTAAAACAGCCTCGAACGAGGAGGAAAAATAACCGAGTCAATGGTGAAAATAATAGAACCAAAACGAACCATTGCGTGCATGCTGGACTTGAAATCAACAGTCAAAAGGCGAAACCACCTAACGTGTACGATATACCATGGTGGCATACATTATAGAGAGAGCAATCTTAAGCGTTACGGTTAAACACGTGTGGGCTTACCAGTAGTTCAGTGCAGCAACTCACGGAGCGCCGGGTTGCCGAGGGTTAGTAAACTCGCTAGTGAACGCGGAAGTAAATAGATGGCTGTAATACTAAAAATAAATAACGGACTTCCGTGGGTGTTAGTGAACGCGATGAACATGCCATAAAATCGTCTATATTGGGCAAAACCTCATGCTGGCCGTGGCCTAATGTTGTAACATAATAGCAAAATCTGAAGTCAATAGATGGATAAGCATTTACAAATGTAAACAAACCCTCGGGATCTATGATGGCGGCCATCTTGGAATGGTCAATCGTAATATGCAATCACTGTGGATAACATCATACACATATAAATGAAACCATGTTAAATGTCAAGAATAAGCACGTTTGAAAAAGATAATGATAGTCAGGGAAAGAGAAGTAAACAAGTGAGTAACCACAAAAGTTGGGGGAATTTTGTTTTTTTTTAACCCAAAGAGTGATGACCAAGAGGGGGCCAAAGAATAAAGGAGAGGTGATGACCATAAAAACTACGTAACAGAAAGGAAACATGGTAACAACTGAAGCAGTGGGGGTGTAAAACATGGAGTTATAAGAGGTTGAATATTAGACAGAGGAGCGACAAAAGAATATAATACTGATATGTGAATTCAAGCATATATATACATTAAAACAACAGTTGATTATAAGAAACAACTATATTCTAATCTATCGTTGAGACCCTTAGGCTGGCAGGCATCAAGTCTCTTAATCCGCACTGTTTCCCTTTGAAGGAGTAATTTCTTGTTGTCAACGCCTGTTCTCAGTGGGACAACCTCCAATACAAGGAACCTCAGTTGACTCACGTTATGCTGGTGTGTAGTGAAGTGAGCGGCCAAAGGTGCTTTGGTTGTTTTGTTTCTAATAGTGCTTTTATGTTCGGTCAAGCGAACTTTGATCTTACGTTCAGTTTTGCCTACATAGGGCAGTCCGCAGGGACACTTGAGCAGATACACTACATTCTTGGAGTCACAAGTGGCGTTGGTCCGTAGTTGAATGGCTTTCCCTGATGATGGATGGTTTAAGATGTTACCTGGAATTATGTTGTAGCAATGACTGCAGTTAAGGCACGGTATAGTGCCTGAATAGTTTGTGGAAGGATCAACAGGTTCGGTCTCAAGAATATTTTTGATGTTTTTAGCCCTCTGATAAGCAAAAAGTGGTCTGATGTTAAAAATACCCTGAAAGTCTGGTTCAAAACGGATCATATCCCAACTCTTAAGGATAATGTTCTTGATGGCCTTACTTCTGGTCGAATATTTGGAAACAAAGACAGGTCTCTGTTCACCGGTCAGTTTGATGTGTGTCGTTAAAAGTTCTGACCGTGTTTTTTTGGCCACACGGTTTTTGGCTGCTTGTAGTGTAACCTCAGGATATTTCCTATCTCTGTACCTCTGAAGTATTTTTTCTTCCGATCTTTCATAGGCTTCTGGTTCTGAACAAATCCTTTTAGCCCTTAAAAGCTGAGAGTACGGCAAGTGCGTTTTGAGTGGGGTGGGATGGCAGCTGGTAAACATTAAGGCATTATTCCTATCTGTGGCTTTGACGAATAAGTTGGTTGTGAGTTTATTGTCCAGTAATGTGACCTGTACATCCAGGAATGGTAAACTGTGTGGACTGATGGTATGAGTGAACTTTATGTGATCATCCAGAGAGTTTGTGTTTCAGGAATTCAGAAATTTCATCAGGTTGCCCGATCCAGATGAGAAAAATATCATCTATGTACCTCCATAGGGTAAGAATGTTATTGAGCCATTTGTTGTGACTCAATATGTGGTCTAGTTCCATCCGGTGCATGAACAGGTTCGCATAGCTGGGGGCAGCACAATTTCCCATTGATGTTCCAACAAGTTGAAGATAGTACTCATTGTTGAATGATGTTAGAACAGCCAGTTCTTCAGGCTTTTTTAAAGATAAATTGTTTAACGGATGGCAAGTTGGGGAGGAGGTTCCCGGTTTAAACCATAAAGTAAGAGAAGGAATGTCCGCCAGTACACATGTGGCAGATGCATGGAATAACTATAAGATTAAGTGTACTGGAGCAGAGCGCTCTAGTCAAGCTATATATGATGACCCTACTATTCTGATAGTGAGGGCCAGTGTCAGAAAGTGCTTCTTGCATGTGACAAGCAACTTAAAGGTGACACATTTATGAATATGTAGGCAATTTAGGACCTTGAGGTGAGGAGACATTGAGGTGCAACCAAGGAGGCGGCAGCGCTCTGTACAATGTAAGCGCTCGTTACGAGGTACTCAGGAATGTTGTCATAGAGCACTTTGCCATAATCAAGATAGCTGGTGATCAGGGCTTGGGTAACTAACGGACAAATGGGTGCTTATGGGGAGTCACATGAATATTTTGCAAAGCATTCTGAGGATACCAAAACAAGGAGAAGAGATGAAGACCGTCTGCTCACTCATAAGGAGATTGTTGTCTAGAATGAACTATGTTCCTGACTGACTTAGTAGGTACCGGCAGTTCGCCTCTTTCTTTTTGCCACCATGTCTCGCACCAACCAAGGTGGACTTGCCAAAGAGGACCACCTCTCTCTAATCTCCATTGAGCTTTAAACAGTCTTCCTTTATCCAGCTTGCACTTGGTACACGTAGACAGTAATTTTTCGACCCTAGTTTCTGGGACTTTTTCAGTAATTGACCCAAAGAGCTGATATCAATGCCCCCTCAAAGTTTTAACTAAATCATCTGACTAATATATTTGTATCTGGCGGTATTGTTGTCCTCAATATTTTGTCTGTGATATTAGGGAAGTACAATATTCAGTACTCAATATTTTGGACCCACACTTAAGTCCATAAATCTAAACACCTCGTGATAATTCTCAATGGAGAAAATCTTATAAATGGGATAATCTATATAAGCAAATTACTCACACATTAATTTCCTTTACCATATGTTGAAGTATGGAATTTGAAGAAAAGGCTTCACTCTAATGAGTTACAAGGGAGTGTAACAAAATATAGTTAATTTATGGAAATCGGAAAACTGTATAGAAATCTGTATCCATGTGACTGAGAAAACGTTTTTTTACAAAACAAATGACTCCAAAATTTAGACTACATATTTCACAACATTATATAACTATCTCCCTACAAATATCGCTACCAGAGTTTAATTGCTAAAACCAATCAAACTGACTTCCTACATATTTTAGGAATGGTCTCATATATATGTAAGTCCATTCCTATTACAACTAAGGGCAAGTAGTTGATAACATGATTAGGTTCAAATCGGAATCTTCATAGGAAGATATTAATGTATGTACAATTGATGGTTATGCTAATCTAAATTTTGGAGTCTAATTGCTTGCAGAAGATAACTTTCAATTAATTAAGTCCTTTCTATAAGTACAATGCAAGGCACTCCAGGAATACTGCTAAAATTAGCTTCAGGAAGAATCGCTTGCCGAAAGGAGTCATCTAAAAACCAAGGAAAGAATCACCTTATAAACAAGAGTGAAAAAGAAGGTTAATTAAAATGGGGAACAAATGAAGAAGAATATGACCTGTTATATTTCAATGTGAACTAAACATTATACTTAGGTAAAAATTATATATTGGAAAGATTTCCAATTCATTTTCTACTTTTCCTTACTTAATTTGACTGCAATCGGACACTCTGCTAGCAAAATAGTTTCAAGGTTATACATTTATATATTTTTGTGAACCCCTTATTGCCTAAAGGGTTAGCATTAAGCTAGATGTATGTTATTTTATGTGGGAGGTTGAAAAACAAAATATAAGAATGGTATTTTAGAAACGTCCACATTTTCAAATTGTCATTTTAGAACAAGTTATTTTTTAAAACAAATATTTTTTTATCATAAAAGTGCACATATTTTTGATTATCACTTTTGAAAATATTGATGTAGAAATAAATATATATTTTTCTCTAGAGAATGGAATGTTTAAAGTTATGAAGATCAGACTGAGTGAAAGAGGCCACATTCTTGATGGGAGTTAGAGCTGATCACCAAACTTCTCTGAGAAATCTGTAGCTTATTTTTGATGTCTTGGCAGGAACAGAAAGGATTTTCTCAGCAAAAAAGTGCATGTGACACATGGACACCAAAATCAAAACGGCAGAGCTCCGCAACAAGCACAATACATTTCCCAAACCAAAGTAGCTAAAAAGACCTAATTACAAAAATAATACAACTTAATTTAAAAAAAGGTTGAGATGTTTACTGCATTTAAAGCAATTTTTGGAATTGAACTATTAAACATACCAACGTTTTACTTATGCATCACTGAAATGACCAGGACTGGGCCACATTGCATTTGTTTTTTAGCACTGAAACTAAGCAATTCCCTCATTTTAAGAAAAGATACTTTTTGGAAAACATTATTCTTTAAATCACAGTTTAATTGACGTAGTAAATGAATGTTTAGAAAGTAGTGATACAAACAAATGTCCATCCATTTTGAACATAATTTCTGGTGCTTCAGATGTTCCCATAATGTCCACAGAATGTTTCTTGGGCACTGTGCTGCCAGTTCAGGAGGGAAAAAAGGATTTTATTCACTTACAGTCCAAGACCAGAGCTCATATTTTTGACTGAAGTCCTAAATCATATTCGAGCACGCTGCTGCCTTGTAGAGGACTGCAAACCCCACGATGCACCTCCAGCTTACTGGAGAGGAGGAGAAGCCACACCCCCTTTGCGCATATAGAGCTACTTCGATCCCGCTGAGTGGGATGTGCTGCTGCCTTGGAGGGGACTGCAAGCCCCACAGTGACCACCAGCTGACAGGAGGGACAGAGGTGTCATACCTTCTTTGGGCGTGTATCTCTACTTCAATTCTCACAGCACAGGACACCGTGTTGGCCACTGGTGGGCCCATTCATGCCAATCAGCAACAGGCAGCAGCAGGGCAAGGCCAAACCCCTTGTTCCTGCGCCCGGATAATGCCTGGAGATTGCTGCTAAGCCCGATATCTCAGCCGTACTATTGGATTTTTTGGAGTGGCCCTCTGTTTTCTTTCTTAAAAAAATTATTTAAAAAAACAATGGAACCCATTTATACTGTGATTAATTAGATTCTACTATACACTGATCTGCTATTGAATTTTATAGTGGGCAAAAGAAAGGCAGCCTAATATCCTCCAGGTGCTGGGAGGGAACATATGACCGCTCAGAGAGATGCGGCTGAAAACTGCACTCTACAGGTCATTGACAAAATAATAGTGGAGGTAGAGGAGATCCTCAATAAAGGGAGAAACCTGCATGCAGTGCAGGCTTTCAAGGCCTTAAACCCTAAGATAACTACATTTTACATAGAGAAACCAAATGATGTTCCTCCTAGTGCAACAAACTCCCTCCCACGCCAACTTACAAAATGTTGAGGAGGCAAGGGCCACAGCCAGTTGCAATTGGAGGCTCTAACACCTGATCAACCTACCAGTTTGACCATCTTAATGTCTATGAATCATCATATCCCTCAAGCCTGGACAATGAAAGGGAACAGCCTTTTATTTCTGATCTGGGACCTAATGCTTTGGGTCTTGACCATATTAAAATTCATTTTTAGTAGTTTGAGGAATGAACTTAATATTGCATGAGATGCTGTTTTTGCTTTGTTAGTAACTAATAATAGCCTAATAAAGACATTTTTGTCACACCAGACTTGTAATTATCCGGCTTGTTGAACAGTACAGTTCAACTGACTACCCAGTTCAGCTAACTCTGATGGAACATCACAGGGTAATTGTGCTACAGGGAATAGTCATTCATCTTTCATTCCTACCTTTCTCTTATGCACAGAAGTAACTTATCACAATTGCTCAGGACATGGGGGTATTTGTGTATTAAAGAATGCTCCTCCTGTAAATTTACAGGTAGTAAACAAGTTTGAAGTATTCTCCACTCGTTCCTCTGATCCAGACTTGTTGAGGCATATATCTGCCCCACATACGCTAAGTAAGATTCAAATAGCGATGTTTTCAGGTAGGGACCCTAGTGCACACTTATCCAATTCTAATCAGTTGGTTCTACCACTGAAAGGTACACCTTTTGCTGCTGTTTTGATAAATATACCCACGCTTAAGCCGAATGTCAGTGATTATTATTATAAGTAAAGTAACACATTGGCTAACTACAAGGGCTGAGGGTGAAGTAAGCATTCACACTCAAATTGACATGGTACTTAGGGTAGGATGAGTGGGGCGCAATTATGGTGATTGCATAGTGGTTCATTTTAGTAATTGTTGGGCTGCAGCCAGAATCCATGCCTCTTTTGAGGGCAAGGAAGATTCAGCTATGAATTTGGGCTACGGCCATTGGGGGTTTTCTATAGGCCGGACACTGTGCAAAGTCTGAACTCCTAGGCTTACTTCAACCCTGTCGAGCCAAGATCATTGTGAGGTACATCTTAGGCCTACTAAGGAATCTGCTTCCTCACTCCCACTCTTGATTAGATTTGATGCTCTCAATACACTTGTGAAGGTGAATTGACTTACTCCTACTGATCGCAATGTAGTTATGGTCTGAAAGGGGGAGAGCTGATCCACCCTCTATACGGACTGATGTCACTGATCAGCTTAGTTTTTTGTCATGGAACATAGCTGAGCTTTAGGAGTAGGCCAATGATCTGAATTGGTTTGATTTCATTAAGCCTTATTGCATACCTGCCCTTCAAGAAACCTGGTCAGTTAGAAATATACCCTTCTTAGATGGTTTTGCTAATTTCTTTCACCCAGCTATTCCATCTTCTTCTGGGCAAGCTGAGGTGGGGACAGGGGTCTATCCTAATATCATTGACCTTGAACTGTCTGATTGAAGAGTTAGAGATAAACTCTTCAAATTTAGTGGTGGTCTTCTTCACTTTCCCTAATAAAACAAATCTGTTGAATTTAAACAACTAGAATTCTAATGGCCTTCCTTCCACTCTGATGTTATAGCCTCTATGGGTATGGTCCTAACGAAATAGAAGACCTTTTCTTTAGCCTCTTGCTCAAGCTCCACTCCTTTCTTGCACAATAGTCATTGTAGGAAAGCAGGATCTGCTTATTATGGGGACCCCCACTTGTTGCTAAATGTAATGCTGTTTTTGACTAGACTGACAGGGATTCTGCTTATCAGGACTCCAGTCTATCTGCTTTCTCCTTACACTGTTATGTTATGTACTTGGGTAGATTCCAGATTGGATACAGAGGTACCCTTGTCAGTCCCTCATATATGGTACCCATGTACCCAAGGCATAAGTACCCCAGAGAACTCCCATGAGCTGAAGCATGTATTATGCCACCCATGAGAGGCCATGCACAATGGAACTAATGCTCTCCCATTGCAGCCTGTGTAAGTTGTTGCATGCATCACTTACTTAACCCCTTCCATGCTCATGACGAGCTCAGCTCGTCATGGCATGCACCTCTCAGGTGCTCATGACGAGCTGAGCTCGTCATGACCACACCCGTTTTCGTTGCTGTCCAGCACAGCAGGGGAAAGCACCAAGCAGCGATGTGGTTAAGATATAGCTTTACCATATCTAAGGGCCACTGCACTTAAAACCTATAAGTCACCCCTCTAGCAGGCCTTTACAATCCTGAGGGCAGGTTGCTTGGTTCTAAGTGAATGGGTGCCACAGCATGAGCAAAACACCCCTGCAGCTACAGAGTCCATTCTCCCAGGTTGTCAGTGAAGCAGCCAGATACGACATATAGAGGGGCAATACAGGACCGCGTGATGACCAACTCTGAAACGCCTGAAACTAACCCTATCGTGTTTGGTGCCAAACATGTTGGAATCGTACCCCCACACTGGTAACAGGTGTGAGGGGTATGATTTCACCCCTCAGAAGCGAGCTTTGTGGGGTCCCTTGTGTTCCAGGTACCAGCCTTCAGTCCCGGAGAGCACAAAATCGTTGCTGCCGACCAAAGACACATTTATGCCCTTCTGCTGCTGAGCCAAGCTCAGGCAGAACAATAGACATCCTGTCACACAGAGGTGCGACTACCTCCCAGACAGGACTTAATGTATTAAGGCTGGGTGGGTGCGCTTGCCAGTGACAAAGTCTGCATGAGGGGCACATTTGGTGTCCCTGTGCATAGTCCAGTACAAACCAGTCCTGGGTGCCGTTGGCTCCCGCTCTGGCAAAAAACTGGACAAAGGACATTGGAGTAACCTCCCTAATGCCCAGACCCTCCCCTGGGAGGGTCCCTTGAATCTTTTCAACCCACTCCTGTGGGTACTTAAGGGCTTCCCTGGCTGTAAGACCGTAGCTTCGACCTGGACAAGATCTGAACAAGAAACCACTGACCTTCGACCATCTGGCCACTCTGGACTTCGCTGGAATTTGTTTGGGCCCGACTCAGTCTCCCACTCAGCCTGCTGCATCATATGTGCCTGTGCACCATACAGGATCTGTGCAGGACCTGTGGAGCATCAACAACAACCAAAGATATCTCCATTGGAGTGAAGGAGTCACTCCCCTGCATCCACAGGTACCGCAACAGTGCTGTCTGGCATGCTGATCCTGAGCTCCTACAGACTTCAAAAGCTTCAACAACACAAGAGGTAAATTTCTATGTCCCTTGAAGTCTGATCTGTCCTCTCATCAAGTTTGAGGTCTGAATCCCTTGTGGGGGCTGCAATGCCTTAACCCCTTTGCACCACATACATTTGCAAGGGCATAGGCTTGTTGGTATTTCAAGAACACGTGCATTGGTCTACCAGTAGCCCCAACCTCTAGCAACATTTTCTACCAAGAAATTTGACCTCCTCACACCAAGTGCTCCGTGGGCTGTTGTTTGGTGAAATTGCTTAAGGTCTTCTCATGACTCCTGTGCCTCTAGCCTGTGGGTCCACTTGAGGGTCAACTTTGCTTTTTGTGGTATCTCCTGGTTGCTCCAGGCTTGCCCTGGCTCTCCTGTGTTTGGTGAGTCTCCTGCACCTTAGCATAACTTAACATGTGTATTTGTAAAGTGCACGTTCACCCACAGGTCTCTTGGCGCTGAATAACAGATGTTCATTGTTACCCAACTCAATGGTACTCCTTTTATCGACCTCAGATTGATGAAAGGCTGAGTGGACCTGCCGGGATTTGAACCTGTGATCATGAGGTCGAACATAGACCCCTCCAATGGACACATTACATTAGTCCACTGAGCCACCAGACCTTGCTGGTTCGAACCGTACACATCCATGACCTTCTGGTTGGGTTGCCGTTGCCAATACTTGTTTATGCTCCTGCCGGACACTGACCACTTAGCGCTGGACAACCTTCATGGGAAAGCTCGTAACCAGCTCCTGGTTGTCTTCGACATCTCCTGGTCCCCGTAGCCGCAGATTCAAGGACTCCATCAACTCACCTGAAGCCTCCGACATCAGTGGGCATTTGTCTACCGAGCTCCTGGTAACTCCTAAGTGACTCAGACTCTATCCTCTCAGCTGTCAGGTACTCTTCTACAAGAATCTACCTTTGTATTCCAACAGACACTTTTCTTCGTCCAGCAGCAGCTCTTCTCTGAAGTACTCCATTGGGTTTGACTGTGGTTCCGATGCCAATTCAGACCTATGCACCCGGCTTCCTTGGGATAGGTAAATTGGGTACCTCGGTAACAACAGGTGGGGTGGCTCTCCAACCTTCTGTCTTCGACTGGGTTTATTCGAAGTCCACTGGAGAGGGTCCTTAAACCCTAAAACTTCAACCACGACTTTCCCATAGAATTGTACGGAGCACGCAGTTGTGTTCCCACACGGCACCCATCCTCCATGGGGTCCCTATCTACTCACCTTGAGTGGTTCCTTGGGGTCCCAGCATTTCTACGTCCTCTCAACACTGTCTTGACTTGGGTTGTGGTTAATATATCACTTTCTTAGTATATGGTTTGGTCCCTCCCTGTGGCCCACTGTGTATTAGTGCTATTTACTGTCATTTCTGGGCTTAAGTAGTGTGTGCTTTGTGATTATCTCCGTGTAGGAGATACTGTGTCGTACTAGATGGTAGTTATAAAAATATGTACTTATTAATATAACACTATGTGGTTCTCCTTTCATTTAACCAATACTATAAGATTGCATTCTGGTAAAACAAGCTGCTCAACATTTCTTCAAGACTAAGCCTGAAGGCTGCTCTCCACAGCTACCACTTTGATAGCTTTCTAATGTTATATTTGACCTCTCAAATCACCATAAGCATTGTTTGGACTGGTGCAAGGTTCCCACTTTAATTAGTGAACAACATATACCAGGCTAACTTCTCACAGTCATTATGGGTTATTTTAATATCCATCCCTGCCAAAACGTTTGTCAGATCTTCCAGGATTTCCCCTTTGGGGCGAGGATGTGGCATAGCAGCTAGGGCACTCCGTCTAAAATCTGGGGAACTAGGTTCGATTCTCGGCCATGACGCTCAATATCCTGTGATTCTGGGAAAATTACCTAATCTCCCTTTGCCTAATCAAAATGTATTTGTCCTTGTGAAACGCAACTGGTGCTCTTGTTAAGCGCTCTGATACTTGATACCTTTGCGTCAAGTTTACGCTAAATAAAACTCAGAGAAAAATAAAACTCAACTTTTTATCTTTGAATCTGGTTATGCCAAGCTCTTCCGGACATCCTACCTATGTTGGTAGAGGCTGTGAAACAATAATGAAATATGTATTAATGTCCTCACCTCTATCCTATTTTCTGACTGACTACAGGATTCTATTGTCTGGTTGAAGTGAGAACAATCCACTGGTATTACTGTTAAAGTATTCAAGTTCAAAATTGTTTGTCGACCCCTGCCACCCAACATCAAGCTCCCATGGATCAGGGCAGATGCCTGAAATGGACGAAAGTGATCCCAGAGGAGTTTTGTGGAAACTTTTTTTTGTTAGTAGTGATCTTGAATGCTGCATAACCCCCAATTCTGAGCCTAAAGATGTCTTAAATGTGTTTTCTATACTCTGTGACAGTGTGAGGAACGTCCTCATTGTTAATAGTAGAGACCAGCAAAACACACAAGATGATGGACGGAATGTTTCCCAAATTGGTAAAACATTCACCCCCAGTCACAGATCTGGGTTTAATCCATCGGTATTTTGCTCATCAAGCCACCCCAGTTCAGACATGGCCATATGCAAATCAGTCTTGACCCTGTGCCTCATGGGAACAGTCCAGCCCGAACTGCCAAGCCATGTCTACCCTAGACCAGAATCAAGCATCCTAGGACCAGTTTCTGGCTATCCGCCATCTTCAGCCAGGATAGCTTGACTCCAGTGGCTTAGTGAGCAAGGGCTAAAGAACGGTGATGTATTAAACCCAGATTTGTTGACTGGGTGTGAGTGTTTGATTGGTTCAGATGCTCCGTCCATCACCACCACCTTTTGTACCACTTTGTTCGCCATAAGTTGGCAGGGTATGCTCAGATGTGAGTCCCTTACTCACTTTGCCACTGGATTCAAGCAAGCCGGGTTGAAGACTGCTGAAATTCCAGAAACCGGTCCTCGGAAGCTTGTTTCCGGTCCAGGGAAGGCATGGCTTGGTAGTTCGGGCTGAACTGTTTCTATGAGGCACAGGGTTAGACTGATTTGCATATGGCCATGTCTGAACTGGGGTGGCAGAGTGGGCTAAAGAACGGTGATGGATTAAACCCAGATCTGTTGACTGGGTGTGAGTGTTTGATTGGTTCAGATGCTTCGTCCATCACCACCCCCTTTTGTACCACTTTAATTGTAGAGACCATACTGTTACCAGGGATGAACTTTGGTTTGATCAGGTGTGTTCCCAAGGCCCAACGAGATCTAATGAAGACCCTCAAGCGTTACCCAAGGGATAGAAGGGAGCTGAAACTTCTGTGGTCTTGTAAAAAGGCTATTAAAAGAAAAGAGTCTCTTCTGGACAATGCTTAGGATCAGTAATTGAGTGCAGGCCTCCTTCATGATGGTGCTACTTTTGGAGGGTTCTTCACAGTCCAATTCTAGGAGATGAGGACGTGCCAATTTTGGCCTCCGAGATAAACGAGGATAAATGGTTTGATCATTTTTCACATATTTACTCCCTTGATATGGGGACAGATCCTTTAATACAACCCGCTGTGCAACAGTTTCATTAGATCTGTTTAGGAGTGATTCCATCATCTTGACCCCCTTGTTATCCAAGATACTAAATGCTGCTGTGTTATCAGGTCCTCCTAGTTCATGGGATCAATGCATCATTGTGTCCACTTTCAAAAAGGGCAACAAAGCCGATCCAAGATATTACAGGTCCATCTCCTCGATTGATGTAGCTGTCAAGGTCTTGGGTCAGGTGATTTTAGAAAGGCTATTCCTGTGCGCCAAGGAGAACAGCACAATTTTTTAATTATAGTATGGGTTCACGCCTGGCTTAACTACCATCAAACAGTGCCTGAACCTGTACCTAATAACCCATAAGTGCACTGTGGCTAAAAAAGCACCTTCTTCCTGGGTTTTATGGGCCTTACCTTTGCATTTGATCTGGGGAATCGCACACAGCTGTGGTCAATGATATTGCCAATGGCAGTAGATCCAGCATTGGTGTCCTTCCTCGGGGACATTCATAAGGACATGTCTGCATCTGTGAGGGTCGGGCAGGATCGTTGTTTTACAAGATCTTTTTCCTTAAACCGAGCTGGTATGCAGAGGTATATCCTGGCCCCATTCTTGTTCACCATTTATACTAACCACTTAGAGGTAGTATTGCTGGACCAAAAATATGATGTTACCCATATGGGCTCCTGTTCGTTACCAGTTCTGCGTTACTCAGATGATGCCATTGCAAATGCAAATGTTACTTGAAGCCTTTGCAGATTTTATGGATCATTTCGCTCTCTCCATAAAGCACACATAATCATATGTAATGGTTATCAGTGCTAAGCCCACAAAACATAAAGCTTTTTTGTAATAAATAAACATTACACAAGTTCATACTTTGAGCGCCCTGGATATCTTGTTTGTTGATAGGAACACATTGGGACTCTGTTCACTTCAAAAAGACTCATATTCGCTCTTGGGGAGCAGTCACCGATTTTGGCATAAGGTTGAGTAAGAAACCAATTAAGGCCCTTCTCCTAGTCTACAACTCCAAATGTGTGTCTGCCACATTTTATTGTAGTGATATATGGGGGTTACAGGATCTAAGTGTCATCTAGGTTGGGGATAATCGGTTTGCCAGCTGTATCCTAGCTGTTTTGCAAAGTATTTCAACCTTTGCTGCTCATGAGGAATTGGATATTAAATATATCTCGGATACCATTGCACTGTTACAGTAGATATCTGTGTGGTACAAGAGTGAACCAATCTTGAACAGATTGATTATTAGGGAGTGTCCAACCCTAGTCAATGTAAGAGCAATCTCATAGCTCAAATATATAAAATCAGAGTTTACTACAATGGGCGGTCCGGATTTATATATTTCATACTGCGAAATGATAACTATAGCAGATTACGAGTGGATTAAAAACAGTGTCTCCATCCATGTGGCTGCTTCAAGGGAAGGTAACAAATTACAGAAACCTGCTGCTCATGTCCATTGCCTGATGTACTTCCAACTGAATCATACTTGACATTGACCTATATCTAGGCTGCCTTACCCACCAAGCTTTTCGAAAAGCTTATGAATTTGCCAATGACAGATTTTTTGGATGACAACATTTTCTGAATGACACGTCACCTAGGTTTCACAAAGGCCGTTATACGGAGTCGTACAAAAGGGGCTGGTGATGGACGGAGCATCTGAACCAATCAAACACTTGCACCAAGTCAACAGATCTGGGTTTAATCCATCACCGTTCTTTAGCCCACTCTGCCACCACAGTTCAGACATGGCCATATGCAAATCAATCTGACCCTGTGCCTCATGGGAACAGTCCAGCCCGAACTGCCAAGCCATGCCTTCCCTGGACCGGAAACAAGCTTCCTAGGACTGCAAGCCTGGCTGAAGATGGCTGTAATGCCAGAAACCGGTCCTAGGAAGCTTGAGTCCGGTCCAGGGGAGGCATGGCTTGACAGTTCGGGCAGGACTGTTCCCATGAGGCACAGCGTCAGACTGATTTGCATATGGCCATGTCTGAACTGGGGTGGCAGAGTGGGCTAAAGAACGGTGATGGATTAAACCCAGATCTGTTGACTTGGTGCGAGTGTTTGATTGGTTCGGATGCTATGTCCATCACCACCCCCTTTTGTACCGTTATACTGAGTCAGCATTAATAGTAGCCACAGCGATAATCAAGGCATCCGTGGACAAGGGTAGTAATGCTGCCCTTGACCTACCTGACCTATCTGCAGCGTTCCACACAGTCAATCATGAGCTCTGGATTGACCAGTTGTGGGGTTAGGGATTTGAGGGTGTTGAGTTCTCACTATTGCGCTCATTCCTGACCATATTCAATCTGTTTCCCTAAAAGATTTTGCATTAGAACCTTTTTCTTTACCATGTGGGGTTCCACAAGAATCGTCTTTAAGCCTTACTCTTTCCAACATGTACGTCACATCTCTAGGGAAATCTTTTGGGTTCAAATTGTTTTCGTACACTGATGACACCCACATTATGAGATCTCACTCTAGCAAAGGTCCAGATATGAGCATCATATTTCATAACTGTATGAGTACTGTGTGCCAATGGATGGACAATTGTCTTAAATTAAATTTGTCAACAACTGAAGTTATCCTATTTGGTAACAACACCTCTTTCTGTTCCCTTACTTGGGGGCCAGATGACCTTAGTTCTCCTCCGATCAGAGTAAAAAAAAAAAAGAGAAATCTTGGTGTTTTAATTGACGACAAACTCACATAAAGGAAACCAGGCAATTAAATGATCTCTACCCCCTTTTACACCTTGCGTATTAACAGGAAATGTGATCTATGGAAAGCAGTCATTATAGCCTTTGTGCTATTTAGAGTTGATTATTTAATAATGTGGCTGATCCCTCCAACAAGCTTTCCTCCTGAAAAGCAGGAGTTTTGTTATTTACACTGCACAGAACCAAAACTTGCTCCCTTTACGACTCAAAACAGCTCCATCCCTGCTCTTGTTTTGAAAACCTGCCTTTTCAGTCTAAATGATTCTAGCTTGCTCCGTAAGGCTTAACTTCCTGGCTTTTTTGCCAAAGCATCTGCAACCTGCTCACTAACCCTGTCACTTAGCGCCAAGATGCCTCCGGGTATTTGCTTGCACTTCACAAGTATATACAGTATATCAAATCACATAGGTAACTAATGCTTAGCACTGCCAGCTATTGACAAGGTTTAGTCATAAACTCTTTGTACAATGAAACCGCTTTCCCAAAGCCTAGACTGCTTATAGTTCTCTATCTTATCCCCCCCTCTGAGTGCAATTAAACATCGTCCCAGACCATTGCCCATTTTGTATTATTATAAGGAAAAGATTTTTAATACTCTCTTTTAAAAGTTTTAAAATTCATATAAGTGCGGCCTGCTATGCTACACCTCCTGGTGCTTAATGATTTTTAAACTTGCGTGTGAGTAGACAATATTCTAAGTAGTGCAGTTAAGCTTCAAGAGGCCTGGATTTAATTTTGTCATGGGCTTTCAGGTCTTTATTGCAGTGTCTTGTAAACAGTGGGAATTCTTTCGGTTCCCACTGTACACCGTAGGCCAGTGACTTAACCGTTGGAGAGAGAACTTGAAGACAGGATTAGAATGTTAAGTTCTGACTTACATGCAGCAGAATAACTATGTGTAAAATTACTCTCCGTGGGTGATGTGGTTATTGGCGAGTTATTGAATTGGCATGATGCTATAAATGGCAGCGTGATAGGAGATGCAAAGCCTGTACATTGAATGTTGTACAACAGATAGTTTACTGTGGTACAGCAAACTGCTTGTGCATGCCATGTGTGCCACAGTTAAAGTGTAGAATCAACTCTGGAACTGGTGGAGTCTCAGAGCAACACCAGCCTGTGTAAAACACTTAAAGATAAAGAAAGAGACATTGAAGGTCTATGTATCTTGGCCAGGAATTGCATGAAGCGGCTGCAAATAAAAGGTACTGCGCCTTTACATAAATTCATGCCATCTGCCATACGGAGTAAGAATGCTAAAGGCGGATGCAACCAGGTTAAGAAAGCAGCACACAGCAATAGTTCAGTACAGATGAAACTGAAGTTTATGTGCTATGGAAGTTTAACCAGGTGTTTGCAAATAAACATTTACGCACAAATCTGCCTTAATATCATAACTTTACTTGCTTTCATGGACTACTAGTATACAAGGTTTATCTACTTACCTAAACCATTTGTGAATCATTGTGCCACAATGTGATACAGGGTGGACCCAGAAAGAGGGGTGAGGTTGTGCTAGTGGAGTAGAACCTGAAAGTAGCGGCCCACCACCAAAGTTGCCAGGTAGGGGCTCAGAAGAACTTCCTAGAGCCATCAAATAAAGAGTTCCGATGGAGAGCCAAGGCGAGATCCAAGCTCCACAAGTCATTAAGGCTGACCTTAAAGTCAGAACGTTACGAGGTGATGGAGAAGCTTTGCCTGATTGAGTTCCACAAGAAGCACTTGAGAGACCACTAATGTCCAACAATTTTGCTGCATTTGATACTGCCAAAAAAAAAACAATAGTGGCAATAGATGAACGGCATGGATAGAGACTTTTGAAGATTTCATAGATGCAATAGATGAAAAAGATTATAAAAAGGATTATGCAACATATGAGGATCATTGTTGGTGAAGGAGTGAAAGAAGCCAAAAAGAAAGATACCACAAGAAGGTGAAGTGACATACAATCAAATCATAACAGCCTTAAATGTCAAGTTTAATCCAGTGCAAACGTGGATTATGAAAGATACATATTCAGTCAGGAACGCTAGAGGTCAGGAGTTTGTTGAGAGACTGAATGTTCAGGTGAAACACTGTAAATTCAATGACTTTAATGATGAAGAAGCTGCCAGCCTCAAAGTAATCGATGAATGTACGTCCGATTCCTTCCAATGGTGAATGCTGAAGAAAACTCATAACTTGGAACAAGTCTTCAAGGCTGCTTATGCTGTAGAGCCTGCTGGTCATCAAGAAACTGGCATGCAGGCCAGAGGTGCCCAATATGCATAAGTCATGAGCATATAAAGTAAGCCAAAGTACAAGGCCGATGGACACAAATCGATGTCTCCACAGAAAAATAAAACTTGTTACAGATGTGGACTGTCATTCCTACATGAAGGTAAATGTCCTGCCATTAGACAGATATGCATTGGCTGTGGTAAAGTAAGCCATTTAGTTACCACTTGAAAAAGCAAAGGGGAAAAGTGCGCCACAGAGTGAAGACAAAAGGGCTGATGGAGCGCTACCTCAGCAATGTTAGACATGCTCCCTCAAGCCAAGTGTTCACATCAATTGAGGCAAATCCAGTGAAAGTGACCATGACAATTGTGCGAGTCGATATTTAATTCAAAAAGGCATGCACCAAAATCATTCAAACATTGTTTGAAGATCACTCTAAAAATACATTAGTGTTGGATACCATTCATAATTGATTGTGGTGTGCCAATAAACATCATGCCTGAGGAGAAGTATAAAGAAATGTCTCCGTTACCACAACTTACAATGTCAAAAACTAAAATAATCATATGGGCTGCTTCGAAGCCCTTAAAGATTCAAGGTTCCTGTATAGCCACAATGAAACATAAGAAAACTGTGGTACAAGCACCTTATTTATGTACTTCAAGGAACAGCTTCAATGGTCTGTTTGTTGAGCTTCAGCACTGCTTCTGATATGAGACTGATATCCGTGAGCAACAATATGAATGCCCATCATTAAATTGTAGGTCAATTTCCTTCATTATTTCATGATTTAGGACAACTCAAAACAATGAAAGTAAGGTTACACATAACTGAAGATGTTTATCCTGTTGCTCAAAGACACAGACAAATTGTGCTCCACTTGCGCGAAGCTGTTGAAAAGGAACTTTAATCTTTTGCTCAAATGTGGAATTGTTGAACAGTTCACTGGTCCACCTCCATTGGTTTCTACCATTGTAGTTGTGCATAAAAGAGACAGTGAAGGAGCTTTACACATATGAGTTAACATGCATCAAGACAAAAAGACAATTGAGTGAGAGAGACATCCCAGTCCGCACATTGCTGATATGATAACTCAATTGAATGGGGTTAAGTTCTTGTCTCGACTAGACTTAAATAAAAGATATCACCAATTGTACTTGGATAAAAATCCAAGTACATTTCAACCTTTTCTACACATACTGGTCCGTTTCGCTATATTCAATTGAGTTTTGGTGTATCTTCTGCTGCCAAACCTTTCCAAGAGGTCATTTGACATGTCATACAGCCTGTTGTAAATGCATTTAACTACTCTGATGACCTATTTGCTTTCAGAGCCATACAGAAACAGCATGACAAAGTTCTCATGCAAGTATGTCGGTTGTTGAATGATGCAGGTTTAACTTTGAAAGCTAACAAATGTGAATTTCACAAGAAAAGCTTGAATTTTTGTTGCCCATGTTTTTACTGATGGGAGCATGAATCTAGATCAAGACAAAGTGCAAGCGTTATCCCCTGCAAATACCCCACAAGACATTTGCATGTAATGATCATATCTTGGAATGGGCAGTTACTGTTCTAGATACAAACAAGACTTTTCTACGATCAGTGCAAAGTTATGAGAATTAATGAAAAATAATTTGTCAGAACTCTTGTGAAAGTGAGAAGAGCTTCCAAAAAATTATGCAAACTATTGAGTGCCACAGATATGGCCTACTTGGATCCCAAGATTCATACAGAGGTTTTAGTTGACGCAAGGCCTGTCCGATTAGGCGCAATCCTTGCACAGCACAACGGACAGCATAATGCTCGGAGACCTATTGTTTGCATACGCCAGTAAAAGCTTGTCATAAACGGAACGTGCTTACTCGCACCCTGAGAAAGAAAGTTTGATAGCAGTTTGAGCTTCTGAATATTATCCATGTATTCTTGTACGGAAAGCCTTCCACCGTTGTGACTGATCATCAAGCACTGTTGATGATATTTGGCAATCCCAAAGCCAAAATGCCTCCTTAAATTGAGCATCGGGGTATGAGGTTACAAGAATACAACTATACAGTTCTTGATGATCCAGGGAAAGATCAGAATCCTGCTGGATCTATTTCCTCGAGTGACATTACAGTATCCTGGTACCCCATCTAAGACAGTGTAGGGCTACCTCAACTTTATTGTAAACCCAAGCACACCCTTTGCCATGTCTTTAGAACAAATTGCCACTGACACAAGCCAAGATAGTGATAAGTTAAAGTTAAAAGACATTATTGCACATCAGTCAGCACTCTAGACCTCTCACTAATGACAATGAGTGTTTGAAGTTCAAAAATGTAAGAGATGAACTTTCAGTGGCTCAAGAAGGCCTCGTCATTCTGCAAGGTACACAACTTGTTATTCCTGAGAGTCTACAATAAAAAAAGTGATTGACATTGTCCTGGAGGCACATTGAGGAATAGTTGCCACCAATATAGCTCTCCATGACTAAGTCTGATTTCCTTACCTCGATGAAATGATCAAAAAAGAATTAAAGACTTATCATACATGCAACTGTCTTTTATCTCAAGTTATTCAGCACCCTTTAAAAATATCTACATCATGCTTAGGATAGAATTCCTATTGGTTTCTTTGGTCCTCTTGAGAATGAACATCCTCTTCAAGTCATTGTTGATGAATACTCTGTTTTCCATTGTAGAAGTTTTTTTATCCACTACACATGAAAAGGTTATTCAAAAATGTTATGGCATCTTTGTGACATCGGGTGTACCTACATTCATAAAATCTGACAATGGCCAACACTTTAATAATCAAGAATTCAAAGACGTTCTAAATCATCTCAATATAAAGCATCAAAAAAGCACTCCTCTTTGGCATCAAGCCACTTACCTGGTAGAACAGCTCATGAGTACTTTCAAGAAAGCTTTTCAGCTTGCTGCATTGGGGAAGCTCGACCTCAAAGTTGTTAAGAACACTAATCTTTGAGCTTACCATTTGACCCCTCATTCAACGACCGAGGAAAGCTCTACCACTCATGTTTGGAAGAACCAGGACAACGAAGCTGCCCCAATGGACTACTGCAGATTAAAGAGCGAGGAAGACATTCATACTAAGGACTTTGGTCGCAAACAGAAGATTAAAAGACATTCTGACAGGTGACGCCTTTACAAGAGTAGATCGAGTGCTTGTCAGACAACACAAGAAAAGAAAGTCTGATAATCCTTTTGAGGCTGAGCCCTTTGCCATCATTAACACCAAAGGACACATGGTATCTGTCCAGAGTCTGGGGAAGTCCCTATTGAGAGATTCCTCTCATTCGACATATGGCCCATCACTCACCAATCATCAATGTCAATGTAGAGACTGGGTCCAAACAGACTGTTGATGACTCTGTATATGCTGATGATACCACCTCACTGGTGCAGATCAAAGGCACTTCGACCGACAGTTCCTGGTTTCCAGTGACCTGATCAGGACGTGTCGCAACGCTTGATTGAAAAATTATAATTTCCTAGATAGATAGATAATACACAATTCCGGTAACAGAATTTTTGCCCAGCGCAAAGTATCCCAGTTATTGGTCCCCACCAGTATTATATTACAAACATATAAAAACATCAAAGTACTGAGATATCCACATTACCAACAATTCACAATACTTCTTCTTGATTGGTTTCATAAGTTGTTTTTATTCGGTCTTCAAGTTTACTTTTTGTGTCAATACATCCACAATAGCCCTAATTACTGTAAGCAGTCAGACCAAAGCCAACATGTGTTTTGCTCTCCACTGTGCTTCTTCAGGGATGTTACAAACCCACAATTATTCAAATTAAAATCTAAACATAATCTAAAATCATAATTAAAAACATAATACCTCTATTTAACAACACACTTTTCAGAATTGGTAATACGGTTTTTATGCAATTCTTGTCAAGGCTACAAAGAGTACATTGACTCGATGTTCTCTATTGCCACCTTTATACATATTCTGTATATTGGTAACATTTCCTGTCATTGGATTGATGGTTGCATCACAACAGTAGCACTCAATTCTATCCACCCCAATAACCACAACTTTATTACAAATGCATTGCATGAAATATTCTCAGAAAACCTCCACTCTTGTAGTAGTTCTGCTTCTAAGCAGTCTAACCACCTGGACCATACCCTTTGATATATGCATTGCATGGATTTCCTCAGAGAACCTACATTCTTGCAGTGATTCTGCTTCATTGTAGTAAATCCCCCATACCCCTAATACTTGTATTAAGGCACAATCACCAATGTTATTTCTAATATTATCACAAGAAAAGTTCCTGAACTATTTTTACCTTTAAGTTTTGTTCCTGGTGGGGGCGTGGCCTGGCGCACGGCAAGATGGCTGCACTGTAGTATTGCACTGCCGGCTGCCTTTCACATCCTTCACTATCCTGCTCCTTGAACGCCCACTGCTGCTACCTGCGGAGCTTATTTAGTAGCCACTGCGACGAGCTACCAGAAGCTGCCATCGGCGGTGAAAACGAAGGCAGCTGGACCTTGAAACGAGTGTTGGAACTTTTACCCATTCCATTGCTGGCAGCTGGGCGCTCGCAGCGCGGGCCGCCTGAAACAACGCTGCTCCTGCGGACGGGACGCAAATTCAATGACGCCGCTTAGAGGGAGGTGAGCGGCTTGTTGCACCGGCGCTGAGGCTCCCGGGTCTTCTGCTGCGGGAGCCGATCATCCTGAAGGTGAGCGCCTGAGGCAGGAACGGCGGGCGCTGAAACTATGCGAGCCGCTGGCCTGAGATATTGAAGTAGGCCCCTACAAGGCGCAATAATGTGCGTATTTTAGGCCTACCGGAGTCCACAAATGTGGGGCGGCTGGAAGACTACGTAGAAACTATGATCAGGGACAACCAGCGAGGCCGAAAATTTCTCCACCATGTTTACCATCGAGCGCGCCCACAAATCCCTGGTGGCGCGCCCACAGCCTGGTGCCCCATCTCGGCCCATTATCGCAAGACTATTGAACTTTAGGGATCGGGACACCATACTATGCACCACTAAACAGAAGGGCAACGTCCTATTCTTCCCGGATTTCACAGCCACGGTCCAGGCAGCACGCAAGGAATTCCAAGGAATCAAAACACTCCTCATGAAAGAACAGATCACAATGCTATGTCCTGCCTGTTTCCACATCGGTACTGAAGGTAACGCTAAGATATTTGTGAACCCGAAGCTGGCCATGGACCACGCCAGCTGCTGCGAAGGACACCACGATCTTCCACTCAGACTTCCGACATTGATGACTGAAGACAGTTTTCCCTATTTCACTGTGTATGCTTTGTTATATGATGTCCTACTGCTAAAGATTACACGAAAACAATGTTTATCTCCTATTTCTTGCCTGAATCAGGCCTACCAATATGTTACCGACATGTGTCCATAACTCCATTTATACGCACGCCTTATTCACCCATGTATAACAATTTCAAGATGTTTGAATAATATTAACAGACTGCTTGCATGTAGAGATTACTCTTTTTGCCCCATAATTATGGACACAATGGCAATGATAAGATTTGGTATTATATGCATTTGCGTTGATTTCTGTGCTGAGATGGTCGCATTGCTCAATAGGTATATACTTATTGTTCTAGTATAGTGGGCTAAAAGTTGGGAGCGCTAACAACTCAAAAGGCGGCCCCTTCCCGATCTGTCGGGGAGTGGTTGTAGCCACTACGTCCCCTGTTGGGTGTACCCCACTACTACTTTTTTACATTGTACTGTTTGGTTCTTAGGGTTGGTTATGACATTGGGATTTGCCTTTGGCAAGATTGGGTTAGCTAAAGTGGGTGGGGGGAAGAGTTGGGTACAGTTTCAAAATATTGCAAACCGCGAGATCAGAGTTTCAGATATGGCAACAACTCTGGACATGAGACACAGTGGGTGCCAATCAATGTACACAGAGTATGCATCAGGATTTTTACACACAGATAATGGGTGAAGATTATAGGTGCATGACATGGAACGTTTGTGGACTCAACACCCCAAAAAAGATAAGGCAGGTGCTGAACTATTTGTACAGACACAATGTACAGATTGCCCTATTGCAGGAGACACACATGAACAAGCACACAGACACTAAAATTGCTCACAAATGGTCAGGGTTCCCATTGGCATCGTCCTACTCCACTTATGCACGGCGCGTACTTATCTTGATCAAGAAGGGCGTCACATTCTGGCCTACGCATACTCATACGGACTCGGAAGGTCATTGGGGCATGGTACGGGGCAAACTGAGCATGATCAACCTCACAATTATTAATATGTACGGACCTGTGGTAGAAGATCCCACACCTTTTATACAGATGCTTACTACTCTACGCTCATGGCCCAAAACAGCTATAATATGGGGGGGGAGGGGGAGGGGGGGCGACCTCAACAAGCATCTCAACCAACAGGTCAACAAATTGAACCCGGCAGGTGCCCGTACACTTAAAGTTGCCCAATGTATCCGCAAAGCTATGGCAGAACTGGGTCTGGCTGATGTTTGGCGGTTACGTAATGATCAGATTAAGGAAGGCACACTTATCACACCCGCCTACAACAGTTGGTCCCGTTTGGACTACTGGTTATTAAACGAAGACACAAACAACGGGGTTGCTCATGTACACAATTTGCCCTGCACCCTATCAGATCATAATCCTGTCTACCTGCAGTTGCGAATCCCTGCTAATCCCCATCGTCCCTTTACATGGCGCTTCTGTGCTGAGGCAATGCTCGATCCTATTTTCAACTAAGCCATAAGAACTACCATAATTAACTACTTCAATGAGAACACTGGCTCAGTGGACAGTCAAGTATCCCTCTGGGAGGCATTCAAGGTGACAATAAGGGGGGGGGCTGTATTAGCACTGCATCCGGTATTTTGAAAGACATCAGAAGTCAACTCTCCAAAACCGAGACTGCCCTAGACGGGTTGGAGAAGGAGTACTGGACATCACCATCTAACGCAATACTTGCCTGCATACGCAAACTTTTAGCAGAATATGACAAATTAGCTGAAAAGGAGGCCAGTTATATGCGGGGGGAGACATTTAGCTAGAGCATATGATGAAGGTGGTCAACCTGGCAGGCACTTAGCCACTAAACTACAAATCCGTGCAAATCATAATCACATTGACAAGATCAGTGATGGTAACCGGTCAGAACATTACACCCCACAGGCCATAGTAGAACAATTTAGGGACTGTTATAAGACACTGTATACCACACAGGGCAATGTGGCTGAAGACACCATGACGAAATACTTGTCAGACATAGCATGTGCATGGCTATCAGATGCACATCAGGAATATTTATCTCTGCCCATGTAAATGTAAATGTAAATGTATAGGCATTTATATAGCGCACTACTTACCCGTAGGGTCCCAAGGCGCTTCGACTGCTGCGAAACCCTTCCTGGCTTCCCTGAGAGATGGTCCCTTAATGGGTATCTCCAGGGTGAGACCAGGCATCCCCGGCGGTCTGGTGGGGCCGTTAGTGAAGATGAGGCAAGCTAATGCCCAGAGTTGCCGAGTGTGATCGCTGATCAGAGTGGGCACCGAGGCGAGAGAATTATCGAGTCCGCTGACCCTGGTCCAGAAACCTGCCGCGCCGGGAATCGAACCCTGGTCCCGGGCCGTCCTCTGCTCTCGGGTCTGCCGCCTCTAACCAGTGAGCCACACTACTTCACTCATAAATGAGTCAGATGTTAAAGACGCTATTCTCTCCCTTCCCTATGGCAAGGCCCCGGGCCGGATGGTCTAACAGCAGAATTTTACAAAGCTTATGTGGACCTTCTGGTATCCCATTTATTGGAAATGTACTCCGAGGCAAACAAAGCTGGCAGACTACCCCTCTCTTTAAGGGAAGCCATGATCATTACCCTCCTCAAAAAAGACAAATCACCTACCTCCTGTGAGTCCTACCGCCCTTATCACTGATTAACCTCGATGCTAAGCTATTGGCAAAAATACTAGCTACAAAGATTCAACCTTTGATGCCCCTCCTCGTACTCCCTGGTCAATCTGGGTTTGTTCCAGAAAGATCCACTTCACATTATATGCGCACTATTTTTTCCATGTTCCACATACTTAACCCCGACTTGCCAGCGGCCGCTATCATGCTTGATGTGGCTCAAGCATTCGACTCCATAGAATGGAGTTATGTTTCACATTTTACGCCAAATGGTGTTCCCTGATGTCATAATACAGTGGATCTAGATTTTATACACCAACACGTCCGCCAGAATGCGCGTGGGCAGCCATGCCTCTATACCATTTCAGATATAACGTGGCACCAGGCAGGGTTGTCCTTTGTCCCCTCTCCGCTCTCGTGCTCGAACCACTTGCTTGTAAGATTCAACAGTGTCACAAAGCACCTGCCCTCAATTTTAAACCCAGACCAGTCGGCATGGCCATGTACGCAGATGGCATGGTCTTGTTTATTAGAGATCCCCAACACCACCTATCCCCAGTTCTCCGAGAATACATAACATTTGGTCTATTCTCTGGAATTACAATTAATTGGGAGAAATCTGTCATCATACCGTTAACTACGATCACATCCCAGCCCAACCTGGAATACCCTTTATTATGGACAATGGACCCCGTTAAATATCTCGGTATCTGGGTGCATCGAGAGCCTGAAATTGAAGTCGGAGAAAATTACGGTTGGGCATATGACACATTAGAACAACAAGTGGATAGATGGCTGCACCTGCCACAGTTCCTGGCGGACCGCATTGCAGTAATAACAAGCATTTAAAATGCAATAGGTCTCGCATTCGGAAAGTTTGAGCAATTATCTGATTGTAAATGACAAATTTTTTATTTGTGTTGGTTTTGAAAATAGCGAAATTAATACCTTTGTCATTTACAATGCCAATAGTTAAAACTTTCGCAAATGTGACACCTATAGAATTTGTAATGCAATATGTGTTGTATTTACGTGACTTACATGTATTGATATTACAAATAACAATGGTTTTTATTTTTTTTAAATAATACTTAAATAAAAGTTATTGTAATTTATAATGGCAATAGCTTAAACTTTTGTAAATAACTTTTGTGAAGATTATGTTCAGTGTATTTTATTCTGACAAAAATACAATAACAGAAGTGAAATATTAACATATTTTTGTGACATTTGTATTAAAGCTTGAAATATTGAGAGAACATATTTGAACCAGTGATGCCGTGGTGGTGCTGAGTGATGCTGTTGTTGCACTGGGTGATACTGTTGTTGCGCTGAGTGATGCTGTGGTTCCGTTGAATGATCCTGTGGTTGGGCCAGTGATCCTGTGGTTGCGCTGAGTGACGCTGTGGTGGCACTGAGTGGTGCTGTGGTGGTGTTGAGGGATGCATTCTTGGCCCTGAGTGATGATGTGGTGATGCTGAGTGATGATGTGGTGTTTCTGAGTGATACTGTGGTGGTGCTGAGTGATGCTGTGGTGCTGCTTAGTGATGCTGTGGTGGTGCTGAGTGATGCATTATTGGCCCTTAGTGATGATGTGGTGTTGCTGAGTGATGCTGTGGTAGCCCGGAGTGATGCTGTGGTAGTCCCGAGTGATGATGTGGTAGCCCCGAGTGATGCTGTGGTAGCCCCGAGTGATGCTGTGGTGGCCCCGAGTGATGCTGTGGTAGCCCCGAGTGATGCTGTGGTGGCCCCGAGCGATGCCCCGAGTGATGCTGTGGTGGCCTCGAGTGATGCTGTGGTGCCCCGAGTGATGCTGTGGTGGCCCCGAGTGATGCTGTGGTGGCCCCGAGTGATGCTGTGGTGGCCCGAGTGATGCTGTGGTGGCCCCGAGTGGTCCTGTGGTGGCCCGAGTGGTCCTGTGGTGGTGCCGAGTGGTCCTGTGGTGGTGCCGAGTGGTCCTGTGGTGGTGCCGAGTGGTCCTGTGGTGGTGCCGAGTGGTCCTGTGGTGGTGCCGAGTGGTCCTGTGGTGGCCCCGAGTGGTCCTGTGGTGGTGCCGAGTGGTCCTGTGGTGGTGCCGAGTGGTCCTGTGGTGGTGCCGAGTGGTCCTGTGGTGGTGCCGAGTGATCCTGTGGTGGTGCTGAGTGATCCTGTGGTGGTGCTGATTGATCCTGTGGTGGTGCTGAGTGATCCTGTGGTGGTGGGCGAATAAGGAGGGAACTGCAACTCTTAGTTAAAGTGAAAGTACAATAACCGCTAATGTCTCCTTGCAAAAACTAAGAAAAATATATATCTATTGACAGAGTGCGCAAAACAACTAGCAAATAGTAATAAAACACAATAAAGACATAGCCGTGCACAAGTAAAACAAAAATGGCAATATTTCCAAGCACACGACACACGCCTGTTTGTCCCAGTAAAAAACAATAATAACTAATTAATGCTTAAATTGCGAAGCACATAGCTAATGTTACCTTGGCGTTTTATAAGAATACAAGATAACAAAACAAGCATGCGTGTGTTGTGTGCATGGAAATATTTCCATTTTTGTTTCCCTCGTACACGGCTAGGTCTTGAATGTGTTTTATTCCCAATAAAAGAAAGGCCGTGCACGAGTGAATAGTGAATGTGTAAATTGCCAAGCACACAGCGAATGTTACCTTAAACTTGTGTGAAAAGAAAGTGTTTCCGCTAACCGCCACTGAAGCATGCAATTTTGCTATTCTTGGTCGGATGTGTGACCTTGAACATGTTTGATTGATGTAAAACAAGTCTTTATGCTAAAAAGTGTGCCCACATCCTCCAAACAGGAATATATTGAGATATGGGTCCAATTTCTCCGAAGCAAATGAGCATCTTAAACAAGCCAGATGGCATCAGACAGGCTTAGCATATGGCGTAGCTCTGTCGAAAGGAGCAGGCATCGGTTGGGCTGGCAGAATGACTAACTGCATGTCATGGGGTGGAGTTGTTCGAATTCTGCAGATTTGGTTTTGTTGCATCAGCTTGCGAGCATACAGCTTTTTGCCTGTCTCCTCCCTGCATCCTACATTTAACACAACTGATGCAAGCGCCTCTAGCGATGAGCAAATGCGAGGTGATTAATTCAGCTGCCCAGGGCGGTTATGCACTTAATCTGTCCCCATTGTCCTAGTCGGTTATTTGCTCTTTGGAATCAAAGGCGTTGGTAACAGGCCGTCTTTGTTTACGTCGAACCGTGCGTTTAGGGCTCACCTAGAGACTGCGTTCTCCGACGATGCAAAACATCCCCGCCCTTATTTCAGTTCTCACAGACTCCTGATGTACAACCATCAATACAGTGGTCACATTTGTACTTCAGTAACGGGGCTGCTGTTATTCTTACAGTTGTAATCTGCAGCTAGATGCCTGGCATTTTCTTGGTTTCTCTGGCCACGGGCTGATGTCTTGTGTGGGAATGTTACATTTCCCATTGGTGACTGAGGCTGTAACGACCGGATTTTCGGACAAGATGGAATCAGCTCCTAGGAGCCCCTCTAACCCAGTCGGAACGTAATCACCTCCCTCCTTAGAACCTATTTGCAATGGGTATAGATATATATATATGTATATACATTTCGTACCTAAGGATAGGGCAAATAGCAATAAACATGCATAGATTTCTACAATATCCTATTCATACCAGCTAGTCTCGCGGCTACTTAGGCCCAGACTAATCTACCCTGGGGCAGATCTGATTATGTACCCTTACACACTGATCTCTCTCAGTGCTCACTCGACACGCAATCCGGCGTGCCTACACACGGGCCTGCAGTCCCAGTGCTCTCATTCACTCATCCAGTCCACAATCCGGCGGACCTCCACACCGTGTCCTCCCGGTGCTCTCATTCACTTACACACGATCCACAATCCGGCGGATCTCCACACCGTGTCCCCCCGGTGCTCTCATTAACGCCGCATACCAACGACGATCACTTTGCTATGAACACTTATGGAAGAAATCTCTCATTGTCTACTCAGGATAAAACTACGATAATAGAATTTAGTATGGCTTTCCGAATTGAAATATGTACCTTTTGCTCTTGGCATCATACGTTCCCTCTCTCCCTCATTGCTCAGTCATTTCTTACCTGACCGAGATTCGCATCCGTTCATGCAAACAATGCCTGACTAGAAGACCAGGTTACCCTGATTGAACAAGAATACAAGGCACATGTCGGTTCACTAAGAACTGGGGTATTTTTATTACAATAATTATAAACACAACACTATATGATAATATATATATATATATATATTCTGCAAAGAAAAGTAAAAGGTTAGAATGTGCACTCTATAAGGGAATGGGCAGATGTCACCTGATTAATGTGAAGTCGGGGTTCAGCAGTCATCTAGGTTCCCTTCTCGTCTGTGTCTTGGCTCGTCTCGGAATCACACCTTAGCAGTCACGAGTACACGTCTGCACCGCTATGCTCGATCTCCTCTGCTTCCCTCCAAGTCACTGGAACCTCTCTCGTTATTAGCTGCTGTCTCTCTCTGTCTCTGATCGTTCTGCGCTATTTCTCCTTCTCCTTCAATCTTTCTCAGAGAGTCTCAGCTTTCTCGGACTTCAAAATGGCGACTGTCTGCCTGGAAATAATTAATGACATAGATGCTAACGGCTAGCTGCCGCCTACAGACTGACTGACTCATTGCCTAACACTTTCGCTAATATCGAAGCCTGTCCCTTCATGGAAAGTTACGGCCAGTAACCTGCCGCCCACCAAATTCTTGTACCTCCCCGTACCAAGGACACGTTCCCGGCCGGCCTGAAGTTGTGTCTTCGGAGTGGAGAAAAATACAGTTTTTCGATAAGGGCCAGCCTGAGCCGGTTCTCTCCAAGCGAACAACACCTCGAAACTAAAACATTACACTTGACCTAGAAAGCCTCTCAAGCTACCAGGCAGAGGGCAAGATGGAGTCTGTCCCGTTTAAGGCCTACAAGGCCCGAAATAAGCATAACTCCATAGAAGGTATACTAACACTCTTGCAAAAAGACGGATCATCACTAATACTAATATATCTATCCCCTAGCTTAAGTTTATAAGCCCTGATCTAAAGAAAAGGGTACGAAAATGCACTACTGTGCCTCATGGATAAGTCCTGTTTATAGTCCTAATCCCTATACTATAAGGGTAATAGGCTGGAGTCATCTTCCATCATCCTCCCTCCAAAGAGGGCCGAAAAAGTCGGTCATTACACTTCACCCTTGACTCCAGTCTATTAACCATGTTCTATATGGAACTAACATCAGCGGAAGAATAATAAGAAACAAAATTAACTGATCTATTTCTCTTGCTAAATTTACAGTATTGGAGTAGAGAAGGAATGCACTGAATAAAGCAGCAAATAGCTACTAAAATACAAATAGAAATCATAACACCCCCTAAAATCTGTCGTAAAGAATGTAAGTCAGGTAACCAATTAAAGAGCCAGTCAAACCAGCCTTGATCAATATGTTGTCTAACTTCTGCAGTCAAGTCGTGAAGTTTGTCAATATGAGCTTGGATCGATTTAGAGTGGTCAGACAGGTTGAAGCAGCAAAGACCTTCAAAGTCAGAACAGTGATGGCCATGTTTTAACAGGAGGTAGTCAATTGCTGCACGATTTTGCAGAATTGCTCTGCGTTCACCCTGGGCGTCTAATAACAAGTCAGATAAAACGGTAGATGTCTGATTATTAGATTTGACCATCCAGCATGCCATTTCACCAATTGATTTGGCATTGTAAACTGCCAATGCCGGGACACCAATAATAGAAAACGCTAAACTGAGATATTCAGATTTAGAATAAAGATGAAGGGAAGAATCACAGTCCTCATGTAACGTCATAGAATTGCGGACCACACGGGAATGGGAACTGGGATGTGAAGAAAACATTAACAAGCTCAGTCTGGTGATAGCACACGGACCTCCAGAAATATTTGCAGGAATATAGGGCCAGGAGGAATTCCCACATGAAAACAACCAGCCAGAGGGCAACAACATCGCACGGTAATGGCTAGGAGCAACTAATATACGTTTGCATGTCATATTATTTTTAACAGAAACACATGAATTCGGAAGTCTTTGCAAGCACAGCAAACGTTGATGAGCTGAAAAAGAAGTGGCAGCTTGTAACTTCAGTTTGACACATTCAGTAATTGCCTTGGGATCACAGGTCAAAATAAAGCATAAATCACCCTGCGTGATATTGTAGGTAGTAATTTGGGAATTAATCGGGGGAATGGAGTCCGAAAGAACAGTACACAAAGGGCAAAATTGATGGGCCGCGAAATCGCCCATAATAATAATGGGTCGGGCACTCGATATATTGAAAATGTGCCGCAACGTTTCAGTGGAGGCAGGGACAGCAACCAAGCAGGTCGCAAGGATGTCAGTCACAGAACGCATGGGAGTGAGGCAGAAATGCGGAGAGTTAGTAACTCTCTTAGCAAGGGTGATCCAAAAGTTTGAGGAATCCCACGCAGCGAAGGAACGCGGAACTCGGGTTCTCCAATCAACCGAAGTCTGTGGGTTCTCTCCTCTCCCGGCGTAGCAGACCAAAACGAGTCCAACGCCGGCACATCCTGCAGCAGCAGTCCAGAGAATGATCTGAAAGAAAACCAAATACAGGCATTATTCATTCTCGTAAAGAACATTTGTCAGCCGGGACAGCTTCCCAGCAATCTTTCCCTGGTCTCATTACCAAAATGGTATTATCATGACCGGTCGCAATGACTTCAGCCTGTTCAGGGGGATGTTTAGGTGATTGCACCCATATTTTCGCTCCTGGATTGTCCGAAGACCCGAAGCCTTTTTGGCCTCGTATTGTTAACTAAGTCGGGGCAACGCCTTTCTTAATCTCACCACTGAAAACAGGCATAATTAGCAACTGAGCAACACGGTCAGATTTTTGAATCGATAAATCAATCTCACTGCTATTCAGCAGGAGAACCTTAATCTCTCCCTGATAATCACTGTCAATCACTCCTCCGAGTACCTGAACACCTTTTAAAGCAAGGCCCGATCTAGGGGCAATCAGTTCAAAACTTCCAGCTGGTATACAGACACCAATGCCTGTTTCAACAATTATTCGGTCCCTGCTTTTGAGGATAGTATCATTCATGGCATGCAGGTCCAAGCCTGCAGAACCTGGGGTCGCTCTGCATGGGACCAAAGCTCCGGGGGTAATTTCCCAATACATAACAGTATTAGCAATGGTGTTGGGCTTTGCATCAACATTTGGAGGAAACAAACGCATTAAAGGAGATTCAGCATGCAACAAGGGACGATTATTCAGAATCAGCAATGCCTGGAGTAAAAAGTCCCTCCAGTTCCTGTAATGTTCATCAGTTAACTTTCGTAATTGTTCCTTTAGCAAACCATTCATTCTCTCAATGAGGCCCGAGGCCTGCGGATAATATGGAATGTGAAACACCCATTCAATGTTATTCTCCACACAGAATTCCTGCACCAATCTTCCACGGAAATGGGATGCATTATCAGATTGAATTTGAAATGGAACACCGTAATATAATATGAGTAGTTCCAATGTTTTAATGGTATTGATTTGGGTAGCATGTTTGCAAGGGAAAGCAACCAAAAGGCCACAATAGGTATCAACAGCGGTACAAATATACTGACAATTTTTGCTCATAGGGAGCGGGCCAATATAATCAATTTGCCAAATCTGAGCGGGCAATTTTCCTCGATGTAAATGGCCTTTAACAATATGAGGCACTTTTCTCTTTCTAGAATGTTGACAGATAGGACAATGCAGAATGATATCTTTAATGTAATTTAAAGGAATATGAATTCCCCGATCGGCAGCCCACCTGCTAGTGGCTCTCTCTCCAAAATGTCCTGCTTTCTGGTGGGCCCATTTCGCCAATCCTGCCAAATCAGAATCTTGCATGTCCACCACTGCCTCAACAATTTTAGACTTTTCATCTGCAATGTTATGAAAGAATTTGTCAAGGGAGTCTATCGGGGTATGAGCATCCACATGAAAGATTGTCACAGTACTCTGTGGGAGCATTTCCCAAATTGCTTGCCATAATTCTTTTCCCCACAGTTCTTTTGAATGCAATTCCCAATGATGAGAATGCCAAGTTGGTAACCATACCGCCAGTCCATTAGCAGTGGACCAGGAATCAGTGAAAATATGACATGTGCCAGGTAGTTCTTGTTTCAAAACTTGGTAAACTGCATACAATTCAGCATATTGACTACTCTTTCCGTCACCAGTTGTACTCCGTAATTTCTGCGTGATCGGGTTATAGGACACTGCTTTCCAATGCCGTTTCTCACCAATGAACCTCGCTGAACCATCCGTAAACCACACATGTTTTCTGTCCTCCGCGGACAAATCATCAAATGGCTTACCCCACTTGACAGGAGATTCCCGCACTACAGGTGCAGAGCAATGACTTTCAGTATCGTTCGATGGCGCCTGCGCCACTCGCTCATGTAACACTGCCACACCTTTCGGACCCACACGTGCCCTGTCCTGAATGTACCATTTCCATTTAATCACGCTCGCCTCTTGAGCATGTCCAATTCGATGTGATTTCGGCGAACTCAAAACCCACTGCATGATAGGAATTTCAGGTCTTAAAATTACAGCATGACCTAAAGTCAATTGCTCGGTATCCACCAGAGCCCAATAGCTTGCAAGCAACTGTTTCTCAAAAGGTGTATAACGCTCACCAGCCTCAGGCAACTTTTTAGTCCAAAAACCTAATGGCACTTTTTGTCTGCCCTGCTTTTGCCATAAACTCCAATTGGCATACAGACCATCCACAGACTCATTCAAATCCACATCACCCTCGCCCACAGGCCACAGATCCAAGGCGTACTGAATCGCTTCTTTCGCCAAATTAAAAGCATTTTGTTGTGGTTCACCCCATTCAAACGCATTCTTTTTACGAGTGACTCGATATAAGGGAGCCAAAATCTGACTCAAATGGGGAATATGTTGACGCCAAAAACCAAACAAGCCAATGAAACTCTGAGCTTCCTTCCTGTTCCTCGGAACTGCAAAATCTAAAATTTTTCATTTTACTTGTTGAATCACTTCTCTGTGACCTTCATGCCAATTGATGCCTAAAAATTTAACATTTTGGGATGGACCTTGTAACTTATCAGGATTAATTTCCCAACCTTTTGCACGTAAGCAGTCAAGGATCTGATCTAAATGGGTCTGAACCTGATCTTGTGTCACACCTTGAATCAAAATGTCATCAATATAATGACACACCTGAATTTGCGGATGTACAGTCACTTCGGACAAATGTTCCGCCACCAGCCGGTGACAGATCGTAGGACTATGTACATAACCTTGAGGAAGACTTCTAAACGTCATTTGACGTCCATTCCAGGTAAAACTGAATTGTTCCTGACACTCGGGGGCAATCGGAATCGAAAAGAAAGCATTAGCAATATCAATGGACGCATGCCATGTACCTGGATGCTTCTGAATTCTTTGAATTAAAGTAACAATGTCTGGTACTGCAACAGTCAAACGAGGTGTGTATTTGTTCAGCTCTCGATAATCAACAGTCATGCGCCAAGAATTATCACTCTTGCGCACAGGCCAAACGGGATTATTCCAAGCAGAAGTAACCGGAGTTATAACTCCTGCGTCAACCAAATCCTGAATCGTGGCACTAATTTCCTCATGACCACCTGGAATGCGATATTGTTTCTGAGAAACCACTTTCGTAGCTTGGGGAATCTTAATGGGGGGCATCCGTAAACGGCCAACCCGTGCGGATCTGGATGAAATGTAATGCTTGGTTCCAAATTGATAACAACTATCATCCAAATGCAAAGTTACTCCTTTCAAAATATCAATTCCAATTATATATTCCAAAAGCGGTACAACTAACACAGAATATTCTTTACGGGGAATCCTACCAATTTTCATCTCAAGTGTAGTTTGCACTGCGGGGGTCTCTTTTCCACCTAAACCAGTAATCGTGAAAAATTGTCCTTTAAATTTCTTAGATTTACCATGAATTAAAGTGGCCTCCGCTCCTGTATCTACCAATGCTCGGGCCCTTTAGATATTACGATGTTTCCAAAAAATCTCAATATCTACATAGGGTCTGTTGTCTCTGTGAGCCCACCTGCGTACTGGAGCTTGACCTATTTCCTAGTCATTTTTACTGCGTTCTGTCAACCAAGACAAATCAGGATAAATGCTCTCAGGTTTCTTGGGTATCAAAATGTCCTGTTCATATCCATCTCCATTACGAAATGGATTTTTGTCATTTTCATAGTACTGTGAATTACGATCAGAAAGCCTGTGACGATCCTCCCTTCTCCTCAACTCAGGGGAATAATCCCTTTCATCTCTATATCTGTTGGAAACACGATCATCTCTCCCCCTTTCTTTTTCCCCCTCTCTCACTCTCACTTTGTCACGACGAGGGGACACATCACGTTCATAGCGCCGGTCATCACGGCGATCAGAATCCACACGACGCCTTTCATCACCACTGTCATCAGAACGACGGTCACAATCATTCTTTCGCACACGACGGGCACCCTCCTTCCGATCCAAACCACGCTTACGAAATATCTCCCATAAGCGATTATTAGGTTCGCCGTCAATGTCCTCCCTTTTTACACCATCAGCCAATAGTGCCAAAACCTATCACGTCTAGAGAATTTAAACTCACCAGGAGTACGAGCTTCGGGTCTGGACTGTCTCTCAGGTTTAAACCATTCACCCAACTCACCGAGCTGGCGAACAGATTCAAGCACCGTAGATAAAGGATTGCCAGTCTGATTGAATAACAAAGTCATCATAACTTGCTTATAAGCAACAGGGGAAGAACGGATAATGCGATTGCGTACAGAAGATGTTAAAAGACCGTCCAACAATCTGTCAGAAGTACTGAGAAAAATCGCAGTCTTCATCACTTCCTCTTTAAAACGTTGCGACGCATCGCGCAAAGTGTACCACGGCTTGTCATTGACAAGCCAATCAGATTCAGTAGGGTATTTATGATTACAGCCATCATTCGCAAGCTGGAGCAAACTAATTTGGCCAGCACCATTATAATTCCGAAAATGATCTTGTACAGTAGAATCGGAACTCAAAGAGCAAAATCGTAAACAATCACCAGCATCAAGCATGATACCGGCAGCACCCAGTTCATAAAGGCGCACCATCCATGTAAGCAAAGCTTCACCGGGCCGTTGACGAAATCGTTGTAAAATGTCACTAAACTCCTGTTGAGTAAAATCCTCAATACTATCCATAGGAATACCATTAGGATTACCAGGAGCCTGTTGTAATTTGCGACGAAATACAGGGTGAGCAGAAACCTCCGGAAGAGCCTCCGAAGAAGCCCGGTCCTTAGATTTAGAAGAACAATCAGGGCGAGACACGTCATCAGAACGGGAAGAGCGACCACGGTCGCTAGAAATATCATCTTTGTCACAAGAAGCATATTTACAATCACGTCCGGAGCGAGAAGACTCGCGCTTGTCACCCTCCTCAGCCGAGGAGTCAGAAGCATTCGAATCCCAGATATTACCATCCCACTCGTCGGGGTTCCAATCCAGTCCGGCTTTCGCCACGACCAGACGCACTTTCCGCGTAGACACACGACCACGACGGTGTCTGTATTTATATTTCGCAATGCGCACTGCAGCCCTTTCGGCTATAGTTTGATAAGTCTCAAGTTTGTCGGCAAGCAATTTATTCTGACATCGCAAAAGAGTATGCGCATTCTGAACTTCAACAAACTTTTCTTCCACATCTACAAACCGCTTCTGCAATTTAAGAAACTTCTCATGAAGCATTCTGTATGCAGTCAGCACAATCCAACCTCTGCGTCCTAAAATAGGAAGCTCATCACCCTTCACTACTGGAGCTTTTTGCAAGCAAGCAACCACATCAGCGGGCTCCGCCTGCTCCAAACAAGAAGTCCAATTCTCACTTAAACCAGTAGAATCGGCCCATTCACGGGCCAAGGTCTCGTAAGGCGTGGATTCCCAGCCGGGAATTTTAACAGGCAATTTGAAAGTAGATTTCGATTTTTTCAAAAACATTTTGACACACAAAAAATATATACACAATTACAAACAAAGAAAATACGTACGAGCCGAGCGCAAACCAACAAGATCAAAACAATACAGCGCACACAGGCTTCGTAAACAGTTCGTGACGCCAGATGTAACGACCGGATTTTCGGACAAGATGGAATCAGCTCCTAGGAGCCTCTCTAACCCAGTCGGAACGTAATCACCTCCCTCCTTAGAACCTATTTACAATGGGTATAGATATATATATATGTATATACATTTCGTACCTAAGGATAGGGCAAATAGCAATAAACATGCATAGATTTCTACAATATCCTATTCATACCAGCTAGTCTCGCGGCTACTTAGGCCCAGACTAATCTACCCTGGGGCAGATCTGATTATGTATCCTTACACACTGATCTCTCTCAGTGCTCACTCGACACGCAATCCGGCGTGCCTACACATGGGCCTGCAGTCCCAGTGCTCTCATTCACTCATCCGGTCCACAATCCGGCGGACCTCCACACCGTGTCCTCCCGGTGCTCTCATTCACTTACACACGATCCACAATCTGGCGGATCTCCACACCGTGTCCCCCCGGTGCTCTCATTAACGCCGCATACCAACGATGATCACTTTCCTATGAACACTTATGGAAGAAATCTCTCATTGTCTACTCAGGATACAACTACGATAATAGAATTTAGTATGGCTCTACGAATTGAAATATGTACCTTTTGCTCTTGGCATCAAACGTTCCCTCTCTCCCTCATTGCTCAGTCATTTCTTACCTGACCGGGATTCGCATCCGTTCATGCAAACAATGCCTGACTAGAAGACCAGGTTACCCTGATTGAACGAGAATACAAGGCACATGTCCGTTCACTAAGAACTGGGGTATTTTTATTACAATAATTATAAACACAACACTATATGATAATATATATATATATATATATATATATATATATATATATATATATATATATATGAAGCTCCAGGGGAGTGTCCAAAATTGAATCGCACTCGCACACAGAGAAGCTTTCCCCAACGCTTTTATTGGTACAACATTGGCGCTTTCCAGTCAATCAGCAACCGACTGCGGCCCTGACGCGTTTCGAATCATCTTTTTCAAAGGGTGGTTGCAGTCAAAGCGCATGTGTGGACGCACAGAGCACGGATTAATACAGCGGCGCTTCCCGGGGCTCATGGAGAGCCTTAAACTTACACCGAATTTAAAGCGCATCCATCTGAGGACTTTAATTGGACTTCACCAACCAGCATGCAATGCGTTCTGGAGGGTGCGTCCACACATGCGCTTTGACTGCAACCACCCTTTGAAAAAGATGATTCGAAACGCGTCAGGGCCGCAGTCGGTTGCTGATTGACTGGAAAGCGCCAATGTTGTACCAATAAAAGCGTTGGGGAAAGCTTCTCTGTGTGCGAGTGCGATTCAATTTTGGACACTCCCCTGGAGCTTCATATTTTGGCGGCTGTCCTGCTGCCGAATTGCACCACATCAAAAGGATGGCCACGGAGCCTCTCAAGCACAGGGGCTTCAACTGTGGGGCACAGAGCACGGATTAATACAGCGGCGCTTCCCGGGGCTCATGGAGAGCCTTAAACTTACACCGAATTTAAAGCGCATCCATCTGAGGACTTTAATTGGACTTCACCAACCAGCATGCAATGCGTTCTGGAGGGTGCGTCCACACATGCGCTTTGACTGCAACCACCCTTTGAAAAAGATGATTCGAAACGCGTCAGGGCCGCAGTCGGTTGCTGATTGACTGGAAAGCGCCAATGTTGTACCAATAAAAGCGTTGGGGAAAGCTTCTCTGTGTGCGAGTGCGATTCAATTTTGGACACTCCCCTGGAGCTTCATATATATATATATATATATATATATATATATATATATATATATATATTCTGCAAAGAAAAGTAAAAGGTTAGAATGTGCACTCTATAAGGGAAAGGGCAGATGTCACCTGATTAATGTGTAGTCGGGGTTCAGCAGTCATCTAGATTCCCTTCTCGTCTTTGTCTTGGCTCGTCTCGGAATCACACCTTAGCAGTCACGAGTACACGTCTGCACCGCTATGCTCGATCTCCTCTGCTTCCCTCCAAGTCACTGGAACCTCTCTCGTTATTAGCTGCTGTCTCTCTCTGTCTCTGATCGCTCTGCGCTATGTCTCTTTCTCCTTCAATCTTTCTCAGAGAGTCTCAGCTTTCTCGGACTTCAAAATGGCGACTGTCTGCCTGGAAATAATTAATGACATAGATGCTAACGGCTAGCTGCCGCCTACGGACTGACTGACTCATTGCCTAACACTTTCGCTAATATCGAAGCCTGTCCCTTCATGGAAAGTTACGGCCAGTAACCTGCCGCCCACCAAATTCTTGTACCTCCCCATACCAAGGACACGTTCCCAGCTGGCCGGCCTGAAGTTGTGTCTTCGGAGTGGAGAAAAATACAGTCTTTCGATAAGGGCCAGCCTGAGCCGGTTCTCTCCAAGCGAACAACACCTCGAAACTAAAACATTACACTTGACCTAGAAAGCCTCTCAAGCTACCAGGCAGAGGGCAAGATGGAGTCTGTCCCGTTTAAGGCCTACAAGGCCCGAAATAAGCATAACTCCATAGAAGGTATACTAACACTCTTGCAAAAAGACGGATCATCACTAATACTAATATATCTATCCCCTAGCTTAAGTTTATAAGCCCTGATCTAAAGAAAAGGGTACGAAAATGCACTACTGTGCCTCATGGATAAGTCCTGTTTATAGTCCTAATCCCTATACTATAAGGGTAATAGGCTGGAGTCATCTTCCATCATTCTCCCTCCAAAGAGGGCTGAAAAAGTCGGTCATTACAGGCCCACCAGCAGGGCCGGCCCTAAAACGATTGGACCGGGACAGCGCCCTGGAAAGAACATTTGGGGTTTGTTGTGGGGGCGGAGGATCGTTGCTGTGTGACAGCAGGAGGTGCGAGGAAGATGGGAGGAAGATGGGAGGAGGGCAGGAGGTTGAAGGGGTGCTAACAAGTACGTGGAGGAAAATGAAGGGCTGACTGCACAGGCTTTCAGGGGCCCGGTTGAGACCAAGTGGGATGGGCGAGTTCTGTTTGCATGACATAGGCAGCGCTTCCCGGAATATTTGGCGCCCCGGGCCTGGGGCCCCAACCTCGCCCAAGGCCGGCCCCGCCCACCAGTGCTACAGCGCTTACATTTTATAACCCAGTTACTACCATTCGGCACTTCACTCTCCTGTGATAGTAAATTCAAGGTGTACACGAGTTGGCGGTAGAGGTTAGCTACCTAGATGCACTATGACACAATAAATAAGGGAATAACTGTCCAGCCAGTGCATTAGCTTCAGAAAAGGATTACACTTTTATTTACAGGGGTTTGAAAAGGATAAAGTGCTAGAGGATTTTTAGGGCTGAAACTTGGTTTTCGGTAACAGTGGCTGTGTGGCTAAAGTTATGAGCTGGTGCTGCCAGTCGGTTGAGTGTGAATGTTAGGGTTTCATATGTTGATAACACTGTCTTTGAAGGTTCCGAAAAATGGACAGAAATACCGTCCAAAAATAAGTGTAACAACTATGTCTTGGCTTGTTTTTTATTTATTTTGTTTTTTGCTGCCGAGTTTCTTATACGCACAAACAATAAGGGTAGCTCACCCTTGTCAAGCATATTGATTTCAGTGTCCAAAGTCTCGCTGTCTAAATTCAATCACGAACACGGAGCTGAACAAAATTTGTTGTACACTCTGTCTGCAAGCCTATTTCTCAGTAACGTTTGTTGTTGTTTTTATGTCTAGTTTACTTGACATCACTGGGCAAAACCTGCCGATGGCAGGGGTGGCCGGGGCAGGAAGAGATGCTCTCGAAGACGGCTTTGGAAGAGACGGTAATTTAACGGAGAGCAGGGGGCGGAGCGGGAATAGCTGCCGGCGTGCGAGGGTGATTGATCGGCGGGGCAGTGCTGGGGAAGCCTTTGATGTGGCCTGGCGGCCGTGGAGAAATGCTGCTGGCAGTGGGAGGGTCCACGATGAGTCACGTGACTCTCTCGTGCACTGTCCAAAATCCGCCGAATCCGCCTGGTAGGAAAGGAATTTTTTGGGTTGACTACAATAGGTTCGAGTAAACTCGACCTAAAAATGGTTATTCTTCCCCGCTTTCTATATCTTTATTGCAATGTACCGATCAAACTTACCAACTATTTTTTAAAACCGTAAGAACCCAACTTTTACATTTAATCTGGGGCACTGGACAGCCTAGAAATAGCTGACATACGCTAACACTATCCGATGACAAAGGGGGATTTGCCGCAAAAGATTTTTATGTATACTAGCTCTGCTTTCAAGCCCAATATGCATACTATTGGTTCAAAACACACAACTTTATACCACACGTAGCAGTGGAGGACGGTAATGCCCATCCCACCCCACTTGGAAGCATGCTAACACATGTGAAAAGACATACGTTAAAGCCAGAAATCAATACACTAGATATGACCATTGCTGCATGGCAAGCGATTGGCAATCGAACACACAAATTACCACTGTATGCACCGCCGCTGCCCCTAGCCCATCACGCAGCCTTATACATCACTCAGGAGGCGGGACCTTTAAAATCGTTAAAAGAAGCTGGCATTACTCATATGGGTGACCTATACCCTGAAGTGCGATACCTTGAAAGGAGTGATTTAGAATACATACAAAACTCACGTCCTTGTTTCAATATACCTGTTGCCGCCTCAAAAGTGCTGTACGTGACCATTTCCCTGATTTCCCTGCTGAGCCCCTGACACTCGCGTCCTTACAACTACTACTAGTGCTTCCCAGCAAGAAAAAATTGGTTACTAGATTATACAGGGCTGTGCAGGAGGAGACGGTCAAAGGGCCCAATAAAAGCCTCACAAAATGGAATGAAACACTAGATCCCCAGATCACTGGAGAGAAATGGGAGCTAATATGCCAATTGGCGGTTCTCACACCCAATGGGAATTTACGCATTATTCATTTTAAGTTTCTGCATCAGATCTACTATACTCCATCCAAATTATACAGAATGGGTCTAAGGGAATCAGATCAATGCAAACGTTGCAGACAAGTGCACGCTGACTTCCTACACCTTGCCTGGTGCTGTGGCCCGGTATTCCCATATTTGGAGGTAGTGCTTGATTGTCTCCACACCTCTGCACACCTCTCATATGCTTACTAAACTACATCCCCCAGCTGAAAGGCACTATGGGCAGATTTGTTAAAGTTGCCCTCCTACTCACCAAACGCCACACTCTGTTTACGTGGGACAGTGTACTTGCTCCTAAATTGAAAGGGTGGATGAAGGATATGGCATATTGTAAAGAAAATTTGGCAACGTACGCCGAAGAATTGGCCGTTACATCTAGGCCTAAGGATTTTTGGGGTCAACTCAAACAATTCCTTGCTATCCTAACACCTGCAGAAGATGATGAACATTCTTAAATATCTATGTTAATAATAATATCACTATGTGATCGCACTCGCTGTGTTCTATTTGCTTTGGCTTTGGCTATGTTGTACACTCTGATCACTGAGGACTTACCTGCTACTACATTGTTATAATCTTATGTTTACCATGATTACGCTGCTGTTGTTGGCAGTGAATGTATGTTACACCATAACTCAAAAAAAGTATTAAAAAAAAAAGTTTTGTTCCTGGTATTTATATTTCTCTCACTCTCATGCACCAATTAAAAGGAGCCTCATCCGTTAATATTCTGTAGTGAAAAAGAAGGGATCATCGTGATGTATCTACACATACACAAGAACTTTTAAGTTGGTTTATTATCTTAATGGGAACCCAGGTGGAGCATGCGCGGATTTGCGCAATGAAACGGGCGGCGGCAGGTGATGGGTGTAGTCATGGGAGGGGGCGGGAGTTCGTAGATTTTAATATATAGGTGCTTTTGTTGGAAGGGCATTGCGATAGCAGTGCATAATTTGTGCCGGTGCTTTCTGGTGCTAAGCAGCGGCACTTATTTCTCAAGGCCGGGTCTACAAGGGGCGAATGCTGCTAAGAGCCTGGCCTAAGAACAATAAACAAAAGAAAAACCCACAAGCTGTTTCAGGCTGCACGTAACCTGAAACTCGTGTTTTTAAACACTGTGAACGTGAATGCACAATGCAGCTCCCCATGTGTGAACCCAGCAAGTTTTACTCGCCCCGGAGGCACAAGGCAGTGTTGTATCATCAGGATGGTGGGCGCAGCATTTTACAATGCCATTGTATTTGCTTCCTAAGGCGACAGTCTGTTAAGTCCTCTAGCCTGGGGCGGGGTGCACACAGCACCAGAGACAAGAGGCAGGGTTGATTTGGGGTAAACATGTAAATCCCTCCCCCACCCCATGCTGGCCTGGAAAGCTTTTGCTTCAAAGATTTGGGGCTGGAGCAGGGGCCCACAGTGTATTTGGCAATTGCCGCCGTGCACATGAGAGAAGTAACGGGTGCAGGCCAGATCATTTTGTTTGCATGTCGGCAAGGTGAGCATTGCTCTTTCAACACTGTTGCCTCGAGCAGCAGGATTGCACTCCTATCAGTGCTGGCAAATCCCACTCCTTTGGAGCTGCAGTGCGTCTTTGTGGATTGGAGCCAGGCTGCAGCCCCAGCCTGCACGACGCCATTGACCGGATTGACTGTCTCATGGAAGAGCGGGACATCTGCATTGGGTATGTGAAAATAGCAGCTAACACTTTACAGCATTAATGCTGTAAAATGTAATCGGCGTGTTGCCATTTTAAAGTTTGGTATGAAGATGCCATCCGAAGATGGTCTAACAATGCTCCTGGCCTCCCTGCACATTTAAAGTCAAGTTTGCATTAAGGTTGGCAATGGAGGTCATGAAGGCAGCGTGCAGTTTCCACCTGAAGGGGATGCCCGTCATGCCCTGGTGAGCGAGGAAAGGCGGGAGGGAAATGAAGAATATTTAAAGAATGGTGTATATTACTAGAGACACCCTCATGCGCATCCTCTGGGAAGTCGTTTTGAGAAGGTAAGATGACCCCTCAGCCCTGTGTTCGCTGGCACCGCACATTAAGGGGCAGATTTACAATAACTGGCACATCCCTGCGTATCAGCAGGGATGCGCCAGTTATTGTGCGCCGCAGCTCCGCCACCCTGGATGCGCTGCATTTATAATGCGTCGCACCAGGGGGTTTAACGGCACAGATGCGTTGCGCATCTGTGCCGTAAAATCGGGGCATTGCTGGAGTTGCGCCGCAAGCGCGACGCAGCTCCAGCAATGCTCTGAGGGGGCTCTATCTCCACAATGCTGCATCAATCCTTACGCCTGCTTCAAGCAGGCGCTGGGTTTTGACGCAGCATGGGCCCAAAAGTGACTGAGTGAAATCTTGTAGATTTCACTCAGCCACTTTTTGGAGGTGTTCCTGCGCCGGAACGCCCCCCCTGCGATGGAACGCCTCCTTCTGGCACAGGGCTTTATAACGCGTCGCATCTGGGAGATGCGTCATGTTGTAAATACCCCGCACCATGGCGCATCTTTTGCGCCACTGCTGCATCATAAAAGTGACGCAACGGCGGCGTAAAAGAGGCGCAAGGGGCCTGTGAATCTACCCCCAAGTTCTCAAGGAGTTAAAACAAGACTGTGTTAACATCTCGACCAGGCCCCCCCCCCCCCCTTCCCCCCACTAATTTTCGGCTGAGAAAACGAATGCTAATCACTGTTCATGTAAGCGGTCTACATGTTTTCATGAATTAAAACTCGGGCAATTGGGGATAGCTCTGAGCTGCATCGTAGTGGTTTCTCCTGTCAGCCAGGCGCCACTAGGAATGGGGAATAACACCATAAACTAGACCCCAGCTTCAGTGATGAACAGACTTCAGAAAGGAGATTTTTGTAATCTTAATGTGTGACATCTTTCAGCGGTTTTAGAATAATATAATTCTGTAACCGAATGCTAAATTAATGAATGTGCATGTGAAACAATTCCTACATGTAAGTGTCTGCTTTTTAAAACAGCGCAAATCTACATTGTGTGACACATTGCTCTTAAAAGAGATCCAGGTACCTTGTAAGCAACTGGCTACTAATGCATTGTTTATAGAAAAGATACTTTTTAAAACTGTCTGTTTTAGTGACTGTAGTAAACAGCCAATCAAAGGAAATGCAACAGTAATCTGGGTACAGGACTATCTATGCACCTGATTTGCACCCTTATGCTAAATGTAATGCTTTCTATACCCAGAACCCACTTGGTGCCTGTCATTTATAAAAGATGTTGCCTTACTGATGCAAATTGTCCGATATGCCAAAAAGTAAGAAAATGGTGACATCATTTTCTACAAAGGGCTTGTGTCAGACTGGTTTGTCACACTAAGGGTAAGATTGTTTGTAATAGTCTCCTACTAGCAGCATGCAGATGACCAATGCCAGAATAATCATACTGTTGCTTTACAACAAACTGGTTAAGAGCAAGAAATACCACTTGAGAGAACTTGGCAGCATGAAAAGTAATTTGCATATTCACACCATCACTGCTTGGCTCATGGTGCCATATAGTCGGATTAATAGGCCTTGTCTGATTGCTCCCTCTATTTTAGATGCCACACACTGAGCACCCCACTGCCCTTAAAATCAGGCTCATGGCGTGTAGCTGCCTACATGTTTAAGTCCTTATTACAGTTTTAAATGTCACAACCCTCTCCAGTGCTTAATTTGTGCCTGTGGTTTCCGTTGCTCAGCACCAGCAATTATTTCACAGGGCCGGGTCTATGTGATGCTTCTCTACTTAGTGGTAGGCCTGGTAATTAAGGATAGATGTGCCTGTTCTTTGGTGTCTGCCTTATGGGTCTTCGTAGGCTCACCCACCCTGGTCCAGACATGTTGAGTGTGCATCATCATCATTATCATCATCATCACCCCATTGGTGATATCAGCGAAGCACACATGCATGTTTTGAAGGAACATGTGGTTTGTTTCCATTAGATGATCATGGCTGCGGGCAGGCTCGTGACTTGAGTCAGGCTGAGAGAGTTGGGACAGGCTTTCAGCGACGTTGCGGATGCTTAGATTGAAGGTGCGTCAGCTCACACTGAACTGAGATCAGTTGGAACCGTCTGTAGTTCCGAATTTGGCATGCTCATGGTCGGGCCAAATCTTTTGAGATGCTGCTCAAGAATGTCACTTGCACCCACTTCCTGCTAACCTCTCCCATTCTTAACTGTTTGAACGTCGATGTTTTGGAGCTCTCGCTCCCCACACACTTGGCCTGGAAGTAGAGGCCTCTTTGTTTCCATTGAACCCTTTGGGTCTGCCATATGGAAGCATTCTAGAAGCCTGAGCTGAAAATAAAGTTTTATAACCTCAACTGATCGGCAGGTGCTGACCAGATGGTTTAGGGATCATTTCAGACGTGTTTGCCAATTGCTTTCCCAAGTTTTCGGCATGTAATCTCTGCAGTCCTTGGTTAGTGCATCTCATCGGCCGCCACGGGAGAGTGCAATCACATAGTAGGCATATAACTTGCGATTCGTCCCACCATACTTTGCCCCCTCTTTTCCCACCACAAAAGGCACCATACCAGTACCTGCGTAGTCTTTATTAATTTTCATATAACGCCATCTTTATTTGTAGATGCACTGTCAATATTAGACCAACTTTTATTAACCAATCCAACACACATTGATAAACATTGGGTTACACAGTATTCGTTTGAACCACAGGTTACAGTTACAATTGTATTTACAGTTCTGGATCTCCAGAGACACACTGTATGCGGGTTGTACCAGCAGGACACAACCCATCTCCATTGCTTACATTTCAGGCAACTACCCGTCGTCTACCTCCTAGACGCGGCCACCAGGGCACTGCTTTGCGCCTTTCCTTGCGCACCAGCTTTCACCAAGTTGTTTCCTCCAAGCACCGGCATCTTGGGTAAGGCTGGAGAGTCTAGGGCCATCAGCAGGACAGCCCCCCCTCTCCTGCCAGCCTGGAGCCCCATTGACTGCCCTCCCTGTTCCAGGATCGGCCAGTCCCCGTCAAACAGGAGTCCCCGCCATTTTCCTTGCCCAGGACCCCGCCCGCTCTACCTTTAAAATGAGAGTTGGGTGGGTGGGCAACTTTGCTTCTGGCTGCGACCCCTGGGCGCCCGAGGAAAAAGGACAAAGAGAGGTTCTCCCTCGTGTTCCGTGTTCTTATCCGTTTCCCTGGAGGAGTTGCCTGCACACCTAAGTGAGCACTACGTGCCTGCCCTACCTCCTCATATTTCCTGGCAGCCCCTCCCGCTTGCCCTGACCAGATGTGCACTAGCCCAGCCTCTCTCTTGCTCTCGCACGAAATGCCACTAAGGGCCCCCCACCCCTAGGCCCGAGGGGGGCCTCTCATTCTTATTACTGAGCGCCTCACACTAAGTGAAGAGCAATTCCTTTCAAGGTCTGCGTGATGGTGCAGCTGGACAGGAGGCAATGAGAATGAGCACAAAATGCAGAAGAGTCAGAGTAGTAACTTCCAATGGTGCAGCAAGTGTTTTTGCACCAGTTCCCAGGAGTATGAGGCCCCACTGATCACAATTACATAGCTGCTTTTTGCTACTTAACTGGAACCTGTGGCTGGGGAAGGAAAGTATTCCTGTTAGGCCACTGCGTAGAGTACACAAGGCCAGATGTAACGCTTAGCAGTCACTTGTAGCTGGTACTCCTTGGACACTTTTACAATACTCAGTCCACTGGTGGCTTTTCCCTGCTCAATGTATGGGATAAAACACTAGCCAACGATAGTTATCGTCACTTTTACTTCACTGAGAAATAAGAGCTGTAAATCATGTGCGTTTCATTGGTGCCACAGGTACTGTGGCATCACTATGCCACATGTACTGTGGCATCAGGTACTGTGGCATCACAGGCAGTATTTAATTTGGGCTGGTGGTTCCTGGTGGGGGCTACCGGCACTTATTAGTGGGTACCTTCGCTTTTTTTTCCTATCAGATACTTACTGACCACAAGAAGATATTTACTAAACACAAGACATGAAAAAACACAGAGCTTTGAAAGACTAAGGAAGACAAAGATGACAGAGGAAGAGAAAGACAGCAAACTATTTTCAAAGGGAGAAAGCAGGGGCCTTCAAGAATGAGATAAAGGGGCAGGGAGTGGCTCATAGTGAATTAAAAAGACATGAGGTGGATTAAAGACCACCAGCCTTGGAATTTGGCGCAACATTTAATTGCTCTAGCCTCGGGTGGATCACACCGGACACTTCTCCTTCACATCGCCTGCAGCATCTTAAGCTCCAAGCCCCAGCAACCCGCGTGACGAAACCCGACACTACTTCGACCCTGTGCACCCGCTTCCTGTGGGTGAGGTAACTCAGCAACGCCGGTGTTCCCACACTGGTACACACCTCTAGGGTCTGCGTCTAAAGTTTTGTCCTTCTAGGTTGAGCGTAAGTATCCTTAAACTCTAACTTTGTAACTTTTACGCACCATTGACATTGCATTGGTGCAAGCCGCGCTTTAAGCGCTGCACCCGATTCCCGCAGGCTTTTCCCGACTTCAGCATTGCTAGTCCCGACCAGTCCCAGCGATTCTCTAGGCCCTAGGCCTAACCACTGTTTGATTGGTATCTCTTATACCACTTTCTTAGTATATGGTTTGAGTGGCCACCCGCCCTCATCCATAATTGTGCAACTTACATATGTTATACTGTGCTTTTGTTTAACCCCTTCGAAGCTAATGACGAGCTGGGCTCGTCATGGCGCTTACCTGCCGTGCGCGGATGACAAGGCCAGCTCGTCATGATTTATGGAGTTTTAGATATTTTAGCGCAGGACGGGAAAACGCCTAGCAGCCATGTGGTTAAACGCTTGTGCCCCTTTGCTCATAAAGAGTACTGGGGATTATTTTGAGTAATAAATACATATATTTTTATAATATATACTTGTGTGGTGTCCTTTCATTTGATATTACAGGATTGTGATTGGTAAAACAGCTCGCTTAACACAACCTCTTGAGTTTAGCCTTTAAGGCTGCTTAGTCTATGCTACCATTAAGATAGCTTGTCTATAAGGTTGACTTACAACCAGACACCATAAGGGTTGTTTGGACTGATATATGATGTTTCCAATTCTGGAACCACCTTGTATCAGGCCAACTTCTCACACCATCCAACCTGTTATCTGAGCTCAGGGAAAACCACAGGTGCTGATAAACTGTTTGGCAGTTCCTTATTGCCTAGAGGTAAAAAAAAACGTTAACTCTGGTCCATAAAAAGCAAATATGTTAGGTGCAATTACATCAAAAATAAAATGTTGTACACTGTACGCGATAAACAGCAAAAGATAGTGATTTATTGCAACGGTCACTAAAGTAGTCCAAAGCTAGACCATCAGAAGCAACATCATGCTACACTACCAACTGATTGAGCCTAGCTGTTGATTCATCTGATTAGTTTCTGTTAGTTGGCGCAAAAAATGTTATGTGGGTAAAGGAAAACACTATTTTCAGGGTGAGTTCAGTATTATCCTTAATGGTGAATCATTTAATTTGATAGACATGTTAACAGAGGAGCAATCATTGCCTGTAGCTCGTTTTGTTTGTCAATGTAGGTAAATGGTATATAATTAAAACATAGATTTGCATTCATTGCTTCTTAAAGTCCCAAAATGATCCTTGGAAGCATACACCTATTTATTTATATAACACATCATATTTAATCATGTAGCGATTGTCTTGATATAAGCGGTAAAAGTCTTATCCAGGCATTCCTATTTCTAAGCTATACTTTATGGTGGTTTCATATCATTTGTATTTCTGCTGCTTCTTGATTTTCTGACATATCACTATTGTTTGTTTAGGCCATGCCTGTGCGTAATGGACCATTGCATAAAGGCCAGAATGCAGAAAACCTACAAAGAAAAGATGAAGTGATATCTCGGATGTGAATGGGAAATAACACCCCGTTGTCCATAGCGTTTAGTTCATGTTGCATTCTTTTACAATAATAGTAAATCTGAAGAAGGCAACCAGGCAATTCACATGCCTAGAAGCGATTAAATAATCAATGTCTCCATTAAAAATAACTATTTCGATTGAAATCTGCTGCAATTCGGTTTAACATCATATCACTTGCTATTCAGAAATAGATGATATCACTTGATTTATACATTCTTTCCTTGAATTCACAGATTTTGCACCTCGAGAGTTGATTATTGTTTTTACATTTGGGCATGTCCACTTTACTTGTATACATAGTTATGAAAGATGCCATTATGAAATCTGAGTAATTACCACAAGATTATAACTGTAATGATGTCTGTAACTTGTGATTTTAAAATACGAATGTAAGTACATGCCCAAAATATGTCAAAACATTGTGTTTTTTTTTAAAGAAAGATAACAATAAAATGTGTTAAACAGTGTGTTTTTTTCTGTTTAAGGCTGTAACATGATGTTTGAATCCCCCCATCTTACACTCACTCCTCAGAATTTAAAAAAAATGTTCGGCAGTATTTCAGCTATTTAATCACAGGTGGTTAACATTTCCTTTATTTCCTTTTTTTTTTTTTTTTATAAGCTACGTTTAGTAAAAAGTGTAACTATTCTGTTGATGTTGCGACATGGTAAGGTGTACATAATTGAAAACTATTACATCCACATTCTGAAATCATAGGAGAACTGACTAGGCGCGGTTCGTCCATTGGGGCGTGGGGGCGTAGCCCCCCCCTGCCCGACGCCGCCCGCAGCTCCCTCATGACAATCATGTCAATGAATCAACATGACGTCAGACCGCCGGGCGGGCATCATGTTGATTCATTGACATGATTGTACAGACGGCAACACAAGTATGCATGCGTGGGGACGGAGGGTAAATTTTTACCCGTGCCCACGCATGCGCACTTGTGTTTTGGCGGCGTTGCGCCTGCCCATCAGGAGCCCTAATGGGCGTGCTGCGGGCGAGAGGGTACCTGTGCCCCTAGTGCCAGGATTGGCCAGGGGTGCTGTGAGCCTGTGACGTGTGCGGGACCGGCAACAAGGTAAGAGTGTGTGTTTTTCGGTGTTCCAGTAAACTAGCTTGCACAAATGACTTGAGATAGTTCAGTGTGTTAAAGCATCTGCTGCAGAAATGTGTGCGTCTATTCCAGGTCACCCGTTTATTTCACGGCATGGGGTTTTGGAAATGTAAAAATTCTGAGAATTTCTTTTTTGATAGTTGCAACAACAGCCTTCAACAGATTTCATTTTATAAACATTTTCCAGAAAATGAGTTAACAACTGTCACCACAAATATAATGTACTCTTTGAACTAAGGTTATAAAATTTCAAAATGTTAACAAACGGTAGAGGCGGAATAGCATGATATATGCATTTATTATTGCATGCATGTTGGTGTATGTTTGTATGTGAATTTGTATAGTACATACCTAGGGCTTACAGGATGGCAAATACATGGGCGGTAGAAGGTTTCCAGCATAAAAAGGTAGGGGGTGATGTAATATGTAAACTGGCACATCCTTCAACATCGATCCTAAAGGCTTGTTAGAGTCCATAATTTATTTTTATATGGTCATAAAAATACATGAATGATGGATGGATGCAGGGTGGGTGCATTAATGATTGTTCGGTGGATGGGTGGGTGGATGGGTGCATGGATGGATGCATGCATGATGGGTGGATGGATGCATGAATGATTGATGCAGGATGGATGGGTGGGTGGATGCATGAATGAATGATGTATGGATGCAGGATGGGTGGATGCATGCATGATGGGTGGATGCATGATGGATGGATGGATGGATTGGTGGATGGATAGATGGATGGATGGATGGGTGGATGCATGCATGATGGGTGGATGCATGATGGATGGATGGATTGGTGGATGGATAGATGGATGGGTGGGTGGGTGCATGAATGAATGATGTATGGATGCAGGATGGGTGGGTGGATGGATGGGTGCATGAATGATGTATGGATGGATGCATGCATGATGTGTGGATGCATGGTGGATGGATGGATGGATGGGTGGGTGCATGAATGAATGATGTATGGATGCAGGATGGGTGGGTGGATGGATGGATGGATGGGTGGATGCATGAATGATGTATGGATGGATGCATCCATGATGGGTGGATGCAGGATGGATGGATGGGTGGATGGATGGATGGATGGGTGGGTGCATGAATGAATGATGTATGGATGCAGGATGGTTGGGTGGATGGATGGGTGGATGCATAAATTATGTATGGATGCATGCATGCATGATGGGTGGATGCATGATGGGTGGATGCATGATGGGTGGATGCATGATGGATGGATGCATGAATGAATGATGTATGCAGGGTGGGTGGGTGGATGGATGGGTGGATGCATGGATGCATGCATGATGGGTGGATGCATGATGGGTGGATGCATGGATGCATGAATGAATGATGTATGGATGCAGAATGGGTGGGTGGATGTATGGGTGGATGTATGAATGATGTATGGATGCATGCATGATGGGTGGATGCATGATGGATGGATGGGTGGATGTATGAATGAATGATGTATGGATGCAGGGTGGGTGGGTGGATAGATGGGTAGATGCATGAATGATGTATGAATGGATGCAAGGTGGTTCGGGCTCGCTCGCTGCGCTCAATCGCTGCGTGCAATATGCAAATTATTTTACGCCTCACCACTTTCAAATGTCACCAGCCGCCCCTGGAACTGAGTTGACTCCATTGCGATGGTGGCATAGTTACCTGGTCATGCAGAAGCAGATGGGAGAGTGCCACTTGTTGTGCAAGGTTTCCCCATCATCTTCACCCAGGACTGTGGACCAGTGATGGAGTGCTCACAGCCACAGCATCCAAGGCGGACATCTGCAGCCGCCAGGCATTCCTATAAAAGATCCAGGATTAGATCATTTGATTTCCTTTCTTGCAACTACCATTCCAGGACATTGCCACTTTCCTATGATGGCAGGTGTGGTTGTGGATATATTGATTTCTAATCAAGATGGTCACCTTCACAGCTTTTGCTGCCAGACCTATCCTGCCGAAGACGGCGTTCAACCATTTTCTTATAAAGTTTTTTTCTTGTTCCACTCACATATAAGGGAGCTTGGAGCAGAGAAGGATTTGTTGCAATGCTTATGGATTCCCCTATTTTTGTTGCATTCATCCCCAAGGTAAAAACGAGTTTTCATTGATTTTTGCACCTTTTTCCTCAGCTGCTTTTCTGTGTTAAATTCTTCAACCCCAGAGATTATGCTAGACTCTTCCTCTGCTCTGTCTTAGGATCGTTTGGTGTCTTGCTTCAACATCTTCTATCAACAACTATTATTATTGCAGACGATGTTTTTCTGTCCTTGTGATTTTTTCCTTGCAATTGTATCTTCCAAAGGAGCAGATGACAACTTTCACATATATGTCAAGTGCAGAGGGGCACTGAGGCTAGTGGGAGGAGTCACCCTTTCTTCAAGCAATTACGAAGGAAACAATAGAGAGCCTCACTGCATTCAGTCCTGGGAAACTATATCAAATAATAAATGTAGCAAAATATGTCCATCCACAGTGTTAAAATATACACTCACTCAACCCCATTCTCCTATGTGACGTTTCACTTTTCTATCACCTTCTGACTTTTATCAAGCATATGCTGGATTCTTTTTTCTCTCTTTTTAAAGATGATCCTGAAAAAGTCTTGGTTTCCCAGTGAGGTCTTATCTCAGGGCTGAACTAGAGAACCAAAGTAGCCCTGGCAAAAATGCTCAAACCAGCGTCTCTTCCTTCATCTCCTCACATCCCTCTCTTTCCATCCATCCATTCTCTCTCTTGTCCTTCTCTGATGGCTTTCCGTCTACCTTTCCATCTTTACACCTTTCTTTCTTTCCCTCTCTCTCTCTCAAAGCCTCCCTGTACCTACTTCAATTAACCTGAGGGCACTGGGGAAAGTGACAGAAGCACCAGGAGCAGCCACACCTGCCCTAAAAATCAGCCACCTGGGGTTCCAGCTCACCCAGGAAATGCCCAGTGGAATAGGAAGCCTGTCCGGGCTCGACTTCTCTACAAGAATTCCCTGCTCTGCCTAGGCCATTATTAAAATATGCTCTTCATTACATGTCATTTGTCTATAGTTACTTTCCTTTTTATGGACTCCTAAGGTTAACTGTTACACATCTAGTTGGGATGCACTAGTCAATAATGGTCTTTCTGTATAGCGTACATTGGGAGAATCACTGTTAAGAGTAATGGTCAGAGTTATTCCTACCTTTCCACTCTCCAGTGGGCTTGATCATGGATTTTCTTCACTGTCATCCTCAGGGACTCATTCATTGGGTATTAGGCATAATATAAATGCCAGGAGGCCAACATTTCTGATATCTTCCTCTCACCAAATGTTCTAGGCTCTATATTATAATCCAGTGAGGGACCGTTAAACAAGGAATCCAAAGGGAGTTTGGTGTAGGTTGATTTTTATCTTTCCCCTCCCCCTTTTCTCTCCTGGTTTCTAATACCTCAACTTCGTGGCACTTCAATGGTGTGGGCCTTCAGTAAATTGTCAGTAGGATGTTGCAAGATGTGACCGCAACCAAGGTGAGGAGACCATTCAAAGAAACACGTCTCATTCTACCAAAGAAATAACCCACTAACCCCATAGCAGCTTTCTTGAGCTTTTCTCTTCTATGGACGCCTATAAACAAAAAGCAACTTGCAAGTGATACTTCAGCGCATCACATGGTACCTGGGCCTCAACTTGCTCTAGGCCAACTATGTATCAATCAAAACTAATAGTACAATTTGTCTGCCCTAGCTTCTTTAAGGTTCATCCTTGCTCACATCCTCTAGATTTGTGCTTCATTCTTGCGGAAGCTATGTAGGATGGCTTATCTCTTTGTCAGAATCCCCTAATGTGCAGATAGCTGTGGTCCCTTTCCCTGCAGGCAAACGTGTGCAGCAGGACCCATACCAGCTACTCGCACTACATTAGACAGTAAATCTCAATCATAGTAGCTCCAGAGAGTTTGAGGTTAAGAGGTTGGGTCACATATATGAACCTGGACTAGGAATCCATCTACTTCAAGTTGATCCTGCTGGACCAAGAGAACTCTAATAGAGTTTTGAACAGAGTATCTTGCAGTGGTGGATTTTACAATCTGTACAGTATCTCATATGATTTATCAATATGAACCTCCAAGTAGGGAACTGAGTGGTAGGCATAGTGACCAACTGCTGACAGCATCTCAGATAACTTAGAATCTTGAACCTTAATACCTGGGAAAACCTTTTGACTTCTTCAATCAATACTGACAGGGAAGTGGTCAGATGTGGCACAAAACAGATTTATCAGGGACTTTTTTTGCAGTTTATCCTTCTATCTACTGATTGTCATTTATTTTAGTTGTTGAAAGTAGGGATGAAAATTGAAGTGGAGAGCAGGCACCCCTGTCTTGTTCTCTCCCCAGCTTGATCGTTTAGGAGTGTATATTGTTAATCTTGATTAGGCCACAGGATGAACACAGGTAGCTAGAATTAAACAAGTCATTTTAGTGGCTCATAGATGTTTTGTCCAGGACTTACCTCAGTTAATTCCAATCAATGTGATTGAAGGCCTTCTCTACATCCAATGAGAGGACCATTGGTACCTTTCATTTTTCGACCATGCTGATCAGATTTAATGTTAATATGATATTGTCTTTGGTTTGCCACAGCTTCGTGTAACTAGCCACCAATGGAGAAATAATCTGTGGCCAAATAGAACATACGCGACAAGTCATAAACTGCAAATTGTAGTAACTTTTTTAGTGCTACAAAATGTAATACAAATTGCAATTCACAAACTACGTGCAAAGATTTACTCCCCTGTATCAATATGCATATGTATGCAGCAGTTTCCGACTTTGCAATTTAGTAGGAACTGAGGGCGGTACACAACAGAGTGTCTTTTAAAAGGGCAGACTTACTCTAAAATTGGGGAGGATTAGAGAGAAGTGAATGGGGTTTAAAGAACATTTGGGAGGGACGTCACTCACACAAGAATTAGTCAATTGCTATACTCCTATGATTGAGAGAAGTAACTTACACTTAAGCATTACATTTACACTTGAGGTTTGTGAAAAACAAATACTAGTAAACCGACTCCAAAGTGTATATTTCTCAAAGGTGCAAGTTCATTTGTGAGTCCAGCTGTGCGCCAGACTCCCCTTCACCCGTAGCCTTACGATTCAATCACAGGGGGAACCCAAGGGTCCCCCCTACACATGCAGGTATGGTGCGGGTGGCACAGATGTGTCCCCACTACAGGGGGCGCCCTTGTGCACAACATACCTTTTCCGTCACTGGGAGCCTATGTACGTGTCATACGACGGGCTCCCATTGACTTCAATGGGGCTCCAAGCGACCCGTGTCTGTCAACGCTTGTTCGCATCATACTCGGCGCTTAGAGCCCCGGAGCGCGAGTCGGTTGGAAAGCCCTCAGGATCCGAGTCGGACGGAGCCATCAGCAAGATCGGAATCTGCTCCTAAGTGTTGTACTGTCGACTTTATGCCAGTGAGTATGAGATTAGTTTGCCTCATAGAACCACCTTTGCAGTACTCCAGATAGTGCTCTAGGGTTATTTGTCTGCTTTATTCATCTTGCAATAGCATTCTATAGTTTCTATTATAGATCCTTTAAAAGCTATGTCTCTGAACTCCATCCCATTGCCCTTACCCCTACCCCCTATTTTACTATCTTACATGATACTGAGGTGAGCTCTACTAGCCAGAAAGAAGTCTATGCTGGAATACAATTTATAAACATGGAAGCAAAATGTAATGTTTTGTTCTTGAGCATGTAGTGTGTGCTAAATTTCATATATAGCTAGGTCTGGTATGCCACTTAGGAAAGCCACTGAGACTGGGGGATGACCAGTCAGCTCTGGAAGTCCCCAGTTCCATCCCATTATAGTTTTCCTGGCCCTCTTCTGTGTCGAGGCATTTTTCCTTCACAGTTCACCACCAAACAGGCCTGTAATGGGTAATCGGGTCATTCATCAATGCGTTGTCCTCCCCATAATTATGTCAAGTTCCATTGAGGCCTAAAAGCCTGCATGCTGGGAATTAGGCAAGGGACTGCCCTGGACCAATCCACAGGGTTCAGTCCCACCAGGATCAGTAAGGCCTTTCCCTGGGGTGAATCTCACCACACATGCCAATCGCCACATCTTCTCGGGCTACAGGTCCCAGCGCAGGGCAGCTCTCTACGCCATGACCATCTTGCGGCAGCCATCTTGGAAGCACTGAGGCAGGCACCACTCGTTCAAGTGAAACTCGATGGAGCAGTTTTCAAGACACACCCAACACCCTCCTCCTGGCACACAGGCATTCATCATCATGTTGGGATAACTACTGACCAAATTCGGTTGAACATATCTTGTTGGGTCCTCGCCTAACACACACCCCTCTGGTTATTAACTTGAACCTATTCGCCAACACACCATCCTAATCTTGTTACTTCAGACATAAAAGACAGAATCCATCAATAACCTATAATGCTTTGATGATATGATCTACTTGGCTGGCAGTTGTCTACCTCTGCAGCCCCTAATTAAAAATCGTACACAGCAATTGAAACTTCTCCCAAATGGTTTACTGACATAATATCGATGTTAAAAATATCAATGAAAAATATAGAATCCCAAAATATTGACTCCCTATACTTAAACAGGTAAGTACAAAAATATTGAATCAAAACTATGAAAGTAAAAAATATAGATTTAAAAATAATGATTTAAAATATATATATGAAATAAAATTCAATATTAAATATTATTTTTAACAAAAGAATACATATACAATTTAAATAAATATAACAAAAACTTAATTTAAAAAAATATAAACACACAAACATAATCATTTTTTCATATACATTATACATATATTTAACTATTATCTTTTTTTATTTTTGAACTTTAAAATTACATAAAAATAATATATATATATATATATATATATATATATATATATATATATATATATATATATATATATATATATACAGGACGTTGCAGCTTCCATCAATAAAAGCGTTGATTCAGACCTACCTGTTGTGAGACTCCTTTTCACGAAGATCAAAACTTTACGTTGGGATATATATATATATATTCACAGAAAAAACCATAGGTTTTACACACGTTATAGTTAGGAAGTAGCATTTAAAAAACCTATGAAATTCACAGAAAAAACCATAGGTTTGACACATGTTATAGTTAGCTGGAAATTTTACTGACATAAAACCAATGAAATTCCACGTTATAGTTAGTTGGACTCACTATAACTTGCGCGTGCAATGCACTGCTGATGACGTCACATATTACATCACTCATGACATGGTCAGTGACATCACTGATGACACCATCCTTGTGACATAGTGACAGACCTCCTTTCACTGTAATGTAACCCTTGAGACACATATTCAAAAATAGAAACTAAAATTTAAAAAAAAATGGAGATACCTATATCAGTTACAACAAGCAATTCAGTAATTCCACTATCTATATACACATCCACTCATTCACCAACAGTTCTATATAGTCACTCATACATATACTCACTCATCATATGAAGTGATACACCTATACATCCTGTTACACACCGACAGTCATCCAAAAGTTACTCACACACATATTCACACGTGCAAATAAACTATTGAACATCCATTTATTTGAATATAGAGTTATACACACACTTCCACCTTACTTCTATTGAAAATTACACATATTTATTCTCTTAAACAATCACTTATAGAAACACATACTTATTTAAACAGGAACTCTTACAATCTCTTACTCTCACATATACTCACTTATATACATCAATATTCATATATACTAGATTGAAACATATGTAGTTACTGATAAAGACACTAGTGAGACAGTCATTCACTCACTAACAAACACATATAGACACTCATCCACCCATACAGTCCTGTACATATGCTGTCTTCAAAACACATACAAACAGAGAGTCAGTCACTCATGCATCTATGTGCTAAGTAATACCCCCACCAAACCATATAGACACTCATACTGATACTAATAAAAATATCTAATAACCCATATACATACGCATGTAGCTACTTACCAACACATGTAGCCACTTATACACAAAGTGAAACACTAATATATATATTTAAATATTTAAACATAACTCACTAATATTTATTTTTCAGAAAGACACATATTCACTGGATGGTGTCATCAGTGATGTCATGAGTGATGTCACTGACCATGTCAGGAGTGATGTAATATGTGACGTCATCAGCAGTGCATTGCACGCGCAAGTTATAGTGAGTCCAACTAACTATAACGTGGAATTTCATTGGTTTTATGTCAGTAAAATTTCCAGCTAACTATAACATGTGTCAAACCTATGGTTTTTTCAGTGAATTTCATAGGTTTTTTAAATGCTACTTCCTAACTATAACGTGTGTAAAACCTATGGTTTTTTCTGTGAATTTCATTGGTTTTTAAAATGCTAATTCAGAAAAATGTCGTGTATGCAACCTATACTTTTGGCAATAAAGTTCTGGCAATATTTTTTTCGAAAACAAGCCGTTTTCTTCACTGTTCAAGTTGCATAGAGACTCCTTGTAAAGCGATACAGAATTCGAAAGTCTGTACCTTGCCTTTTTTTAAACACATTAAAATTTGTCTGTAAATAAAAATAGCCTTACTAAACTTTCGTGCGCGACCCGGTGTGCGCACTCTCGGCAACAGTTGTCAATAAAATGGATATCGCATTTCCAGGCTTTCGTGCGCGACCGAGTGCGCGCACCCGCCTATATATATATTTCGGGAAAAGCTCGCGATTGCAACTTATTAAATTTCTTCATACACCCACCATAGAACTTATACTACTCAGAAGATATATTAAATCCGGATATGTTTCGATTTACTCCTTTTCACGTTTTGAAATTGGACCGCTACTTCCAACCAGATACTATCACCGCGTACACGTCCTGAGACGCGCATGTGAAGTCATGTGACTTGAAAACAACACTTACAATTGATTCCTAGTAGTTTCTATGCTGCGTCAATACCTACGCCTGCTTCAAACACATGCACAGTTTTGAAACAGCATGGGCCTGAAAGTCACTGAGTGAAATATCATACATTACAGTCAGCCACTTTCAAGACGCATTCCTTCAGAGGAACACTTACCGTTTATTAGAGGTAGATCGTCCGACTCCACCGGAAAACACCCCTAATAAAAAAGACATATATATAAAATGCGGACTAGCCGCTGTATCGTACTAGCAAACTTTAACTTAAAAATCGTTAGAGAAAACAAAAGGAATCGAACAAAATCAATAGGCCACTGATAGGATCTCTTTTTGACCTTGCTAAAATAGAAACATTAGGAACAACCCCTCATGAGAAATATGAAACTAGTGAAACTAGTGAGAGAAACCGAGCTCGACGCCATCTTGCCCCCTTTTAGGCCCCATCACGAACATAGATAGCCCTACATAGTAAAACGTGATCTTATCGCCTGCCCAACTTCAGATCTGACCCCCCCCCCCTTTTGCTCTCATGTCCTGTCGGAATGTCCGGCTGTAGATTACAATCACATGTTCCATTTGGGAGGGGAAACGACATCAGAGCGACAAATATTAGAAATATACCACACGACAGCAAAATAACAGATTAAAACGTTTTTATTCTTGAACAAAAATATATTAAAACAACTATGGAGAACCATTACGCGAATAGTCCGGAGGCGACACCATGCGCCAAGGCCTGTCCCCAGGATGAACCAAGGAAAACGTTCCTGGGACCGTGGCAAAGAGCAGCCGGTCGCCATCGGCCAGAGAAGGCATGGGCCCGACCCGAGATGTAGTTGTCTTCCCATTCTCTTCCTCTTTCGGCGCCTTGCAGGCCACGAGGGGGGGATGTCTTGCATATGCCTCCGACCCCCCCCCCTCTCTTCATCGCCTGGTCCGGCCATAACAAATGTCAGCAAAACGCCGTGGGGTACACTGGGAGGGAGAGACGGCGCGGACGATAATCTTTTGGCGCCTTGCAGGCCACGAGGGGGGATGTCTTGCATATGCCTCCGACCCCCCCCCTCTCTTCATCGCCTGGTCCGGCCATAACAAATGTCAGCAAGACGCCGTGGGGTGCACTGGGAGGGACAGGCGGCGCGGACGAGCCTCTCCCGCCTCCCCACGTGCAGGCCCCTCACCTGCACCCCCAACGCTCCACGCACCCGTCAAAGGACTCGTCCACTCTTGCGGTGCAGCGACGCTCCATGCACCTGGCAAAGGACTCGTCCACTGTGGTGGTGCAACGATGCTTCGCCCGACAGGCTTGAGTCCATCAGCTCCTGCAACCCAGTGACTGCCGTTGGTTGCAGATCTTTCCTTTCAAAATGCTGCCAACAATATTTTCTGAATGGCGTAGCCACGAGACGTTGGCGCTCTCATGCTGACGCCAGCCTCAGTTTGAATGACCAACAATCCGGGGCGCGGCGCGGAGCGCGTAACGTAAGCATAACAGGTCATGTGACTTGTTAAGGCTTTTCATTGGTTTAGAAATATTTTTATGAGCATATTTGACTATTTTATTAAAGACACTACACATAACCTGTTTTTCAAGTTATGTTTAATTTTAAATGAAACGGTTTACATTTTCACTTTTTATTTCCAGTAAATTTGAAAAATAACTGTTTATAGTTCCATATGCTGAAGCAAGTCAGCATCCCACCCTATGTCATAAAATTCTGACAAATCGGCATCCTCATCATGTTCTTCATCATCCTCAGGATTTAAATCATCTAAGGGTTCCACTTCCACTGACGTTTCAATGACATGTTCAACAATAAGATCGAGACCAACGGATTGCTCATTATCACTCATGGTTAATGTCCTTATCTTTAAAGAAAGAGAACAACAATGAGATGTTGCAGAGTAAGAGACAAATCTTAGACACTATAATAGTAAAATTGTTTAACAACAGTAACATTTTGCAGCTATTATTTAGCCATGTCCAGCGATGCTGAGGAGGTGAGTCCTATGTCCAAGTTTTCAGTGAACAGGACTCCTCTCTTTTTAACCTTCGATAAGCTTCACCAACTCTGTGTCCCCTGCTCATACTTAAATGTAGAGGAGCAGAATTATGTTAACTGGCGCATCCCCAGAGATGCACGAGTTAATGTGCACCGCTGCTCTGCCACCCATGGTGTGCCGCATTTACAATGTGGAGCACCATTTACTCGCAGTGACAAAATGGCGGTCAACACTTCCTGATTTCCTTCGAATCGAACGTTAACAGACGTCACGCAGCAAAAAAAAAATCCGCTCGCGCGCAGCCCCTCCTTCCCCAAAGTAGCAATGTTGGGCTACTTTTGGGCTGCTTTCTAGTAGGGTTTTTGAGCGTCAGAAAGTCTACAAAAGCCGTCGGCAACGGCCTGGGGTGGAGAACCATTACGCGAATAGTCCGGAGGAGACACCACACGCCAAGGCCTGTCCCCAGGATGAACCAAGGGATCCGTTCCTGGGACCGTGGCAAAGAGCGGCCGGCCGCCATCGGCCAGAGAAGGCATGGGCCCGACCCGAGATGTAGTTGTCTTCCCATTCTCTTCTTTTTTCGGTGCCTTGCAGGCCACAAGGGGGATGTGACATACCTTATAGTATAACTCATATATATCCGACCTCCCCCTCTCTTCATCGCCTGGTCCGGCCATAACAAATGTCAGCAAGACGCCGTGGGGTCCACTGGGAGGGAGAGGCGGCGCGGACGAGCCTCCTCAGATGGAGGCCCCTCAGCTGCACCCCCAACGATCCATGCACCCGGCAAAGGGTTCGTACTCTGTGGCGATATAGGGACACTCCACGAGCCCAGCAAAGCGTTTGCATACTGTGGCGGTATAGGGACGCTCCACGAGCCCAGCAAAGGACTCGCCCACTGTTGCGGTACAGCGACGCTCCACTCACCCAGCAGTGTCTCGTCCACTGTGGCGGTGCAACGATGCTTCGCCCGACAGGCTTGAGTCCATCTGCTCCTGCAACCCAGTGACTGCCGGTGGTTGCAGATCTCCTAAAAATGGCGGTCGACTTTGCAGGAATGGGCCTGGCGTGAAAAGTTGGCCTGGTCACCTGTTAACCAGAAAATGGGCCCCTGTCTTTCCTTTCAAAATGCTGCCAACAATATTATATCAAACTCTGCATCGGTACTTACTTATAAATGCAGAAACAACTCAATTAACACAAGGGCTCTTTTCAGAGCCACCTTATATCAAAGCACTCAAACTTCTGATTTATCTCCATTTCCACACTTTTGTAAATAGGTGTGCGCGCCCGAGTGCGCGCACCCCGCAACTTTTTCGAGAAAAAAATATATATATTTTCGCTTTTTAAGGACCTTACTGCACACCCTGAGAGAACCTACGCAGCAAAACAATCTCTATCTTCTCCCCTTTCCATGTTCCAACACTTTGAAATGACAATATATTTACTCGCAGTGACAAAATGGCGGTCAACACTTCCTGATTTCCTTCGAATCGAACGTTAACAGACGTCACGCAGCAAAAAAAAATTCTGCTCACGCGCAGCCACTTGGGTGCGCGCACGCATGCGCGCCTATAGATATATAATTGACTTTAACTTTAATTTTCTCAACAACTACTGAACGGATTTACACCATTCCAAAAAAAGCGTAATCTGCGAGCCGGACTGTACAGTTTTGCCAAATTTCTTATGAATCCATTCGCCCGTTCGACCTGTAGCCGAGTCTAAAGGTCCTATGGAAAATAACATGGAGAAAACACGTTTTGGGACCCCCCTTTTATCTCAGCCCCCACTTGACCAATCCCCCCCAAACTTTTAGGGAAGAAGCGCAGCGGACTGAGCCATCTTCTTTGAGAAATTCGCTAAGATTCTTCAACCAGGGCCAAACTTATTCCAAATAGAATGTTGAGGATTTCCTATGGAAACTAGGTCCTAACTATAACTACCTACTGGCGACCGCCAGTAGGTAATATATATACATATAGATATATTCTATATACACCACAAAGTTCCCACGTTACTGGAGCACAAGATCCTACAGAGCGGCCTCACAAAGAGTGGGCACGGGGTAATCCATTGAAAACATCACTGTAGCACAAAAAGGGGGTGAGGCCCAATACTGCAAATGGCATTTATTTTCAAGTACAGAAGCGCCTTATACAGTCTTCTAACGTTTCGGCTTCTTGCCTTGCTCACAGAAGGAAATGAATAACATGCAGGTGTGCTGGGGCGCACTTTTACAAAGTAAAATCACGTGACTGACATTAGATTACTACAAGTTCCTTAGTGCCTTGTGTTGGTATTTTCAAGTTCAACTGGAAGTCCTCCGAAAATCTTTACCTTGGTGGTATTTTTTCAAAGCACAAGCACTGGTCTAATTGCTAGAATCAGTCAGGTGAGTAGAAACAATGTTTGAATACTGCTGGAAAATCGGACTTGGAAATCTCACATCACTCGCAGCACGATCATGACAGAAAATAATCCTGCCTGAATCTCTTCCTCGTGCCGTGCTTTTCGACCATTGCCTTCTCCTAAGTAGGTTAGGTGCGAGAGTGGATCAGGGTCCTCCGTAATTATACACCACAAAGTTCCCACGTTACTGGAGCCCAAGATCCTACAGAGCGGCCTCACAAAGAATGGGCACGGGGCAGCCCATCGAAAACATCACTGTAGCACAAAAAGGGGGTGAGGCCCAATACTGCAAATGGCATTTATTTTCAAGTACAGCAGCGCCTTGTTCCGTTTTCTAACGTTTCGGCTTCTTGCCTTGCTCACAGAAGGAAATGAATAACATGCAGGTGTGCTGGGGCGCGCTTTTACAAAGTAAAATCACGTGACTGACATTAGATTACTACAAGTTCCATAGTGCCTTGTGTTGGTATTTTCAAGTTCAACTGGAAGTCCTTAAAATTACATAAAAATAATATATATATATATATATAGAAGACGTTGCAGCTTCCATCAATAAAAGCGTTGATTCAGACCTACCTGTTGTGAGGCTCCTTTTCACGAAGATCAAAACTTTACGTTGGGATGGATATATATATATATATATATATATATATATTACCTACTGGCGGTCGCCAGTAGGTATATATAGTTAGGATTTTTTCTCTATGGGATTTTTGAAAATTCTATGTCTAATAACTTTGGCGTTTGTGGACGGAATTGGCTGAAATTTTCAGGAAAATGGAACATTTTGTTTCTTAGCAGCCCCTGACAATTTGGGGGGGGTTTCATCAAGGGGGGCCGAGAAAAAAGGGGGGTCCCAAAACGCGTTTTTCCCATGTTAATTTCCATAGGGCGGTTGGCCTGACTTTTAGCTCGAACGGCTGAATGGATTTGCACGAAACTTGGCAAAATTGTAGGGACTGTTAGCCTGATGTGCCTTTGCTAGGTCTCAATATATGTGCTCCAGTGGATTTTGAGTAATTTAGGTTCAAAAAAAGATATATATCTGGGCGGAGCCTAACCACACATCTGATCTGATTGGCTGTCAGCACTTCATCCAAGAAGTGTTGGCAGTCATCTTGGGACCAATATACATGATAGTCATTAAAAAGCATTGTAGTTAATAGAGGGTTTTAGGACTTTAGTTACATTATAAATCATTTGTTGATGGTACCATACTCGTTTTAGGAATTGTGGTGGGTTCTAAGGTGATTTTACCATGTGAAAAAACCTTCTGCTGTGATATCATGAATATTGTTTGAAAGAAAACTAATATCTCATGATTTTCCCACAGTGGTTTGGAAGGGGATCTATAAGCTAAACTGAAAGCATATTTTCTGTAAATTCACATTATCTTTCTCAGTCATGTGAAAATGAAGTCTGACATTCTCAGTAAAACATGTACATCCAACAAGGACAGAGACTGTCAGTTGATTCCTTTGTGTTCTACTGCAGCCTCCTAGAGTGTTTTAAAGAACATCTAGAGCGCTAACAGTCCTACTTATTACAAAGGTATGGCACACCTGAAGCCATCTTGATTGGAATAAAGTGGTAACTCTTAAAACATTTAATTTAAAAAGAAACAACATGAGGGGGTATATTTTGCCATAGAAAGTATGATTAGTGCTGCAGAATGAAAAATTAGGGCACATTTTGAGTGACTTCTCAAATCCTTTTCTATTTCATTAAAACATTCTGACATGCAGTCTCCCAAAATGGCCACCAGAGACAAAAGAGCCCAAATGTAGCCCAAATATCACCCAGATGTAGCCCAAGTATAGCCCAATGACAGAATGTCCCAGAGTGTTCTAAAGAACAACTAGAGCGCTAACAGTCCTACTTATTACAAAGGTATGGCACACCTGAAGCCATCTTGATTGGAATAAAGTGGTAACTCTTAAAACATTTAATTTAAAAAGGAACAACATGAGGGGGTATATTTTGCCATATGAATTATGATTAGTGCTGCAGAAAGAAAAATTAGGGCACATTTTGAGTGACTTCTCAAACCCTCTTCAATTTCATTAAAAAATTCTGACATACAGTCTCCCAAGATGGCCACCAGAGACAAAAGAGCCTAAATGTAGCCCAAATATCACCCAGATGTACCCCAAGTATAGCCCAATGACAGAACGTCCCAGAGTGTTCTAAAGAACAACTAGAGCGCTAACAGTCTTACTTATGACAAAAGTATGGCAAACCAGAAGCCATCTTGATTGGAATGAAGTGGTAAGTCTGAAAACACTCAATTTAAAAAGGAACAACATGAGGGGGTTAATTTTGCCATAGAAAGTATGATTAGTGCTTGAGAAAGAAAAATTAGGGATCATTTTGAGTGACTTCTCAAATCCTCTTCTATTTCATTAAAAAAATTCTGACATGCAGACTGAAACATTCACTTTGAATACCAGCAGCAGACGTCCCTGGTGAGCAGTAGCTTTACTACAGTGATCTAATGTGCAACTAGAATGCTAACATTCAGAATTTATGGCAAATGTGTGACACATCTGAATGCCTTCTTGATGGAACCAAAGTAAACAAGCATTGAAAATGCAATAGATCTCGCCCTCGTTTAAGTTAAAGCCATTCTGTTTGTAATGAGGTGGCTTTTTAGCTTTGCTTTTATTAGTGTTTTTTCAACTTTCATGTAAATAACATGCATCTGTATGCATATAAGTATATGTATGCATGCATTTATGTTTGTATTTATATAGATATACAGATGATATATGTTTATATATGTATGTATATATCCAAAAACAATAGTCCAGTAAAGTACGCTCTCAGGAATCAAAACTCAGGCCAGAAGTATATTGCAACCTTGGTTTAATCACAAGGTGTGATTAAACCAAGGTTGCAATATACTTCTGGCCTGAGTTTTGATTCCTGAGAGCGTACTTTACTGGACTATTGTTTTTGGATACTGAATTTCCGGTGGCTCTGCCGGAGTGTACGCCACTTGTCCACGGGTCACCACGTTGCAGCAGGAGCAGCTTTGCAGTGGAATGTATGTATATATATATATATATATATATTCACTAAAAAAAACCATAGGCTATAGACCATATATAGTTAGGAATTAGCATTTACAAAACCTTGAAAATTCACTGAAAAAACCATAGGTTATAGACCATATATAGTTAGGAATTAGCATTTACAAAACCTTGAAAATTCACTGAAAAAACCATAGGTTATAGACCATATATAGTTAGGAATTCGCATTTACAAAACCTTATTGTACTCACACAAAACCATTGAAATTCCATATATAGTTAGTTGCACTAACTATATATCGCGCACCCGCAATCCACTGCTGATGATGTCACATATTACATCATTCATGACATGGTCAGTGACATCACTGATGACATCTCAAATGACATCACTGATGACATCACTGATGACAACATCCAGTGACTGTATGTTTCTGTAAAGTTAAAATATGTCTTAGATATTGAAGAATGAGTGGATGTATAAGTGTCTGGATGAAGGATTTAGTAGGTGCATGACTGACTGTATGAGTGAGTTATTAAATGTGTCTCACTGAGTGCATGGGTTAGTGACTAAACTGTCTTAATTTGTGCATCATTATGTCTGTTGTTCTGTAAACTGTTGCATGTGTTGATAAGTAGCTATATGAGTAACTATATGGGTTATTGATTGGTTGCCCAAGTATTTGTATGGGAGACTGAGTGTGTGTGTAGGTGGCTGGGAGGTGTATGACTCTGTGCATAGATGTGTGAGCAGTTGATTCACTAGATGTATGGTTTCAAAAGTGCATGTGTAAACAGCTGTATGGGCGGTTGACTGTGTGCATGAGTGTATTGGTGAGTGAATGGATATCACAGTGCTAAATATCAAAGTAAGTACATATGTAAAACACAGTACATGTGAGAGTTGACATATATAAATAACTGTGCATAAGAGCCAGTGAATGTGTGAGTGGCTGTATGGATCATTGTGAACTTGTATCAGGGATTGTATAAGAGAGTAAATATGTGTTAGTATATGTTTGAATAAGTAAAGTTTGTATAACTGTATAGTTGAGGAAATGGAAGTGTGATTGATTCTTTGCATGACTGACTAGGTGTGTGAGTAACTCCATGGATGAGTGACAGTCTGTGAGTCTGTTTACACTGATTGTATCTAAGGTTATATTAGAGTCTGAAGAGGTTCATCGTATTATCACATGAATGATATCATCAGTGATGTCATCAGTGATGTCATTTGAGATGTCATCAGTGATGTCATTTGAGATGTCATCAGTGATGTCACTGACCATGTCATGAATGATGTAATATGTGACATCATCAGCAGTGGATTGCGGGTGCGCGATATATAGTTAGTGCAACTAACTATATATGGAATTTCAATGGTTTTGTGTGAGTACAATAAGGTTTTGTAAATGCGAATTCCTAACTATATATGGTCTATAACCTATGGTTTTTTCAGTGAATATATATATATATATATATATATATATATATATATATATATATTCACTGAAAAAACCATAGGTTATAGACCATATATAGTTAGGAATTCGCATTTACAAAACCTTAAATTCACTGAAAAAACCATTGGTTATAGACCATATATAGTTAGGAATTAGCATTTACAAAACCTTAATTTACTCGCACAAAACCATAGAAATTCGAATATATAGTTAGTTGCAATAACTATATATCGCGCACCCGCAATCCACTGCTGATGATGTCACATATTACATCATTCATGACATGGTCAGTGACATCACTGATGACATCACTGATGACATCATCCAGTGACTGTATGTTTCTGTAAAGTTAAAATATGTCTTACATATTGAAGAATGAGTGGATGTATAAGTATCTGGATGAAGGATTTAGTAGGTGCATGACTGACTGTATATGAGAGTGATTAAATGTGTCTCACTGAGTGCATGGGTTAGTGACTAAACTGTCTTAATTTGTGCATCATTATATCTGTTGTTCTATGAACTGCTGCATGTGTTGATCAGTAGCTATATGAGTAACTATATGGGTTATTGATTGGTTGCCCAAGTATTTGTATGGGAGAGTGAGTGTGTGTGTGGGGGTGGCTGGGGGGTGTGTGACTCTGTGCATACATGTGTGAACAGTTGATTCACTAGATCTATGGGTTCAAAACTGCATGTGGAAACAGCTGTATGGGTGGTTGACTGTGTACAAGTGTATTGGTGAGTGAATGGATATCTCAGTGCTACATGTCAAAGTAAGTACATATGTAAAACACAGTACATGTGAGAGTTCACATATATATATTACTGTGTATAAGAGCCAGTGAATGTGTGAGTGGCTGAATGGATCATTGAAAACTTGTATCAGTGAATGTATAAGAGAGTAATTATGTGTTAGAATATGTTTGAATAAGTAAGGTGTGTATAACTGTATAGTTGAGGAAATGGAGATGTGATTGATTCAGTGCATGACTGACTAGGTGTGTGAGTAACTCCATGGATGAGTGACAGTCTGTGAGTGTCTGTTTACTCTGAGTGTATCTAAGGTTATAATAGAGTCTGAAGAGGTTGATCGTATTATCACATGATTGATGTAATCAGTGATGTTGTCAGTGATGTCACTGACCATGTCATGAATGATGTAATATGTGACATCATCAGCAGTGGATTGCGGGTGCGCGATATATATTTATTGCAACTAACTATATATTCGAATTTCTATGGTTTTGTGCGAGTAAATTAAGTTTTTGTAAATGCTAATTCCTAACTATATATGGTCTATAACCAAGGTTTTTTCAGTGAATTTTCAAGGTTTTGTAAATGCTAATTCCTAACTATATATGGTCTATAACCTATGGTTTTTTCAGTGAATTTCAATGTTTTTTTAATAGCAAATATCAAAAGCTGTCAAATGTCAAGTACGTGATAGGTAAAAACATTTTCGTGTTTATGCACGCTGATGTGCTTTGAACGCTGCCCCCCCTCACCCCCCCTCTTTTCTCTTAGGAGTACTCTCTCTTTGCAGATAGTGAAGGGTAGTTAACGCAGGCCTTTGCCCCCATTGTAATCCGTCGTGCCTGCTTCTCTCTCTATTTGATTGATTGTTATCCAAGCATTTACTGTTTTAGAATTGGTTCTCTTGGGTTCATTCTATATTTACAAACAAGCACAGAGTCGCAATACTCTGTTTAGTCTTTGCAGATTTTGAAAAATCGTTTAAAAAAACAAAAGGAATCGAGCAAAATCAGTAGGCCACTAATGGGATCTCTTTTTGACCTCGCTAAAATAAAAACATTAAGAACAACCCCTCATGAGAAATACGAAACTAGTGAGATGAACTGAGCTCCACACCATGATGGCTGCAAGACAGCTCGGCTCCGCCACCCACCCCACCCAAAATAACGACAAACCCTATGCAAATATGATAAATATATACAACACACCAGCAAAGTAACAGGGTAAAACATTTTATTAAATAACTATTTACATAACTATTTTATACTTTTTGTTGCCCGATCCGGCTAGCTCAATCGATCGAGCATGAGACTCATGCACTCTGATCTCCTTGGCCTCAGTCAAGCATTAATAGTAAGATTTTCATACATGAGTGTACTTTTTGCCTTTTGGTGACTCTTCCATTCTGAACATTTTTCCACAATCTGTTTGACCTGAAACGATTACACAAATAAAACATTTGTGAGTTTTAAATTTCCGGAGAAGTATAATTCACCAATAGCTTTCTCTGTAGATCTTTTTCCATTAACAATCCCAGTTCCATCACCCGCCCAGGATATCACTACTGTTAGTTGTCATTGTTGCTTCTGTTTTAATAAAAAATGTTTAAGATGTTTACTGTTTTTGTTGCGATGTATATATTTATAAGTTATTAAAGTGTTATAATCCTACTAATCTTTTATCGATTATTGCTCTTTGAGATATTCCCTGTCTACAAACAGAGAAGAATAGGAATATTCTGTCTCCCTTTGCAGATAGTGAAGGATAGGTAATGCGGACTTTTGTCCCCCGTTGTAATCCGTCATGCCTGTTTTTCTCCCCACTGATTGATTGATTGGCTGGACATTTATTGTTCAAGGAATAGTTCTTTCGAGGTATTCTCTGTTTGCAAATAACGTGGAATAGAAATATTCTGTCTGGTCTTTGCAAGTAGTGAAGGGTGGGTAATGCGGACCTTTGTCCCCCGTTGTAATCTGTCATGCCCATCTACTCCCCACTGATTGAGAAACTAGTTCCACCCGGACCATTTATTAGAGGTACATCATCTGGCTCAACCGGAGAGTACCCCTAATAAAGAAGACATATGTAAAATACGAAGTAATCACTGTATCCTGTTAAACAGAAACTTTAGCATGAAACACACTTGAAAAGGAAGGGAAAGAAATCGAACAAAATCAGTAGGCCACGGATGAGTTTTTGACTTCGCTAGAAATAAGAAACATGGAAGTGGTGAAAGAAGCCAAGCTTGACGTTACGGCAGCCACGAGGTAGCTAGGCTCCGCCACCCCCCCACTGCTCCAAGCATGTCTGTCCCACCACCCGCCGCGCCCATTAACGGTACCATGAAATAGATACAAATCAGCAGATACCTACCCCCATTCCGGAAACTCCCGAAGTGCAACAGGGCCACGGTTACGCCCATCCGGAAGATGAGGCCTCGACACGTGCAGGGCGGGGCCCGGCTAACCGCCATCAGCCGTGGGGTGGATGGCCCGAAATGTACTGATCTCCCGATTCCCTTCTTCTGCCGCCTTGCAGGCCACGGGGGGGATGTCTTGCCTCTGCCTCCGACCCCCCCCCTTATCGCCTGGTCTGGACATCACGGATATCAACGCCAGGTGTCGGCGTGGGGTGCGCTGGGAGGGAGAGGCGGCGCGAACGAGCCTCTCCCACCCCCCCAGGTGGGGGCCCCTCAGCTGCACCCCCAACACTCCACTCACCCGACCAGGGTTCATCCACTCTTGCGATGCAGCGGCGCTCCACTCACCCGAAAAAAGGTCTCGTCCACTATTGCGAGGCAATGAAGCTCCGCTCACCCAGTGGGGGTCTCGTCCACTGTTGCGGTGCAAAGGCGTTTCTGAGTTCAACTAGAAAATGAGTCCTGCGTCCAGAAACGTTCTCCTCAACTTTGAAGATTCTATAAGAGCCACGGGGGCCCCCGACTCCCGCAGACACCCCCAATGGGGAATGACTGCCATGATCACCCACGGAACGACCACGACGTAGCCGCGGGACGTCGGCGCGCTCATGCCGGCGCCGGCCTCAGTCTTGAAATGACCAAAATCCTGCAAGACTACCAACTTGATCAGTTCCGGTGGGACACCAGTATGACCCGGTAGGAGAGATTGTTGCCTCCCACGCCACATTGACTGATGGTTCATGTCGGCAGTCCCCTCTGCTACCCTTCAACGAAAACATTTGGACTGCCGAAAGAGGTCCCGGTCCAACCACGAGTTGGTGGAGACATTTTGACTATACTTGGACCTTCCTGACCTCACCCAAAATGGCGCAGGTACAAATGAAACTCTCAACTCCTTGTTGTGCCCCGATTGCTCAGCCTTGATATCATGAGATATGCATGCAGTTTTTAGCACATGAATTGATATGGGATAAGACTGATTATATATTCGGACAATGAATTGATCCAGGATGGGTATTGATTATACGTTCGAACAATGAATTGACATGGGACGGGTACTGATTACACGTTTGAACAATGAATTGATATTAAGTTCTAATGCATCATTGATTACTGTATTTATTATTGAAGGTTCGAATTGTCGACACTTTAGGTACTTCCTCACAATGAATTATCGATATGATTTTGTTGCACTTGTCGCACTTTTTACTATGAAATCAACGACCACTGACTCTTTATGTTTTCCACAAATAAATACCCCCCCCCCCTCATTTACAGTTCCAGCCTGCTCCGTGGCCGGCCCACAGGGTTGTAGGCCCGTATTTGGGCACCAACATTTTTATTAAAGGTTTTTGAAAAAGCAAACGTAGTTGTAACGCGTAGATTGGTAAGTTTCGAATAAATGGCCACTGTTTCCGATTTTTTTTTTTTTTTTTTTTTTTTTTTTTAAAAAGCAGGTGAAATGAAGCAGCTCAATTAGTTAGGGGTTAAAAAGTATAGTACGCAGAAACATTGAAAATATGAATGGTCCAGGTTTGTTGTATGTGTTTTTCATTTTTGTACAGCAGAAAGCAATCGATAAAGATCCTGGTATTTAGCCTCTACTTTATATGCTACCTGTATCAGGAAAGTTGTTTTAAATGCCCCTAAGCCACCCCGAAGGAATGTCACCTGGCCCCCCTAGTACGAACGAAAACGACCCCGTACCACTGTAGGTTATCTCTCTTCCTCAAAAATGACAAAAATTACTTTCTAGGACGTTTTGAACATTGATGATTTTCATATGATCTATTTATTAAAGTAATACTCATCTCTCCGCATGAAATTAATTTTCCACATGCAACAGAAGTCAATCTCATCTGCCCAAAGTTCTTTTGCAGATTTGGGACCATTTCCCCTGCCTCTGACTCACTTATTGCTAAGTCATTGGTGGATGTTTTTGCCGGTCGGGGGTTATCCACCAAATCTCGAAGTTGTGCTTTAGAATAATTAAGAGGGTGCCACCTTTCCATGTGCCGATGCATGGTATGATTACCATAGCTATATTTTTTTTCGGTCCCTCTCAAGAGTTTTTTTTTTTGCAGATGAGGCAGGTAATGAACCTGGCATTAACTTTCTTTTTATGAGAAGGAAAAGAAAAAAATTGCCAGATAAAATTCACTTTCACATGGGACGTTCTTGGCATTTCTTTCAGAAATTTTTACATCACTGTGTCATTTTTGTCTATCCTGGTTAAAGCAATGTCATGTAAATAGTTGTTTAAAAAGTTTTTTTTTAACGTGTTTACTTTGTTGGAGCGTTGTATATATTTATAAGTTATTAAAGTGTTATAATCCTACTACTTTGTTGGAGTACTATATATTTTTTATGTGACACATAATTGTGAAGACTTTGATGTACAAAAAGGCATCCCTGGAATCTTCCGCTTCAGGCTCGGTCCCACACACCCTTACAGTGAGAATCCCCTCCCCAATCACAATACAGGATCGTTATCAGATAGTAGGAACGAGTGTGGTGTGACGGATCTCTTGAGGTGGGGGCCTTGATCTACTGTAACTCCTTTGAACAGGGGTGATTCTTTACAGTTGGGGCCATAAACTACATCCGCAGGGCTAGGTGATAGCCTGGGACCGGCCTGGACAATCAGACACAGAGGAAGAGGAGTGTCAGAGTGTGCAGTAGTGAATAGGGTGAAAGGGAGGTGTCGGGCGGGCACAGCGTGTGATACTCAGGGAAGAGCAGCGCAGATGGGGGGAGGTTTATGGCCCATACATGAGAGAGAGAGCAGGGGTGACCAGTGCGTGGGGGAGATGCTTGCGAGGGTGGGGAGCCATGCTGAGAGTGGGTCTGGTCAAAGCATCTAAAATGGCTGCCGTGTACGACAAAAGTGTGGCATTGGAAAAAAAGCAAGATGGCGCAGACAATGTTTATCAATACGATTAATTTATAACAATTATTTTTAACAATATATTTACTCGCAGTGTCAAAATGGCGGTCAACACTTCCTGATTTCCTTCGAATTGAACGTTAACAGAAGTCAAGCGGCAAAAAAAAAAAAACGCTCACGCGCAACCGCAGGAAGACCAGTATCAACATATATGAGCCTCCTCAACCACCCTCAGAAAACATAGGGGGTCAGGATAAGTCTCCCATACCCCCTTATACCCAATACTCACATTACTTTTCCTCCATCTTGTAATTTAATTAAATCGAAACACAAAATGGCGAATTCACGATTCGCTACCAGTTTGCGACCCGGTTCGCGAACCGAGAAGCACTTCTACCGCGAAAAATCAAATTGTTTTTATTTGCCCCACGGGACCCTTTAATAACCCTAACATCATTCCTAGGGGGTCAAGAGGAGTCTACCTTGCCCCCTTTCATTAAATTCCCCCTTCGTTTTTCTCCTCCTCTTGTCTCTCGATCCTACCGAGAGACAAGATGGCGGCCGCACCGGACTGTTTAGAATGTTGACAGACACCGGAGAGCCAATCAGCTTCGCTTCGCAAAGCTCAGTTACGCGAAAAGTACGCGATCTGGAGCGCTATCCGGGACGCTGTCACAGATATATCTGTTTTTTTAAACGTTAATTTCTCAAAATCCACTGGAGCACATATATTGAGACCCAGCAAAGGCACATCGGGCTAACAGTCCCTACAATTTTGCCAAGTTTCGTGTAAATCCATTCAGCCGTTCGAGCTAAAAGTGAGGCCAAACGCCCTATGGAAAAATGAATGGGAAAAACGCGTTTTGGGACCCCCCTTTTTTCTCGGCCCCCCCTTGACGAAACCCCCCCAAATTTTTAGGGGCTGCTCAGAAACAATATGTGCCATTTTCCTGAAAATTTCAGCCGATTCCGTCCACAAACACCAAAGTTATTAGACATAGGATTTTTTCTCTATGGAACTTTTGAAAATTCTAACTATATATACCTACTGGCGACCGCCAGTATATATATATATATATATATGTAGATATGTAGATATGTATAGATATGTATAGATATGTATAGATATGTATAGATATGTATAGATATGTATAGATATGTATAGATATGTATAGATATGTATAGATATGTATAGATATGTATAGATATGTATAGATATGTAGATATATGTAGATATATGTATAGATATGTAGATATATGTAGATATATGTAGATATATATAGATATGTAGATATATGTAGATATATTATAGCAAAGCGGCTCACTTTTCCTCTGTTAGGCGCTGCTTGGTGTCTGGTCGCGACCAGACACCAAGCAGCGCCTAACAGAGGAAAAGTGAGCCGCTTTGCTATAATTCAGATATCCTCTGAGGTGCTCGCCGGTAATCGGAAGGCTTGAACATTGTGACTCACCCGGCACCGCACGATCAGCGGAAGAAGGCATCCGGGCTTCGACCGAGGAGGGACCACTCCAAGGTAAGAAGCGTCTGGGTGCTGGAGTACGTAGATCGAAACTATGCCGTGGGTATAACAAAGTACAATGACATTGAAACACACTAAAGTGTAAACCGGCTATCTGGGGCTCGAGCATTTAACCTGCATACTGAATTGCCAGACACCGTAGAAACTGTCACTGAACATTAACGAATGGTGAATGAACATAACTTTGGCAACAGTAACAAACAGGAAATACGAGAGCAGGAACAGGTTCGTTCTCTCAGTAAACATAACTGAATAATTGTACATCCACTACAGGGGGTTGTGAACAAAGGAGAAGGAAAACATGGACAGGCGGGAAGCTAAAAGGAAGGAATTATTTGTCACAATGTTTGACAAAAGCAACACTAATAAACCAATGGAAAGTAACAGAGACCAAGGAAAAAACGACACAAAGGAAAAACTGCGCCTTTGGGAGAAATTAAATAAAAAGGAGATAAATAAATCATGGGAACTGATCTCCTTACAAAAATACCTGGAAGTTGAAAGAGTGCCCCGTGGTCTGCGCATACTGATAATGCCGAGTCAACAAGATGTAACTAATGACCTACTTCAGGAGTGGGGAGAGCACACCATAAATTCATCATTAGGTCTGATAAAAATATTGGTAAAGCATATTGAGATAGCGCTCGAAAAAGTAAAAGAAGAACTAAGAGCACTGGAAACAGAATTGGATGCATTAAAACTCAATACTGAAATGACCAAATTTAAAGAGGACCTTAGCAAACAAATTGAAAAACATGAAGAGGAAGTGAGAATCAGAAAACAAACCAAATTCGAAAGGGATGCCAATGACTATGCACAAGGTCGCATATTCACATACGCCAGGAAATATGACCCCTTCAGACCACCAAGATCAAACCCAGCAAGCTCATCATCCAGCATGGCGTCACTAACATCAGCGGACCTCAGTGAGGAAGAAGCCAACCTGGATCCCCAGCAAAAGATTTTTTTAGGGGATATGCGCCTAGTCTTGTCACAACGACAATGGGAATACAGCCACGGGGCGCAAAGAAATACACGCGGCAGGGCCAGGGGGAGAGGAAGAACATGGCAACCAAGATTCGCAAAACCCACACCAGGAGGGGCTACAGGAGAAACAGTTACAAACGAAAAAATCGGCACGGAAACCAGATTGATGAAACAAAAGAGGGGGAAGTAAATGAGGAACTGCAGATAATCAACTTGTCCGGAATGGAAATTTCTGAGGCGGAAACCTCTCTACTTAAAAAAGGAATAAACTTCTGCCCATCGACACATATAGACATAGCCCAAACACGGATTGACCTATACCTATATATCCGCAAAATCAAGTTAGCTAAATTCTTCACTGAGAGGGAAAACAAACCTAAAATACCGAAAATTCAGCCCAAACCAATATCTACACTATTGGCAAAAGAATCTGAAGCGTACCTAACGTTATTAAACTTGAATGCGGAAGAAGATATGGACATCAATCTAGAATCAGCGATAACACAATTGGGAGCAGGAACAAGCGGTCTCAAAGCTAAATCTAAATTCTACCCCCAACTAACACCAGGGAACAAAATCGACTTATTCCAGGAGGCGGTCATTCATGACCTATACAACATTAAATTGAAAAACATCAATAATGACAATCTCTCCAAAAATGAAAGGCAAGCTCTGGCATCACTCAAAACCAAATCAAATTTTGAAATAAAAATGGCCGACAAGGGCGGGAATATCGTCCTATGGAATCACCAACTATATATTGAGGAAGCCATGACTCAATTGAATAACTCAAACTATTATGAGAAACTAGACATTAACCCAACTTATGACACTAAGAGGATCCTGGACGGAAAAATAAAACAATGGGAAAATGCATCATTATTAGACTCTGATGAGACCAAATACCTGACGGTAGATTTCCCGAAAACAGCGACAATATATTTCCTTCCTAAGATCCACAAAAATGCCACGAAGCCACCAGGGAGACCTATAGTGTCGTCAAATGGTTCCCTACTTGAACCGTTATCTAATTTCATAGACTTTTTTCTAAATCCTCACGTGAAACAACTCAAATCATACATCAGGGATACTACGGATTTCCTATGCAACCTAAAGCTCATCACCTGGCAGCCGGAATTTATAATGATCACAATGGATGTGATTTCATTATACACAAATATCGACAATGAGATGGGTCTAAATGCCTGTAAACATGTCTTTCAGGAACGCAACATACACTACGCTAACCACAACAACATGCTGATGGATATGACACAATATCTACTGAACAACAACATCTTTTTATTTGGGGACTCAATATACAGGCAGAAGAATGGAGCAGCCATGGGCTTCTCCTTTAGCCCAAATTACGCCTGCACCGCCATGGGCTGGTGGGAGGAAACAGTGGCCTGGAACACCAAACTACACCAGTTCACAAAACACATCATAATCTGGAAGAGATTTATCGATGACCTGTTCTTGATATGGAACGGTGGAAAAGAAAAATTCCTTGAATACTTTGAAATACTGAATTCCAGTACACCAGGTATAAAATTCACTCACAACATCAGTGCCAATAAAGCCATCTTCCTGGACACCGAAGTCTATATCAAAAACAACAAAATGGAGACCACCTTACATCGGAAAAGTACAGCCACGAATGCCACACTTGAAGCCACTAGTTTCCACCAACGATCCCTGATATCAAGCATCCCCTATGGGGAATTCCTTCGACTCAGGAGAATTTGCAGCGAAGAAGATGAATGGCAAAAACAGAGCCAAACCGCGGCAATGCGTTTCCAAAAGAGACAATATAACCATCAAACAGTAAAACATTGTTGGGAAAGAGCAAACAAGACCACAAGACCAGACAGCTTGAAACCCAAAGCAGCCCCTACTCAAACAGAAGATGAGCCGATCAGGTTGATTACAACATACAGTAGAGAAACAAAACAACTAACCCAAATCTTAAAAAAGAATTGGAAGATTCTACAGTTGGACCCAATCATAGGAAAAAGGATGGGCAATCATCCGACCATAACTTACAAAAGGGCTAAAAACCTTCAGGCCCAATTGGTTCACAGCCATTTCCAGCCACCAGCAAAAAGAAAAAATTGGCTACAAACAAAAGGATTCGTGAAGTGCTACCATTGTAAAGCCTGCGAAATTGCCAAACCAACCCAGGAAATAACCATGCCGGACAAAAAAAACTGGAAAATCAATCAATGCATAACTTGTAATAGTAGGTACACTGTGTACATGATTGAATGCCCGTGCAAATTAAGGTACATTGGGAGCACAATTTGTGAGCTAAAAAAACGGATCCTCGAACATGTCCGTGCAACTGTACATAAGGATAGAAGCAACGCAGTTGCAAAACACATGGAGTCAGAACACAATGGGGACTGGAAGCAATTGCGCTTCTGGGGTATTGAAACACTGAACCCATCACCCAGAGGAGGACATAATGAAAAAATACTACGCCGCAAGGAATCAAAACATATCCTTGGTTTCAGAACTATGACCCCATTAGGGTTAAATCAATCGGAGGAACTTTACATACACCTCTAAATGAACATAATTGACTTCCGTTACAATTTCCGCCTGCCATGAACTATGAACACTAATTAGTCCCAATTTTATTATTTTTTCACCTCCCCACTAGTTTTCACCTTTGTTTAAAGCTCACTTGGGTGAGTATTTACAGACTAGCCATGAACTATGACATGCCAAAGCCCACTGGAGGGCTATATTTGAATTACTGATTAATTAACCAAATGTTGAATTACTAATTATATGTATATGTGAAACGCCCACTAGGGGGCAACACCTTGGTTATTTAATGATGTATTAATATGTCTAATGGCGAACTGTGCCCACTGGCGGGCAACACTCCCCTAGTAGAAAACGGTTACAGAACCAACAGTGGCTTAAGGAGGATTAGTAACATCTAATTTACTCCAACACATAGCCAGTCACTATGCCCCACAAATATATAATTAATCCCTCACATGTAACCATCAACAATAGTATTAAATCACATTACAGGGCTAGACTACAAGTCCCAGAATCCCTAACATGTGTGTCATGGAACATGTGACAGGGGGGCGGGTACAATCTTGTTGTTTGTTTGTTGGTTCCTTAAAACTGTTGAGCGATGCACAGTATACTGACCGTGAGCAAGACAGCGGACGCTGTCGAAACGCGTTGGTTTCTATATTGTTTTGCAACCCCCAAAGGATTAATGGATTAAATTAATTTGAACACTTCAGAACGCCTACAGCCTGTTCCTTTCTGCGACTCCGCCTGCCCCTTGCTGGGGAAACCTGTTGAATATGTAGATATATATAGATATGTAGATATATATAGATATGTAGATATATATAGATATGTAGATATATATAGATATGTAGATATATATAGATATATAGATATATATAGATGTATATAGATATATAGATATATATAGATATATAGATATATATAGATATATATAGATATATATAGATATATAGATATATATAGATATATAGATATATAGATATTTAGATATATCAAATAAAAAACATTCTATATTAATTCAACGGTAGGGAAAATGCTGGATAGCAAAATAATTAAATGTACTATTCCAACTCCAGTGAGTGCAACAGTAGGGAAAGTGTTGGATAGCGAAGGGGCAAAAATGACTATTCCCAATCCAAAGAGTGCAACAGTAGGGAAAGTGTTGGATAGCGAAGGGATAAAATTACTATTCCCACTCCAGTGAGTACAAAAGTAGGGTCAGTGCTGGATAGTGGAGGAATTAGATGTGCTATTACAACACCGGTGAGTGCAACAGTAGGTAAAATGTTAGAGAGCGGAGGGGTGAAAATTACTATTCCCACTCCAGTGAGTGCAACATTATGATTGCAGAGAACCAAAAATTACTAAACATTTAAACAATCGAAAAAATATAAAAAAATCATAAAAATAAATAAACCATATTAAATAAACATATAAATTAAATATAGCAAAAAGTTACAAATATATAAAATAAATTAATAAATACATTTATAAACAATTTAATAGGAGCAAATATTAAAAAATATATATAATAACATAAATATCTTTATTTTATTTCCTACCCTATAACACCATCCCTATAAATAAACACTTCAAAGGTTTTATTTAAATGTATTTCCATACTTAACATAATTAATAATCAACTAAAAAAAATAATAAAACAATTCATTAAATATACATGGTTTAACACTATAATGTCCGCAACACACACCTAAAATTAATTACACAATTACCATAATTAATGTCTAATTCATTTCAATCAATTAACAATTAAGTATTAATTCATCAATTACAAAATAAATTACTTCCCACCCTTCACACCTATAAACACCACAACACACACCTAAAATTAATCACAAAATTACCATAATTATTTGGCAATTAATGAATTAAAAGTTACTTTACACATTTAACTCTATAACATCTCAATTAATTAAACAAATATGAATGAATAAAAAATATTCAATACATTTAATATATTTAAATTACTTCCCTTCCTATTCCCCTATAAACCCACAACCCGCTACGGAACTAAAAACGCATAATTTAAATATTTTTTTTTATAACTACTAAAATTGTAACACATAAAAATACAAATAATTCTTAGACAAAAATAATATATTACATACATATAAAATATATACTAAAATACATAACATTAATATTTTCAACATCAATATTACTTACCTAAAATCGATATTCTTGACCACAATTTTTTGTCTGTCGATATTTCTGACCCACAATATTTTTACCTTGATATTTGTGCAAATTGATATTTTTGCATCAATATTCTGTCTCTGCACCCTCCCAAACCATTAGCAAACTACTGCAAGAGCAAAATCTAAGCAGAAGGCAAAAGAAGGAACATCATAGGCAAACGACAATTCCAAATTGGAAACCAGTGTGCAATAAATGCCTTCCACCTTACATATGACTCAGACAGGAAATATTCTGCAAGCATAACACTCAGTACAACCATTGTGCAGTGCAACCACCACTTCTGTTGTCATGTATTTTATCTTTAAAGTGTACTATATTGTCTTACATGTTCAAACCTCCACCAACTCTTGTGTTTGACCAGCCTCTTTGTTCACTGTGCTCCAGTGTAATTTCTCTTTCCACCTGCTGTGAAACAGCAGCTGACAGTTTCTAGTGGTGAGTGCATGGATCTTATGTAGGGATTGTGTATAGTGCTCAGTGTGAATGGAATAACGCTCATTCAACAAACATTCAACCCCACACTGCAGCCAATAATACATGCAAGCAAGTAATTAATGACAGGAAAATAATACAGTAACTGTATGAGAGACGTCTTTCATTTAATACAATGAGGATTTAATTTTTCTCTGAATGGAGGTTAGGTAGAAATGAGGAAGAGGTCAGACATTTCAAATTCCAAAACTGTTTACCTATGCAATTTGCACATAAAGTAGAGCACTCTAAACTAGATTATGATGCGGTTAGGAAATATTCTCGATCTAATTGGTTTGGAAATGGCTCTTGACCGACTCGATCAGGAGAGTGCGACTGACCGAGTATGATGCATCCTGATGCTTCCAGACACAATTTGGTTGGCCCCCATTGACTTCTATGGGAGCCATGTTCCTAACGGCATCGTAATCTGGCCCTCGGTCGGGAAAACACATTCCGGATACGATTTGGCAGGGGCAAATGCTGTTAGGTGGTCTTCCTAACAGCACTGTAATCGGGCCCTAGGTGGGAATGCTTTCCTTACCGGATAGGAATCAGGCCCATAGAGGGACAATAAGACACATTAATCATTTTTGTAAATTTTTTCTTGTTACATTTAAAGCTCCTCCCACATTTATTTAGTGGTTTGTAGCATGTTAAATAGCAAGTATTATTGTAACAGCACCTATTTTTCTGAATGTGTCAAACAGTATTGTAATTGAGCGAGGCAGCCCATCAGGCCGTTAAATCTGAGTCAGCAGAATGAAGCAGATTTGAGCCACTTCCGAGTCCAAACACGCAATTACGATGTATACTTCCGACACGCCAAATCGTTCAGACCAACAAGCATGTCAGAGCAGTCGTAAATTGTAAATTGATACTTGTATAGCGCACTACTCACCCGCAAGGGTCTCAAGGCGTTTGTACGAATACCGCGGTGGAACCCATCCTGGCTTTCTCTGTGAGGTGTCCGCTACTGGGCACCCCCAAGGTGGAGGCCAGGCATCCTTAGCGTTGTGGGGGCCGTTGTGGAGATTATGCAAGCTATTTCCCAGAGTTGCAGAGGCGAGAATTATCAGGTCCGTGGAATTTTGAGCCCAAGACCCGCCGAGGCGGGGAATTGAACCCTGGTCCCGGGCTAGACCTCTGCATCAGGGTCTGCCGCTCTAACCATTGAGCCACACTTCTGATTAAACCCAGATCAGTTGACTGGGGGTGAGTGCTTGTATTGTCAACGCTCCGTCCATCATTTCCTTTGGTTTTTGATTAAACCCAGATCAGTTGACTGGGGGTGAGTGCTTGTATTGTCAACGCTCCGTCCATCATTTCCTTTGGTTTTTCCTTGTTCGCCATAAGTTGGCAGGGTATGCTCAGACGTTAGTCCCTTGCTCACTTTGCCACTGGATTCAAGCAAGCCGGGCTGAAGAAGGCTGAAACTCCAGAAACCGGTCCTCTGTAGCTTGTTTCCGGTCCAGGGAAGGCATGGCTTGGTAGTTCGGGCTGGACTGTTCCCATGAGGCACAGGGTCAGACTGATTTGCATATGGCCATGTCTGAACTGGGGTGGCAGAGTGGGCTAAAGAACGGTGATGGATTAAACCCAGATCAGTTGACTGGGGGTGAGTGCTTGTATTGTCAATGCTCCGTCCATCATTTCCTTTGGTTTTTCTTTGTTCGCCATAAGTTGGCAGGGTATGCTCAGACGTTAGTCCCTTGCTCACTTTGCCACTGGATTCAAGCAAGCCGGGCTGAAGAAGGCTGAAATTCCAGAAACCGGTCCTCGGTAGCTTGTTTCCGGTCCAGGGAAGGCATGGCTTGGCAGTTCGGGCTGGACTGTTCCCATGAGGCACAGGGTCAGACTGATTTGCATATGGCCATGTCTGAACTGGGGTGGCAGAGTGGACTAAAGAACGGTGATGGATTAAACCCAGATCAGTTGACTGGGGTGAGTGCTTGTATTGTCAACTCTCCATCCATTATTTCCTTTGGTTTTTCTTTGTTCGCCATAAGTTGGCCGGGTATGCTCAGAAGTGAGTCCCTTGCTCACTTTGCCACTGGATTCAAGCAAGCCGGGCTGAAGAAGGCTGAAATGCCTGAAACCGGTCCTCAGTAGCTTGTTTCCGGTCCAGGGAAGGCATGGCTTGGCAGTTGGGGCTGGACTGTTCCTATGAGGCACAGGATCAGACTGAATTGCATATGGCCATGTCTGAACTGGGGTGGCAGAGTGGGCTAAAGAACGGTGATGGATTAAACCCAGATCAGTTGACTGGGGGTGAGTGCTTGTATTGTCAACGCTCCGTCCATCATTTCCTTTGGGTTTTTTTTGGGAGGCCAATACTCCCATAAATGTTGAGCCAATTGGGAGGTGGGGGCTAATACTCCTAGCAATGTAGAGCCAATTAGGGGTGTGGGGAGCTAACACTCCCAGCAATGTAAAGGCAATAGGGGATGTGGGGGGGTTAATACTCCCAGCAATGTTCAGCTAAATTGGGGGGTGGGAGATAATACTCCCAGTAATGTTGAGGCAAATTGGGGCTGGGGAGCTAATACTTCAAGCAATGTTGAGCCAATATGGGTGGTGGGGGTCTAATACTCCCAGCAATGTTCAGCCAAATTGGGGGATGGGGGCTAATACTCCCAGCAATGATCAGCCATTTGGTGGTGGGGGCTAATACTCCCAACAATGTAGAGCCAATTGGAGGTGTGGGGGGGGGTAATCCTCCCAGCAATGTAGATACAATTCGGGCATTGGGGGGCTAACACTCTCAGCAATGTAATGTGGGGGTCTAATACTCCCAGCAATGTTGAGCCAAATCGGGGGGTGGAGGGCTAATTAATACTCCAAGCAATGTTAAGCCAAATTGGGGGGTGGTGGGCAAATACTCCCAGCAATGTTGACCCAATATGGGGGGGGGGCTAATACTCCCAGCAATGTTCAGCCAAATTGAGGGGTGGGGGTAATACTCCCAGCAATGTTGGGGAGACAATGTGGGCTTATGGCTAGGGCGGTCGACCTCGAAGCTGGGAAACCTTGTTTAAGTCTCGGCAGGCACGCTCAACATTCTGTGATTCTGGGCAAATCACTTCATTACCTCGTGCCTATCAAAAATGAATATGTCTGTCTGTAAAGTAACTGGTGCTCATGTAAAGCGCTTTGATACCTTTGGGTCTAGTTCGCGCTATATAAAGCTCCACACAAAAAAAATGGTGAGCGAATTGGAGGGTGGAGGACTAACACTCCCAGCAATGAAGAGCCAATTGGGAGTGTGGGGGCTAATACTCCGAGCAATGTAGAGACAATTGGGGGGTTGGGGTGCTAAAACTCCCTGCAATGTAAAGCCGATTGGTGGTGTGGTGGGCTAATACTCCAGAAATGTTCGGCCAATTTGGGGGGCTAATATGCCCAGCAATGTTCAGCCAAATTGGGGGTTGGGGGGCTAATACTCCCAGCAATGTTGAGCTAATTGGGGGTGGGGTACCAATACTCCCAAGAATGTAGAGCCAGTTGTGGGGGGCTAATACTCCCCGTAATGTAGAAACAATTGGATGGGTTGGGGGCTAACACTTCCAGCAATGTAGAGCCTATGGGGGGTGTGGGGTGCTATTACTCCCAGCAATGTTGAGCCAAATTGGGGGGCGGGGCTTATACTCCCAGCAATGTTTAGATAAATTGGGGGGTGAGGTGTTAATACTCCCAGCAATTTTTAGCCAAATTGGGGTGGTGGGGGACTAATACTACCAGCAATGTTGAGCCAATTTTGTGGTGGGGGGGCTAATACTCTCAACAATGTGTCTTTGAATAATGTAACGGGTGCTGATACAAAGTGCTTCAATACCTCCGGGTGGAGTACAAATTGCAGAAAACAGCAAAAGAACAAAGCCTAAGGTTACTTGACAGGAAATGCATTCCCACACTGTGGCAGCAAATTAAGTGGCAACGTTATGGTTTCAGCAGAGTGGAAATGCTGGTGCTCTAGGAACTGTTGAAAAAACAACAAAGCCTCATCATCTAGTAAATGGTCCCTTAGAAACCTGAGAAATACTCGGGTGCTACTGTGCAATGACGACAGACCAGCCACCCACAGCAGCTCAAGATCTGTCTGTGTGTGGGGGGGAAGCTGGCTCAGCCAGGGCTGACAGACAATGGGGTGGGGGGGTTGTAGCCCCTTGATCCCTAGGGGCATTGAGTTCTGTCAGCAAATGTTCTGTATAGGCTTGGATTTAGAATGCATGCAATTGCGCATTGGTAGATGTGCCAGTGCACCAGGGTCACATGTGGACTGGTCTTTTTGGGGCCCGTGTAACTGCCCCAAGAGACTGACTTACTTCCCCAGTCCCCACCAGGCCAGTTCAATGTGGTTCCAGTATCTTGTACACTCGCCAGCTGTGCTGTAAATTGAGGCTGTGCGCCAGCCTTTGGGGCATACTCACCTTGGCGCCCTGCATGGCGTGCCCTGACATTAGCAGTGTTATCTCCCCCACCCGCCTATCACTGTCAAGTCATGGCAGGTGCGGGGAGGTTGCATTGTATGTAGGGGCCTTGCAGGGAGGCAAGTTTCATTTGACCAGTCTAACCTACCCTCCTCCCCCTTGATCAGCAACAGTGTGGCATTTTGGAAACTCCCTTGCCAGGTAAATGCACAAGGGCTACAGTGAAAGGTATGATCACAAATGTGTGCCAATTACTTTTAGAGTACCCTAGCATCATTGTGATACCAACCTGACACTGGTTCCATAGCATGTTGTGTCTGTCAAATGATGAAATGTCTTCATCAGGTAGGTACAATCCGACCGCTAAATAGTAGGAGAAATGCACATTTCACATTGGAACAAGAATGCCCATAGCCACATTTATGTATGTGTCGCAAAGTGAACGGATGAGTCCATCACAACACACAACAAACCATCGAAGGGCAACAGAACTCCAACATACGCACCTATGTGTACCAGTTACACAGGCTAAATCCGAAGATCTGAAACGCACACAAAGACCAAAACATCTCATGTCATAGGAAGTCACATTGCAGGAAGTGACATCATTTATTCATATTACCCTACCATTTCCCAAACACCCAACAAGAAGTACATAGTTTACTCTGGATAGCTGTCATAAAAAATACAACATGTATAACTCAAGTGAAGTCAAAATCATTAGCTGATCTGCCAAGTAGCAAGACAATACATCCAACTAATCAGATGGATAACCTAAGCCTAGCTCATTTACTATCTCACACCTTACTTCACCTGATACACAAATTGTTGACAAATCACTACATGTCTAAAAACATCACACTGACTACTACAGTCCAACCTGGACCTCCACTTCCCCATCAGACCAATCACACAGTCCCACATCCTGTATCATGAAGAGTACAGCAGTGTCCGAACTGGTCATCATAGGTAAACACAACCTGAATGGGATGTTTGATGTGTCGGGAATAAAAAAATGGAAGAACCCATTACAAATCCAGAACAGGACTCCCGACAGTTTCATCCCTTACATTCAACACTACTATGCACACAGGTCAGCTTCCATGCACACCTCTATCAAATACATAAAGGACACAACTATCTTGGTGCATACTATGCTTTGCCAGTCCAGGTTGACACGCCCCTGGTGGACCCATGCCAATCAACAACCACTGTTCACTCATGCCAGCTAGCAGTGCATGGGATAGGATACCTACCTATACAGTCAGGACAGGGTAGCAAAATGTCGCACTTTGAGTATCAAAACTAAAAAAATAGATAAAGTAATAACAGTCCACACGGAGCCGCCCTCAAATCTGCAGGTGCACAAAGCGTGGATCATCATCCAAAACCTTGGGTGAAGGAAGACACACATCTCCAAATTAAGACAAATTGTCACATACAAAAGATAAACACAGGGAAATGTGTGTGCTGGCATATGGTACAATGAATGTCCCTGCACAGAAGTCAAAATACATCGCAACATCAAAACCTCACTATCAGCTAATCATCATGTCCTGGACACAATTTAGGATGTACTGTAAATCATCTTTATTAATCAGGAAATGCAGATCTGGTTAGATGGGCAGGACAAACTTTTAGCAAGGAATCCAGCATAGCACAACCAGAGGATAAGGAACTAAATCAAACACCATGATAAACATAAGATAGAACAGCACAAGGGATCATGTTTATTTAAAAGGTCAGCAACAAGCATACCTCGCAACCCACACATGGGGGGTGCGACTGGGGTCTCTAAGACCACAGCAATTGTCAAGAGTTGACATTGTAGCACATGTGAACTCCAAAAGACACCCTTACACGTGCACAAAGGTGGATATGTCATGCAGACAGTCTGCCTGACAAGACAGAGCAGCTGCCTCATCTAGCCATGTCTGGAACACCTCTCATAGGGCCACTGGCGTGACAAAGTCCTACACCCATATAGTGGCTCTTCATGTAACAAATTGAACCACAGCTTAATTAATGCCATCCCCTGTAGGCACACAACTCACTCACTGCTCTGCGCAGTAGCCTCAGCCCTACACCGTTAGCAAGTGTTGCTGTCTAGGGACTGCAGGGTCCTAACAATGCATGAATAATGGCCTTGTGTCTGATTAGCATTTACAAATCCATTCTTCATTGGATAATCTTTTAAAACATCATTTCCAGGAATATCCCTCTTTCCATCCACATAAATGCAAGGAGGTTGAACAACCCTCTCACTGGTCAAATACATCTGTAACTCGGAAACACAGGTTTGCAGCATGCAGCCCTATCCCGATATTATGTATCAATTGCAAAATTGATGCATATCTGTTGTGTGCACAGATGGCAGGACACACACATACCTGGTTGGACAGCTGAGGTGAGATATGCCCTGTGTCACATGTCAAATTTAATGGAATGGAGTTTGGCATCATGACATAATGTACATCGCTAGTGCCTAGTCTATTCGCACCACTTGCCTGTGTAGGACTCATAACATATATGTGTCCCATAGCTAGCTTGCAGGTGACAGGGGGGGTCATTCTTCATGCGTCCAAACACATCAATAAATAAGATCCCCTGTCTCCAAATTCCACCCATGACGTACAGAACGTGGTTTACGGGCCGATGCGATGAATCAGGGTCTGTCACTCTTCTCATGTGTCCCATCTCAGACAGTTTGCCTTGTGTCAAGACATTGACCCCTGCAATGTCTGGATCTCACTGCAAATGGACAAAGGTAATGTGCTTCCTGACCCTGATTAGGTCCCACACTAAGCTCAATTTTTTCTCTCCATGCTTTCAGTCCTTCCAAAAAATTCTTCTATGGAAATGAGCAAAGATGTGCTGAATAAGAGACAGAGGGTATGGGATCATGTCCCTCAGTAGCCACAGGCCCAATACCCCAAATACACACTTTTACCAGGCTGTCACCTTCACTTGGGAGCTGTGCCTCAAGGAGCAACATTGATCGCACAATATCATGTGCACTGCTTTTTGAGAACATGCTGACTTTGTACAGCTTCCTACTAAACCAACTTAACAAATGCCATTGCAGTGATCCTGCCACATAACATTCCTTTTAAAATGCACAGCCTTGACAGCTTTTGCTTTAGCTGATGCAGCCTACACAGAGCGATGATGGATGGAGCGCTTGAGCAAATCAACCACTCACCCCCAGTCAACTGATCTGGGTTTAATCTATCATCATTCTGTAGCTCACTCCACCACCCCAGTTCAGACATGGCCATATGCAAATCAGTCTGACCCTGTGCCTCATGGGAACAGTCCAGCCCGAACTGCCAAGCCATGTCTTCCCTGGACCGGAAACAAGCATCCTGGGACCGGTTTCTGGCTAATCAGTCATCATCAGCCAGGCTAGCTTGAATCCAGGGGCAACGTGAGCAAGGGACCCATGGCTGGGCATACCCTGCCAACTTAGGGCGAACAATGCGATACACTGAGCCACACTTATCATGACACTATTGCATATCAACACTTGCAGCATGGTGTCAAAGTCCTTGGAGTTGACACCAGGCACAGCCATTGTTAGGTGATGACAAAAACACAAGATGTAGGGGAGCATTATTTCCTCATGAAGTGAAGCATAGCCGTGCCATGTAACTGGAAGATTGTTAATAAAAACCATCTGTGTACTTAATGAGGATATGGACCTGCTAAGATTCACACAATGAGATACTTAGCATCATCATAGTTACAGATACCTATGCATCAAGAAGCATCAAGGTCACACATCGCATTAGCTCATCAGCCCTCAGCTCTTGTGGGGGATAATCCACACAAAGGTAAAAATCTCAACACTTTGCCCAGTTAACACACAAACTCAACACACCCTGCACATCTGATTGTCTCACACAAATATATGGAATGACCCTGCAGATAGACTGAATATAGAGCAGCATGTCGACTGCCTCTGTGGACATTACATGTACCTCATCGCACTGTGAAACTCACCATCATTAACACCCCAGAAAAAGTTGCTGCGCCACCCACTACATTGTCAGGAAAAGAGCAGTAGGGAAAGGGGACAGCCCTGACAAGATCCCCTGTACAACCTAAAAGAGGGGGACACTTAACTAGGGCAGTTGGCTTGGCATCAAAAACACGTGTGTTGGTGCAGCTGCCCTGCCATGTCCACGTTTGACAGAGTGAGAAGCAAGCACACACAATCAACAGCATTGTATGCTTTTACCAAAACTCCCATGGACCAGCCACCACACACTATTATGCATAAGAATGTTAAGCACCGTAGATCGCTCAGGGATACCATCCTTTTGGACACTGTAATGAATGTGCTTTTCTCTAAAAGGACACACCCAAACCCTGCACTCCCAAAATACAAGGCAAGTTTACCACTGCACCTTTAAATAATGCATGTTTGAGCAACACTCCCAAAAGACGAGGCAAAGACCCAGCACTCCCTTAAGGCGAGGTAAGAAAACAAATCCATGTGCATGTAAAATAACACACTAGTTTATTAATGCAATATTTTAGAAAGGCAGGCCGAATATATCAGTAATTGCAGACTCCCAATGCAGTATATACAAGTAGCAAAGAGTAGAAAATATATGTATAAAATGGTTAGGAACACCTCACCGATTGAATTTGCATCATCTTGCCAACTCAAGCTGGGGAAGCCCGTCAACGGCCCAGTAAGGAGTTCAATTAGGACTCAAGTTCTGTCACCTTCACAGCAATACATCTATTCTGTGGTGAACTTCCACCTGGCCCCTGAAGGCTCCCAGCTTTAATACCATTACCCAACATGAGGAGAAGGTTCGAGAAAACCTCGCCCCCTTCTCATTAGAAAAAAACGAGCTGGCTGTACCGGTCTGCATCAAGGCCAAGACGGAGGCTGGCCAAGCTCCAGTGTTTTGACTCTGAGCTGTACATTCCACAGTACACTTCCCACAACATATTCCAGTTCACTCTGGTCAGTGAGGTGCGAAAAACAAGTAAGGAGCAAAAACATACCCTCCCCACTTTGCAACTAAGTGCAAGCACAGAAAAGGATGACATGAGGTCATGTCAAAGCCAATAGTAGGCACTTATAATTCTCATAACCCAAACAACTTCCAAACACTGCTGGGGACACAGAAAAGCTTGAAGCAAGGCAAAGTCAGAAAATAAGATTACATGAGGCCATGTCAATGCCAAAAGTAAGAACTCATAATATAAATGTACTATTCTACTACGTGACAGCTCCCACTGAAAGACAGCAAGATTACAAGAAAGAAGAGGAGCAGGTATATGCAGAACCATCCTACATCAAGGCTAGAGTAAAATGGTGGTTGTCGAAGGTCGTCATAGGGTGCCCAACCACAAGAGTGGCTCTTTTATTACATTCCACCCCATGACCTTTGACTATCATCATTTACATATATCAAAAACTGAACCTCCTAATTAAAAACACAGCCATGATTGAAAAACTACATTTCTTAACTGAAAAACACATCTGTCAGTAAAGAACTACATTTCCTAAATACATGCTGAAGCAGTAATTAGTGTGCTGAACTGAAAGCACATTAATGAAAATGGGGCAACCAAAAAGAATACGGACCTGGGTATAATGCGGTAAGAATAAACAAAGGTCCAGAACCTATTTCTTAATGAAGCCGATTCAATCAGTACATAATCAAACATTTATAAGTTCATGGGCGTTCCTTATATATCCGCACCAAACCATAAATTAACTCAGTTACTCAGAAAAAAAGAGAATATCACTACAGCACCAGTATATCAAAAAGGGGAAACAATGTTTAATTCATTGTCTCTAGTCACAAAATTGGTATTTTTTGCAGTTTTCTCAATACTTTAGAATAAAAGGTTGCCCAGGAGGAGCGTGCACAAAAAGAAGTGATCAAAGATAAGTGCAGTGAATCAAAGGAAGAAAGGAAATTCAAAGAAGTAGACAGAATATTCACATTGATTTTCTGTGATTATGGTCTTACAATTTCCCGTAATACAACAACCTGGCCCACATGAAAGTTAATAACATCTAATCTCCAGCGGCAAACAGCGGATACACTTTGGGAACTTAGGAGACCGGCAAACACGGCAGAACGCTACCTGATCCCTGCAGGACAGGAGCGGTGGAGAACTGAGACTACCGGATCAAGAATTTGCCAATAAATGAGAGAGGAAAGAAGTCGAATATAAAAAACGACTACATTGATCAATCAATCAATCAATCAATCAATCATAACACTTGTATAGCGCACTACTCACCCGGAAGGGTCTCAAGGCGCTTGGGGGAAGGGGTCCGCTACTGCTCGAACAACCAGGTCTTGAGTTGTCTCCTGAAGGCGAGATGGTCCTGGGTCAGCCGAAGGTGGATGGGGAGGGGGTTCCATGTCTTGGCCGCCAGGTAGGAGAAGGATCCCCCCCCAATGGTGGCTCTTCGGATGCGTGGTACGGCGGCAAAGGCGAGGCTAGTAGACCGTAGCTGGCGGGTGGACGTGTAGAAGGTCAGGTGGTCGTTGAGGTACTTGGGGCCCAGGTCATGGAGAGACTTGTGTGCGTGGGTGAGGAGCCTGAACGTGATCCTCTTGTTGACGGGGAGCCAGTGCAGGTCCCTCAGGTGGCCGGAGATGTGGCTGCGTCGGGGGATGTCCAGGATGAGTCGGGCGGAGGCGTTCTGGATGCGTTGGAGTCTTTTCTGTAGCTTGGCTGTGGTTCCGGCGTAGAGGGTGTTTCCGTAGTCCAGTCAGCTGGTGACGAGGGCCTGGGTGACCGTCTTCCTGGTTTCGGTCGGGATCCATCGGAAGATCTTGCGAAGCATGCGTAGGGTGTGAAAGCATGATGAGGAGACGGCGTTGACTTGTCTGGTCATCAAGAGGGAGGAGTCCAGGATGACGCCTAGGTTGCGTGCGTGGTCTGTTGGCTTGGGAGCAGTGCCCAGGGCCGGGGGCCACCAGGAGTTGTCCCAGGCGGAGGGCGATGGTCCCAGGATGAGGACTTCCGTCTCGTCTGAGTTCAGTTTCAGGCAGCTGTTCTTCATCCACTCGGCGACGTCTTTCATCCCTTCGTGTAGGCTGGTTCTGGCGGTGTCTGGGTCTCTGGTGAGGGAGAGGATCAGCTGGATGTCGTCTGCGTAGGAGATGATGTTGAGGTTGTGTTGGCGTGCGATGGCAGCAAGAGGTCTCATGCAGACGTTGAAGAGGGTGGGGCTGAGTGATGATCCTTGCGGAACGCCGCAGATGACTTCGGTGGCCTCGGATCGAAACGGGGGGAGGCGGACTCTCTGTGTTCTACCGGTGAGGAACGAGATGATCCACTCCAGTGCCTTCTCTTGGATGCCGATGTTGCTGAGGCGTTGAACTAGGGTTCGGTTGCAGACAGTGTAGAACGCTGCAGAGAGGTCTAGGAGGATGAGTGCCGCTGTTTCCCCGTTGTCGAGCAGGGCTCGGATGTCGTCGGTGGCTGCGATGAGGGCGGTCTCGGTGCTGTGGTTTGCTCTGAAACCGGGCTGCAAGGGGTCGAGGGATCCGTTCATCTTGAGGAAGGCGGCAAGCTGTCTGTTGACGATCTTCTCGATGACTTTGGCAGGAAAAGGGAGGAGCGAGATGGGGCGGATGTTTTTGAGGTCGGTGGGGTCCGCTGTTGGTTTCTTCAGTAGGGCGCTGAGCTCGGCATGCTTTCAGCTCTCTGGGAAGGTGGCGGTGTTGAATGAGGTGTTGATGACGTCCCGGAGTTGGGGTGCGATGGTGGAGTGGGCCTTGTTGAAGTCGTGGTGGGGGCAGGGGCCGGTCGGAGATCCGGAGTGGATGGTGTTCATCGTGCGGGCTGTGTCTTCGGTGGTCACCGTGGTCCAGGTGCGGAGGGTGGCGGTGGGGGGCGTTGGTTTGACGGTTGGGTGCGTGGATGGTGCGCCGAAACTGTTGTGGATGTCGGCAATCTTGCGGTGGAAGAACGAGGCGATAGAGTCGCAGAGATCTTGTGAGGGAGTGATTTCGTTGTTGCCGGTGCTGGGGTTGGAGAACTCCTTGACGATGGTGAAGAGTTCCTTGCTGTCGTGGGCGTTGTTGTCCAGTCGTTCCTTCAGTGATTTCTTCTTGGTGGTGCGGATGAGCTGGTGGTGCTTGCGGGTGGCGTGTTTGAGGGCGGTCATGTTGTCAGTGGTCTGGTCGAGGAGCCAGGTTTTCTCGAGGGTGCGGCAGGTCTTCTTGGAGTCCTTGAGTTCGTCGGTGAACCAGGAGGCCTTCTTGCTTCTGGGTCTGCTGGGAGGGTTCTTCAGTGGTGCGAGGTCGTCTGGGCAGGCGGTCAGCCACTGCGTGAAGTTGCGGGCTGCTTTGTTGGGGTCCGTTGTGCTGGTGGGTGGGTTCTGGCTGAGGGAGGTGGTGAGCTGGTCGGCGGTGATCTTGCTCCAGCTTCTGTGAGGAACCTGTTGCGGGTGGTGGTGGGTTGTGGTTCTTCTGAAGCTGAAGTGGACGCAGCTGTGGTCGGTCCAGTGGAGTCCGGTGGAGTGGCTGAAGGTGATGTGCTTGCTGGATGAGAAGACGGGATCAAGCGTGTGGCCGGCGTAGTGGGTGGGGGTGTTGACCAGTTGCTTGAGTCCGAGGTTGGCAAGGTTGTCCAGCAGGGCGGCGGTGTTGCGGTCCTTGTTGTTCTCCAGGAGGAAGTTGAGGTCCCCTAGGAGGATTTAGTCGGCGGAGGGGAGGGCGTGTGGGCTGATGAAGTTTGTGATGTCTTCGCTGAATTGTGTGCGTGGTCCCGGGGGTCTGTAGATGAGGGTGCCTATGAGGGTCGTCTTTGGGTCGGTGTGAATCCGGAAGTGAAGGTGCTCGGCGGCGGCGAAGGTGTCGTTGGAGTCGGTCGTGATGCGGATGGTGTTCTTGTGGACGATGGCGATGCCTCCTCCGGTCTGGTTGACGCGGTCCCTCCTGATGATCTTGTACCCGTCCCGGATGGCGATGTCGGGGGCTGAGGAGACGTTCATCCAGGTTTCCGTGAGGAAGGCGATGTCTGGTGATGTTGTGTCGAGGAGGTTCCAGAGTTCCACGGCGTGTCTGCGGACGGAGCGGGTGTTGAGCAGGATGCACTTGAGGTTGCTGTTGGTGCTTGGCTTGGCGGGTGCGGTGCAGGTTCGGAGGCAGGTGAACTTGCAGGTTCTGCAGGTGAAGGGTCCGTGAATGCGTTTCGGGGCGGCCCGGCAGCAGGCGGTGTTCCGGCCGGCATTGAGTGTGTTGAGGGCGGCGGCGTTGTAGGACTGTCGGGTCGTCTTGCACGGTGGGGGCCAGGGGTCCTGGCACTGGGTGCGGTCCAGGCGCGGACGGGCGCAGACGGGCTTGCCTTTGGCGCGCCTTCGGCGCACAATCGGCGTGCCCGCTGCGTCACGGTCGCCATTTAAGGCTAAGTGGGAGGGAGGAGCAGCTGGGAGGCGGGAGTGGGGAGGACACGGAACAAAAGGGGGCTTGGCCGCGTGAACGGCGGCGGGAAGCGGGAAGCGGGGCGGGCAGGCACAGGGGAAATACAACAACTATTTGACAATTAGGCAGAAAATACAACACCTAGAACGAAAATACGGCAGAACTGATGGGGAAAGGAACAGTGAGGCAGGCAGCAAGGGAGGCAGGCAGATGGCACAACGAGGCTGCGAGCAGCAGCGAGGGGCACACACACAGCTGGTGGCCGTGCAGCACGGGGATGTCCTGAGAATAGGTCAGTCAGTATATCTTGATGGACGATTGAATCATCCTTTCTAAAAAGGATCCTGTCTTGGCTGAGTACGAGGCCTACGTTGTGTAGCCTTGCACCTTTGGGGTCATCTCTAACCCTTGGTTGCCCTACTATTGAATGTCCTGATGAAGACTTGCACGGTCCAGGTTTAACTCACCGGATGACCGTAGTCGAGTCGAAACGTCGACGATGCTAATCTCACCTTGGACCCCGTTTTCTGTTAAAAAGTGCACACATTTGACATGACTGTTGTGTTTATATGATCTAGAGATTAGTTGTTATTAACTTTCATGTGGGCCAGGTTGTTATATTACGGGAAATTGTAAGACCGTAATCACAGAAAATCAATGTGAATATTCTGTCTACTTCTTTTAATTTCCTTTCTTCCTTTGATTCACTGCACTTATCTTTGATCACTTTTTTTGTGCACGCTCCTCCTGGGCAACCTTTTATTCTAAAGTTTTGAGAAAACTGCAAAAAATACCAATTTTGTGACTAGAGACAATGAATTAAACATTGTTTCCCCTTTTTGATATATTGGTGCTGTAGTGATATTCTCTTTTTTTCTGAGTAACTGAGTTCATTTATGGTTTGGTGCGGATATATAAGGAACGCCCATGAACTTATAAATGTTTGATTATGTACTGATTGAATCGGCTTCATTAAGAAATAGGTTCTGGACCATTGTTTATTCTTACCGAACTGAAAGCACAAGTATAATACTGTGAAATCATAAAAGCATGCAATAATCATTTCAAAGCATGTAAAAATAACACAAAATAGAGTCAGGTATGTAAAACAGAGTCAATGACCAATACATCTTACCCTTACTTATAACGTTCCATCCCTTGACCAATGACTCCTATAACATATCGGTCTAAAATCAACTACCTGGGGACGAAGCATAGACAAGAGATTAGGCACACACTATATACAGTAAAATAAAGATACTAGGATACATATCGCTAATGCAATTCCACCTAGAACAGAGTGAAGTTTACCAAAATCTGGCAACCACCCAAACAATTAATCCCCCATCCCTTCTCTGCATCCTGCTTGACATCTCTAGCTAACTTGTGTAAGGCATCAATGTGGGATTGAATTGTCTTAGAATGATCTGAAAGATTGAAGCAACACATCCCCTTAAAGTCTGAACATCCATGATCATGTTTCAGGAGTAAATAATCAATAGCAGCTCTGCTCTGCAATATTGCTTTTCATGCCCCCTGTACGTCTAATAATAATTCAGCTAAAGCAATCGATGTATGATTAATATTTTTCACCATAAGACATGCTAATTCACTTACAGCTCTAGAATTATAAATGGCCAGGCCTGGAATTCCTACTATTGAAGCAGCTAAACTAATATATTCAGACTTGGATAATAAATGCACTTCAGAATCACAATGTTCACTAAGCTGAACAGCTTCTCTCGCATTTCGAGCATGAGATGATGGATCGAACGGGAACATCATGAGACCTAGCCTAGTAAAGGCACACGGTCCACCTGTGATATTCGCTGGAATATACGTATAAGTGATATTCCCTCATGAGAATAACCCCCCTACAGGCAACTTGACGTGCCTAAAATGACTAGCAGCAGATACTACATTCTTGCACACCATGTTGTTTTGCAAATTTGCACAAACATTGTCAGGTCTATGTTGAAATAAAACTTCTTCCTGCCAAGACATAGTGGATGTATTTCTGTCAAGTCGAATTTGAGCACATTTACTGATGATAGTAGGGTCGCAAGTTAAATTGTAACAAATGTCGCCGTCCGTAATATTAACCGTAATCACTTATGCCATGTTCTTCTAATCGTTGTCAGTAGTTACTGGACAAAATTGGCAAAACTCATAAGGTGATAGATGAGACCTTACTTCATGTTCCTCCACTGTCCGTCTGCATTTTACAATATCCATGGTACTCTTCATATTTGACATGCAGAAGTATGATCTACTGAGGACTGTCTGTGCAAGGTAATACCACACATTGTCATATCGAGTCAGCTGCGCTGTCAATCTGCACAGTCGGCTGGCCACTTTGGGGTAAGGGGCTCCTCGTCACCCCCGGCCCCACACCCATGCGACCAAACAGGCTCCAGCAAGCGCAAGCAGGGGACAGACACGCCATTTTGTGATCTAAAAGAACAGAAACAAAAACGGTATTATTCATTCTTGCAAGTAACATTTATCAGCAGGCACATGTTCCCATTTTTCCTGCCCTGATTTCAAGATCAATAGGACATTGTCCTTTCCTGTTGCAGTGATGTCTGCATGTTTTGGGCATCTATTTGGAGACTCTACCCAAACTTTGGCTCCTGAGTTCTTATCAGTAGTGCCAAACCCTCCTTCACCACATATGGTGAGGAGGGCTGGGGCAGTCCCCTTCCTAACTAGCCCTCTGTACACTGGCATGATTACCATTTGAGTAACTCTGTTTCCAGATTGTATAATCAAATCGGCATCTCCACTATTAAGAAGGATGACTTTAATTTCACCTTGATAATCTGCATCAATGACTCCTCCCAGCACTTGGATGCCCTTTAAAGCCAATCCAGAACAAGGGGCAATTAAACCAAAGTGCTATGGGTGTATCTGAATTCCCATTCCCGTCTCATTGAGTGTAATATCTCTTGGTTTCAGTCTGTACACTTTTTAAGCATGCAGGTCAAGACCTGCAGCCTCGGGTTTAGCCCCGCACGGAGCCAAAGCTCCAGAAGCTGTCTCCCAGTAAAGAATGGTATTGGTGGTCACATGACGCTGAATCTGCAAATCTGGAGTTAACATTTGCATTAAAGGTGCCTCTGCATTTGCTAAAGGCCTATTATTTAGTACTTGTAATGCTTCACTCAAACGATCTTTCCAATTTCTCAACGAGCCATCAGACAACTTTCTCAATTGATCTTTTAATAACCCATTCATGCGCTCAATCAAACCCGCAGCCTGTGGGTACTACGGAATATGAAAATTCCACTCAATATTGTGTTGTACACAATATTCTAATGCCAATCTGCCTTTGAAATGAGATCCATTGTCACTTTGGATTTGTAATGGAATTCCATAATTCAAAATCAGCAGTCTAACATTTTCAATGTATTCAACTGAATATCGGGTTTACATGGAAAAGCTATCAAATATCCCGAGTATGTATACACAGCCGTGCACACACATTGACATCCTTGACTAGGGGCCCAATGTAATCAATCTGCCAAATCTGTGCTGGTAATTTTCCTCTACCTAGCTGGCCTCTCACTATCTGTCGGACTGATCTATGTTGGGCATGCTGACAAACAGGAACTGCAAAATCACAGTTTTAATCAAATCTAGGGGAATGTGTATCCCTCTATTCTCTGCCCACCTGCTAGTAATATGTTCTCCAAAGTGTCCGCGCTTCTGATGTGCCCACTTCGCAATCCCAACCAGGTCAGAATCCTGCGTTGCCACCTCAGTCTCGGAAATCTTAGTTTTTTTTATCTGTGAGGGAAGTAAACCAGCGGTCAAGTGAGTCGGTGGAACAATGAGCATCTACATGATACTCAGTAACTGTACTTAGTGTCAACATGGTCCAGATCTCTTTCCAAAATTCCTTGCCCCACACCTCCTTTGCATTTATCATACAACTATGAGCATGCCATGTGAGAAGGCAAGCTGCTAACCCATTGACAGTGAACCACGAATTAGTGTAAATATGACATTTTCCTGTCAGTTCTTGTTTCAAAGCTTGATACACAGTGTATAGTTCTGTGAACTGGCTACTCTTTCCTTCTCCAGTAGTAGTCAACAATTTCGGGGTCACAGGGTTGTATGACACCGCCTTCTAGTGCCTCCTAGCCCCTACATACCTGGCTGAGCCATCAGTAAACCACACATGCTTTTTGTCCTCCGCCGACAATTCACCAAATGGCTTACCCCACTTTACAGGAGATTCCTGTATCTCAGGTACATCATGCAGCACCTCTGTATCTCCCATTGGGGCCTGTTCCACCTGCTCATGCAACAATGCGGTGCCTTTGGGACGTACTAGGGCCCTATCCTGTATATATCACTACCATTTGATTATGCTGGCTTCCTGTGCATGTCCTATTCTATGAGTCTTGGGGGAACTCCTCACCCACTGCATTATAGGAATCTCAGGTCTCAAAATCACATCGTGCCCTAGGGTCAATTGCTCAGTATCCACTAGAGCCCATTTGCGTGCAAGCAACTGTTTTTCAAAGGGGGTGTAACGCTCTCTAGCATCTGGCACTTTTTTTGTCCAGAACCCTAAAGGTACTTTCGTTCTTCTCTGCTTCTGCCACAAACCCCAAATAGCTTAAGATCTTTGCACTGTCACATTCTGCTCAACATCCCCCTCTCGTACTGGGCATAAATCCAAAGCGTGCTGTATAGCCTCTTTTGTGAATTCAAATGCAGTCTGCTGCTGCTCTCCCCACTCAAATGCATTTTTCTTTTGCGTAACGTTGTACACAGGTGACAAAATCTGGCTCAAGTGAGGGATGTGCAGTCCCCAAAAACCAAACAAACCAATGAACCTCTGAGCTTCCTTTCTGTTTCATTGCACTGCAAATTCTCTAATCTTTTGTTTCACTTGGGGCACCACCTCTCGGTGTCCCTGATGCCACTGAATACCCTAAAACTTCACACTTTGAGAGGGTCATTATAATTTGGCGGGATTTATTTCCCATTCCTTGCTCTGCAAATGCTCCACAATCATGTCTAACTGAGTTTGCATTTGTTCTCGTGTCTCTCCCTGTATCATCGCGTCATCAATATAATGACAAAGCTGTACTCCAGGAATAACTGACACCTCATATAAATGCTCTGCCACCAGCCAGTGACAGATGGTGGGACAATGCAAGTGTGGCAAATTCTTAAATGTAATTTGTCTACCGACCCATGAGAAACTGAATTGCTCATGACATTCAAGGGCTATTGGTATTGAAAAGAAAGCATTGGCAATATCAACATTCGCATACCAAGTCCCAGGGTGCTTCTTTATTTTCTCAATTAAAGTGGCAGCATCTGGGACATCAGCAGTCAAAGGAGGTGTATGCTTGCTCAATTCACAATTATCAACTGTCATGCACCAAGCAATATCACTTTTGCGCACAGGCCATAGAGGATTATTCCAAGCAGTAGTGATTGGGGTCACCACCACTGCCTCTATCATGTTCTGTATGGTTGCACTGATCTCTTCATGCCCTCCCGGGATTCTATGCTGTTTCAAATGAATTACCTTTGTAGCCTGGGGCATCTTCACTGGGGGAATCTTCAAGTGACCCACCCTTACAGCGCCAACTGAAATGTACCTCTTTGATCCAAATTGATAGTACCCATCTTCCAAATAAAGAATCATTCCTTTCAAACTATCAATTCCAATAATATATTCAGAGGGGCACAATTAATACAGTGTATTCTCTTTTTGGTATTTTCCATATTTTCATTTGGACCTTTGTCTGCACTGCTGGTGTCTCTTTACCACCCAAGCCTGTAATTGTAAAATACTGTCCTTTAAACTTTCTGGGATTTCCATATTTCAAAGTGGCCTCCGCTGCGGTATCTATTAAGGCTCAGGCCCTCTGAACATTACAATGTTTCCAATAAATTTCTACGTCAACATAAGGTCTATTGTCTTTGCAAGTCCATCCCAGCACTGGAGCTTGGCCTATTTCCTATTCTGCCTTGTATCTGTTAGCCTTTGCCCAGGTCAAATCTGGGTACAATCTTTCATATCCTCGAAGGGAGTAATTCCTCCTCCCTGCGGTCCTCAGTGAGCCATTCGCTTTCTGAGTCTCTCCCTTCCTTCCTGCTTGAGCGAGCAGGTCTCTCCCCCTCCTTTTCTGCTCCTCGCTCTTGCCCTCATCTGACTGTCTTTGCGTTATATTTTGTTTATTCACTCTCCTGCTTCCTTCCTTCTTATCCAAAACTCTTCTCCGGACATTTCCCATAGACTTGTAGCAGTTATTCCATCTATCTTTTCTTTCTCCACACCAGCTTTTAACAAAGCCATAAACATATCACTTCTAGATAGCCTGTTATTGTCTGTACGAGTCTCAAACCTGGTAGCTCTTCCATTCTTTAACTATTCCCCCAACTCTCCTAACTCACGAACTGCCTCAACCACCTGCGCCAAAGTATTACCAGTCTGATTGATTAGCAAAGTCATCTTCGCTTGTTTGTATGCAGGGGAGGTGTACGAATTATCCTATTTTGCACAGACGCTTTCAACAGCCCATCCATCAACCTATGTGCGTTGTCCAGAAAAATAGCAGTTTTCATCATCTCCTCCTTAAGCCTCTGTATAGCATGTCTTAATGTATACCAAGGTTTATCATTCAATGGCCAGTCTGACTCTGTCTGGTATTTATGACTACATCCAATCGCAGCCAACTGCAACAAGCTGATTTGATTATTGTCACTGTAATTCCTAAACTGCTACTGCACTGTAGAATCAGAACTGGGTGTACAAAATTTCACTGCATCTCCATGATCTAACATCACACCAGCAGCACCCAGATCAAACAACCGAACCATGTAAGCAGAGATTCTCCAGTCCTTTGTTGAAATCTGTCTGGAATGTCATTAATCTCCTTCTGAGTGAAATCCTCCATACTGTCCACCGAAACACCCTGTGGGTAATTTGGACCACCCTGTATTTTTCGACGCTATATGGGTTGCGCCTGAATCACTTTGTGTTCCATTGATTCACTCTGCCTGTCAGCCTGGTCACGCTCGCCAGCTTTATCACACACTCCTCCAGAGTCTGAGAACTCAGAGGAATTCCAAATAATTCCATCCCACGTTTCAGGGTCCCGGCCAATTCCTACTTTTGCAATAGCTAAATGTACTTTTCTCTTGTTAACCCTTCCTCTCTTTTTCCTTTACTTGTATTGCGCGATACGAACTGCAGCCTTTTCTGCCACAGTCTGGTAGGTTTCCAACTTATCTTGCAATAACTAATTCTGACAGGTTAACATCGTAGAGGTATTTTTGGCTTCAACAAACTATTTCTCAAATTTTTTACATTCACCCTGTAACTGAACATATTTTTAATGCATTATATGATAAGCATTTAAACAGATCCATCCCCTTCTTCCTAATGTCCTAAACTCCTCTCCTTTCTTCGCAGGCACTTTTTGCCAACAAGCAACCGCTTTTGCTGGCTCAGCGTTAGCTAAACACACACACTCCAATTCTCACTTAACCCAGCACAATTAACCCACTCATGGGCAAGCGCACGGTATGGGACCTTCTCCCATCCTGGAATCACGAATCGCGCTGAAACATTCTGATTCACCCCTGAAGAAACCAGTCGCATATACTCTCTGATTCAGGAAGTAGATCCGTCCTCCACGAGCACATTTTCTAACCCCAGCATGTTAAGACAGCTACTTTTCACATCTAAAAGAATCATTAACCAACGCCTACACGCCGGTACTCTCATAAGATACCATAAAGACCAACGCATCCGGAGAGGTCTGCGCATCGCCTTGAGGCCTACTCTCTGTAGGAACAATCCGAAATTCACGGAACGATGGTACACCATCTTGAATCGTTGTTCACTCGACTTAATCCTACTAATAGTAGAGGAACTTTCGAAAGTCATCGATGACTTGGAGAAAGAAATTGCTCAAATTCAACAAAACTTGGACAAGAACATGTCCAAAGAAGAACTGGGAAAAGCTTTGGATGATCTTAACATCCAATTGGACAAATATACGAAGGAAATTAATGACAGAAAGATCAGAAAATATAAATGTGATACGATGGACTATAAACTGGGGGAGGTCTACAGTTGGGCAGATGTCTATGCCCAACGTAGACAACAAAGACCTTACAACAACCCCTCATCAGATGAGGGTAGTTCAACCAATGGATCATCATCACAAAGAGGGTGCACATCCCACGGAAGGTTCCCCAGAATTGTTTCACCTTCCAAAATTACTGAAAATTATTTCTCAAACCATCGCCTCAACATCTAGTGTCTCTTTTTTAGAGAAAGGCCCCGTCATCACCGTCGAACCCGGAGGAGCAGAAGTCACAAAAGAATCAACCACATCCATAGCCCAGGCAACCAGGAGCAAAAAACCTTAGTTATTAATATTTCTAAAGCCACTTTAACCAACTCCCAAATGACCATGCTTGAACGAGGTATGTCATTTGTTCCCACTTCAAATTCTCATAACCCAAACAACTTGCAAGCACTGCTGGGCACACAGAAAAGCTTGAAGCAAGACAAAGTCAGAAAACAAGATGATATTAGGCCATGTCAAAGCCAATAGTTAGAACTCATAATATAAATGTACTGTTCTTCTCCTTGACAGCGAGATTACAAGACTGAAGAGGAGAAGGATTTCTCAGGACCATCCTACATCAAGGCTAGGGTAAAATAACACACTAAAGTCTGTTAAAATGGTAGTAGTCGAAGGTCATCATAGGGTGCCCAACCCCAAGAGTGGCTCTTTCATTACAGACACCATGCACTATATGAAGTTGGTGTACCAGCAGGTGAGTCGCCACTACTATACTAAGGATTAACAATTTCTGGCAAGCATCGTCAAAGGAGTGTGATACAATTGGCTCAGCTAGGTCACTGTTGTGTTTTAACTGGATACAGTGATGAAATTCCCACATGGCTTGTTGGTCTCTCCAATCACTCAAGGTGGCCCAAGAGAGATACAGTCACCTGTGTTCAAGTACAAGCTCATAGTCATCATCGAGACTGGGCAGGAGGCTGTCCAATGCATGCAGGTCATTTTGGTAGGGCAAAGAATCACACCGTGTATCTCTTGTACCAGCCAACGGGGTGTTGATCACTGCATATGCTGCCAGATCAAGTTCAGGTAGATTCAATCCAGTTAGGAATCAGGTAACGTCTACCATGCGTTCAGAGTAGGGGTGAATGTATAGGCCACAACAATACACTGTGAAGGATACATGGATGGTTGCCTGACTAGTGTGCATCTGTGGAAGGTGATCGATAATAAGTAACATCTGCTGAGTTGTTGTTAAGCAACAGAGGTGGTAGGACATGAGTTGCCCTGACTCATCCCACTCTGTGTTCATCACAGCTTATCATTCTGTGAAGTAAAATCAACCCAGTTGCACAACCAGTTGGGGTTGGTGTGTTTAAACATCTGTCAACATGGCTAGCATCACAGCCTGCAACTGAACTGCAGTCTATTGAAAACATAGTGATGCCTCTCAGTAATGATTTCAGTGATTCCCACTCCAACAACCTAGAAGTTGTTGTGTCCCAATCCTCAGTGAAATATTTGGAGACTAGATCCATCAGGAATGGGAACAATGCATTGGCCAACAACAATGTAGGATACAATCACCATGTGTGGACTGGGGGCACTGCACATGACACCCAATGTGTATGTGTCTAGGGTCATCTTTTGAGAATGTCATTCACACCAATTCAGCATCCAGCTCCTCAGGCTGTAGTATGTGCTGCTAATAAATAATTCCATTTTGAATGTGCAGATTATGTACCGCAGAGTAGTAGGAGTATTCATGAGTCACAGGACGTAGGATCCACTGACAGTGATGAAGTGACCAGTGCACAGCTCATTGTGTAAGATGAGCTTCCACCACTGGAGAGGATGCCAGTGAGCTTGGTGGGGTGAGGGTTTAGCCTGTGGTTCTCATACACACTTGACATAGCCATCCTCAAGCCAGGCGGTATGGATACACCTTGTGAGGATGAGGGATATGTGTGGAATGAAGCTTGCTTGGTCCACATTTGGTAATGAAATACTGCTCCTTAACCCCGTGGCCGAGGCGGTAATTCTGCTGCGGTGCTGGGAGGGGAGGGGGGGCGTGCGGCACCGCCATGCTCATGACGGAACCACTCCATCACGAGCGCGCTGTGCTTGGGACGGAGTGGTTCCGTCACGGCCCGGTCCGCTCACTAAAACTGCTGCACAGGTGCAGAATTCCATCTGCGTGGGCGGGGCGGCCATGCCGTGATGGAACCACTCCGTCACCAGCACAGCGCATCCGTGGCTCGTGACGGAGTGGTTCCGTTACAAGCACGGAAGGGGTTAATATTTTAAAACATCAAGGAGACCCAATACAAAGCCACATTGCCCTCAATCTCTGTGGCACTTTTCAATGTGGTAAATGGGAGCTCGTATGGACCCACACAAGGTTACCCTTGCCAAACCAGATTAGAGGCAGAAAAATATGTTGACAATGCAAACACTCATGGAACTGGGTATAATGTTCCTGTATCACATGTGTGTTTTGTGACAGTGCGCTATTTTTTCATCAGTACAACCAGACATATCATGCCCATGAATCCATCTCCCTTGTACTCCCCATACCTCTGACATTCAAAATTAGAATGCCATTATTACCCATGTGTGTCTAGTCTACTGGGAAGTATAGGGATGTGTTTCTATTGTAAAATGACCCCAGGTGACCCAACAACACACATCCTTGACTTTTCAATTGGGGAAACTGTAGCCCTCTAAGCAATGGACTGCCATCCAAAGTTTCTGCATCATAGCATTTCAATATAAGCCATCCCAGGGGCAGTATCCAAGGGGAATAATGGTCAATCAGTGACAACATCTAACTATAAAGGGTAAAGGGGAACTCGCCACTCATGCCCAGCACAACTCAGACAAGGCAAGGTTAGGTGGAGGCAAATTGTCCTGTGAGGACAATAGTGTTTTGAATGTGGCTTCTCACCAATAAGCCACATCCAATCACTGTACTCCCCCCTGGGAGGCAAATATATAATTACACCTTTGAACAATGTACACTTTTAAGCATGCCTTACCACCCCTGGCACAGCAAGACTGCAACATAAAACAAACAGCACCTTTTGAAAAGGAGTTTTATTTAACAAAATGCAAAGACTATCACTTTTAGAATAAGGCTTGGGGTTTAATACATAATAGGCTGTCTCAGATACCAAATGCATTAGATTCAAATATATGTAGCAAACCTACAATCTACAGGCATGAATCAATAACTGAGCAAACTTATAAACTAAATGGCATGAATCAATAATTATAATTATTAATAAACAAGCAATAACTGATATAAGATACGATACACTGGACGTCCTGCAAGAGATCAGAAAGATATATATACAGAGTAGAGAATCACTCTGGATGTGCACCTCCCACACCACAAAGAAAACACCTCAAATGATCACAACCACTGGCTCACATCACAATGGCAATAATCACAAAACTGAATACATTACCTGATGCATACACTGCCCACTTCTGGCCGGGGGAAGTCTTCATACAGCTGGGGATCAGAGCTCAGCAATCAGGGTTCAATCTGAGATAGACACGTCTGCTCTCACTCGGAATCAAGAATCCAAACTCTCAAACTTCCACCTCCACCAGACCATTGGAGGCTCCCCCTTTTAATACAAATGGAAACATTGGTCGAAGCTTCTAGCACGTTTTTGATTATGTAAATTCTTCCTAAATGTTTTTTACTGCTTAAATGGAATTATCTATCTAAAAATCATGTCAATATTTATATTTATATGCAAAAAATAACAATTAAAAACCTTTTTGAATAAATTTATTCTCGTTGTGGTGAGTGGGTTAAACTGTTTATGTGAGTTGAATTTTGTTTCCTAAGGGAACACCCCTTCATGTTCTTTTCCCTTGTTCTCGCCGTGGCGGGTTGTTCCCCAATTGTAGCTTTGTCTTAGATTCAGGGTCCCTCTTCTGTTTTACAATTGATTCCCGGCTCTTTTGCCGTGAGGGTTAGATAGGTCCCTCCTCTTTGGCCTTGAGCTCAGCAAGACTAGTTTGTATGTGGGACCTTTTCTAGGTCCTAGTATATTTGGATCACTGTGCCTTTTAGGTTTTATTTTATTCCTTTTTTTTCCCTTGGTGGGGAAGAACTTTTTTGTTGGTGCACATATTTAAATTGTTTCATCTACTTCTGTGATATTTCTCTTCTTCTCTCACTCCTTTGGGCAGACATAAGGCCATGGACGCCATCAAAACCTTCGGATTTAGTGAGGAAGACTTCACCAGGTTGCTTGGACCTACCACCTCTTCAGAACAACCCTTCTCACTTAACAAAGGTACTAACGATGAAGGGCTTAAGCTCCTCAACTTGAAAAAGAAATCAAAAAGGACAGAGTCCCACGCAGACTTCATGATTAAATATCTTAAAGCTGGAGTCATACCCAATGGGTTGCGTATTAGAAATATACCAGGCCTATTCGTTGAATTGCGCCTGTTTCTAGAAAGATGGTCTCTTATTGCCAATCGTTGTTCTAGAGACCTGATGCTACTCATTATTGAGACAGCTAGAGAGGTAGTAGCTGAGCTGCTCAAAGAAATTACAGCAATGGAGGAGTCACTTCTTAAAAATGATGCAGTTGGCGACGCTAAACGCAAACTGGAAGAAGTTAATCTAGAACTCGACTCCTTCAATGAATATATATAGTCAAAAGAAAGGCAGAGAAACTTAAAAAAGACATCAGATTATTTTCGGAAGAAAGAGTATACCCCTACTTACATGCCCAATATTATACCACTCGGGACTCATACCAACAAAATGACCAACAATACTGGTCAAATAGGCAAGTTCGGACTTTTTCAAACACCTCTGAATCTGACGAAGGTGGGTCCACCTCTAATGAAAACCCCCCGGATAGAAGGAACAACTTTGATGGTCCTCAAAGATCCCATCATTTTTTAGGGAATCGCCGAGGGACGAATCGTGTTCGATTCAGACCATCGGAAAGGGGACGCTTCCAGAACTCTGGTTTCCATCAGACGGAGAACCAGCCACGTTTTCTGGAGACAAGACAAAATCGGTATTGGAGAAATTAGAGACACCTACCAACCAGTCTCTGATTCCCATTTTTAACCTGTCAAAGAAACCTCTAAATGACAGTACCGTAGTAGTTCTATCTCCCGGATTATCTTTTGTCCCTAGTGCCCCGTTCAATGCATTCGAACTTAACGGGGATATACAAGCCTTTTTTCGAAAAATTTGCTTGAAGAAGTTTTTCATGGGAAGAGAATTTGAAGGAGAGAATAATATCTCTGGTTTTCGACCTCCTTCAGTCTTTATGCCCACTATTGAGCAAGTTGGGCCTGAGGTGGAAATTTTTGAGAAAAGCGTCTGCTCTAAAATTTCCAAACTTACCAAGTTCGTCCCTAAACCACCTTACAATCTCAACTACGATGAGTATCATGCCCTCAAGCAACTGTCGACGGATCACACCCTTATTGTGAAACCAAGCGACAAAGGGGGTGGTATCACTGTCTTGGATAGTGATTACTACAAGGAACAGATCCTGCTCATGCTTAGTAATCAAGAACACTACCTTAGAGTGGCTAACTATCCGTCCAAAAGAATAATGACTGAGATTTCTAATGTCACGTCTTGTGCCTTACAACGTGGGTCTATTTGCCAACAGGAATTTGATTTTTTGAATAAAACCTCCTTCAAAATACCAGTCCTATATGGACTTCCTAAGATGCATAAAAGCCTTACATGTCCACCTTTTAGGCCTATTGTTTCGACCATTGGGTCCCTTACCGAGCCCCTTTCTAAATTTGTAGATTCTTGTCTTTCTCCCATTGTAAGTGGTCTCCCTGCATTTGTCCGTGACACCGGACATCTTATCACTAAAATTGAGGGACTAGAATTCAATACTGACTCCGACTTACTTGTGTCTATGGATATTGAGGCACTATACTCAAACATCCCCCAAGAGGGTGCCCTTCTAGCTGTCAAGAAAATTCTTAGAGACTCTGATTGTCCTTCTGAAAAATTGTTTGTTCTCGAATGCTTAAGTATTGTACTTAAGGAGAACTATTTTGAATTCGACAAATCCATCTATAAACAAGTCCTTGGCATCAGCTTGGGGGCGGCATGTGCTCCAAATGTGGCCAACTCCTACATGGGGATTTTTGAAGAGACACACATCTACAATGAGATGGCCCCGTTTTTTGAAAACGTCACAAACTATAACCGGTTCATAGACGACATTTTCTTTATTTGGCGGGGGACACGAGACCAACTTGATGAATTTATCCTATGGATACATCTCTGTGACTCCCATCTCAAATTCACAGCTAACATCAGCTCTTCGAAAATTGAATATCTAGACATCTGGATTCAGGCTATTAATGGACACAGAGTTTTCCCTTTACACCAAGCCCACAGCACGGAACACCCTCTTGATGTACGATAGTTTTCATCCTCGTACACAAAGAAATAGCATACCGTTTAGCCAGTTCCTTCGGCTTCGTCGGAATTGTACTGACCCTAGGGACTTTGAAACTCATGCCACTGTTATGAAAAAGAAATTTCTCGACAGGGGATACCCTAATAGGCTTATTAGGGATTCTTACAAAAGAGCCAAATATTACAACCGAGAGGCTCTTTTAGAATCAAAAACCCAAAAACCTGATGACAAGTTAGTGTTAGTTACTACCCATTCTAGCTTTAATGAGAAACTTCGATATATCATTAATTCACAATGGCATCTTCTTAACCTAAACAAAAATATGGAGAAATTTGAGAAACCTATTATTGCGTTCCGCCGCAATAGGAATCTCAGAAATGTCCTGGTTAGAGCTTCTCTCCCTGACGCACCTATGGTCAGCCAACGCAGCATCAAAGGGACCCATCCCATTACTGGGAGTCATAAATGTGGCGGATGTCACGCTTGTGATAATATTATGACTGTCCCTGAATTCAACTGGAATAAAAAAAGAATCACGCTGCAAGATATGACAAACTGTAGAACTAGCAACGTCATATATTTCATTACATGTCCGTGCTCCAAGGGCTATGTAGGAGAAACGGGCAGGGAATTCATGACTAGGTTTTCGGAGCATAAATCATGCATCAGAAACCTACACCCTGGAGCCCCTCTTGTTGCTCATTGGAAAGCCCTCAACCACACTTTGGAAGACCTAAAATGGCTTATTTTGGAGAAAATAAAACACCCTAAGGATGGCAACATTGATGCCATTAGAGCCAAAAGAGAAGTCTTCTGGATTTTTTATCTTGAGACGGCTGTCTCAGGATTAAACAAGTCTATTCCCTGGGAGAATGCCATTCTGTGAATAGCCTGGAGAAGGATTACTCCTGTGTGGACTTTATTGTCCTTTCAATTCTGTTTATTTATTTTTCGGTTCAAGACTTACTATTGAGAGAGTTCCTTTTCAAGTTTGAATTTTGTTATTCACTTGGTTACCTTGTTCCTGCCATATCCCTGCTGTTTCATTTTTAGTCGATTTCTTATTTCATATTTTTCTCTCTTGGCTGCCTGACTCACTTGCGGTGTTTTCTAGTCTTAGATCGTGTCTTGGGTTTATTTACTTGTTTATTTTTTCAGTAGTTGGTTCTGGTAGTCTGTCTTTATTGTTTCGTTTTGTGGTGTTGTTCTCCTTTAGCCTTTCGTCTATTTCCTTGCCCTTAAACATTCGGTGTTGTCCTTTTTCCATTTTGTACAGCGTTCAGGTGCGCAGCATTTTCTTTACCGGCACCTGTATATAATCCCACTGCCCCCCTCTGCTTTCCCTGACCGACATACCCGTTCGCCGGAGGGGGAAGGAGTCCCGCGTTCGTCTCTATCCAGGACCCCACTTAATCGTTGACAGCCGAGCCGCTTCAGGTCAGTCTAACCGGATATTGTGGTCACTTTCTGCGGGTCTTGTGCGTTTTATCCTCCCGAGACTCCCTTCTACGCAACCTTTCTCTTGCATTTTCTAATTTTACCCTCCCAAAGTTTCTTCTTTTTAAAAATAGAATCTTACTTCTATTGTTTATTTAGGCCCCCTAATGAAATGAAAAAATTATATTTGTATAGCGCGTAAACTACCCGGAGGCCTCGCAGCGCTTTAGACTGATTACTGTGGCGAGCTACCGGGAGGATTAACACACTTTTGGGAACAGATGAGTTTTCAAGGCTTTTCTGAATGCCATCCGGTTGTTATTCTCTCTAAGAGCCAAGGGGAGAGAGTTCCAAAGCCTCACGGCGGTGTGGGAGAAAGAGCGGCCGCCCCACCGGGCTTTGTTGATTTTAGTTGTGGTTGCAAGATGCAGTGACCCAGAGCAAAGGGCTCTGGAAGGGGCGTAGGGCACAACTAAGGGAAACAGGATGGCAGGGCCAGTTCAGTAGAAGGATTTGTGCACAATGCACATGGCCTTGAACTGTGCTCTAGCAGCCACTGGAAGCCAATGAAGGTCTTTTAGGGCTTTCTTGGCTGACTGCCAACGGGGAATGTTAAACAGTAATCGGGCGGCACAGTTTTGCGTGACTTGAAGCCTGTAGGTCACTGCTGTCGGGGCTCCTAGATATAAAACATTTCCATAATCCAGGCGGGAGAGTATCAGGGCCTGAACCATGACTCTCCTCGCCTGGAAAGGAAGCAGAGGGAGCACTTTGCGGAGCATTTTCATTAGCCCAACACACATGGAGGCTGTTTTGGTGTCTTGGACTGAAAAGTCTAGCGCTTTATCAAGCCAAATACCAAGGCTCTTTATCTGATGTTTGGTGGGGGGGGGACGCCGAGACATGTGGGCCAGATGGAAGCCAGAGTAGTCGGAGGAGGGTTACCCAGTAACATGATCTCCGTCTTCTCTCTGTTAAATTTGAGACAGGAGAGTTGCATCCACTTAGCAACAGCCTCTAGACAGGGGCCCAGGGTGTTGGACGATCCCTCCGTGTGGTCAAGAGAGACCACCAATTGGGTATCGTCTGCGTAGGTGACAATACGCACACCGAAGGGATGAACTATCTCTGCTAGAGGTTGCATGTAGGCATTAAAAAGTGTGGGGCTTAGGGAGGAGCCCTGAGGAACCCCACAGCTAAGAGGATGCTTGGGGGAGACTACCTTGTCCTCAAACACCTGGAAGAATCGCTCATCCAGGAAGGAGGTCAGCCATTCCAGGGCCGCGCCCAACACGCCCATGCCTTTTAGACGATGTAATAAAGTGGCAGGGTTAACCGTGTCGAACGCGGCGCTGAGATAGAGTAGTATGATGGCTGCTTTTCCTCCCCGGTCCAGCACAGATCTAGTTTCTTCCGTCACTGCTAAGAGGGCAGTTTCGGTTCCGTGCTGAGGGCGGAACCCCGTCTGAGAGGCACATAGCAGATTATTAGATTCTAAGTAATCTACTGAGATGTTGTTGACGTGCCTCTCAAGCATTTTGCTCATCCAAGGAAGTAAGGAAATTGGGCGAAAGTTGGCCAAGTTGTTCTGGTCCAAGATAGGCTTTTTTAGTAGGGCCTTAACCATCGCACACTTCCATGGGGCTGGGATGGAGTTGGAGTTGATGGAGGCGTTAAGGACATCCAGGATGACCGGGCGAATGGCATCAATGATCTTGATAAGAGTCTGCGGAGGTGCTGGGTCATTAGGAGATCCTGAGGTAACTTTGGGGATCATTTTGTCTAATGTGATGGGATCTAGGTGGGGGAATTTGTCCAGCGAACAGGGAACAGGAAGGTCAGGCTCTATTGTGATGGTGGATTCCATGTCGTCACTACCAGTGGTGAATGAGAATAAATGGTCTGAATCTTCTGGGAGAAGTAGGTGGCCAGGTTAATACAACAGGTTTATGCGCCATCCGATGACAGACGCTCAGGGGGGTGAGAAATTAGAGATTTGGCTATTTTAAAAATTTCTTTAGGGGAATTTGCAGCTAGATTAATTTTGGAATCATAAAATTGGGCTTGTGCCGATTTTATCTCATTTTTGTAGAGCTTTATTGCGGCTCTATACTCTACTTTCTTAGGTGGTGAGTGATCATGTCTCCATGCTCTCTCTAGTTTGCGGCAAGATTGCTTCATAGTTCTGAGGGCAGGGGAGTACCAGGGGGCAACTTTGGATCTTTTTATCAAGTGCAGGGATTCCTTCGGGAGGACTTGGTCAAGGGTACTAGAAATCCAGTTGTCAAAGTTGACAGTGGCTGTGTTGGGATTAGTCACCTTCGGAGGTAGATGTTCGGTGAGAGCCTGTGTCCACTTGGGGAGCGGGAGCGAGACCCATTTCCTTCCCCAGTGTTTGTTATGATTTTGTAGAATGGGGGGAATGCTTGTGGACCATGTAAAGGGTATTAAAAAATGATCGGTCCAGGGCAGTGGTATGGGTACCTCGACAATAAGGTTATCTAGATAGGTTACCTAATCCTAGAATACCTTGCACAGGTTTTAACAAGTCTTACAAGCTCGCACAGTCTGACTCACACCCCAGCATTTCAAACCACTCACTTTGGAACAATGAGGAAACTTCACGTCTCCTACACAAGAACTACCTCTGAACTACACTCCTACCTTACACTCTCTGAAAAGCTCAATCTTTGTCCTGCCTCCATTGTGTATGAGTATCCACTCCATTTCCAAAAAAGGAACACAAGTCTCTCTCAACTCTACCCTTGTTTAAGCTAGCTTTGCACATGCAACATATGCATTGCGAAACACATCAACAGCTAGGCCTCACATTCCAAAAACCACCTCCTCCCCTGTTTGGCAACTAAGAGCATGGGTGTGACACTGGCTCCTGTAGCATCTGCACAGCAGACGGTCCCACAACACTTATGTGCACTCACAGTTCACTCGGCTTACCACATTTAGCACAGGGCGATCCCACAGACATAGCAGCACTCCTAGTTCAGCTCTGTGTGATCTGGAACAGCATCAAGCACAGCTCAAAAGGACTACATTGTCAGTCATGCACAAATGGCAACCTACACACAAATCATATGCTCAACTACGAATGATGTGTGTTAGAAACTATAAAATCCAAGCTTGGACAGACAAAACAATTGCACGTTGAAGTTTGTGCAAAATACCTCACTCACAAATAATCACAATTTGCACTCACCCCTGTTAAACAGTGCCCAGATTTCTGCGATTACATCATGCATGTCAGACTTCCGCTATGGGGGTATAATAAAGGATTTACCAAAGATCATCCAGGCGGGGGCAGGGGTAGGTTGCAGTCACATCCATAGCTCTCACAAGTGATGTGGCCACATGCCGTAAGGATGACAATGCATTGTGTACGCTGTATGTGGAGTGATTACAAGGCAGGTGTGGCATGAAAGTCAAGGCAGTATCAAAAATACAACATTCCAGTCCATGAACAAAATGTGTGTTTATGCCAAACACATTGATACCTCAGCACATTCCTAAGCGTCCCAGGTGAGGGGGGTTGTGTGTTGATTCTGCATCACCTTGATGCATTATGGATGCAAACCCAAAGGAGAGGTCTGTCCACCTGTAGCTCGTAACAGTGACTGCACACTAGAGGCAGTGCTCTGTTGCTGTGCCCCGTAGTCATTGGCATTTGTGAGGCCCTGGCCAGCTGACCATGGGCAGCGTCAGCCCGGACTGGCACACGGCATCCACCTTGAACCAAACCACTCTACACCACTTCTGGTACCAGCAACTGGGGCTTAGACTGCTTGCATGAACTGAGCCAAGAAGGTGATTGTTGCTGTGCATTGTCATGTTTAATAGGTATACCTTCAGCTGTGTTACATGAGGGGACTAGAAGGGGCTTTGGATTACCAAGCACAGACAAATGTTGTACATGCAGAATGTACTAATAAGACTTGATATTGCCTATCAGTTTGATGTTACAAAAATTAAAACTTCAAAAATGAACAGAGTTTGCCAAATGTCTGAAACATAAATGACACACTAAGAACAGGAAGCACCCAGCATTGTCCCTGAGCAACTTTAGAAGATCTCTTGGACGCAACAAGCACATTCCACTCAAGACGGTATCGTGACAACTCCTGATTCATTTGTAGCTAGGTCACAGGTGTGTCACATAACTGAGATAAGTATCACAGCATTTGGCACATACAAACTGTCTGCCATCTCAGTGACAATGTTATGTGTGTCATATCCCATCTCTGAATCAAATGCTTGAAACAACAACTTTTAGAGCGTGTGCACATATGTGCAATGCACAGACAAGCTGCTCAGTTGGAATGAAAAGGGAGACACATACTCATTACAGATATCCCTATGATGACACACAAACCAATCCTTGACAAACCAGGGGGATACACAGTAGGTCTCATTAAATCAACAACACAAAGCTTATCACAATGCCAAAAAAACATTTGAACAAATGACAAAACTGCATGCCTGATGTACCACGCATTGTGTCTTGCTTATTGTTATCTTGTTACACATCCTCTCTGGCCATGGATACACTCTCAGAATCACTTATCACACAAATACTCTTTGTAAAGCTTGCCCACCATATTGCAAATAACATAAGCCAGGGATAAGCAATACATCCCCATCCTGCTGCTTACCATAGTCTGGTTATCTGCATCATAAACTGGTTGTATACGCAAAAGCATGAGCATGTGTACACCAATACAGAGTTAAATTGAATATCACATAAGCATGATGTTGCCCATGTCCACTTAACAGAAATGGCAAATGCCCAGACTCTCACACCATAACTGTGGCATAAGGCCAGAATTAGCTGCACATTATAATACCAGCTACTGTGCAACTTTGCAATCACAACATGTCATCACCATAATTCCAATTGTGTGACAAACACTCATGAACCGTGTAGGCTTTGTACACATTCAACTAACACATCCCACAACTGTGTCCCTGTAAATACAGTAAAACACTGTAACTTACTGAGACCTGTCCTGGACAAACACACCATCCACATGATATACCCAAACAAAAGCAGGATGCAATGACTTACATCTAAATTTGCGGTACAAAAGGGGGTGGTGATGGACGGAGCATCTAAATCAATCAAACACTCAAACCCAGTCAAAAGATCTGTGTTTAATCCATCACCGTTCTTTACCCCACTCTGCCACCCCAGTTCAGACATGGCTATATGCAAATCAGTCTGACCCTGTGCCTCATGGGAACAGTCCAGCCCGAACTGCCAAGCCATGTTTTCCCTGGACCGGAAACAAGCTTCCGAGGACCGGTTTCTGGCATTCCAGCCGTCTTCAGCCCGGCTTGCTTGAATCCAGTGGCAAAGTGAGCAAGGGACTCACGTCTGAGCATACCCTGCCACACTTATGGCGGCCAAAAGCGGTACAAAAGGGGCTGGTGATGGACGGAGCATCTGAATCAATCAAACACTCACACCCAGTCAAAAGATCTGGGTTTAATCCATAACCGTTCTTTAGCCCACTCTGCCACCCCAGTTAAGACAAGGCTATATGCAAATACATCTACATTTGAACACACTGACCTATTAAGACCACAGACACCTTGCCTAACAGGAATATCTGCAGAAAGTTGAGTCCTTGGAGGCAACTGGGTCAGAAGACTGTGAGATTACTGCTTACCGTACAATCTCCATGGGTACAGAAAATATATCAGATGAGTACACAGCCATGAAGGGAAGTGGCCCACAGTGGCATGCCACCTGTGGCAAGGTTGTCATTGCCACTAGTCTACCAGATCTATAAAAGACGCATAAATGGGTCTACCACTATCAAATCACCTGAAAGAGTTGTACTATGACTTTGTGTACATGGGTGTGTCCAAACTCACTACCATGTAGTCAAACTCCATATGTATCCAGGTGTATTGATAAGACAGGTGTATTTTTGCACATTACAAACAAATGCAGCATGCTTCTCCTAAACTGTTGTACTTTGCCACACTTGCACTATGTTGACATCTGAAAGCATGATCCATGTGGAACTGTTTTCCTAAGAAAACGCTTTGTGACTTCATATCACACTCATAGACAAAACCAATGTTAACATTGGCGCCAAAGTAGGCACAAATAATTAGATTACATACTGACCAAGTGCTTTTACTCCATGGACCATATGCAATCCACACCATACTAACATGATTATATACTTACATCACATATTACACATTGAATGACAGATAACCAGAAACCATTTGGAGGACACAGAAATATGAATAAATATTAGAAAATGTTATATTCAGGAAAATAGATTGTGACCGGTGATGCAAAAAAGGCCAATGGCCAGTCCAGTAAAAACCACTGGCTTTGGAGGCCAAAAATGTCATGGCCTTCCCTGCTTGCCTGTACTTCTCCTGCAAAGGGGTACCTCCCACACCAGGGGCATCTAGGGTGCAGGCCAGGTACCAAAGGCCCTAAACTAGGGGGGTCTGGTTTGGATTTTGGGAGGGATGGACTCACTCTGTGTGGTGGGTCCAATGCAGTGGTAGTGTTACATTGAGGGGGTGGTGGTTGGCTCATATTGAAGGGGGCAGCTGTAGTGGGAGGGCTAGATGGAGGGGGATGGCCTGGGCTTGATTAATGTGGGTATTTTAAATTATTTGATGGTGTGGACAGGAATAGGGAGGGGTTTGGATTCTTAGGAGGGTTTTTTGGGGGGCGGAGGTGCTGGGCTGGGGAAATATGGGTTAGTGGAGGGGATTTGTTTTTGTGAGACTGGGGGGGTTTTCTGGTTGGGCTGGTTTGGGGCTTTGTTTCTTCTCTGGGTGACAGATATAGATGTCAGGTCCAGGGGGTGATTTTACGCTTCTTGGGAGGGGTTGGGTAGGATTTTGTAGGAAAGAATTCAATGGGAATGAGGTGAGGTACCTGAGCCGAGGGTGGAACTGGAGAATCAAGGGTAGGGGTTGTGGAGGCAGAGGGTTCTGAGGTCTGCGGAGTGTCTGTGGATGCATGATGGTTGGCTGGTGGTGTGTCTGTAGGGGTGGGTGTGCTGTTTGTCTTCTGAGTGTGCATGTGTGTGGTTTTGTCCCTGTGTGTTTGTGTGCTGCGTGTGGCTGTTGAAGAAGATACATGCCCATGTTTGCGTGTGCTTGGGGCAGGGAGGGTAGTTGGGAGTGTGGATGGGGAAGACACTGGAGGAGGACGGACAGCTGGAAGGAATTGTTTTTTAAAGTATAATATCGCTACAGCAGAAGAGGCCCGAAATTGTCTGCTGCCCCCCCCCCCATCTGAACTGATGTATTTTACATTTTTTAGCTTTTTGAAACAATTTTTAAACATATATTAAGGTTGTAAAGATCTTCTTAATACGTATGTACAGAGCACTTGCACTTTTTCTTGACCTTCTGGTCTTTATGGGCCATTTATTATGTTTACAATTAAGCATGTGCACTTTTATAAACTTTTTCTACTGCTAGTTACTCATCCTTAGGATCCTAAGCACTTTACTAAATTGGTTCTGCTGCTAAAATATCATGTATTAGACGAGTGAGTTTTGCCCAATTTAGTAGGTTTGGAATTAAGCATGGGCACCGTTACAAACTTTTTCCTATCCTAGTTACTTATCCTCTAGCATCTTAAGCATCTTACTAAATCCTTGTTATGCTGCTACATTATTGTGTACTTCATACTAAAAAAGGCGAGTTTGTGGTATTGAACTACTTTGCACTGTTATTATGCTGCTGGTTATACAGTACAGTTTAGTGAATAGATAAATTATCTTTTATTACATGGGTATTTCGTCCATAATCTAGTACTGTATAGCAAATTTTAAATCTTTGTATTTTACAAAAAGTTTTTAATAGTGAATGTTTTAGGAAAGTATTAGACCTTAAATTCGTATAAATCTGTAAGAATTCATGTATGACAATTTGATTACTCAAGGTTCACCCATTCTTGCACTGGAAAACCCCAAGACCGACTGCCACTGTAAGGTTCACCTGTGTTTTTAATTGAAATTACAAATATGAATTTACATTGGTAATTTTTGTGGAATTAAATGTGTTTTTAAGATGTATTTTTATGTGGATTTCTGCGGAATTCCAATTCATAATAAATAAAAATTGAAAATTGTGTGATGTGATCTGACTTTGTGTTAAGGTGCCAGGTTGTACCTGGAGAATAACCCTGTGTTCCGCATTGAGGTGTGCCTTGTTTGTTATCACACATCCAAAGATTTTTAGAAACAACATTGGACCACTATGAGGTGGTTTGCTAACAATGTGTGTTGATTGTGCTGGCAAATGGAGATAGTTTTCTACACAATAAACTTCCACTGAATCTGTACCTTGTAGTACAGGTTATGTGATACCTCTATAATGCTGTGCCAAGGTACATTTACTTACAAGCCCTTAGTGCACTTGTTGGAAGTGATTTGTCACCAATGTTGTTGACACTTTCTTCTTTGTGATTTTGTGGGTCATTACAATCTGTACATTTTTTATTCAAATTCACAACACGAGCAAGTACTTTGATGAAAAGTTATTTATTTTTGTGCATATAGTGAACAGGATAAACCACACAATGGTGGTGTGCTCAGAAAGCATGGAAACAGAACGTGCAGATAGGAGTTGATAGTGGTTTTAGATGATATTCCACAAGGTAAAGCCACAGTTATTTGAGTCCAAAATCCAACTTTGACCCTCCATCCAATGTGGGACAGTCCGATTACAGTCAACAAAGTGAATGCTTAGCACACAATCGAGGAGATAAGAGGCACATTGTCACTTCTTAGGGTGATGCATTGCCATGAGTCTCTCAGGGATTCTTCCTCGGATGACCCTTCCTACGTTTTGAGGGGGGACCCTCAGTGTCACGCAAGTGGTGTGCTGTGGACTCTTTGCCAGGCTCCATGTCCCTCCCTGTGGCTTGGACAGATGTTGAGGCACCGGATGTAGTGGGCACACCGGGAGGTGTGGACAGAATATGTGCAGTCTGGTGGAGGCAAGTAACAATATCCCAGTGCACTGATTTCATCTATTTTATTCATAAAATTGTGCAGCCATTGATTTGGGCCTGCCTGCAGCTGCTCCAGGTTACGGAGGATCCCAATAACCTGGCCCATCTCTCCCTGGTAAGCCTGGTAGGCGTTGCTAACCTAGGAGAGGTTTGGATGATCTTCCTCGGCAGCACCAGCTGCATGACGGCTTAGGTACCCATGGCCTCTCCCACCAGCCCTACCCACCGAGCAGACCCAGTTGGTGGTAGACCAGTCAAGACTGAGCATCCTTCCTCGTTGACAGAGTTGTTGTTGTCTTCCAACTCCAGAGTGCCCTGTGTTGCTGTGCTGTCAGTGGTGTCCCAGGCTGCTGTGTCCGTCAAGGTGGAGTGTTCTCAGCTGAGGTAGGAGTTGTCGCAGAGGGTCCTACTGTAGCCGCTACTGGTGCTGTGGGCCTATCCAAACCTGATGGGCTAGGTCATTCCTCGTCATCCGATGGTTGAGAGACATCAACGCTGGAGAGTTCCTGGTCGACCAGAGTCTGGGACTGGCTGTCCTCAATAGTTCCGGGGGTGTTCCCAGCTCGCTCTGTGGATACATAAATGGCACAATGATTGATGTGAATGACCACTGCACCTCAAATCATTACCATTACATATGTAAATGAACCTAATGATGATATATAGATTGACCTCCTTCATCCATGATGATGGCCTATGTTTTTGGAGAACAATGTAATTTGGACAAGATGGGGATTGATGAACATGTCCAGCTATGTGCATAAATGGACATGTTGTGCTTATTTCACATTAAATGTCTAAAGACATTGACTGATTCCTGACTCCCTTTGAATGACACAGATGGATTGTTGTTGTCCACATCTGTACTTTCACGGTGACATATGTACTCTTTACCTCCCAATGTTGGGTTTTTTCAGGCCTGTTTACTGGGCTTAGTACATGCTTTCAGAAGTCACATAGGTGTGGCTGGCTACACACTCACAGCCTGTTTATTTACCCTGAAATTTGTGGGAAGGGTGTCAGTGAGGTGCTTATTTCTTGTCTCATTACACACAAGTGAATAGCTGTGAAGAGCCAAATATGTGACTGCTTGGCTTTGCACCTACACAAATGATGTATTTTGTACATTGACTCCACAGTCAGATGAGATTAAAAAAACTACGTTTTCTGCCATTTTGTGGCAAACTAACTTAATGAGCTGAGGTTTCAGTGTTTATTCTGTATTTGTGAAATGTACACTCCTCCGCCAACCCAGCCCAACCAGGTCACCAAGAAGAGTGTTGTCCAAATAATGCTGGGAAGTGTACTTGCAAGATGGTTATCACTGGTGGCTGGTGTTTGTAGCACAAAGGCACATTTTGTAGTTGTGATAGGTTCAGACAACTGTCCCCAGTGTCAGCCATCTTGCTAGTACACATCAAATGACTATCAGGTAGACGTAGGCCACAATGAAGTGGTTGTGCTGTGTGTATGGAGTGTTTATTATTCCGACTCCCATCAGGCCCGGTCCTACATACACCTTCCCCCCACCAAGCCCAACCAGCCAACCTGAACTATGCTTTACTAACAGTGAGTGGGAATGTAGTGGCAAGATGTCTGACACTGGGGCCTGGTGTTTGGAGCACAAGGCTATGATGGGAGTTGTGGACAAAACACAGTCCAGTCATCAGTGTCAAACATCTTACTTGGACCTTCCAAATAACTGTCATGAAAGTAGTGATCCATGTAGGCTTTTGGTGGTGATCGGTGGGAAGATGTGTTTAGGACAGTGCCTGATGTGAGTTGTGACCATTGAAAAAACTCCCCATACCTCCTCCCACCCAGCCCAAACAACTCCTCAGAGCCTATGACTACCTCACAGTGAGTGGCAATGTACTTGCAAGAAGTCTGACACTGGGGACGGGGTCTGACTTGAGACCGAGTCCCATCAGGGCCTTGTGCTCCTCACACCACTCCCCATTGTCAGCCATCTTGCCAGTGAATTTCCACTCACTCTCAGGAAAGTGGAGTCCCAGGTGGGCTGTTTGGAATGGGTGGGAAAGTGTGTGTGGGCCCAGATATGGTGGTAGTTTTATTGGCAACAAATACTCCTCCTCCCACACAGCACCACTAACTCCTCTGTGCCTATGAGTACCTCACAATGAGGTGGAGTGGCCAAGCATGTTAGCTGACACTGCTGCATAGTGTTGACGTTGAAAACAACTGCCATCTGGGCCTTGTGCGACAAACCTCGTGCACCAGTGTCAGGCATATTTCTGGTAAATTTTCACTCACTCTCATTCAAACAGGATCCAAGGGTTGCTGTTTGGGATTGGTGCGACAAATGTTTGTATGGCATTGCCTGATGGGATTTGGGTTAATGGCAACCACTACTCCTTCCACATGGCACATCCACTTAATCTGGGCCTATGGATAACGGACAGTGAGTGAAGAATAGACTAGCAAGATGGCAGACACTAGAGACTGGTCTTAGTAGCACTAAGCCATGATGGTAGTTGTGCTGAATTCAGACACAAGGGATCCCTGTGAGCCATCTTGCTAGTACACATCCCCTCACTGTCAGGTACCTATAAGCACAGATGAGCTGTTTGGTTTTGCTGGGAGGAGGTGTGTTTGCAATGACTCCATCTCCCAAACAGCCTAACAGGACTTAAGCTTACCTCACAGTGTTTCAGAATGTACCTGCAGGATGCCTGACACTCAGCACTGGTATTTGACTTTACAACAACTCCCCGCATGGCCTTGTGCTCCAAACACCAGGCATGAGTCTCAGCCATTTTGGTAGTACATTTCCACTCACTGTCAGGCAAGCATGGTTCATAGTGGGCTTGTAGGGCTGGGTGGGAAGAGGAGGGTTTACAATGGCCAAATCTCCCATCAGGCTTTGTTCTACACACACTCTTTCCACCGTGCATAAACAGCACACATGGAACTACGCTTTCCTGAGAGTGAGTGGATATGTACTGACAAAGATGGCTGACACTGGTGCCTGGTGTTTGGAGCACACAGCCCTGTTGGTAGTTGTGGAAAAGACAGATACCAGTGCCCAGTGCCATGCATCCTGCTAGTACATTTTGAAACAATGTCGTTAAGCTTAGTTCCCGTTGGGCTGTTTGTGCTGCGTGGGCAGATGCATGTTGGACTGGGCCTGGTGTGAGTTGTAGCCATTAAAAATACTCCTCCTCACAACCAGTCCAGCAAACTCCTCTGAGCCTATGGTTAATTGACAGTGGGGAGAAGTGTACTAGCAAGAAGGCTGGCACTGTTTCATGGGGTTAAACTTGAATCCAAATCCCATCAAGGCCTTGTGCACCAAACACCATGCAACAGTGTCAGACATCTTGCTAGTACACTTCCATTCATTGTCAAGTAGCCATAGGACCAGATGAAATGGTTGTGCTGGGTGGGAGGAGGAGTATTTGCACTGACTCTATCTCACATCAGTCTCTGTCCTAAACACAACTTCCCACCAAGCACAAACAGACCGCCTGGGACTCTGCTTTCCTGACATTTAGGTGAAATGTGCTGGCAAGATGGCTCACACTGGGGCCTGGTGTTCAAAACACAAGGCCATGGTGGGAGTTATTGTCAACTAAGACAACAGGCACCAGTGTCAGACATCTTGCCAGTACTTTTCTACTCACTGTCAGGAAAGCAGAGTACCAGGTAGACTGGTTGGACTGAGTTGGAAGGTGTGTGGAGGACAGGGCCTGATGGGAATTGGAGTCAGTGCAAACACTCCTCCTTCCACCCAGCCCAAATGCCCAGCAGGAACCATGCTTTCTTCACAGTTGGTAGGGAAGTACTAGTAAGAAGGCTGGTACTATGGGCTGCTGTTCAAACCACAACTCTACTTCCCTGACAGTGAGTGGGAATGTACTTCCAAGATGTTTGACACTGATGACTGGTTTCTGATTTCTTCCCTTCTCCCAATAGGGCCTTGTGGACCAGACACCAGTCCCCAGTGTCAGCCATTTTGTCAGTTCATTCCCACTCACTGTCAGGGAAGCAGGATTCCAGGTAGGCTTATGGTGCTGGGTGGGAAGGTGTGTGTGGGACAAGGCCTGATGTGAGTGGTAGCCTTTGCAAATACTCCTATCCAGCCCTGTTAACTCCTCTGTGCCTATTCTTACCTTACAGTGAGGGGAAGTATACTGGCAAGGTGGCTGACACTGGTGCATGGTGTAGAACTTGAAGCCAACTCCCATCAAGGGCCTGTGCTTCATACACAGTGCAACAGTGTCAGCCATCTTGTCAGTACACTTCCATTCACTGTCTGGTAGCCTTGGGCCCATATGAGCGTTTGTGCTGGTTGGGAGGAGTGTTTGCCTTGACTACTCATCATGCTCTGTCCTCCACACACCTTCCTACCCATCCCAATTAGCTTATCTGCGACTCTGCTTTCTAGACCGTGAGTGGAAATGTGGTGGTAAGATGGCTAACACTGGGGACTGGTGTCTGCTTTGTCCACAACTCCCAACAGTGCATTGATCTCCAAACACCAGCCCGCAGTATCAGACATCTTGTCAATACAATCCCATTGACTTTCAGGGAAACACAGTTCCAGGTGTTCATGTTGGGCTGGGTGGGAGGATGAGTGTTTGCACTGATTACATCTCCTATCAGGCCCGATCCTACACACACCTTCCCAGCCAGCCCAAACAGCACACATGGAACTATGTAGTCCCTGACAGCCAATGGAAATGTACTGGCAAGATGGCTGACACTGATGCATGGTGATTGTCGCACAGGGCCATGACGGGATTTAGGTTAAAGTTTAATACCATGAAACAGTGACAGTCCTCTTGCAAGTACATTTCCCCACACTGTCAGGTAACCGTAGACCCAGATAAGCTATTTGAGATGGGTGTGAAGAGGAGTGTTTGCTGCCACTACACCTTCCATCAGGCCTGGGCCCACACACACCTTCCCACACAGCTCAAACAGCATACAAAAAAGAGTGGTGCTCAGACAATGAGGGGTAGTGTACAATCAAGATGCTTGACACTGGTGCCTGGTGTCGGAGTTGAGCACAAATCCCATCATGGCCTTGTGGTCCAAACACCAGTCCCCAGTGTCAGCCATCTTGCCAGTACATTTCCACTCACCATCAGAGACTGAATAGTCCCAGGTGTGCTGTTTGAGCTGGGTGGGGAGGTGTGTGTAGGACAGAACCTGATGGGAGATGTAGTCAGTGCAAACACTCCTCCTCCTAGGCAGCCAAACCAGGCCACCAGGAAGAGTGATGTTCTGGCAATGAGAAAAGTATACATTCAAGATGTCTAACACTATGAGGAAAGCATAGTTCCAGGTGTGCTTGTTGGGCTGTGTGAGAGGAGGAGTGTTTGCTGTCACTGCAACTCCTATCAGGCCTGTGCCCACACCCACCATCCCAAACAGTCCACCTGTGACTCAGCTTTCCTGAGAGTGAGTGAAAATGTGCTGGCAAGATGGCTGATGCTGGTGACTGGTGTTTGGAGCACAGAGCTTTGCTGTGAGTTTGTAAGAAGTGTGTACATGGTAAGAGTTTTATGCATTTTCATTTTCATTGCAGGTATGTTGTTTATCAGCATGACATACACATCACATGCTTATTGACTCTGGTTTCTTTTTAATTTAAAAACATTAATTTGTATAATTGTATACTTTACAGTGATGTCTATAGAGGTGCAATTGGTAACTTTCCTGGAATGTGGAGTAGGTACTTACCAGACTCTGGTGCTTCAGGTATTCCATAGACGCTCTGTGGTGGAAGGGTGGTGTGCACCTTCTCCTCCCAGGAAGTGAAGTGGACAGGTGGTGGAGGAGGGCCACCGCCAGTCCGCTGGCTTTCAGCATGTTCTTTTGCTAGCAGGTTTTTCACCCTCCTTCTCACATCATAATACTTACTCCTGATATTGTCCATTGTGCGCAGGACAGGTGTTTCAGCATTCACCTTGTTGACTATCCTGTCCCACATCTTTTTTCTCTAGGAAAGAAGGGTCTGTTGGACTAGTTTCCCAAATAGCTGTGGCTCTACTCTGACTATTTCATCTACAAGCACTTCCAACTCCTTCTCTGTGAAATGTGGCTGCTTCCTCTGGGGCATGGTGAGGGTGAGGCTGAGTGTGCAGGTGAGGGCGAGGGCGAGTGTGAGTGTGAATATAAAAAGAGTGTGTGTTTGTAAGATTTTTTTTTAACTGTGCAAGTTGTGTGAAGTGTGAGTGTATGAGGCAGAGAGCAGGGAACGTGGACAGACCTCTGAGACCTGGCTGCAGTTGTGTTTGAACAAAGAATCATGGTCATGTTTTGGGCACTGTATAGGTGGATTGGTGGGCGTGGCTAATATTTGATTTATTTTTATTTGGTGCTGCCAATGTTTGTTGTGACTGTATTTATCAGTTTCCACTTACCATTTGTAACACTAACTGACACGGTTCTGAAACCGCACCGGATGCATCGCAATCTGATCGTTGCATAAACCGAGTCTGATTTGTAACCGGAATGCCTATTCATTGGCATTTCGGGATGAGTCGGTCGAATCAGGCTTGTTTCTGGACGATTCGGTCATGTGGATTGCTTTCCGAATTACTCTGTTTGACTTTTACATGCAATGAATTGTAATATGTTGTTCGGAAAGCTCGTGGGCGAGTCAGTCTGAAACCGAGTCGGTCAGAATGCATTCCAAACGACATCATAATCGGTCCCTAGGAGTGGAACCTATCTGTGAACTCCAAATCATTGAGCAGTGAACCACCCAAAGTCCCAAGGTGGAAAATGAAGAGATTTGTAGTAAAGGATAGGCTGACACAAAGAAGGTTAGGAAGCCGTAACCTATGAAATAAAAATAATATTAGTGATTTAGTCAGGATGTATATCAGATTAATAGCTCCATTTTTAACATATTGGCTAGGAGCAAGAATAAAGTATTTACGCCTACTAGTCAGGTATTTTTAAATCACTCTACTCCATACACAGCACTGCACCACACATAGATCTTCACAAAAGTGCTCCTACGTATCTCGCAAGTTGCAGCACGCCTCAACCTGGAGCGGGTTGGGATGGCCCCTATGATGAAGTATGTCACCGTGGGGAACCCCTGGTTAGTGAGGGGACTCAAGAAAGGACATTTTTCCTTTCTGGATCACATCAAACACTTTTTTGATGCAAATCCATTTATACAGCTAGGTTCTTTATCCGTATTCTGTATTTTGTTGTATGTACTACTGTAACAGGAGGGTGAACCTAGCATATCCCTCTACCTCCCCCCCGTTTTCTGAAATTTTAACATCAATTAACATAATGACTTTCCTGCAACAAACACAGAGAGAGGCTACAAATGAGAACTTGTACATGGACTGCAAAATGTGTAAACAATGCAATTGTGATTCCAATCCCTAAGGACCCACAAAATAGAGCAAAAACATACTATGAGAAAACAATAATAATAAAAAGGCGTGAGAATGTCTTATTGGTCTGGTACAATACACCTGATGGATGTCTTGAAGAAAAGAGTAGGGGACCCACAGGTTGCAATGGATCCAAATCCGAGTCCCTTCCTTTCCTCCTGAAAGAGCTAGACATAGCAATAGATAAGTGCTAGGAAATAGACTTGGAATTCAGTCTTAGCATGTAAGCATTCTACCAGACTGTTGCAAGCATGTGATGTGCGTTAACTAAAGATACAATCTTACATGTAGTTATTGTAATCAATGGCATGGTATGACTGTTCCATTAGCTGCAGTGCCTAGTGACCATGAGGCCCCATGGTCCTGTGGGTATAGCATAAGAAAAGCAGAAGAGAAGTAAGGAGGAGAAGAAAGAGAAATTGCAGTTGAGATTAGGGGAGAACATACAATGTTATAGCCAATACCGCCTACCAAGATGAGATGCCAAGCAATTATTAGCCCATAATTGATATAGCCTATTACGAGTTTACTAAGAAATAAATTGCCTATGTGCTCCTAAAAGTGCGGAAGTGCTGTGGTTAAAAACCCATAGTTGGTCTTTAGTTTGAGGAAGTTGGCAGTAAAGTAAATGTAATAGTTATATTTAACCTAGGTCTTATATTGGTGTCTGATTCCCTATATGATCACACATATATCAGACCCTCCAGGATATCGCGATTTCGCGATTTCGCGATTTGCCGCGAAATCGGCACTTTTTAAAAAATGCCGCGATTTTTACAAAAATGCCTGCGAAATCGGCATTTTTTGTAGAAATCGCTGCATTTTTCGCTATATCCTGGGGGGTCTGCTTTATGTGGCTATCGCCTGTCAATTGGGCTAGCAGCCAAGATACTCAGCAGCATTGGAGAGGCACAGCGGGGTGGCAACCCTCACACCTCCAGCCCTTGATGACCTGTTAAGAGGTGCTTCGAAGGTGACTGAGAGGAGGGGGCAGCCCTGACACCTCCAGCCCTTGCTGACCTGTTAAGAGGCCCTGCAAAGTTGACTGAGAGGGAGGGGCTGCAGGCTCAGGAGCAGCGCCATCTATTCACATGTAAACAGCCCTGAATGCATCCTGTCTCTGCTTTTTGGAGGGGGCTCGCACATTCCATTTCTACCCAGGGCCCCAAACATCCGAGACACGGCCAGATTACACCCCTGATTACACCGAGGCAGCACGTGGTTCTCTTCACAGAGCGTAATTACTGTCACTAAATTGTAAGCAAACCTCGGTTCTTCAACATGCAGTCTATAATGTAAGAAAATAAAGAAATGGCACAATCGCACCCACACTGATTAACAAAGTATGGTGGACAATCAGTTCAATCAGTTCTCTTAGAGTATCTCCTGTAAGTACTGTACATCACAGTGGGGGATGGCATTTTGGACAGAGAGCCTGTCTTCTCGTTGTCTTGTGCAGGAGGGGGCGAGGAGCCCAAGATGATACTAGAATACTGCATGCCCACCCCTGTGCCCACCCTGGTGGATCCTGTTCCCACTCCTGTGATGGCTCCTGCCCTCCCCTCAGTGATGGCTCCTGTCCCCCCATGTGGTGGCTCCAGTCCATCCCCCGACTGTGATGGCTCCTGTCCCCCCATGTTGTGGCTCCAGTCCACCTACACCTGTGATGGCTCTTGTCCCCCCCTGTGGTGGATCCTGTCTCCGCCCTGGGTGGCTTCTGTCCCAGTCCTGGAACGGCCCCTGCAGCGAGGGTGAAGTTCTTGATGGGCCTCTTCTCAAAAGGGCTCAGCTCAAGATTAATATGGAAAGGTCGGTGAGTAAGTAAGTGAAGGGATGGGTGAATGGCTGGATGAATTAGTGAAAGGGTGAATGGATGAATGAAAGATTGAATAAATGGATAATGAGAGAGGATGGATGGATTGATGAGAGGGGACGGATGGAGAGAAAATGTAAATAGCTGGATGTATGGGTGGAAGGGTAGCTGGATGATGGATGAGGGGAAAGATGGATGAGGGGAAAGATGGATGAGGGGAAGGATGATGGATGAGGAGAAGGATGGATGGATGGAGGGGAAGGATGGATGAGGGGAAGGATGGATGGATGAGGGGAAGGATGGATGGATGATGAGGGGATGGATGGATGGATGGATGGTTGATGAGGGGGTGGGTGAAAGGATGGATGATGAGGGGAAGGGTGGATGGATGGATGAAGAGGGGAAGGGTATATGGATGGATGATGAGGGGGTGGGTGAAAGGATGGATGGATGGATGGATGATGAGGGAATGGATGGATGATGAGGGGGTGGGTGAAAGGATGGATGGATCGATGAATGATGAGGGGAAGGATGGATGGATGATGAGGGGAAGGATGGATGGATGAAGAGTGGGTGGGTAGAAGGATGGATGGATGATGAGGGAAAAGGATGGATGGATGATGAGGGAAAAGGATGGATGGGTGATAAGGGGAAGGATGGATGATGAGGGGAAGGACAGATGGATGGATGGATGATGGGTGGGTGAAAGGATGGATGGAAGGAAGGATGGCTAAGTGAAAGGGTCGATGGAGAGAGAAAGGGAGGATGGATGGATGACTAAAATAGTGGATGGGTGGAAGGATTAGTAAGTGAAAGGATGGCTGGATTGGTGAAAGGGTAAATGGCTGAATGGATGAGTGAATGGATGGATGGGATGAGGAGTGGATGGATAAGTGTACAGATGGATAGGGTAAAAGGGTGGATGGAGAATGGAGATGAGTGAAAGGATGGATGAGGGGATGGATGAAGGGATGGATGAGTGAAATGATAGATGGAAGGATACATGATGGATAGGTTTGCAAACGGTTGAATATGTTTGGAAATGGCTGGGCTTACTTATATACTATTGCGCGACCTCTGATGTGTTAAAACGTACCTATTGTCCTGAAGTTTTGGCCTGAATTTTGACCTCCTGTCCTGAATTTGTGTCCTGAATTTTGACCCTTTGTCCTGAATTTGTACACTCACCGTCCTGAATTTGCACCAATGCCAGTTGGTCACCCTATTCGCGGGCTTGGAGACGGAGCGCCGTGCAGAGATGTCTGTCCCTCAAGATAAACAGACAGAACCACTCAGCCGAGAGAGCTGAGGCGCACACGGGACGGGGTATCTGCAGAGGCGCGCTGGACAAGGGATGTAGTCAGAGGGTTGAGCACACCTATTGCAGACCATTTCCCCCTGGGAGTGAGCCATGGGAAAAATCCTAGAGGCGAGAAATTTAACACGGGCGTCAAGTGGCCCCATGTCATGGGTATCAACTTCAACCAGTCCCCGCTTTTAAATCGGAGACGATTTGCAGGCTGACATTTTGCAACGAAACTACAAGTACCAACATGCAGTTCGCTACTGTTTAACAAGTGACCACTTGGCGGTTTTGACTGCTCTTTCTCTAGTGTTTAGATCTGTCGAACGGGCATCCGGTGGGATATCAGGTCGTGTTCAAAATACACTGTAAAGGGGCGATAGGTATAGCCATCATTAGTGCAGCAGGTACAGTGGCACCAAGCTCTAAGGCTATTGCAAGACACAAACTGACCTGCAATGGTACGCCTATTCTGGCGCAGGGCTTTGCAACGTGACGCATCTGGGAGATGCGTCACGTTGTAAATACCCCGCACCATGGTGCATCATTTGCGCCGCCGCTGCGTCACAAAAGTGACGCAACGGCGGCGTAAAAGCAGCACAAGGGGCTTGTAAATCTACCCCAAAGTGTCTACATTGTAAAGAAACCAAATATACATAGCTTCATGTTGTTAAATAACTAAAAAAACTAAGATATCTGTGTTTGTTGTAGGAAAAATGGCCACATAAAATGCCGCAAAATTGCCGCTAAATTTCCATATTTGTGCCGCTAAATTTCCATTTTTGTGCCGCTAAATTTGCTAATCCATGCCGCTATATCCTGGGGGGTCTGATATATATATATATATATATATATATATACTGTAACTATATAATTTTGTTAGTTTTTTTAATTTACTACTAAAAAAGCATAAATATATATCTATATATATATATCCAACCAAACACTTTCCCAGTGAAGAAAAGGAATCCGGGCCACTTTGAGGTGCAAAAACGTGTTTATTTTCAACGGCTCTCTCGACGCGTTTCGCAGGATTAACCTGCTTTCTCACGAGAAAGCAGGTTAATCCTGCGAAACGCGCCGAGAGAGCCGTTGAAAATAAACACGTTTTTGCACCTCAAAGTGGCCCGGATTCCTTTTCTTCACTGGGAAAGTGTTTGGTTGGATAGATTGGGATTCGCTATCCCATCCGAGGCCCGCCTCCGACTGTGGCAGGGTTCCAAAGCGACTTGTGTGGTTTGAGACTATATATATATATATATATATATATATATATATATATATATATATATATATATATATATATGTTTGTGTGTGTGACTGTCAAATAAAAAATATGAGAACACAAACACAAAACATTACAATTAATTACCTAATTAAATATAAAGATCTATAAATAAGAAAAATATTCAATGCAAAAAGTAAAAAAGTATATATATATATATATATATATATATATATATATAAATCTATAAATAAATATTATACAATTAAACACATTAAAAAAATATATCTATGTGTGGGTCCACATTATAAAAAAGTATTTAAATAAAAAATAACAATATCCCCACCACAGATTGTGCAACAGTAGGAAAATCGCTAGACTTAGGAGATGATTAATTTACTATTCCTACTCCAGTCTGTTCTATGGTAGGGAAAGTGCCGGACTTTGGAGGGGTTAAGTTTACTATTCCCACTCCAGTCTGTGAAAAGCAATGGACTTCGGATGGGTTATATTTACTATTCCCACTCCAGTGTATGCAGAAGTAAAGGAAAGCATTAGAATCTGAAGGGGTTAACTTTACTATTCCCACTCTGGTCCCAAAAATATAATAACTATACAACTTACAGAACCCAGCAACCCAAGCCAAATATATGACTAACATATATACCTACACAATTTATATAATTAATATTCAAATAATTAATAACATGATTATTTGTCAATTAATGATACATAATTAACTTCCCAATCAGTACACCTACAAACCTCACAACCCGCTACAACACTATAAATTACTATTAGCAATTAAATGTATAAATCATTTAAAATGACAAAGTATATTTAAAAATATTTTCAACACTTTGACATACAATATTTAACATATAAAATAATAAATGAACTAAAACACAAAGATAATTAAATTTTATATTTTGAACAACTATATTATTGAAAACAATATTAACAACACAGATTCTCCAGAGAACGATATTACTTACCTAAGAAAATCGATATTCTTGCTAACGATATTTCTGCATCACAGTTTCTTTTTTACAATATTTCTTGATCTCAATATTTAATACTTGATATTTTTTCCAAATACCAGGTAGATAGATAGATTTTGTAGGGAAGCCAGAAAGGATCTGTGGATACCGGCAAAATTGTATAGATAGATAGATAGATAGATAGATAGATAGATAGATAGATAGATAGATAGATAGATAGATAGATAGATAGATAGATATAGCTGTATATATATGCTCTCTACTGATTAAAAATGCCAAAGCCAGTTTTTGGCCTTCACGTTTCTGTGAGATGACAGATATGAAATCAGCAACCTACTTTGTAAATCAAGCTCGTAATAATAATTAGATTTGTATGTAGCACTGCATTTCGCTGTAAAAGAAAACTCATTATTAAGGGTTTTTCTGGAGACAGGAAGGGGCAGAACATGGTGTAGGGGGCCCTGTAGGGTATCTTGCAGGGGTAAACCCTCACAGTTTGTTAAACCACTCCCTTGCAGGTCATCCTCCTCAGGATTACTGCTGATCAGCCTGGAGACAGCAGGTAGTGCACTAGGAGCTGGATGACCTTTATGACCCTACCTATGGAGGGCCAGCATTTCCATAATGGTCTGCTTCACAGATAGCACCAAGATGCTCATTGGGAAGCAATGGGCTCTGTAAAAAAAATATTCATCAACAGGAGCCTTGTCAATACCTAGTCCTCATCTCCCCTTTCCACAGCTCCTTCACTGGGATATTTTCATCAAGAACAAGGCAGAGAGGTCTTTGCCATGAGTGTGGTAGCATGTGTTCAGATTCACCACTCTACCATGCACTTTGCTCTCACAATTTGTGTGATTTGTGATATCATAAGTGTCATTATGAATACTATGATTTCAGATGGCTTAAGTTATATAATATGAAAGGGTATAAGCAGTGCATGAAGAAGCCGCAGGTTATAGTTAATGTACTGTGGCTACTGAGTTCCCTACACTGTGTATGAAGGTGTGTGAGTTATAATAATTTGAAGGTGGTGTGTGTTAATGGTTTTTATTTTTTAATAAAAAAGTGTTTCAAATCGTCGAGTGGGCTATAGTTGAGCAGAGCGTCATTAAGGGGAGGATCATAGAGTATAGTGGAGTAGAGTGTCATAGAATGTAGTGTCATACATTGGAGTGGCATAGAGTGGAGTGGCACAGTGTAGAATAGCCGTGAATCGAGTTTCATAGAGTCGAGCAGCGTAGGCAGCAGAAGTGTAGCATGAAGTGGCGTTGAGTGGAGTAGCGTAGAGTGGAATAGCATAGAGTGGAGTGGAATTGCATGGAGTGGCATAGACAGGAGTGACATAAGGTTGAGTGGCATAGAGCTGAGTGGCAAAGAGAGAAGTGGTGTTGAGTAGAACAGTGTAGAGTCTAGCAGCGTAGAGTGGAGTGGCATTGAGTGGAGTGGTGTAGAAGAGAATAGCATAGAGTGGATTGGCATTGACTGTATTAGCATTCAGTATTGTACTTTGCAATAGTATGGAGCGGTGTTGTTAGTCTGGAGTGGCGTACAGCAGAGTGGTGTGGAGTGGCGTAGGTGTGGAGAGGCATAAAGGATGGTGGCGTACTGCCAAGTGGCGTAGAGTAGAATAACGTACAGTGAGTGGAGTAATGTACAGTTGAATGGGATAAAGTAGAGAGGCTTAGAGTTGAATATTGTACACTGGTGTGGTGTAGAGTGGAGTGGTGGAGAGCAGGGGCGTAACACAGGCCCACGCAGCCCCCGCGGTGCGGGGGGGAGGCCGTGCTCCTGGGGGCCCCGTGCTCCAGGGGGCCCCGTGCTCCAGGGGGCCCAATCACTGTGCGGAGCCAGCAAGCAAGCCTCTTCAAGAATTCAGGGATTAAATGGTGCTGTGCGCACGCCCGGGCCCCGATCGGGTCTCTGAGGCGCTTAAATGGTGTGCAGATGACTCTGCGTCTGCGCGGTTTTAGGCCACTGTGATCAACATCATAGGCCTGAATTGAGCCCCCATCTCATGCTAAACCGCGCGCAAGGAGTTACATTTAAAATAACCAGTTCGAATTAAAATCACCTCCACCCCCCCCCCCCCCCCTTCACCCTTCACAGGCCTCCGTGGCCTGCCTCGCTCAGCTATCTGCTGAAATGATGTCCCCCTCCCCCCTTGCACGCCGCGGCAAAACTTTCAGAGGGGAACAGTCGAGAGGCGAGCCGTGCCGGTAATCTTTCTTCACTTAATCACCTGCACAAGTTGGGCATGCCATATCTGTTCCAGTGACAATGAAATGTGTCCTGAGGAACGACGCTAGAGTAGTCGTCAATAAGGTGCCTTATATTCAATGTGTTAAGAGTAATAGGAGGTGGTTTACACTTCCCTTACACGAAAAGTGCTAATATGGGCTTTGCTCGTCGTAAACACAGAAGCTGCAGTGTCCTTACTGAGCTGCATCCATAAAAAAAAATATTCGTAGAAAGATGAAAAGTGTGATCGGCGTCCACTGCAGACCTCTTCCCCTCACTGTTGAAGATATGGTTTTTAGAGGCATGCTTTCCTGAATTAAGTTGGAACAAAATGCGTTCCGTGAATATTTAAAGATATTTTATTCGGGAAATACTGAAGCGGGGAAGGGATTACATTGTCATCCAGGTGCTGTTTGTGTAGTTTGAAAAGTACTATGAAATACAGCTGCATATTATTTAAAGTAAGTGTGTGTCTGGGATTATATAAAGCGCACTGACACCCATAGGGTCTTGTGACAGTGCGCTTTATAAAAAGCGGCAAAGATTAATGTGTAACTTCTAGACCACTTCAGAAGAATGCTAAACTTAAAATCCACGAGGCCTGCTGCACTAGATAGCCGGAGGCCTGCTGAGCATAGAAAGCCTAAAACTCGAGCTAACAGTCAGGCAGGCGTCTTGTGCACGCAGAGTCTGAGCTCTGGGGTTGATACCAAATTTGAGGAGGGCTGCACACAGAGTTTGAGGCCTGGGCGCACAATATGCAGACTGAAGCTTGCTACAGACAGACGTCCAGCCGCATGTTGGCCGAGTCTGAGAGATGACACCTGAGGCATACTATTTAAGAAGGTCTGCTGCGCAGAGCTATATCATGCACACAGACCCAAGCCTCCTGCATACACACAGCACCACACGGCTGCAGAGTCTGTGGTGGCAGAGACCGTGGTGCCCGCTGCCACACACAGAACGAACCTGCAGTCTATCATTCACAGACAGTAAGGCCTGCTGCCAAAAAGGCAGTGAAGTAAGTGCTGGACAGTTTGAGGCCCTCTTCACACAGGGCCGAGACCTGATGCCTGCAGTGCTCCGGGTCAGGCAGAGATCAAGGGCACACCAAACTCAACGGTCACTAGTCTGTCTACACAGCTGTGTCACTCATTTAATTTAATTTTACAGGAGGGTGTTGGTGTATGTTCTGATATTTATGTTTCCCTTGCTTTTTATCGCTTGATTATGCTCATGAGAAAGTGTCACTCATAGTTGCTGAATGTCACTCATAATTACACTGAAATTATGAAAATGTCACACACAGCAATCTAAAACCTTGGCAGCTATGGAATGGAATGGAATAGGTTTTTATATAGCGCGATAGTTACCCGCAGGCGTCCTAGTGCTCAAACTGAAGTACAGGAGGGTCAGGCAGGTCGAGGTTATCTGTTGAAGAGGAAGGTTTTTAATTTTTTTCGGAAGGACAGGATGTTATGATCCGACCGGATGGGAAGAGGGAGGGAGATCCAGAGGGGAAACATAATTTTCCACGAAGGCTTTTCTACTCGTGACCTTTTCTACGAGGCACTTACCTCGCAAACGTCTTGTCCACGCGTGTGCCTTCAACGACAGCCTTTACCACGAATACTCCGCTCATCTTACGTTCTGTGTGTTTTCATTCCGGTCATCCTACGTTATGCGTGAAGTCCTTCTTTTATTTTGTTTGGTGTTTTCACGCTTGTTTCTTTGGTGTTCGAAGTAATTGCTGCCGATGTAAGGCGTGCGGCTGATAGGTAACTAATCTGCTTTTTATTTTTATTTTCGTTAATACGTAATTTTTTAGTGCTCTTACATTTAAATTCATATTAAATTTTAAAGTAATTGATGTATGCGACTTTATTGCTTTGTTCTGCACTTGTGGTAGCTGTAGACAGCTAGGCTAGAAACGTTGAGTTATCCTTGTTTCTCTCTAGAGTATGCCTTAACTTTAATTCTATGTGCTAGTTAAGCATATTAATAGCAGCTTTTATCTGCGTTTATTATACGGCTTAAAGTCAGAGCTGCTGCATTTTTTTAGGTTGTATTATCTGTAAATATACTAATGTGGTTTTCTGGGTGAGAAATGCTGTATAGTGTAGGATTCCTACTAGTGGTGCCATTGTGGTTTTTAGGAGGACATACAGGTTTCTTTGTATTTGCATCATTTTTAGTTTAGACTTCATGGGCTAGAAAAGCAGATCCGAATTTGCTTTTTTGATAATCTATTTCATTTCTACAGTATGGTGTGCTGGTCCCTGCTTGCCTTTTGTTTCCTTGTTGTGTGTTCCTTCTGGTGAATTTACTTTTCTTACTTATAGGAGCGGGATGCTTGGGGTATAGGGGTATTGGGTGGGGTAGTGTTTTAATACTCAGGTATTTTTTTCCAACTTGGAAAAAAATACTGAGTATTATTTTATAAGTGGGTACTTCTTATTTTTTTGAAAAATGCGATATTTTTAACATGAAATTACTACGTTTACTTTTAGGTGCGGGATGCTTGGGGTATAGGGGTATTGGGTGGGGTAGTGTTTTAATACCCAGGTATTTTTTTCCATATTTTGAAAAAAATCCCTGAGTATTATTTTGTAAGTGGCTACTCTATAATTTGGTGAAAAATAAGAAGTTATTTGACATGAAATTTCTACGATAACTTTTAGCAGCGGGATGCTTGGGATATAGGGGTATTGGGTGGGGTAGTGTTTTAATACCTAGGTGTTTTTTCATATTTTGAAAAAATACCTGAGTATTAATTTCTAAGTGGCTACTCCATATTTATTTCAAAAATTAGAAGTTTACTTTTCATCAAATTACTACGTTTACTTTTAGGTACGGGATGCTTGGGGTATAGGGATATTGGGTGGGGTAGTGTTTTAATACCCAGGTATTTTTTTCCAAGTTGGATAAAAATACCTGAGTATTATTTTATAAGTGGATACTCTATAATAATGTGAAAAATAAGAAGTTACTTTACATGAAATTTCTACGATAACGTTTAGCAGCGGGATGCTTGGGGTATAGGGGTATTGGGTGGGGTAGTGTTTTAATACCCAGGTATTTTTTTCATATTTTGAAAAAATACCTGAGTATTAATTTCTAAGTGGCTACTCCATATTTATTTGAAAAATTTGAAGTTTACTTTTCATCAAATTATTACGTTTACTTTTAGGTGCGGGATGTTTGGGATATAGGGGTATTGGGTGGGGTAGTGTTTTAATACCCAGGTATTTTTTTCCAAGTTGGATAAAAATACCTGAGTATTATTTCATAAGTGGATACTCTATAATAATGTGAAAAACAAGAAGTTACTTTACATGAAATTTCTACGATAACTTTTAGCAGCGGGATGCTGGGGATAAAAGGGGTATTGGGTGGGGTAGTGTTTTAATACCCAGGTATTTTTTTTCCAAGTTGGATAAAAATACCTGAGTATTATTTTATAAGTGGATACTCTATAATAATGTGAAAAACAAGAAGTTATTTTACATGAAATTTCTACGATAACTTTTAGCAGCGGGATGCTTGGGGTATAGGGGTATTGGGTGGGGTAGTGTTTTAATACCCAGGTATTTTTTTTCCAAGTTGGATAAAAATACCTGAGTATTATTTTATAAGTGGATACTCTATAATAATGTGAAAAACAAGAAGTTATTTTACATGAAATTTCTACGATAACATTTAGCAGCGGGATGCTTGGGGTATAGTGGTATTAGGTGGGGTAGTGTTTTAATACCCAGGTATTAAATTCAAATGACTCAAAAATGATATACAATTAATTTACATTATAAGCAATGGATCAATGCAATTATTAATTACATCATGCTCATTTTATATCTTTTCAAATCAAATTTGAAATAGAATCACTGTTTAAATATTGAATTTAGTAAAAAAACATTTTGCAGTTAAAAAATGTATTTATTGAGAAAATTTTAAAAAGACAAAAATGCATCATAAATTTAATAATAATGAACAACAACTTTTTATTTTAAATCAAAAACATTAGTAATTATTTTATTAACAGGATATTTTATTCCTTTCAGAGTTCAGTTTAATCGTTATAAACATACATTTTAATTTGAAAGATACTTCATAGTCAATAAATATATCATATTTGATTCTGTAGTCAGTCGTTCCTCTCAGCATGCAAAGGCTTGAAGACGGGGTCAGGTTAGGTTTTGTTCATTTTTTAACCAATAAATGAAAATATTTGAAAGGTACATTTACTGTAAGGAAAGTTCTGTACGGTAATTTCAAATTCTGTGGTGAGTATCATTTTCAAATTTTATGAACTACACTTTGATCCCCATGCCGGTTGCCATAATATACTCACTTTGGGACTAATATTATCAGACTATTGAACTTTGAAACATTCTTTTATTCAGACCTTACCTAACTTTGTTAATAATAAAATTTTGAAAAATAAATTAAATTATTTCAAATTAAATATAATGATCCAAAAATGTTCTGCCGTCAGTTTCAAAAAATATGTGCTAGTTGGTAAGGTAGGTAAAGTAATTTTTAATTAAAATTTGGGTCAATTTTGAAAAATGTCAATTTAAATTTTTGGGTGATGTGTAAAACAGGCAATCATTTCACGTGTTAGAAATGAAGAATATATGCAAGACTTTCAAGGTAGTCAGACGTGCCCATTAAAGGAAATTGTTGGAGTTTTGATTGAAGTCTTTCAGTCATCTCTCGGCTACGTCTTGTCACTCGAGGATTTAGTATACCTGATAGTGACTGAGCCATCCTCATTTCCTGAAAACTTTGTTCTTTTTTTAAAATTTCCAAGAAATGATAAAAGTTTGGATGACTTCTACCTATGGATTTATTAAATGAATTATGCCATCCTTCGATAGAATTATTGGTTTTTGCTCCTCCCTCTAAGCAAGTTAAGTAGCAGTTCCACCACTCAATGGGGAACCTTGGCTTCCTCCTGCTACCTGACCTGTTTAGATTGCCAATCCAGGTTCCCTCAAAATAATTTAAAAGAGGTGCCAATTTCTCTTCATTTGCTATATAATATTCTGATTGTACAATTGCAGTGTAGAAATCATCTAAAAAATCTGGAGGAACAAAACACAATGCTGTTAGTTTTTTAAGCTCATATTGCAATTTGCTGTCTGACACATAATCTTCGGCTAAGGATGTTTTCTGTATATTTCTCCAATACGCCTGCGAAAAGTGAAAAAAACAACCTTGAATTTGGGTGTCTGGATACAGTTTACAAATGGTATTAATCATTTGTATCTCAAAATCAATTATTACTTTCCGAGGACTTTTGTTGAGAGTTTTGGTTTTTATAACTGATAAAAACTCAGAGTAAGTGGAAGATTGTCTGTCAGGCAGCAAACCGCATACTAAGGGTATAGTTGTGTGGTTAATATTGCCATGAATAGAATAAATTTGGGTAAATGGATGGGGAGTAGATTTAAATGTGCCATCCATCATCCAAATTTCTGTATTTTCAAGAGTGGCCAAATTACGTGTTGTAGAAAAGATTAGAAGACGCTTTTCAGGATTAACATTATCATATAAAAGGAAAGATTCATTACTAAAAGTCACAGTTAGTTCTTGGGGGATGTTAATGTCTGAGAAAGTTTGTGGTCTAATAGCATGTGGATTGATTGCCTGTTTTGTTCTTTGAATCATACGCCTTAAATTGGGGATTGTGGGCATATTACTGGCAACATGCATGGGGATGTTTTGTGCTACTTCCCGTAAAACTGAGCCACAGGGTTCATTGGAGGTGGATGCCAAAAATGTTATCTGCTGTAGATTTTCTCTTACCTCAATCTCCATTGCAGAGGCAGAGTGGTTATGCTCTGTGGACCTCTCCACTATGTCTCCCAGAGTAACCGCTCTGCCTTTGCAATGTGATGAGAAATATTCTACGCACCTCCAATGACTCCTGGGCTCAGTTAAACGATCCTTACAGTAAATGTAGCCTCCAAATTTTAACAACCTGTTACCCCTCTTAGATTGAATGTAATTTGCTCGGCGACTTGAATTATCTGTTGAAGATCCTGTAAATAGAAGAGGATGAAAAATAAGTATTCATTTTTTAAAAACTTTTTGTGTTTTTCTGTACAGAAGATTAATGGAATCTAAATAGAATTACAAACATTATAATTTTTTCTGTTTCAGAATAGATGCAAGATTTAGTTTAAACAAATTATTAAAAACTGGATTCAGAAACTTTAATACAACTGTTTCCACCCATATCCTTAACCACACATGTATTATAACGCATGGGTGGTTACCACTAATAGTCTTTATCACGCATACATTTACTACAAGATATGTAGTAAAGGCATGTGTGTTAATTTTAATTTAAAAAGGGGGGTTGGGGGGGGTTCCCCCCCCCCTTAAAAAAAAGCCTCTTTGTTGTAATGTGAAAGCAAACAGCACGGAAAGAGGAAAAGAAAAGACACTTCCACTTCCTCTTTATGATGTGTAATGGGGGAATTGGATATTTATTAAAAAACAGAGAACTGGTGAGGAGGAGCCACAGGTTTTTGGAACATTATCTTTGAGGACATAGGTCAGCCCCTGATGTGGGGTGTTTACTGTTGAACTACACAAAAATGTATTACCTGTTTTCTCCAACCCTACAGTGGCAGAGATCAGAATTATCCCTTATCCAAAATATGCCTTTATCATGCATGGGTTTTCAATGAAAATTATTGTAAAGATTTGGTATTAAAGGTATTTTTGTGGGGAAAACGGCCTCTACAACGAAGCCGTTTCCACGAAATCATTTACCACAAATGCACTACAACGCATGTGTGGTTACAACGAAAGGGTTTACCATGCATACCTTTACTACGAAATACGTAGTAAAGGCATGTGTGGTAAATAAAAAGAAAAAAGAAGGGGGGTTTGGGGGGTCTCCCCCATAAAAAAAATTAAAGGTCTTGGTTAAAAAGGGGGTCTGGGGGGGTCTCCCCCCCCAAAAAAACAAAACTAACCTCAGGAGCCGAAGAAAAAGCTGATAACAGTAATAGTAATAACAGTAATGCAAGGAAATGGAATATGCTTTGTAACTTATGCGTTGAAAAATTTAAATAGGGGGTTTGGGGGGGTTCCCCCCCCCAAAAAAAAGCTTGCAAATCAGAAAGGGGGGGAATGGGGGGGTTTCCCCCCCATATAAAAGGCATGAGTTGAGACAAGATGCATAGGGGCCCATTAGGATGGAGGGCAGATTACCCCCGCCAGAGTGGCAGTGGCCACCCCCAACCCTGGTGGAGGCAATCCGCCCGATAAGCATTCTCATTTTCCCCTCCGCCAGATTAGGATAGTAATAGATTAATATGGTGGCGGTGTTCAATGGACACCGTCTGCCATATTACGATGGCACAAAGTAGAGGCGGGTGGAGATTGTCGGGTGGCACATGGGGGGTGCATATGTAAAGCGGCAGGCACCGCGCAGTGCCTGCCGCTTTGCATATGCAAATGCAAAAAAGCATTTTTAGCATTGTGGCGGGCGGTGCAGAGTGCACTGCCCGCCACAATGTTAAAACTACAGGATGTGCCCGCCACTGTGGCGGGCATATCCTAATTCCCCCCACGGGACCCCCGCCCTTATGGCGGGCAGTCCCGTTCTCCGATAGGGTGGTGGGCGGACAAATATCCGCCCGTCATCCTAATGGGGCCCTTAGTAACATCATACATCAAATTATAATGTGTTAGATTATTCTCAGTTTTAATATCTGATTTAAATGGTTAATTTATAGATTTGTTTTTAAAAAAAATGTTTTTGACTGTACCTGAGGCTTGCATTTCTTTGTTCTTCTCTGGTGAAGATTCGTTTGCAATAGTATAGCTGTATGTATTGCTTTCTTTTGTATTCTCTTTTCTAGTCTGTTTGGTTTTCCAGGTCAATGTTGAAGACGTAGCTGCAATTACAGGTATCAATAATAAGATTAGATTAGTTTACAAAACGTTATTGGTTAATCTGCAAATTTGAAATTAATTTTTAAAAGTTTGTTTATCTGTTTCATTATTTTCTAATATTTCTATTCAAATCCTTGATTTAAAAAAAGAGTAAGATGGTTGTATTAGTAGAGGTTTATTTAAAAAGATAAGGAAAATTTAAAGGTTGTTTTATTTGTACCTGAATATTGAAAGTTTTGTTCTTTCTGCAAAAGATGTGGAAAGCTGTTTTTCCTTTTTCTAGTTTATGGTTTGATGAAAATGGTTCTTTTTGCGATTTCTGGTTAGAAAAACATAATTATAGTATTTTTAAACAATTATTATTTATACATTTTACACTTCTCTGTTGTATCTTTTTTACTAAATTTATTAGATATTGATAACGATCTTCTCTGAGGTAAGTTCCTTGGTGCCCGATGTAGGTGCCCTAATACCGGTCGGAAACGGCCGAATTCGGCCGTTTCCGACCGGTATTACGTTTTTAATATGTAGGGCATGCATTTACAGAATCAGTATTTTACCGATTCTGTATTTACAGATTCGGTAAAATTACCGAATCGTAAATACAGACTCGGTAAAATACCGATTCTGTAAATGCAGATGTAGCTGGCACATGTCAGAGTGCCACAGGGCTTTAAGAAGCAGTATTTTACCACCCAACCTTATTGGGTGGTAAAATACCGAATACAGGTGTGCGTGCACATCTGTGCATGCACACCTGTGCTATGTGACACACAGACATGCCCTTAGGGCATGTTTGTGTGCCACATGGCACACAAGTCCAGAATTAGGGTGCTAGAGGGTATCAAAGTGACACCCCCTGCACCCTTGCAACAATCGGAATTTACCGAATCGGTAAATACCGATTCGGTATTCCACATTGATTCCTATGGGCTTCAAGGCCCATAGGAATCAATGGGGGATACCGATTCGGTATTTACAGAATTGGAAAATACCGAATCTTACCGATTCGGTATTTACCGATTCTGAATTAACTACATTTCCCCCCCTCTAATTAGAATTACCTACCTCGGGCCCTAGATGAGTAAAAATACTAAATCTTGCTCAAGCACACCGTTCAACATCTAACCTTAGGTAAGTACCCGGTAGACTATAAATAGTAAATCTTTTCCATTTACCTACCTACTTCTTTCCAGTGGGAAGTAACCGTCGGAGAAAGAATAGTAAATCTGGCGCAAACATGCTAACAAACATCATTATAACTACTATGAGGTAAGTACCCAGAGGAGAAAGAATAGTAAATCAGGCCCAAAAACAGTGATCAACACCTCTCCTGCGGTATGTAACCAGTGGTGTATGGATTGTTAATCTGACTCTCCAACACTAACCAGTTTTTTCTTTAATTTAAGTATCTTGCGGAGTAAGTTTACTAATACTTGACCCCTTGACTCAGCTTAACATTTTCACTGGTGTATGTTTTCAATATAGTTAAAATTTTAAAACGTGCATTCAGAAAACAGAATTACATTGTTAAACCTGTATTGGTTTTAAAAATTCAAATGACAAATTAAAAGATTTTTTCATTTATACCTGAAATTTGATTATATTAATACAACTGATATTATAAGTTGATCTTCCTATTTCCAGTTTATGTATTGACGGTAATGGAGATTTCTGTTTAAATAAACAAAGAAATAGTATATTTTACAATTTAGAAATATTATATTTATTTGTTGTAACATATTTTGTAAATTTAATATTTTTTTACAAACACATTCAATAAAATAATTATTCTGCTTAATACGAATAGATAATCTGGCTCACATACCTTGTCTATCACCTTTACTGAGGTAAGTTCATGGTGCTTTAAGACTACTTAATCTGGTCCACATACTCTGTCCAACATCTACCCAAATGAAAGCACCCAGCTGTCTAAAAACAGTAAAACTTCTCCCCAGTTAATACCCAATATCTTCCCTGACGCATGTTTGATGCAGAGTAAGAATTTGTAAAAATACTCATAGAAAACAGAGTTTCTTCATTACACCAGTTTAAATTTTAAAATTAGATAAGGCAAAATTATAGGTTAATTAATTTGTACCTGTAGATTGGTTGTATTTTTCTTTCATGCAAATGATCACTTAAGATGTTCTTCCTTTTACCAGATTTTTGATTGTCGCTAATGATTCTTTATCTGATTTCTTGTTAGAAAAATAAAGACATTGCATATTTTAATATTGTAAATTCAAAATATTACATTTCTTTGTTGTAAGTTCCAACTAAGAATAGCACTAACAATTGAAAATCTGGCACCAAGACACTGACCAACACACCTATTCTGAAGTAAGTTCCTCATGAAGGAAGATTTATAATTGATGAATACAGACTCTGATCAAAACCTGCCCTCTGGTAAGTTCCTGGCGGAGTATGAATAGTAAGGGTAGTTATTAGGATTGCAAATTTACCTATGTTACCCACCTGTATTTGTATGCAAAAATTGGCAGGCACTGCACGGTGCTTGCCGCTTTCTGCATATAAATACAATATATGCATTTTTACAATCGCTGTAATTGTAAAAATAGAGGATGTGTCCGTGATGGTGGCGGTCATATCCTAATTTCACAGGAGGAAACTCCGCCAGCCATGCAGAGTTTTCCTCCAACTCAGGGGTTGCAATTCGTGGAAAAGCATGTAAAACTTCACTGAGAGGACCTGTTGCATGCCTCCTGGGTGAAGTGAGGAGGAGCACATGGTGAATACCTATAGTATCCCCCTGTATTTGTATGCAAAAATTGGCAGGCACCACACAGTGCTTGCCGCTTTCTGCATACAAATACAATGTATGCATTTTTTACCATTGCGGCAGGTGCAGCTAGAAACCGCACCCGCCGTAATGGTAAAAGTCGAGGTTGTTTCCACCTTTTCCAGTGCATGCGGAAAATCCTCTTCTGACCTATTAAAGACTCACCGCCACATTACGATGGCTGGTGGGTCCTGGTTTCACTCCGCTGCTTTACTGCAGCTGTTGGCTTACAACTGCGGCAGAAAAGCTCTAATATGACATAATATACCATGAACATAACATTAAAATGTGTTTTTAAAAATGCTTTGCTGTGGCAGCTTTTCCGCCGTGAAAATGCATGTGGAACTTCACTGAGAAGACCCGTTGTGGGCCTCCTCGGTGAAGAGGGGGAGGGTTGAGGTTCCGTGACGATTTGAACCCGTGTTTTCAATATTGTCGGAAATACATAATATTGGTATCAGCGAACCGCAAATGATCCATTTAGCATATCCTGGTGTTTTCGCCACGCTACGAACAAGAGTACTCCTTTTATAAACACATTTCTGATCTACCCACGGCATCCATCTTAGATCATGGCCACCATTTTGTGTTTCTTGCCCTCACATATGCAATAGCCTCTGATCACTTCATTTCGATTAAGGACACGTAGCCTTAGCCGGAGATTCACCTCTTTCATGACACGTGCACCTTAAACCAGATCACGCTGTAGCTGCATGACTCGACAAAGACTGCCTCCTCTGCCCGAGGCCAGTCCTGCCAAACTGGTCTTCGTGTCCATTGTCCTGATCACAATTAGGCGGCTGAAGCCGGTAGCCTTGCCCATTTACAACCCACAAACATCCCTTATCCTGCTTTTCTATCTTCTACACCTGGCTCTGCTCCTTTCCTTCTGGGCCTTTATTAGGGGGAGGTAACGAAATTTACGATGAGGCGGTTCGGGTCCTGAATGAAAAGTTGACATAAGATGATGATGGAAAAGTGGGAACCCCTCGTTCGTAATGTTTTGACATCAGATATTGTCGACGATTCCTGTGTATGCCAAATATTTATTGTTTATGACACAAAGGTTTGGGAATGTACTAGCATGTAAAGAATTCGCCTGAAGGCCAAAATTTAGTATATAAGGAGCAACCCACTTTGTACAAATCGAACAGGCTCCTGGTTACTGCCCATGCGTAGTTTCTGTGACTTCTGTGTCCCTGCAGTAATAAACCTTTGGTCTTTGACGCCACCATCGAGAAGCCCGTGTTTCTGTTCATTTGTGCACCAAGGCAGGTGGAACTCCGGGGTCTTTGGGTGTTGTTCCCTGACACCTCTGGACGGAACCAAAAAGTCCAGAACTCCAATTGGCGCCCAACGTTGGGCGACGTCATTCGGTACCGGTCCAAAAGCCTGAAGAGTTCGAGAAGCTTCGTGTGAAGATTCCTGAGGGAGGCGCCCCACTTCATCGATCCCGGCATATCGCAAAAGTGGCCCGACGTTCTCTTCCACGAGGGTTCCCGTTCAGGACGGCTGCAGTGGGCCGTTGCCTTGACCGTCGCCCTGTCTTGGACCCGAGGTGCAGTCCTTAGTACAGCGAAACGTGACGGGTTTCTCCTTGGTGACGTCTTCAGTGCCTCAGTTAAGTATTTAGTGATAGCTAGCTGGTTACTTCGTGAGGGTTGTAAAAATCCTTTTTGTTCTTGGTTTGGTTTGGTCTTGTAAGATTATCACTGGTTGTTCTGATTACGATAATCTATTTGGTTTAGTTTGGGTATCGATACATTAGTTCGTTTTGGTAGGCCTAAGTTCTTGGTTCGAGTGCACATATCTGGTTTGTGTTTTGTTTGTTTTGTGTTCCGGACTGAAAATGGTAAGTCGGAAAAACTGTATGTTGTCCTGTTTTAGTTGCAACAGTGACTCACGATTGGAGGACTCATGTCTGGTTCCTCCGATTGGGACTCCCTTATATGACTTGTATTGTAAATATGGTGTGGGTCCTATATCTTATAATGAGGTGTGGGTCCGATACACTAAGAAGGATGGTGTCCTTAGTTGGCCACTGCATGGTAGTTTTGAACCCGAAATTCTCGACAATCTAGAAGCGAAATTGTTTAGGAAGAAAGCCCGGCCGGCAATGTTTGATTCTTTCCGTTACTGGCGAAAAGAATCCAAACAGAGAGAAATGAAAAGGTTAAAGAAAGAACAAAAAGAGCAAGAAGAGTTGACTCTAGAACAAGCAACTAAGCAGCTGCAAGTTAACGAGTGTGAGAAAGCCATAGAGGTGGCCATTAGAGAGCACAATTTAGCGATTGACAAGTGCTATCCTGCCTTGCCATCGAAAACAGCTAAGATACTGGAGGATTCTGAAAACGATCCTCTGCTATCTTATTTGTTACAGTCACCTCCACCGTATGCACAAGGTGCTACGGCTCCACCTTTACCAAATGTACAATTGCCGGTTGCTGGACAACCTGGTGTTCCTGCTCCTGTCCCTCAGAATCAGGTTCCTGTACCTCCTGTGGTCAATGTAAATGTTCCTACGGCTCCTCCTCCTCCTCCTGGATTGCCGACTTCTATACCTGTCTCCGTCTCGCTCACGCCTACTGTTCCACAAACTATCTTCCTTGATACTTCTACTGTTCCGTTATCTGTTCCTACCTCTACTGTGTTCTCTGCATCTGCGAGTGTGTTGACTCCACTTTCTGTTCGTCGGAGAATCACTGATTCTGTGTCTAATATACTGTCTCCTTTCTATAAAACCTTAATTAAGACTCCTACTTCCGACTCTGTTCAGAGACGTAGTCAGCTTCCGAGTACTGAGGAACGGGGAATTTTAGATTCCACGGCTCTCAGATGGATTTCGAAGAGTAGGAGATATAGTACGAGAGATGTGCTAGACACGTTTATGCAGTGGAAAGAACCAACGCAACGGTATGTCTTTGACGAGATGTGCTCGTTGTTACGTGAGGAGATAGAAGAAGACGATGTTGAATCAAATCTAGAAGACTTAATTAAGGTTCAGAAAGAGTTTGCTGCAGGAATGATAGTGGGTGATAATATAAAAGAAGCGATGAAACTGATTTTAAGTTTTAGGAATGATCCATCACTTCGTTCACCGAGAGATTTAGAGAAAAGCAAGACAAAGTTAAGTCGCCAATATCCAATGAGGGAGGTTCCTCCAATTTGGCGCGAAGCTGTGCAAGCTGACGCACCGAATAATATTGCAGCCGCTCCGGCCCAATTCCAAAGAGTATGGATACACATTCCGTGGAAGCGAGCTGAAGTGTTAGCAGTGAAGCAGGCCTTGCCAGATCCACGTAAGAATCCTGCTGGATACTATAAGGAATTAACACAGACAGTAGAGGCTTGTATAATGAACTTAGCAGACATCGATATGTTATTTGGCAACGTGGTTCCGCAACCAGTGTGGGCTAAAATTCGTAGAGAGGATCATCAAGTTGCCTTAGGTGGTGACTGGGCAGCTATCACTGCAGCGGATGGTCAGCAAGTAGGTGGTGCAAAACCCGAACCCCTAATTGCTAACCTTCCAGGTAGAATAATTGATCTAATGAAGACTCTGATGCCCGCATTGCGTGTTAATTGGGACAAGTTATCAGCATGCAGGCAGAAGAAAGACGAAAGTGTCTCCGACTTCTTCACGAGGTTTGAAGAGACTTTTGTAGATCATAGTGGTCAGGACATGAGCACAGAAGGAGGGCAAAGACTGTTTGTCGATAAATTTGTGCATAATTTGTTACCTGAATTATGCAATAAATTAAAAGATTCAGAGAGTGCGTGGGCTGTATCCACAACTGCGCAAATACTTGCGACTGCACAGTACTACGAAAACAGGGATAAAGAGGAAAAGGAGAAATCAGAAAAGAAAACGAAAGATTTAAAGACTAAAGTTCTTTTGCAGCAGGCGTATCCGCCTCGCACGAATCAGACTAATATGCAACAGGGTTCGTATCAAAGGACAGATTATAGTACATCGAGACCTCAATATCAGTGGAACCAATGTGCATACTGTAAGAAAGAGGGTCACTACAAAAATGAATGTCCAATCTTAGCGCAAAATAATGCAGCAGCAGCTCAGAGAGGTCGTGGTGGTTTTGTGCAAAATTCTAGAGGTCGAGGGCGAGGTGCTATGCCTCCACAAACGAATGATCGTCCTCCAAATCACTTTGATCAACGAAATGGACAATCTACTCAGCAAAATAGATCTCAACAATATCTTGTTGAAGACTATTGTGAAGTGGATGAGGGATTTCAGCAAAATGGGTACTAGGACAGCCATGGACAGAGAGAGGGAGTAGTATCAGTTCCAGTGGATCAGAGTGGGCCTTATGTCGCAGTAGCAACATCAGGTGTAGTCGAACCGTTTCTGTTGGATACTGGTGCCGCAAGAAGTTCTATCATTCATGCGAAACTCCCTGGCGCACCTTTGTCTGGCTCAACAAATGTTTCTGTAGGTTTTTCAGGCGCCCCTGTTTATAACCCGATATCTGGTCCTTTGTCTATTTCTGTTGGACCGTGTCACTTGAAAGCACCTCTGATTTTGACAACAGGTTGTAATGAAAATCTGCTTGGTTTAGATTTGTTAAAACGACTATATGCGACATTGTACTGTTCTCCGGAAGGAGTACAGCTTACCTTGGGTAAAAATATCACCTCTCCGATGTACTTGTCAATGGATGCACTCCCGCCAGAACTTCGTTCACTCCCTGATTCTCTTTGGGCAAATGGTCCTAATGACGTAGGCCTTTTGGAAATACCACCATATGTAGTAACTTTGAAAGCAAATGTAAAATTTCCAAGAATTCCTCAATACAAAATATCTAGTGAAGGTGAGCGTGCACTTTTATTGATTGTGCAAGATTTGATTAAGAAAGGTGTGGTTGAAGAAACGAGAGGAAATGTCTGTAACAGTCCTGTACTACCGATTTTGAAACGAACTGATCCTACAAAGCCTCCAGTTTATAGGTTTGTTATCGACCTTAGAGAAGTTAATAAGATTGTAATTCCGCAGTTCCCTGTAGTTCCAGACATTACTGCCTTGTTAACACTGATTCCTGCTACAGCCACTTGGTTCTCAGTCATTGATTTGAAAAATGCCTTTTTCAGCATTCCAATAGCCGAGGAAAGCAGAGATATTTTTGGCTTCTGTCTAGGAGGTCGAAGTTTCAGATTTAAACGCGCTCCACAAGGCTATTGTGGGAGCCCATCTATTTACAGTCAAGCATTAAAAAGCCAGTTAGATTCTTTTGTCCTTCCTCCAGGTTCTGCTCTAGTACAGTATGTAGACGATCTTCTAGTGGCTGCCGATGACAAGGAAACTTGCAAAGCAGCTACGATTTCGTTATTGCATCATTTGTCTAATTTGAATCACAAGGTGTCACCTTCGAAAATGCAATACTGCTGCCAAGAAGTGACCTACCTAGGTCATCTCTTGTCAAAGGAGGGAAGGAAGTTGACCCCAGAAAGAATAAAAGCAATTATGCAGATGAGTGTTCCTCGCACGCAGAGAGAAGTGCGTGCCTTTCTAGGTATTACCTCTTACTGTAGGCAGTGGATCCCAAATTTTTCTCTTTTAGCAAAACCATTGGTAGCTTTGACTGGGAAAAATGTTCCGAGTCCAGTGCCATGGTCTGATGAATGTCAAGAGAGTTTTACTGAATTACGAAAAGCATTGTGTTCAGCTCCTGTATTGGGTACACCTGATTACAGTAAACCATTCACACTCTATGTTCACGAGAGAGAAGGTTGCGCGTTGAGTGTTCTGACACAGAAGTTTGGTGATAAACAACGCCCTTGTGCGTATTTTTCATCAACATTAGATCCGGTAGCTAGAGCGTTGCCTAGTTGTTTGAGAGCTACAGCGGCAGCTGCGGCTTCCATTCGACAATCTGCTGGTTTGGTGATGAACAACATGCTAGTGGTCATGGTTCCTCATGCGGTGGATACACTCATGAATCGAACGAAGACACAACACCTTACCAGTGCGAGACTATCTGGTTACGAGCTGACATTACTAGCAAGTCATATTCAGATCAAAAGATGTAATGTATTGAATCCAGCAACGCTGTTGCCGACTGATCAAGAGTCGAGTGATTGTGAGCCACATGATTGTTGTTTTAAAACGGAGGAAGAGACAAAAGGACGCATTGACTTAAAGGATACTCCGTTATCCGATCCAGATGGCACGCTGTATGTGGACGGGTCATGTTTTAAGTTGGAGAATGGTGATGTGACTGCTGCTTACGCGGTAACGACTTTGAGGACGATTGTGGAGACTGCAAGAGTGAGTCACGAATTCTGCCCAAGCTGCAGAACTAATAGCTCTAACAAGAGCGTGTGTTTTAGCTAAGGGAAAGAGAGTGAATGTCTTTACAGATAGTCAGTACGCATTTGGCGTGGCCCATAGTTTTGGCCGTTTGTGGAGAGAAAGAGGTTTCATTACGTCCCATGGGACTAAGATCCAACATGGTCAGCTAGTTAACGACTTGTTGGAATCTCTAACCTTACCGACTGAAGTTGCGATTGTAAAGTGCAGTGCTCATAAAGCAATCACGGATGATGTTGGTCGTGGGAATGCTTTTGCTGATGAAATTGCTAAACAGACAGCTAGAGACACAATGAGTAGAATGTATGTTGCTACGTCTGCAAGATGGATTGCTGACTCTGGAATGTGTGAGGATACAATGGAAAGTGTGAAAGAGATTCAGAAAGAAGCAACTGAGGAAGAAAAACGTGTATGGAGAGAAAGTATGGGCAAGTTGGATTCAAATGGATGTTGGATTGATTTGACAGAACAGCAACGTTGGATGCTGCCTGATGCGTATGTGCTTGCAGTGGTGACAATGGCGCATGGAGTAGCGCATATAAGTTCTAAAGGAATCTGTAAGATGTTGGCTCCGGTCTAGAAGAATGATGGGATCAGTAAGTGTGCAGAGAGAGTGGTGAAAAATTGTATGGTATGCCTGATGCATAATCCTGGCAAGGGAACTCCAACTCCAGCTGGTCATTTCGCTCCTCCTTCCTGCCCCTTTGAAGTGATTCAGTTAGACTTCATTCACATGGATCGCTGTAATAATTTAAAATATGTCCTGGTGGTAGTCTGTGCTTTTTCCAGGTGGATCGAAGCATATCCACTAAAGGACAATACTGCCCTATCAACTGCCAAGATTCTTCTCAAAGAATATTTCCCTAGGTATGGAATGCCACGGATTGTATGGTCAGATAACGGAAGTGAGTTTATAGGGAAAGTTATGCAGAGTGTGTGTGCCGGCCTAGGTCTGAAACAAAAATTCCACAGTGCGAACCATCCCCAGTCTGCTGGTTTAGTGGAGGGTTACAATGGCACCCTCAAGTTGAAACTAGCTAAAATACAAGCATCCACAGGTTTAGCCTGGCCAGACGCACTTCCTTTGGCTTTGTTATCAACGAGAGCAACTGTACATTCTAGAGTGGGGCTTAGCCCCTACGAAATAGTTTTTGGCCGCCCGGCAAATATTTGGGGTGTGCCGAGGCCTAAAAAGTTTTGTTCTCTAGAATATCCTATGTTGATAGACTACCTTTACGACTTGACTGCTAAATTGAGTCTTATTCACCAACAGGTTTTTGATGCTTTGCCAAAGCCTCCGGAGAGTCCAGGGCATCAGCTGAAACCAGGCGAATTTGTGGTTATCAGAAACTTCGCGAGGACGAAGAACCTTCAGCCCAGATACGTCGGCCCCTTCCAAATCCTACTTGCAACGAGAACAGCGGTTCGTGTGGCTGGACGCAAGCACTGGGTGCATGCGTCCCATGTAAAGCGTGTACCTCTGCCACTTCCTTACGACGACTGGGTGAAGAAGGGAATTGCTTCCTCCGAATTTGAAAGCACGCCAAAATTCATCCCTTTCAGCGATGCCGAATTGATCACTGACACTCCAAGCTCTGACTCTCCTCCTGAAAAGACTCCTTTGAACACTGAACATTTGTCCCCTGCATCGGAAAGAACTCTGTCATCTGCGAACTTGAACACTGCAACAGCTACCAGTGAAACGCTATTTGCTGATCAGACAGTACCTGCGAAGCAAAGATATAACTTACGAAACCGTAAAATGGACAAATAAAGCAGGCAACTGCCTATTGTGATATTTTGAAATTTTGAACTTTTGCCTTCAGCCAGGAAGTTTGCTATTGTTTTATTGTATTCAAAATTGCCTTGCCGTCTGGGTAGCCGTAGGGTCGTGGCTGTGTGCCTAGTTGAATTTGCAGGGGTCAGACACAAGGTCGATCTTTCTGTTGGTTCTGGGAACTCCCAGGGCTGATAGAGGCATTTTCATCTACGTACACATCATCAGTGGTCGCGAGCGGATTGTAGAAGATGGAGCTTCCTGCGCTGCAACGAGAAAATGTGATTTATGTTCGCAGAAACAGACTTTATAGACTTCTTCATAGCAAATGCTTGTTGATGCAATGTGCCATTACATTCTTGATTATTTTGATAACGTTGGTGGGAGGAATCGTCTTCAGCATAAATTTAATTTCTGTGCCAGTTACTACAGTACCTCCCCTTGATCCTGTTACTTCCACTGTTTCATCTATACACTCTTTTCATTCGTTTCCTGAACATGAGCAAGCCCGACGCTCAGAGTTCATTAACAACACTTTTGTACAGCTCTTGCATCAACACCAACTGGTAGTTAACACTACAGACTGCTGGGTGTGTGGCTTGATACCCCACACTATGGATAAAGGTATTCCTTATCTGGTTTTGCCTTTCAGCTACAATGGATCATTTCAGGCCCTTCAAACCATCTTTGCTTATGCCCTTGAAACCTATCCTCCACGTCCACCACGTTCCACTAAATATAACTCTGCCAACAAAGCTTTAGTCCAGGGAATTATTGATATGATCAAGGACGTCAATAATACTCCATCTTACCCTAGAGACGAATTGCGAGTATATTTAAGTTGGAATACTTCAGAGTATCGCCTTAGTCTAGGAGAAAGCAAGCGTAAAAGCTCAACTCCAATCTGGGTCGTACCTCACCGAGGTCAGGTCTGTTTGCAAGGGAATGGGAGAAATCCGAGAGCTCAGCTAGGGAGGAGTGAGTGCGTAGAGACTTATGTGTTTCCGGCTAACTCTTCCCCTGCTTTTCTTACTGCTAGGGGTACCTACTTCATCTGTAGAGATAGAGCTTATACATGGTTGCCTGCCGACTTTTCAGGATCATGCTATATTGCTCGATTGTTGCCTCCGACATACACTGCTTCATCTGATTATCATAGAACCAGAGTAGCGAGAGGTGTCTTCAGCAAGGAAGATACTGCTGGTCAGGAAGCTGGTGACTTCTTCAAAGGCTTCCTTCCGTTCTGGGGGCCTATGGCCAATAGTAGAAACATACGTCAGCTAACACGGGTAGTTGAATCTACTATTACCGAAACTGCTGGTGCCCTTAGCAATCTGACAGCTGAGCTTCAGGCGGATAGACTCATGACGTTGCAAAACCGTATGGTTCTAGACGTTATCCTTGCAGATCGAGGTGGGGTATGTAGAATGATCCAATCGAGCTGCTGTGTCTTTATTCCTAATAATGCTCCAACAGTCTATGAGGCGATCTCTAAGCTACACAAGATTTCCGATTCTATTCACATAGACAAGGGAAACTGGTCCTTCATGGAGCTGTTTTGGACTCTGATCTCAGCGTGGGGATGGAAGGTTCTAATGGCCATTGGTGTCATCTTAGTATTCCTATTCTCATGTGCCTGATTATCCAGTGTGGTCCTGCTCTGTGTAGTCTTTGTGCTGCAACTTGTTTTAGGAAACCACCTGCGTTTGGAGAAAAGGCACGAGAAAGGATGATGATACAACAGCATGTCACTGACCTGATGAGCATAGAACTAGATTCTGACGTAGACTGAGTAATTGCCTATGTAAGGGCAAAAGGAGGGTCTGAGGTTCCGTGACGATTTGAACCCGTGTTTTCAATATTGTCGGAAATACATAATATTGGTATCAGCGAACCGCAAATGATCCATTTAGCATATCCTGGTGTTTTCGCCACGCTACGAACAAGAGTACTCCTTTTATAAACACATTTCTGATCTACCCACGGCATCCATCTTAGATCATGGCCGCCATTTTGTGTTTCTTGCCCTCACATATGCAATAGCCTCTGATCACTTCATTTCGATTAAGGACACGTAGCCTTAGCCGGAGATTCACCTCTTTCATGACACGTGCACCTTTAACCAGATCACGCTGTAGCTGCATGACTCGACAAAGACTGCCTCCTCTGCCCGAGGCCAGTCCTGCCAAACTGGTCTTCGTGTCCATTGTCCTGATCACAATTAGGCGGCTGAAGCCGGTAGCCTTGCCCATTTACAACCCACAAACATCCCTTATCCTGCTTTTCTATCTTCTACACCTGGCTCTGCTCCTTTCCTTCTGGGCCTTTATTAGGGGGAGGTAACGAAATTTACGATGAGGCGGTTCGGGTCCTGAATGAAAAGTTGACATAAGATGATGATGGAAAAGTGGGAACCCCTCGTTCGTAATGTTTTGACATCAGATATTGTCGACGATTCCTGTGTATGCCAAATATTTATTGTTTATGACACAAAGGTTTGGGAATGTACTAGCATGTAAAGAATTCGCCTGAAGGCCAAAATTTAGTATATAAGGAGCAACCCACTTTGTACAAATCGAACAGGCTCCTGGTTGCTGCCCATGCGTAGTTTCTGTGACTTCTGTGTCCCTGCAGTAATAAACCTTTGGTCTTTGACGCCACCATCGAGAAGCCCGTGTTTCTGTTCATTTGTGCACCAAGGCAGGTGGAACTCCGGGGTCTTTGGGTGTTGTTCCCTGACACCTCTGGACGGAACCAAAAAGTCCAGAACTCCAGGGTGGGAGGTTCACATGGGGGGTACCTATGGTACCCCCCTGTATTTGTATGCAGAAATTAGTAGGCACCGCACAGTGCTTGCCACTTTCTGCATACAAATGCAATGTATGCATTTTTACCATTGTGGCGGGTGTAGCATAAAACTGCATCCCCTGCAATGGTAAAAATAGAGAATGTGTCCGTTAGGATGGGGGACACATTCTAATTTCACTAGAGGGTACTCCGCAAACTTTGCAATGGTTTCCTTCTACTCATGGGTGGCATTCCTATTGGGTCTCTAAATCTGGCTCCCAAAAATTTTACAGCACATACCCTGGGGTAAGTACACAGCGGTATAAGATTAGTAAATATGTCTACAAAATAATGACCATCATATTTTCTATATTAATACTGATATATTTTGCAATTAGACAATGGCCAAACATCTTTTCAACAGAAAAGTAGTTCAAACCTTACTTTAAAAATAAATTGCTTCACTATCCGTTTCAGTATAAACTAAAATAATAATATACTTTAAATTTCTTAACCTATACATTTTTATATTCAGTAGAAATTTAACAAACACAAGCATTATAATATCAAAATATTAACTAGGTACTTTATTTATGAAATTTAGTCTCAAATATTCATATTAATAATAATTTATTATTTAATCTTCAATTTCAGTTAATTCTAATCATATATTAACTTACATAGACATTTTGTTTGTTAAAACTGTTTTTTTTCAAACATGGTTTATGTGACATTTTAACAAAATCAAATTAAAAACAAGGCAAAATATATTTACATTACCTTTGCGATATTTTTTATAGTTGGAAGCAATTAACACTCTCCTCAGAAAAGTTTTCCTATAATAAAATTAAAATACATTTTGTAAAATCTTAAACCGGATTAACTATTCCATCATAATATTTAATGTGTGTTAAAACGTGTACTTACTTTGCTCAGTAGATGGCAGTAACGGACTTAAATTGAGCCTTCTTTCTCCAGTTGCTCTTAACAGTGTTTACTCTCGAGTTAACGGCGAACCACTGATAAGAAAATGGTGGACAGCTCTATATATAGGTAAATTGATTCATAACTGTAATTTAAAGTAAAATATGTGTGTAAATCAGATTAAAAAACGGGTTGCAATCGTGACTGAAAGTGTATTTTAAAATGTACATTTATTTTGAACAATTGACCTTCATCGTTGTATTTTTCATCCATCTTGGTTGGGGACACGTCTTTGAAGGGTCAGTGAAAGTGACAAAAGACAAACGCTGTCACTACGCCACATATTTTTTTGTAACCTAGTACTTTCATTATGTTTATTTTTGCGTCGTTTCTGCTTAAAAAACGTTTGGAGCATCATTACGTTATATGCGTGGTAAAATACTTCGTTTTCATTTTCTGCGTGTTAAAAACTCTTGCGTTGTAAAATTCACGTAGTATTGGCATGCGTTGAACTTGTTTGCGTGCTATAATCATATATTCGATCCAGAGCCTTGCTGCATTTGTTGAGAACATTCTTCCTCCACTTCTTTCTCTTTTAAACCTGGGGGTGGTGACTTGAAAGGCGAGAGTCGACCTTAACTGTCTGTAGGGGTGGTAGGGGGTGATAAGAGTATGATTGAGGATTGCTCCCTTTCTCCAGTAAGCACGGTGGGTGATACACATGCTTTTGAAGCTGACTCTGTCTTTTACAGGTAGCCAGTGCAGGGTTCTGAGTTCGGTTTTCACTGATTGCCGACGGGGGATGCGCAGAAGAGTCCGAGCAGCGCAGTTTTGAATAACCTGCAGTTTTTTCAGGGTGGATTCGGGGGCTCCTAAATATAGGGCGTTTCCGAAGTCCAGCCGGGAGAGGATTAGACCCTGGACCATGATTTGTCTGGCCTTGAAAGGGAGGAGTGGCAGGATCTTTCGTATGAGTCTAATTATACTCATGCAGGTGGCTGCTAATTTAATTGCCTGGTGGCCGAAGGTTAGTGCGTTATCTAGCCAAATGCCCAAGCTTTTGATGGTATCACTGGCTACGGGAGCAGGGCCTAGTGCTGGCGGCCACAGTGAGTCAATAGATTTTTGAGGGGAGCTGCCCAGCACCATTAGCTCAGTTTTGTCGCCGTTGAGCTTTAGGTAAGACTGGCTCATACAGGAACAGACTGCTTCCATACAGCCTCTAAGATCACTGGAATAGGAGGAGGGATGGGTAAGGGTAACTATCAATTGCGTGTCGTCGGCGTAAGACACGACTTGAACGCCAAAAGGGCGAATAATTTCTGCCAGGGGGAGCATGTAAATATTATTATACTGTTCAGTGGTCTGGGGAGCAGGGTCCGCTCTAACTCAGCGGCGACCTGACAGGTAAGTTAAAATACCGAATTTCGTTTTTTTTAAGCAAAATGCAATTTTTAAAATCAATTGTCTAAGTGCGAGATTTAAAACAACAAAAGCTTTTCTAGGTCGAGTTTTTAGTAAAGTATCACGCAGTGTCCCGGCTTCCGCCTCAGGACCACAACACACACCACACACTCACTTGTAGCTATGAACTTGGAGGTATTGACCGGCTGCCCCATTGGTTTGTGGGTGGCGCCGGAATCATGGTGCTTGGCTGCCACGCAACACTATTGATCGTCCCTGCTGCACAATCGCGCCACCCTTGTTGTGGGGCAAAATAATTATGAGTGCTGGTGAATAATTATTTCCGAGCAGGAACCGACAGAGTGAGAGTGCTGTAGCCAGTGACATCACCAGCACGGAGTCACACTGGTTGCAGCAGGAGGTACATACATCTTCTTTGGCCCGTGACCCTCCGTCCCAGCCTGGAAAAAGATCACATAGCTCAAGTGGTGAAGAGCTGACCTGGCAAATTAAGCAAAATAAAAAAGAAAAGAATTATTTTACAATAATCTCATGAAATATTCGATTGATTAATACAATCACAAAATGTTGCCCTAGTTGACACAGTGGTGGATAGTTGGCACAGTGGTGTATTCTACTGCTCCAATGTCCCATGCGCGACTGAAAGCACTAGATTAGGCACATTAAAAGTCTAAAGCAGGTAAAAATTGAAGCCTTGAAAGGTCTGACACAGAGTGTATGGTTGAGAGGTGCAAGTGGTGGATAGTTGGCGCAGTGGTGTATTCTACTGCTCCAATGTCCCATGAGCGACTGAAAGCACTAGCCATTGTTACGTCTTTATTGCTCGATTTTACTCGTGAGAAAGTGTCACTCATAAGCGTTATATGTCACTCATAATTCCACAGAAATTATGAAAATTTCACACATAAGCAATCTGAGACCTTGGCAGCTATGCTAAACAGCTGGGAGCACCAGCATTCAGATGCACAAGACTGTACTATTATTGAGGAAATCTGGGTTCATCAGCATTGGCATTTGAAGCGCTTTGTAAGGGGAGGTGCGTGTATGGTATGAGCACGGAGAAAAGCGTTGATAAGAGCTGAGCTGGTACTCTACTGAGCTTGCTACGTCCTTCCTCAGTGGTTAAAGATCGTTGGGGTTCTGTTGTGTTGCACCCTGAGCTTGCTACGTCCTTCCTTAGTAGTTAACCCTTTCGATGCTTATGACGGAACGGTTCCGTCATGAGCATCAGTCGAGCTGTGCTCATGACGGAACCGTTCCGTCATGACCACACCCATTAACATTGGGCCCCAGCACCGGCGGTAAATCTGGGCAGCACGGATGAGGTTAAGGATATGCAAGATTCCCTGATGTATTATAATCCAACTTCGATTCCTCCTTCAGTGGTTGAGGAATCATCCATGTTGTATCACGGTCCATTTGTGTTTCCTCCTTCATGGGTTGAGGATCAATCCTTCCATTTAAGTTTATGTGTGGCTATCATATACTCCGTAGTCACATATTTGTGGGTTTGAAGGTTTTGTTATAAAGGTATTTGTATTACCTGTGAATGTGTGCAGTGGGAGGTATGATAATTGTATTTACCATTGTATTTACCGGCCTGCATCATTTCTGAGTTTGGATATTCATAGAAGTTATTGATTGTTTTACTTTCCATCTTACGTCCTTTTGTATTTTCATTTATTTTTCTAAGGGGTAGAGCTGTGTTGTAACCTGAGGATGTTATAATGCATCCTCTACATAGTTTATCAGTTTCCTGCTGCTCAGCCTGGCAATGTGTGAATGTAATGGAATGTTGATGAGTGCCTGTGCCTGAAAGAGATCCAGTTGGAGAGGATGGGCTGAGCAGTGAAGATGCTGCTCCTGATGGGGCATTTATTTTTATCCTGTAACCTAAGAGACATCTTCTTCAATAAATCTATATTTTGTAACCTATGTGAACTGGCTACCTTACTTACAATACAATCAAGGGCGTAACACAGGCCCCCAAAGCCCTTGCGGTGCGGGTGGCCCCGCGCTCCTGGGTCCCCCTCACTCAGCAGAGCCAGCAAGCAAGCCTCTTCAAGTCTTCATGAATTAAATGGTGCTCAGGGCCTCCCCATAAATTAAATGGTGCACGCACGCCATGGCCTCTTCATTATTAATTAAATGGTGCCATGCGCACGCCCTGCTGGCCTCTTCATTAATTAAATGGTTGGTGTGCATGCCCGGGCTCCTCATAATTAAACGGTGTGAGGTGGCGCAAAGTTGACTCTGCATCTGCGCGGTCTTCAGGGTGGGTGACTAGGTTCTGGGTGTGGTATTCCACTGGCAGCAGCGGGCGTCCCCTTTCTCCATCTTCGAACTGCGCTAGCCGTTCTATCCTTGTTGTGTAGATGGCTCTTTCTCGGCTTCCTACCACAGCACGCAAAGTGCACCACACAGTTGCCAGGCAACAGCATGACGCAGGGTCGAAACACTTGTCAGGGTATGTTGAAGTATTGCTGCACGTGCTATTTTACCCCAGCCACACAGCTCGGTACTGAAAAGAAACATAGCGGAAACCTATACACTGTAGGGAGAAGGGTGAAAGGGGGAGTGAGGGGGCAGAAAGGAGGGGGTCGTGAGCGGCATTCATGAAGAAAGGCATCACGAGGAGCGGAATTTCAAACAGTTTATGCATCAATTTAAAAACAGTTTTAGACAAATTGAAAGCAAGAAACACTCCTGTTCTTTTCTTCAAAAGATAAAGAAAAAGACCATCTCATAGACTAGAAACACGGATTGGTTTGAGGACGAGAACCCTCGGACACCTTTTGGAAAAGTTTGCACTATATAAAACTGCATTAAATAAATAAATAAGAAAACCTCTACCATGGATTATTTAATATGGCGTGGCTCCTCCCCCTGCATGGGAGGAGCCCATGAGAGTGATCACCCTATTGGCGCAGTAGAGGTGGGCGAGCCAACAAATTAACAGGGAGTGCCGAGCCAAGGGTCTGGATTGCAAGACGGGCTAGGCATGAGCAGCGTGGGCGTTGCTCAGGGACCCGTGCTTAGCACACCAGCATGGGGTCTCACACCTGTGCTGCAGCTCTATGCCAGCATTTGTAAAGTGCACAGCTACCTCCAGCGGAGGTGTCCCGGAGCTGGGGGCCATCAGGAAGATTAAGCAAGCTATTGCCCAGAGTCACATGGTGCTGGGCTAACCTGCCGCAGGAGCCAGGGATCAAACTGTGAACCCTGTAGTCAGGAGTCAGGCAACAGGTCGCTGCGCCACACCTCTTCCACGAGGCCTCCAGGGGAGGGGCGCCTCTCTCCTGGGCCTTGCAGGCATGGTTAGTGCTGGGAAGAGTAGAACAAGGTGCCCCCTTCTTCCCTGGGCTTTGCAGCCCCACACCATAGCTTCAAGCCCAGTACACATTTAGCAGTTTGGTCTGCAATTGGCAATCTTATCCAGACTGCCCACTCAAAGGCACAGCATGATGCCAATTGTCCTGCATTTTGGCACCCCAGCTGTTTCAATGGACAATCAGCTTTCTTTCAGCCCTTTATGAACTGGGAAAGGGTCAGCTTGTCTGTGGCAGGCAGGGAGGGAGGCGTTGCCGCACAGGTGGGGTCGTGCACCTTGCAGGTTCAGAAGCACCTTCAGCGTTTGAGATGCAAACTGGCTTGAGTGAGCGATTGAAACCAATTATTTTTGCAGTTTTATACAGCACAAACTTGGCCTGAAGATATTGGAGTGCTTTACAAGAGCATTGGCTACATTACACAAGGACACATTCATGAGAGAGTAAGTGATTTGCTCAGGAACCCTGTTGATGTTGAGCCGATGCTGAGACTCAAACCTGGTTCCCCAGTCAGAAGCTCTGGCCTAATACCACATTCTGTCTCCTCCTCTACCACAGTGGCATAACACAGGCCCCGGCAGCCCCTGCCGATTGGGGGGGCCCCAAGCTGTTGGGCGCCCGCTCAGCACAGTTCTCTGGCCTGAGTGCTCTTGATTCGGGGGGTCCCTCAAATGTATCTTGCAAGGGCCCCCCTCAAGTTTCATTACGCCTCTGGTGCAGAGTGAAGTGGCGTAGAGTGGAATGGCTTGGAGTCACATAGAGTGGAGTTCAGTGGACTTGCATACAGTGGAAAAGCATAATCTACTGGTGTAGAGTAGAGTGCATAAAGTGGAGCAGCATAGAGTGGTGTGGCGTAGAGTGGTATAGCGTACAGAGGAGTTGTGTAGAGTGCAATGGCGTAGAGTAAAATGGAGTGGCAAGGATTGAAGTGGCATGTAATGGAGTGGAGTGGCATACAGTGGAGTGGCATACAGTGGAATAGCGTACAGTGGATTGGCATACAGTGGAATGGTAAGAGTGGAGCGGCAAACAGCGGAATAGCATAGATTGGAGTGGCAGAAAGTGGAGTTGTGAACAGTGGAGTAGCGTAGAGTGGAGTGGCGTGGAGTAAAGTGGTGTAGAGTGGAGTGGTATAGAGTGGAGTCATGTAGAGTGGTGGGGCATAGATTGGAGTGGCGTACAATGGAATACTGTAGAGTGGAATGGCGCAGAGAGAAGAGGCATACAGTGGAGTGGTGTAGAGTGGAGTGGTGTACAGTGGAATAGTTTAAAGTAAAGTGGCATAAACTGTAGTGGTGTACAGTGGAGTAGTGGGTTGTTCAGTAGGTTGGAGTGGCAGGGGTGTGTCTGCCTTTACAAAACTAAAAGGCTGCCATGTTGTTTTTCCCATAGTTATGTGTGTTCTGGTTTACAGCCTTAGATATAGGTAAGTAGTAGGTTTTATTGTTGCTCATACCTATTATCACAAAGGGCCTGATTATTATGTCAATCTGATTTGCCTCAAACCGACACCATATCGGAGAAGGAACTGCTCGACCATAGGTTGGCAGTTCCGACCTCCGAATTTAGATGTGACCACACATGGTGCGGTCGTAAACTTCAATTTTACAATGGGAGCTTGTGCGGTTGGGTAAACCGCCCGCAGTACAAGCTCCCATTGAAAAATGGAAGTTTGTAAACATTTTTCATCGTGTTGCAGGCACCGTACAGGTCCAAATGCGGAGGCCCTGCTAGGGACCCCCAATGTTCCTTTCTGACAGCCATTCCATGTTGAAAAGGCCGACATGTAATGGCTGTCGGAAATGTACATCATAATCCAAATGCCGGAAACGTAGTCCTTAAGGGAATAAGGGATTATGAGGGATGACCAGCGCTTTCCGACAGGCGCATGGAGCCCGTTGGACACCGTCAGTCCTTCCCTCTGACTGCTTCCTCTGACCAAATGCATGATTATGCATCAGTCGGACTGCAGTAGCAGTTAGAGGTTGGACTGCAACCGACAAGCCGTCGGTTATGGTCCTACCGGCATCGTAGTTAGGACCAAAGTGTTAATTTGCAGGGAAATGTATTTATATAACGCTGTAGTACCTAGAGAGTATGGCTGTAGTTACAGAAAAAAAAGAAAAAGCATTTGCAATGCAATGGGTCTTGCATTATGAAAGTTTGAGCTGTTGGTCTTGTAAATGCCAATTTTTTTAATTATGTGTTGGTTTTGAAAGAAGCTAAATTAATAGCTTTGTCATTTACAATGCCAATAGTTATAACCTTCGCAAATGTGACACCTATAGCATTTGTAATGCACCATGTTTTGTATTTTCGTGACTTAGATGTATTGATATTACAAATAACCACAGCTTTTAATTTTTTTAAATAATTAATACTTAAATTAAAGTGATTGTAACTTATAATGGCAATAGCTTAAACTTCTGTAAATAACTTTAGTGAAGATTATGTTTAGTGTATTTTATTGTGACGAAAATCCAAGAACAGAAGTGAAATATTAACATCTTTTGTGACATTTGTAATAAAGCTTGAAACATTGAGAGAACATATTTGACCCAGTTGTTGTTGAATTGTTGCACAGATTGATACTGTGATGGTGCAGAGTGATGTTGTGGTGGCGACGAGTGATGCTGTGGTGTTCAGTGATGCTGTGGTAGCGCATAGTGATGTTGTGGTGCCCCTGAGGGATGCTGTGGTGGCCCTGAGTGATGCTGTGGAGGCTGTGAGTGATGCTGTGGAGGTGCTGAGTGGTGTTGTGGTGGTGCTGAGTGGTGCTGTGGTGGTGCTGAGTGGTGCTGTGGTGGTGCTGAGTGGTGCTGTGGTGGTGCTTAGTGATAATGTGGTGGTGCTGAGTGATACTGGGGTGGTGCTGAGTGATACTGGGGTGGTACTGAGTGATGAGGGTGAGGGTGAGTGGGGTGTGAGGGGTGAGGGTGAGTGAGGGTTGTGAGGGTGAGTGAGGGTGAGGGGTGTGAGGGGTGTGAGGGGATGTGAGACGGTGTGAGGGAGGGTGAGGGGGTGTGTGAGGGTGAGGGGTGTGGGGGTGTGAGGGGGTGGGGGAGTGTGGGGGTGTGGGTGAGGGGGTGTGAGGAAGGGTAAGGGGATGTGAGGGTGAGGGGTTATGAGGGTGAGAGGGTGTGTGAGGGTGTGTGAGGGTAAGAGGGTGTGTGAGGGTGATATGGTAAATGAGGGTGAGAGGGTGGGTGAGGGTGAGTGGGTGAGAGGGGTGTGAGGGTGAGTGAGTGTACGAGGGTGAGAGAGTGAGTGAGGGTGAGAGGGTAAGAGGGTGTATGAGGGTGAGAGGGTGCGTGAGGGTGAGAGGGTAAGTGAGGGTGAGAGGGTGTGTGAGGGGTGAGAGGTTGTGTGAGGGTGAGAGGTTGTGTGAGGGGTGAGAGGTTGTGTGAGGGTGAGAGGGGTTGTGAGGGTGAGAGGTTGTGTGAGGGTGAGAGGGGTGAGAGGATGAGGGTGTGTGTGAGGATAAGGTTGTGTGTGAGGATGAGGGTGTGTGTGAGGGTGAGAGGTTGTGTGAGGGTGAGAGGGGGTGAGAGGATGAGGGTGTGTGTGAGGATAAGGTTGTGTGTGAGGATGAGGGTGTGTGTGAGGGTGAGGGTGTGTGTGAGGGGGTGTGTGAGGGTGAAGGGGTGTGTGAGGGTGAGGGTGTGTGAGGGTGAGGGGGAGGGTGGGGGGGTATGAGGGTGAGGGGGTATGAGGGTGAGGGGGTTTGAGGGTGAGAGGTGTAGGGGGTACGGGTGAGAGCATTCTGAGGGTGAAGTGTGAGGGTGAGGGTGTGAGGTTGGGGAGGTGTGTGAGGGTGAGGGGATGAGGTTGAGGGGGTGTGAGGGTGAGGGTGTGTGAGGGGGTGAGGGTGAGTGAGAGTGAGAGGGTTGTGAGGGTGAGGGGGGAAGGTGAGGGTGTGAGGGTGAGTGAGTGTCTAGAGGCAAAGCATAGTGGATGTAGCATTGCAGCTAGCAAGTCGAGTGTTTTCAAGCTGAGTGCCCTGTGCAAGAGCATCGCTGGAGTACAATGTCTTGCAACTTAGTTAACATGGTACGTCCTGGGTACTAGGGGACTCCTTGAGCCATTTCTGTGTGAGGTTGGACCCCCCTCTCTGTAATTCTGCGTGCTGGGATTACCTGCAGGTTCTAGCAATACAAGATTGACCTCGCCATCTGTAAGCCTAAACACTGAAGTCCCTGCAGGAGCCACTCTCACCTCTGTGATCATACACACCGAGAGTCCCCATAGGACCTTGCAATGCAGGGGTCATTCCCACCTCTGTGATCATTCACACTGAGAGTCCCCATAGATAGGGTGGACAGAATTTTAAAGCAAAAAAAAACGGGACATTTCAAGGAAATAGAAGGAGGACTACAATTTTACTTCAGGGATGTCAGCGCTCCTCAGCAGAGAATTACAGATTAGGCAGTAAGAATATACATAAAGACCATTTAAACCCAGTAGCGTGCCCGATAATTGAATTGTTTTCTTTAAATAACTGATAACATTCCCTGCTTTGTAAACATTAACCACGCAGCTTTTTAAGTCACAATCACAGTACACAAAATATCACATACGATATACCTACACAACGCGCGAGTAGTGGCATGAAGGACAAGAAAGACAGCAGAACCTAAAACACAAACACAACATCAAAGCCAAAACATAAAACCGCAGAACTTGACTCAAAACAAAAACCAGTATAAAACACAATATATAACTAAATATACAGATTGCAATCTATAAAACTATAACATTCTGAGCAATTACAGACTATGGTGAAATTGCGCAGGATTTCTCAAAATGCTTTCGAGTTGGAACAATTCGTAGAGGGCTGTCAAGGTGCACACGCTAAACTCGCGGGGCCATAGTGGGCTGTCATTGCCATCTTTAGAGCGAAGGTTTCGGCGCACGGGGAAGAGGCAGAGAGCAGTGAGACCTGCTCCCGGGTGAAAATGCCCTTTTAAGGACATGCATTTTAGCCGCGCTCTTACGAGGTGCTTTTGAATAACAAGTAGCCTTATAGTGTGAAATATCTGCTACTGCTCCTACGTTTGTGGTTCAGACCCTGCTAATACAATGCCTACACCTTCCTTAGCTGCTTCACGGGCACGTGCATTATGCACGGTGTATCCTCAACTCTGCTTATGTATTGATATTCACGTGGCTCCAGTTCCTCCAATCCCACCTAATAAATACGCATATTGTTTCTCTACACTTTCTGCGTCATTGGCTTTAAAAACAGTCGCAGAATTGCAGTGTACGCGGCGGAGATAAGTGCGCGTGAACTGCACGCGATCGAATCCCAACGTTGCTCGGTCTGCTGTTTATCCTTCACCCTGGGTAAAATGTAGACCGTTCCTTAGGTGGCAGACTTGTAAAATTACAGCACTTGAATATCGGATGGAGGCACTAACTATCTGAGTTTTACATTAAAATACATGTCCCATCAGCAAGCATCACTCCAACCCCGCGCACACCTTATGCCACTAAAAATCTGTGTCAGGCAGACGCAGAGTTCCGTCCGTCCATCTTCGAATTGAGCACCCTTGAAATCCATAAGAACACGAATATTGTCAACAAGAATGCGCAGAACTGGATGTGTGTCTGCGGGCCTGGGTACTATCAGATGATCCGATGTCGTTTAACTCATCAGATGTCAATGAGCTCGTCCGATGGGACAGTAAATGTAAATATAATTTTCAAATGTAATACTGTCAGATATCAAGTTTTCTGAAGCCAAATTATCGAGTGCTATTGTTTCCGGTGACACTTTGTAACGTCAGGTTACACTCTGCGCCATCATTAGATGTCAAACAAGTTTAAATAGCAAAAGCTCAAGCAGCAATATCGAGAGGTGGTGGGGGCAGGGTTAAGTGGTAGGGAGAGACGGCTGGGCAGGCTGCGATGGGCTGGTGGGAGGAGAAATGCGAGTAAGTCACGGCCTGGCGGCCAAAGTGAAGTGAATAATTAGGGGAGGAGAAATACCAGAGGCCGGCCGAGCGCACGCTGGGGAAGCCTTTGATGTGGCCTGGCGGCCGTGGAGAAATGCTGCTGGCAGTGGGAGGGTGATTGATGGGCGGGGCAGTGCTGGGGAAGCCTTTGATGTGGCCTGGCGGCCGTGGAGAAATGCTGCTGGCAGTGGGAGGGCTGGGCATGCTCGTCCACAAGGAGTCACGTGACTCTCGTGCACTGTCCAAAATCCTCTAGAAAGGAATTTTTTGGGTTGACAACATTAGGTTCGAGTAAACTCGACCTAAAAAGTCTAAAAAAAATACACTGTCCAACACTACAGTGAAATATAGTGTAGCACCACATATTTGTAACTTTTTTAACAAACGTAATTTTATTTTAATTTTTTTTAAAGATTCTAAAAGGTTAAAAATCCATAATAAACTGTAGTATGCTATATTTGTAAAATGTGGTGTAGTACACTGTTTTTAAAATTTCATATTTTGTTTAATGTTTTTAAGTACTGGGGTAATTCCGAGGGAGTACTGTAATACTCCATAATTTAAAAAATAAATAAATAGAAAAATATAATTATTATTCCCCATCTATTACCACTGTAATAAAATGGTAATATGTAGGAAAAATTATAAAATATTCTATTTAAGTAGACCTAAGGGGCTTATTACGATGGCGTAACGATCGCCCGTTACGCCATCATACGTGCAATACCCCACGCCATATTACGATGGTGGTGGGTATCGCGGTCTGCTCCTTTTCTGCCTCCAGCCGGGCAGAGTAGGGGCTCCAATATGGTGGCCGTGCTTAGCAGGCACTGACAGCCATAATAGGATATAGATTGTCAAAGGCCATGGAAAGGCTGGCTGGGATTGGCTTTAGGGGCCTGTTTCGGGCCCCCGTGGGGGTGGGGGGTGCACTTGGAGGGTACCTATGGTACCCCTCTGCATGTCGCTGCACAAAGTGGCAGGCACCGTGTGGTGCCCGGCATGTGGTGCAGTGACATGCCAGGCATGCGATTTCTAACATCGCGGAGGGTGCTGTGGTAAGCAGCATCCGCCGCAATTTTAAAATGTGGATTGCGACCGCCAGGGTGGCCGTCGCATTCTAATTCGCTGTGCCGGACTGGCGCATGTCTGGAGGCCGATCCCAACCCGCAGGGATGGCAGGCGGTCCGAGGTCCGCACGCCATCCTAATAGGCCCCTAAGTTCCTAACCCAGAACACAGCCAAGGTGTCCTTAAAACAACATAGCTGCCTTTAACTTCTGTGAAGTCAGTCTTTAGCTAATCACATAATACCTTGTCGCCGCCATGTACCACAATAGTATTGTGGAACTTCGCTAAACTACAGCTATATACAGCTGCTTGAGATAGCACTATGTTTTAGAGCCTTTTTAAATCCAAAAGGGCTTATTGTATTTTCATGAAGCACCAAAAAGGATCCTTGCTACAACATAATATATATTCCTGCCTAATTTCATGAAAATAAGTTCAGGTGTATTGGTGCTACCACTGTCAAAAAAGTCCCAAAAAAGTCCTTTCAAAATGCATTGGGGGAAAAGTACGTTTTGGGTCCCCCCTTTTTTCTTTGCACCCCCTTAATGAATCGCCACAAAATTTAGCATCAGCCGCCAATGTAGAAAAATTGATAGGTCTGCAAAGGTTTGTGGCAATTTATCATATGGCAGCAAAGTTATTAGCGATCAAAAATCCAAGGAGTTCCTATTTCTGGGAATCCAAATAATAACCACGGAGTGGCTGCTGCAGATTTACTAATCTGAAGATACATAAAGCATCAATGTACATACATGTGGAGATAAAGAGAGTACATTAATATTTACCTATATAATAATATCCCAATAATTACAATATTATAAAAATCAATATGTTGTCAGGTCGATATTTAAATCTTAATATTCCAATAGAAAAATCCCTGACAACATCACCATGAAGAAGACAATTACTGTGATGGGCCACAAGTCTTATAAGGAACTTCAGTGCTTGATAAATGAGGCCTTTAGGTCTTTCTGGTGATCCCCAGGCAAGAGAGTTCATATAAAGACTACTGATAAGGAGAGAGAAGCAAGAACTCATGAACAGGGCCCCCTGGGCTAAGGGAAATATGTTGAAGAGCAGCTGTTACTGGAGGTACCTAGCCTCAGGAAAGCTGGGTTTATTGTTACAGGTCAATAAAAGAGACTTATTTAGCTCCTATTCACTTACACAATGAGACTTATTGCCCTTTAATTTGGCTAATTTCCCAAAGCATGTAAATACTGGCGGCCAGCTTACAGATCTGTCTATTGTCCTGCTTGATGGATCAGTTACTTACCGTAATCTTCATTAGTTCGAGTACAGGTAATTACCCCTTCACAGCCCTTAGTGGGTGAGAATTCAAAATTTGCAAACATTCGTGACAAGAATTTTCAATTCTATTAAGGACTAGGAGGCGAGGATTATGCTTTCTCATTTCTTTAATGAAATGCTCAGCAGCCAATAAAAAACAAAACTACATTTCCCATGAACACTAGGGAATGACCATAGAGATTATGCTATAAAAGGTCCAAACATTAGTCCTTCTTCCTCTTTCTTTGTGGAAACAGTTCAACATCGAAAAACAATCCCAGGTAAAGTAACAAAAACAGTTCCAAGCACACTGCCGAAATCCAAAGGATCTTATGGCAGAGGATGGAGGAATCCTGGGTCCGAGAACTAGGAAACATCGGAGACTACCGAAGAAGATCAAAAACATCACTTCTGGTCTGAACCTGAAAAAAGATACAGAGCCGTAACATCCAAATAATGGAGACAAAATCAAAGCAAGTCAGGGGGGGGAAAGAACAAGGAGATATAGACCTGCAACAGTATGCAATCATTATACAGTACATAACAATGCAACAGAGTCAAAATAAAGGGTGGGATAATCCTCGCCTCCTAGTCCTTAATAGAATTGAAAATTCTTGTCACGAATGTTTGCAAATTTTGAATTCTATGTCAGGACAGGAGGCTCCGATTATGCTTGTTTAAAGCTGATCCACCACAACAGAAGCAACACTAACAATAGGTTTATAATAAAACTTTTTGAAAACAGAGTCTGAAGACCAATCTGCAGCTTTCATAATATCAAATAGAGTGACACCCATGGAAAAAGCCTTAGAGGCCATTGCCCCTCTTGCAGAATGTGCCCCAAACACAGAAACATCAATGCCCGCCTCAGACATGAGCCAGCGCACCCAGCGAGCCAGAGTAGCCGGTGCAACAGGGTGAAAGGGCTTCTGCAAGGCAATCAACAATTGACCTTGCATGTCCGTACGCAAAGAAGCGGTACTCACCTCATAATCCTTCAAACACTGGACAACACAAAGATTGGGGTGATCAGGAAAAGAAGGATATGTAATGGAGGAAGTGTTGGATTTAGTCCTCCTAGAGAGAGTGAACATAACTCCCTCAGGGGTGAAACTGCGACCCGCAAGGTCTAAAGCGCGGATATCAGAAACGCGTTTGCAAGATACTAGACACAGTAACATGGTCAATTTTGCAGACAACTGTTTACGAGACAATAAAAGATTAGAAGGCCAAGCCTCCAAAAACCTCAGGACAACAGAAACATCCCATAAAGAAACATATTTAGGAGTGGGAGGTTTCGCAAGACGAATCCCTTTAAGCAGTTTGGAAAGTAAATGATGTTCACCAACAGGTTTACCATCAATCTGGACGTGGCCAGCAGAAATAGCTGAACGAAAACTATTAACTGTCCTATAGGCCAGACCGGAAGTGGGCAGGGAAGTCAAAAAATTAATGATTAGACTGACATCCGCTGAAACGGGATCAACTTCCCGTTGAACACACCAATCACACCAGCGTTTCCAAGCCCCTCGATATCGCTTGTGAGTATTGGGAGACCAGGCGTTACTAATGAATTTGGCAGCGTCGCTAGAAATGCCCGGGATCGACCAACGATCCCCGAGATTCGCCATGCCAGCAACTGGAGAGAGCCGGACAGAATGAGGGGATGCGGATCTCCGAGAGGATCCTGCAACAGATTCCACTTCAGGGGAAGAAAGAGTGGAGATTCGCAACACATCTCCAGGAGAACCGGGAACCACGCCTGAGCCCTCCACAGAGGAGCAATCAGAATCAGCTCCGCTCGAAACCGCTTGGTGTAAGCTAGCACTCTGGGAAGCATCATGAATGGGGGAAACGCATAACAAAGAGTCGATGGCCACTGCTGAAGAAAAGCATCCGTGGCCAGAGCTAAGGGATCCGGTCTCCAACTGTAAAACCGGGGAAGTTGCGCGTTGAGGCGAGAGGCAAACAGATCCAGGTGACACCGGCCCCACTGCCGAAGAATGGCACGGAAGACTCGAGGATGAAGTCTCCAGTCGCTGAAATCCCGAAGATGTCTGGAGTGCCAATCCGCAACCTGATTGTTGCGACCCGGAAGATATTCTGCAATAACCGTGATCTTCCGTTGCAGACAAAAATGCCAAAAATCCTTGGCTATCTCCGCCAATACCTTGGACCGAGTCCCGCCCAGCTTGTTGACATAGCGGATTGCGGACACATTGTCCATTCGGAGAAGAATGCAACAACTCGTCTGAAGGGGAGAAAAACACTTTATCGCAAAGGAACCCGCTAGGAGTTCCAGACAATTTATGTGGAGAGACAACTCTTGGGGTGACCAACGGCCCCCTGTCGAGACAGACCCGCAACGGGCTCCCCAACCCCACTGACTGGCATCGGATTCGACCACCAGTTCCGGAGACGAACCGAACAGGGCTCGACCGTTCCAGGCCTCCATGTGGTCCAGCCACCACTGCATCTCCCCCCGCACTTCCTCCGAGAGAGGAATCTGATCCGAATAGCGGAGGCCTTTCCGGAGATGCTGAATCTTTAGGCATTGCATCGCCCTGTAATGTAGAGGATCTGGAAAGATCGCCTGAATGGAGGATGCTAGAAGACCTACCACACGTGCTAATGACCTCAACGACACAGTCTGTTTGGAAATAACAGACGTCAATTCCCTCCTGATGTAGCGCAGCTTCTGACCGGGCAAGAGAAGTTGACAAGTCACCGAGTCTATCTGAAAGCCCAGAAAATCTATAGATTGAGTGGGGATCAAAACCGATTTCGGAACATTGACCAGAAAACCTAGAGACTGCAAGAGTGCGATGGACCACTCCAGATGCTGCAGAAGCCTGAGAGGACAATCCGCCATAAGAAGAATGTCGTCCAGATATATGATCAGTCTGACTCCCCGGGAACGTAGATGTTCCACAACTGGTCTCAGTAATTTCGTGAAGCACCATGGTGCTGACGAAAGGCCGAATGGGAGAACCTGATAATCGTACCAACGCCCCAGCCATTGGAACTGGAGAAATCAACGATGGGGCCAGTAAATCGGGATTGACAGAGACGCGCCCTTCAGGTCTAGACGGACCATCCAATCTCCCTCCCGAAGGAGATCCCGCAAAAGATGGATGCCCTCCATCTTGAAGTGTCTGTAAACCACCCCGCTGTTGAAGTCTTTCAGGTTGAGAACCAGGCAAGACCCGCCTCCTTTCTTCTCGACCAGAAAGACTGAGCTGACAAAGCCCTTCGGATGGCGTTCGGTAGGAACAATCGCTCCTTTTTTGAGGAGAACCTCGATTTCTTCTGATAGACAAGCTTGAGAGTGACGGGAAAAAAGCATAGGAGGGGGAAGACGGGTCTGTTGCATTGGGTGATAGAACTCTATCTTGAAACTCTGAACGGTTTCTAGCACCCAAGCATCGGTGGAGATCATACGCCAATTGTTTAGGAAAAATTGCACTCTGCCCCCCAACATCACATCGCATGCTTGAATTAGGTTCACCTGTAGCGCCGGAATCTTGGTAATGGCCTTGGTGTCCACCTGATCGCCCTTTGCTGTATTGACCCTTTCCTTTGCGGGACGGGTAGAAATTGGCACGAGTGGAGTATCCTGCTTCATACTGTCCACCACGCTGCTGCGAGGCTCCTCTCTGGGACTGCTGCTGCGACCCACGGCCGAACGAGCGTCCCCGTTGTCGTCCGGCCTTGGCAAAAACCGGACGCATGGCCCGGCGCAAGGATGCCTGTGCTTTATCAATCCCGCTGAAGGCGGACACAAATCTCGTCAGTTCCTTTAAGAATGGTTGACCAAATAATAGGCCCTGCGCCTCTGGACCAGCCTCTGAAGTTGCCAATTCTGCCAATTTGGGATCCAGCTTGAGTAGAATGGACCTACGCCGTTCCGCAGAAACTGCGCAATTAACATTCCCCAGCTGGCAGACCGCCCTCTGCGCCCACTCGATGAGCTCATCTGGGTTCACAAGAGCTGAAGCTTCCTTAGCTTTGAAGCCTAGATCCAGGATCTTTGAAAGGGGGCCAAGCATGTCCAGCAACTTATCCTGGCAAGACCTCCAGGAACGGTCCAGGCCCTTCTTAGGATCTTTTGAATATTTCTTGAGGTAGGTGACCATCATCGGGTCCACCTCCGGAGTCTCTGCTAGGTGGTCCGCAAGGTCCGGTCTCGGGCACTCGGAACGTAGCCTGGCCCGGACTGACGCCTCAAATGGTTGGCGAACGTGCGCCTTAATATAAGCGGCCACTGCCGGAGAGGGCAACCACGATGTCGAGTTTGGATGGACAATGTCCTCTGGCTCAAAATTTAGAAGGGAAGGATGCTCAGGGGCGTCAACAAAATGCTCCTTGCGGAGACGCTTCTTGGGAGGGAGAGAATCCTGACCTGGAGAGGCAGGAGCATGGTCTGACTCCTCCGTATAGTGTGACGCAGAAGATTTGGGCGCCTCAGAAGCCAAAGTCTTCGCCAGCCTCTGAAAGTCCGACTTATGTGGATTATGGGGCGATTTGGTGGACTTCTGGGAAGGAGGCAACCAGCCATGTTGCACCGCATACTGATTCAAATGGCGTTTCAGGGAATTTATAGCCCTAACAAGCGCCTTATTTACTGAAAGTTGCACACCCTTATCCAATTCTTCCACCAGATTACATTCAAGAGAGTCATCCTCTTCCTCATTATAAAAACAGTCATCATCTGCGTCATAGTAATCCGCCATTGCACCAGAGTGCAGATATTCAGAGCCCACAAGATGACTGGCACAGATATGGAGTATCAAAGATACAATTAAGTGGGAGTGACCACCCCAAAGCAGGCTAAATTGAGTTTGAAAGAACCAAACTCAAGGCAAAACAAATCAAATGTGGAGGGAGACAAGCCTGCCAACCAAAAATCACTCTAGGCAGAGCCTATGCACACAAATAGCAACCAAAGCACTTTCCTGTGCTCCGGCGTCGAACGGGGTCGAAAGTTCAGGGCTGTGGGCGTGAGCGCTGGTGAAAGCGTTCCTTCACTGAACCGGCGTGAGGAGAAACAGAGCCTGAATTCGGAAATAATGCAGCGCGCATGCGCGACGCTGCTGCCACTGATACACCGGCTCGAGAACGCTCGCGCTCTCCGAGTGAGCCGACGACCCCTGCTCCCGCTCCACTACAGCAACTGGGCACAAGCGGCCAGGCGCAGGGAGGCGAACACACGCTCCCAAGAAGACACGCCGCTAACGGACGCCTGAAAACACCGGCACACACGAAAAGAGGAGCCGAGTGCTCAAAATATACACAAGCACCGCGCACAAGGGTAAACAAAGCAGCGGAATACAAGGCAAGTGCATAAATAATAGTCAATAATCAGCAATATCAGTAAATGCAGTAGAATAAATGTAAAGAGACTTAACTGGCTGCGGAGCAGCAAAGAAAGAGGAAGAAGGACTAATGTTTGGACCTTTTATAGCATAATCTCTATGGTCATTCCCTAGTGTTCATGGGAAATGTAGTTTTGTTTTTTATTGGCTGCTGAGCATTTCATTAAAGAAATGAGAAAGCATAATCGGAGCCTCCTGTCCTGACATAGAAATCATCTCCACGTGCAGCGAACAGTTTGCCTATCCAAGCAAATAAACTATACGCAAGGCTGAATTCCTCTTAGTAAATGAAGCACCCATACAGCCCTTCTTGACCATACTGAGAAATGTGAGTTCTCCGATAAACATAATTTTTCAATAATTCATGAGCCCCCAAGTGGACATTTGCAACTAAAAACACACAGCGGACCACACGATCACTCTAACACCCAGAAATAAAAAACAAAACAAAAACGTGAAGCAAAACTGCATCCATAGTCTGTTTTCCAAACTGAGATTAAGCCCACCTTCCTCTTGGAGGCAGTAAATAATGATTTTCAGTGTGCAGAAAAGCAATCTGACAGCCATGCACACATCTTTCATTGAAGCTGCCATGCCTCTGGTCGACTTCCCCTGAACCGTTCCTATGAAAGATTGATCGTATTGATAGTATTTGATAGTATTTGATCTATTGTGTGATTAGAAGCAGCTGTTCCCGCACGAGTTTGCGCCTGAGAGAACGAGTTGCTGACGAGTTGTAGCGATTTGCAATTACGATCTTGTAAGTGCTGGGCTTGTTTTGTTATTCATGCGGTTTCTGTGTGCATGTGCTCACTAGCGCGAAGGTATATGGCGCTGGCAATTACATATGCCAGTAAGCGGTGAGTATTAATTAGCATGTGTTGCTGGTCTCCCATACCGGGAGTGAGGGGCAAACATCGAGGTAGGCGGTGTCTAGAGTACCAGTGAGACGAATCTCCCGCATTGTTCCTCTGCGCCTTCTCTCATCGGGCCCTACTTAATTTAATGAGAGCCTTACGCTGCAGGCGTGCGTAGCCCAATTGGGCTTCATTTGGGCAGATTTGGGCTACGCACATCCAACACTCCCGAACCACATTACCAGTGCTCAGAAAGCCCGGATTTTGAAGAGTGGTCAGACGCATGACCGGCTGCAATAACGGTTGGTCCTGGGTGCAAATGCACACTCCTAAAAAGTCATTGCTGAGGAGCTAGGTGAACTTCTGAACCTTTTTACATTGTCAGCGGACGTGGGTTGGCTCCCCCGACTACTCCAATAATGAGCTTGACCCTGTATATATATATCATTTGAGATGTCATCAGTGATGTCATGAGTGATGTCACTGACCATGTCATGAGTGATGTAATATGTGACGTCATCAGCAGTGCATTGCACGCGCAAGTTATAGTGAGTCCAACTAACTATAACGTGGGAATTTTAATGGTTTTATGCGAGTAAAATTTCCACCTAACTATAACTGGTGTGAAATCTATGTTTTTTTCAGTGAATTTAATAGGTTTTTTAAATGCTAATTCCTAACTATAACTGGTGTGAAACCTATGTTTTTTTTCAACACCACAGAGGACCTCCATACATATTTATAAGCAGGCAATATACACACCAAGTATGATCAATGGATCATAGACATATATCAAACAGCACTTTAGTCAGAATATAAGAGAAGTTGGATTATACATTGCACTATTTGCACATTTTTTTGTATTTATACTGTGATATATTGTATAATATATATATATAATTGTGATGTATATTTATGATATGATTGATTTTAGCCGTCTTTTAGATATTAGGGTAGTTTTATCCTAGTGTTTTTTATGATAGCTGATTTTAGTCATGTCACCGATTCCCTTTTTTATAGTCTGGTTTTATGGTGTTGATATAAATTCATTTTTTAGGGCACAATTAATTTTATGTTGTGTAAAGTAAATATGAATATCTTGTCTATTTCATTGGTACTGTATGGTCCTATTCTGTAGTCTTGAATCAAATGAATAATAAATTCTTGTTTAACATCTATGAAACTATTCCCTCCTTGTATATATCCCATTAATTGTCTCCCTCTTAATCTCAATGCACCAGTCACCTTAATCATATTGCACTAAATAGCACGAGGTCACTTTATATTTTAAGTCATTCCCGTGGCAATTTAGGATGTGCAATAATGTATATAAGATTGAGAATGCAAATAAATGCCAAATGATACACATTTGCAACATTTTTCTAATCAAATATACAGTGGCTGGAAAATATCTCACAGTGAATCATCTCCTCTGCATGGTCTTTTTAGATAATTTTGATTATAAAAAATTTTCTTTTTGGATCTTTTCTCTATTATTATGTAATAATAGAAATTATTATAATTTAGATTATGAATTAATACACGTTGGTGAGCACCAGTATTTGCACTATAGTTATGTAATGTCAATGGACGAAGTTGAAAAAATCAAATCTGTATTTTTTGAGGGAGGAACCAGCATTCATGCTGATATCTGAATGTCCGAAATTCAAATCCTTTTCTCAAATTGCATTAGAGATATGTTTACTATTTCTCGAACAAATAATGCAAGATTGTTTTATATATTTATACAGTTAGTAACTGAAAAGCATTATTGTGAAATTACATGTATTTATACATTTAGTATTTTCTTTATGTCCATCATTGAGACATGTGACTGCACGTTATCACTTTAAAGGGGGTTAAAGCACTCTGTAATGCCATGTGACCAAGGCCGCTGGGACGGCCGAAACGCGTTATGACATTCTGTCTGTTGGCTGAATAAAAGAATGCTGATACAAGATGGTCCTTGCCTCGTATTTCGCTGGGGGAAGCGTTGCTGCTGCGAGGTATTGCAGATATATATATATATATATATATATATATATATATATATATATATATTGCTGCCTTTTTTCACCAAGTCGCGCACTCTAGCACGGGTGCGTTGTTGCGAGGGGCGAACCTCGCTCGTATTTTTGCTCCTTTTCCTCTGTAGTTCCCAAAGAAAACAAGCACTCGCAGGAGGAGGGTCAAACAGAGTTTTTATTTCTGACCCTCTGAGCACCAGACGCGTTTCGGCTTCTGCCTTTGTCAGTGCTCAGAGGGTCAGAAATAAAAACTCTGGACAAAGATCCAGAGCACACTATACGTATCTAAATGATATTCTTATATTCAAGTATTCATTCATTTGGGATAGATCAACCAAACGTAAGTTTTCAAAAAGTTTTATTATCAACAGTGTTCACCCCTTGTGAATCACTGTGCCTGTCACTTGAGCCTACACGTGTTTCATCACAGCATGTGGCTGTGACTCTTCAGGGCTGATCTTAATGATCGAGGCGCGTGGTCGGGGAACCGGTGATAATTCCAACCCGGTCCTTATCGGGTGGTTTATTTATTTGAAAGGTAACGGCACCAGTCGGTATGTCCGGTTGCCGTCAGCAAATTGCTTGTCTGCGAGGTTCACAGCGGAAAGTTTTTCATTAATCGGTATTCAGGCCGTGTTCAGCCCGTGATACAGCCTTTTACAGCTTCGGTATCGGTCTCCAAGTGCGGGTTCAAGGCTGTATCATGGGCTGAACACGGCCTGAATACCGATTAATGAAAAACTTTCCGCTGTGAACCTCGCAGACAAGCAATTTGCTGACGGCAACCGGACATACTGACTGGTGCCGTTACCTTTCAAATAAATAAACCACCCGATAAGGACCGGGTTGGAATTATCACCGGTTCCCCGACCGCGCGCCTCGATCATTAAGATCAGCCCTGAAGAGTCACAGCCACATGCTGTGATGAAACACGTGTAGGCTCAAGTGACAGGCACAGTGATTCACAAGGGGTGAACACTGTTGATAATAAAACTTTTTGAAAACTTACGTTTGGTTGATCTATCCCAAAGGAATGAATACTTGAACATAAGAATATCATTTAGATACGTATAGTGTGCTCTGGATCTTTGTCCAAATCATAATAAGAGGGAGGTTGTAGTACCTCTTCTCTTCACAGAGGTTAAGGTTTTCCTCTGTCCAAGAAGCACCTATTTTGATACTACGATAACCAAATACTTTACCGTGAGCAGTTGAGCGCCAAAATTTCTGAACACTCGAAAAACCTATACATAGATTATTCAGAAATAAAAACTCTGTTTGACCCTCCTCCCGCGAGTGCTTGTTTTCTTTGGGAACTACAGAGGAAAAGGAGCAAAAAAATATATATATATATATATATATATGTTCGAAAGGGCTGCCAGCAAGCATCCACGCCGCAACCACACAAAGAGACTCGCACTCCAGGGTCTGTGTTTCAAGAAGTTTTAATGGCGACGCGTTTCGACCAAACGGTCTTCTTCCAAAGCCAACCAAGAATAAGCAAAATCACCATTTTATGCAGAAAGTGTTTCAAACAATTTACAGGAAATAAAGGTAGGACTGCTCCATTATCAGGAACTACATTTTGTAAGAACTACCATGGAGGTAGAAGATAGACTCTGCCACAAACGGTCTCAAAGCACGATTTTAAATAAATAATGACACTCTAATGAATATATATAGGAAACGATTCAAGTAATATAAATTGAATTGAATTAAACCACTCTATTGTAAATTATAATTATACATGATATAGTGTGTAACAAAATTGGGCCATTTGCATGTTAGCAAACACAGTTCATTTCTTACTGCACATAACAAACATGTCAATCCAAAATTGCTTGCAAATCTATTTGTGGACCGTTTGTAGCTGTTATAGTAATATTTCGTTTACTTGGCACTGTAAACCATATCCTCACGGCCAAGTGGCCTAATTTTCAACAACATAAAGGTTTAAAGGTCACGGCCAAGTGGCCAAATCATAATGTCGTGAGTACTCCAAATTGGTAGTCTAGGTTGTTCATAACAGATCAGGCAGCCGGACCTACTCTCTATCTAAGGTAAGAACAGGAAATGTCTTAATATATATAACGGGAGTCCCCAGCGTTATATAGAAATCATTTCAACACAACTAAAAAATAATAAAAATAAAGGGTGAGGGACTGAAATACTTCTTTCAGCCGTGTGATTTAAGTGAAAGTGAACCCTGTGTTGCCTAAAACTTACCTAGCCAGGTATCACAAGAGCAAGCACAATGGTGTGAGTGTGAAATTTTAAAATCAATGGTATTCGCACCAGTACCCTCATACGGACAGGGGACACATCAATATACATGATAGGTTTGTAATATAATACAAAACCAGACATTTCAGACAGATTGGGCCTAGTAAGGTAACTCAGAGCCCATTTGATATAAGGGTACAGATGTTGTTTACCCACCTGTGTCAGAGAGAGCCCTCTCTGAGCAGGTTAGTGAGGGAAAGGGGGGACAAACACAGACACCAACAAAGGGAGATCTGGGTAGCAGAGGGGGTGAGACACAGTTAGAACTGGTGCAGAGTAAGGGCAGATCTTCTGGCTCAACATAGGGTCTTAGCCAATATGCACATACAGTTCTTCATCTTCGTTCAGACCAAAGGGGTTCATCGAATCCAGGTGAATGATATAGCGGGATTCCAGGACACGTAGTTGTTTGAGACGGTTTCCCCCTCTGGGGTTTGCTGGGATCCTGTCAATACCAAAAAAGGAAAACTGGTTAACATCACTGTTGTGAACACGAAGCCAATGTCTTGCAGTTGCATAGGACAAATCAACATTTTTGATAGCACGCATGTGCTCAAGGATCCTCTTCTTTATAGGGAAGATGGTACTGCCTACATAAAGCTTGGAGCATGGACACATAATTACATACACACAGTGATCGGTGTTACAGTTCATGAATTTAGTTATACTCTCAGTTCTTCTCGTAGGTAGTGAATAGGATTTCACATTTCGGCTGGTTACACAGGCTTTACATTTTCCACATTTGTAAAAACCTTTTTGCTCTTTAAGCCAGTGTTTACTTTTTACCGGGCTCTCAAAGTTACTCCTGACCAGCATGTCTTGCAGAGAACGTGCCTTCCTGTAGCTAACCTGTGGTGAACTGTTAATCAGTTTCCCAATTGTTGGGTCACTTTTCACTATGTGCCAATGTTTCTTCAGGATACCTCGTATGTTAGCTGCCTCGACATTGAATGATGTTATCATCCTGACATTGCTAGAACCAGAAATCTCAAGAGGTTTGTTAACCTTCTTGGTTAGAAGCGATGCCCTATTTCTTGTTTTCACTTTTTCTTTTGCTGTCATAAGTGTCTGGTCTGAGTAGCCCCTGGCTCTGAATCATGTTACCTTGTGCCTTTTCAAAGTTCTCATTGGTGCTGCAATTTCTTCTTGCCCTCAAGATCTCACCATATGGGATACTATCCTTTAAGCTGTTTGGGTGATGGCTTCTAGCATGCAAGATGCTGTTACCTGAAGTGGGTTTCCTGTACCGGTCTGTTACAATTTCCCCTTCCACAACCCTGACTGTGACATCTAAGAAGTCCATCTCCAAGGGATCTATCTTACTAGTAAATCTCAGATTCACATCATTCCTATTGTTGTCAAGGAGAAATTTGTTAAGGTCTGTCCTTGACCCATCCCAGATCATGAAGATGTCGTCTATGTATCTGGTATAGAACACAATATGACGGGTTGCATCAGCATTGTCTTCAGACCACAGGATCTGTTCCTCCCACCATCCCATTAGCATACAGGCAAAACTAGGAGCAAAACAACTCCCCATAGCAGTCCCAACTTGTTGTTTGTACCAGGTATTATCAAACAAAAAGAAATTGTTAGTGAGGCAAAATTCCAGCATTTCTAGAAGCATTTGTGTCTGGTTTAGGTGGAAAATTGACCGGTCCCTCATATAGTGTCTACAAGCATTCAGACCATCACTGTGTTTAATGCACGTATACAAAGAGACCACGTCAATGGTAACCATACAGTAGCTATCCTCCCATCTGATACCCTCAATCTTGGAAATGAAGTCAGTACTGTCTCTGCAGTATGAGGGAAGATTCAAAACATAAGGAAAAAGAAACGTGTCAAGAAAAATTGAAGTGTTTTCAAGAAGGCTACCATTTGCAGATACTATTGGCCTTCCCGGGGGTTCATTTCTGTCCTTATGGACCTTGGGTAGCATGTAAAAGCAGGGGGAAACGGGATGTTGTACATGCAGGAATCTGAGCTCAGATTCGGCTAACAGGTCCCTGTCTCTCCAAACCCTCAACTTGTCATGATAAGCTGAAATACTCAAGTATATTCTTCCCTGTTCGCTCTCCTGTAATTGCCTGACAGTTCCAGTTGTTTTCGGGCTTCCTGTTTGTATAGGTTAATGTCCCACAAAACAACGTTGCCGCCCTTGTCTGAGGGTTTGATTACAAAGCTCTTATCACTGTTAAGGGTTCTCAGAGCTTCCCTCTGCTGTGGGGTCAGGTTATGGGCATGCCTATTCTTGGTTTTCTCCCATAGGTTTAGTAAATCCCTGTTAACAATATCATGAAAGGTTTCCAGGTTGTCATGGGGTGTGATAGGATTAAAAGTGGATTTGGGTCTATGGACAGTAGCACTCCTGCCACTCAATGTTAATCCCATCCTGTTGAGAATTTCTTCATCATCCAAACCACTCACATCTTCCCCACACAGTTCAAATGCACTCGCCAGACTGTCAACATCTCGTATTTGTAAGATTCTAGACAATTGTGTGTTACAAATGGTATCATTGCTTTTCTGTTCTAAGGTACGTTTTTTCTTCAATTCAAACATTTTCATCAGTTTCAATTTACGGACAAAGAGAAACATATCAATCCTTGTTTGGCTGTAATCGAAGTTGGCTGTGGGGCAGAAAGTCAGGCCCAACTCCAAAACCGATTTTTCAGCCTCAGTTAGGATGTGGGGGGAAATGTTTATAATGGTCAAGTTTTGCTCACCCATCATTGTTGCTTGTTCTGTCGCTGCGCCTTCCCACGCGACGTTCCTCCTCTTGTGCTGTTTCCCCCCACGCCTTGTTGCCTTCCTCTTGCGTTTCCTCCTCGTCCTCTTCCGTAAGTTAGGTTCGGTGGTCTTCCCCTCAAAGTCTGTGCCGACTGTAAAAAATCATATTCTTCCATAGGTTTAAAGGAAAGCAAACTTCGCCCACTTGTATCCAGACTTTCCTCAAAGTCCGAATAGTTTTCTGATCCTGATTCAGAAACTGTTACATTTCTATGTTGTCCCGCAAGTTGCTTGAATTGTTTGATAGCCGCATCATATTTCCTTCCAAAGGTCAGAATACGCCCACTGGCGTAATCTTGTTTATCCCTCAAAAACTTGGTCTTTTTCTTCTGTTTGATCTCATTTTCATACTTGTCAAGCCTCTTTTCCATTTGCTTGAGGGCTTTGGCTATCTCCTCCTTTGTATCAAGTTCATCCAACTCTGCTTTTAATTTGGCAATGTCTGTAATCACTTGCTCCAGCTCCATACCTGCATATTTTGACAGCAGGCCAAGCATATTTTTACAGGTACCTGCCATTAACTGGGACCAATCCTCGATCAGTTTAGGGTGGGGGTTTTGGTATGTTGGGGTAATCATAATCCTGAGGCCCCTTGGCACCCTCCCAACTTCTATATAGTTGTTTAATGAAGTTACCTCCCACCACCTATTAATTTCCTTTTTCAGTAGCTTTTCATATTGAAACAGTAGCTGCTTCGTTGATTTGTCAGGTGTTGTTGTTATGACCTCATTGCTATTTGCTGGTCCTGTGTTTGTCGGTTCTCCCTCACAGAACAGGGATCGAGCCTCTTCAATTCTGCCCGCTCGTCGGCTCACTGTCATAACGTTTGAGCTTGTGCTCGCATCCATGCTCACAGATTCAGCATTGGTGTTGGTTTCACTGCCCGTGATATTTTTCTGGGCAGTGTTTGCCGCGGCAGCCGCCGCCGCTTTTTGCGAGCCCCTTGTCATCGTATCCGTGGATGAAAAAATGTCCCGTCTCACTCTGGGGATACCAATGCTTGTTGGTATGTAGACACAGTTCAAAACCCTGCCGCGCCGCTAGAAGCGGTTTCCAGCGCGGTATCTCTGCCCGTTCACTTCTGTCTTCGGTGTCCTGCTCCCCTACGGGTCCACCGCTTGGAAGCGTCAAACCGCGGTAACAAGCCGCCGCCGCAGCCCGTCTCCCCAATCACGCCCCCAGCCGCGGACACACGTAGTTGCAGTCCGTTACCTTTGTCCAGGACAGGCGGTCGGAGCGAGTGATGTGACTCGAGGGTCGGGGTGTCCGAAAGGCTTTCCGGCTCCACTCGCTCACGTCCTGACGAGATTGGTGCAAGTCCCGGGTGCCGAAAATACCCGGAAATATGTTCGAAAGGGCTGCCAGCAAGCATCCACGCCGCAACCACACAAAGAGACTCGCACTCCAGGGTCTGTGTTTCAAGAAGTTTTAATGGCGACGCGTTTCGACCAAACGGTCTTCTTCCAAAGCCAACCAAGAATAAGCAAAATCACCATTTTATGCAGAAAGTGTTTCAAACAATTTACAGGAAATAAAGGTAGGACTGCTCCATTATCAGGAACTACATTTTGTAAGAACTACCATGGAGGTAGAAGATAGACTCTGCCACAAACGGTCTCAAAGCACGATTTTAAATAAATAATGACACTCTAATGAATATATATAAGAAACGATTCAAGTAATATAAATTGAATTGAATTAAACCACTATATTGTAAATTATAATTATACATGATATAGTGTGTAACAAAATTGGGCCATTTGCATGTTAGCAAACACAGTTCATTTCTTACTGCACATAACAAACATGTCAATCCAAAATTGCTTGCAAATCTATTTGTGGACCGTTTGTAGCTGTTATAGTAATATTTCATTTACTTGGCACTGTAAACCATATCCTCACGGCCAAGTGGCCTAATTTTCAACAACATAAAGGTTTAAAGGTATATATTACCTACTGGCGGTCGCCAGTAGGTATATATAGTTAGGATTTTTTCCCTATGGGATTTCTAAAAATTCTATGTCTAATAACTTTGGCGTTTGTGGACGGAATTGGCTGAAATTTTCAGGAAAATGGCACATTTTGTTTCTGAGCAGCCCCTGAAAATTTGGGGGGGGGTCGGCAAGGGGGGGCCGAGAAAAAAGGGGGGTCCCAAAACGCGTTTTTCCCATGTTACTTTCCATAGGGCGGTTGGCCTCACTTTTAGCCCGAACGGCTGAATGGATTTGCACGAAACTTGGCAAAATTGTAGGGACTGTTAGCCCGATGTGCCTTTGCTAGGTCTCAATATATGTGCTCCAGTGGATTTTGAGAAATTAACGTTCAAAAAAAGATATATATCTGTAACAGCGCTCCGGGCTGCGCTCCGGTTCGCGTACTTTTCGCGTAACGGAACTTTGCGATGCGAATCTGATTGGCTCTCCTGTGTCTGTCAACATTCTAAACAGTCCGGAGCGGCCGCCATCTTGTCTCTCGGTAGGATCGAGAGACAAGAGGAGGCCAAAACAAAGGGGGAAATTACCATAAGGGGGCATAGTAGATCCTCGTTGACCCCCTAGGTTTTATGTGGAGGTTTTAAAAGGGCCCAGCAGGGCAAAAAAAAAAAAATTTTTTTTTTTTTTGCGTGGTGAGCGCCTAGTCCGCGAACCGGAAAGCGTTCTGGGCAGCGTACTATAAGGAAAAAAGAATGATAGACTTTTCAAATACTGTATGTTAATTGTTTGTTGTTTTTGTTGATTATTTTTTTTTTCTTTATTTTTTAAGCATTTTTTTTTTATTTTGATTGTGTTTCATAATTTATTAAACTTTCTAACATTTCATTGTCAGAAATTTCATATTTGTCATTGAATATATTTTGAAGTCTATGAGGGTGTAAAATGTCCTCATTATTAAGCAGGTTATCCACTGCTTCCACACATTGAAGTAGTTCCTGGTCCCTACTTTCATCCATAAATTCATCAATGTTTCCTTGGCTGCTCTCTTCCAGTACAATTTTAAATTGAACTTGCTGCTCGCCTTCCATTTTGCCTGAAATTTGGATTAAAAAAATATATATTACTAGAGATAGGGCACTGTTGGGATTAATTTTAGATAGGCAGTTTTTATCAGTGAATTTATCTTTTGGCAGTGTATAGTATCAGAGTGGAAGTAGGACTATAAAAAAGTGTATGTGATTTAACCAAGAGAAGCCTAACTCTATCCATAACTATAACAGAGAAGTCTATCTAAATCTATAACTACTACAGAGGGATAGTATATAACTATCAGAAAAAGTCTACCATATTAAGTTATAGTGCACAATATACTTCAGTTTTAAAAATAACAACTTACCTTCACAAACAAGTTGAAGTGTTTAGTAACTATTCAAATGTAATGTACAACAAGAAGTAGCAGTCAAAATGGCTGTGTTTTCTTCTCTTCCTTTATATATATTCAGGTTTATAACCAATCAAATGTCAGGTAATAAAAGTAGAAAATGAAAGTAACATTTTCATTGGTTGTCAATTCCAACACTTCAGATGTGTTTTGTGAAGTAATTTACCTCACGGTATTTAGAGAGGTCTACAGGCTTAATGGCTAAATGGAATTTCAATCAAATTTGTGAAAATGAAAGGGATTGTTATGTAGTATGAGCTAATGTATATTTGGTGAGAGTGTCTGCAGTCGTTTTTCTGTAAATTACTTTCCCACCTTTTTTATTGGACCGCTTCCCGGTATGCGTCCCGGTCCGCGAACCAGCAGCGTTACGGGAGTCCACCATTTTGTGTTTCGGTCGAATCAAGATACAAGATGGAGGGCAAATAATGTTCAGAATGGGTAGAAGGGGGCACGGTAGATGTATCTTGACCCCCTAGGTTTTCTGAGGGTGGCTGAGGAGGACCATATGTGCGGGAAAAAAACTTTTTTTTTTTTAATTTTGCGCGGTTAGCTTCCAGTTCGCGTACCGGGTAGCGCTCTTTGAGCGTAGTTTGTTGAAAATTAGAGAAAAAAGTTAGAGAAAAATAATAATTGTGAGTGATCAGATGTAGGGTAGCTCTGAGAAGAGCTTTTGGGTTTATGGTACATTTTGGTACTTATAAGTAGGTACCAATGCACAGTCTTAAATTCAAAGTGAAAATTCTGTTGCCCTCATCTGAGAAGTGAACTCCATCTCCTCTGTAGATATCTTGCATGTAGTAACGCAAGTTATTGTTGTACAAGGAGCCCATTCCATGGTCTCTCATGTATGCTGAAACAGATTTGTTTACATGCTTCCTCGACTTCTCAATTTGTGGACAAAATTGGTTGGACCACCTCCATTTCTGTCTTTGGCATATATTGGAATATACCAAGGCAGTTTGAGGAAAAAGTGCCATTAATTGCTCAAAGGTGTCCTTTAAAAGCATTTCCAGACCTACCCCAGTCAAAGTGCCCAAATCATTACCTCCACAGTGCACAATTAACAGGTCAGGTTTTGGCAAATGCATAAAGGTTTTCACCAATGGTATCAATTGGTGACATTTTAATCCTCTTTGGCCCAACCACTTAATTTCCACATCTTGTAAATTGAGGATAGGTAAATTTCTGTTCTCAGCATACCTTTGAGCCCAGTAGATGTAACTATGTCCAACAATCCAGACATTAAACATGGTGGGAGAAGGTTGTGCTGCAGTCAGATGAAGTGTGGTAATGAAAGGGCAGTTGAAACAGTAGGAGTTTGTAAAGAAAAAAAACTGTGGAGTTTCAGTGCTAATGATTCATTAGCAGTGATTGGTGCATTTCCATTTCTGAAAACAGAAAGTTAGGGTGCATGGATGTGTTCTTTGAAAGATGTAATTTGAATGGTCAAGGAAAAAACATTTAATGAAAGATTGCACTGGATATGCAGGTGCACTGAGAGTTCAGAGTTCAATTGAAACATTGTTGTGTGAACTTGCAAACATGAGAGGTCTTTCAGGAGGTGGTTGCTAAGCAAAAAAGGCAGAGAGGGCAGAGGGGGGAAGGGTTTTGATTTGAAAAAAGTGAGGGAAGAGTTATGATTGGCTAATATGAGAGATATGTGTAATGAATATCAGCATTTCTGTGCTTTCTATAGCTGCAGCCTCTGGAGTGCATCCTCTTTGTTCTGCTGAAGACAATTTGGTGTATTTTTGAGACTGTTTTGAAACTCAAAAAGTATTTGCTAAGATGAGAAAAGATTTATTTAATTTAGATAGAGAATAGTATGATTTAAGGAGAAAATGATGAAGAAAGCTGTGTTTTTAAAATGTGGCTTTGTCTCAAGTGATATACAAATAGATTTTGTTTCTTTGAGAAATTGTAATTGCATATTCTGTGTAGCAATCTGGGATGTAGTAACACAAGTTATTGTTGTACATGGAGCCCATTCCATGGTCTCTCATGTAAGCTGAAACAGATATGTTGTGTTTAAAAACGATTTTTGAAAACAATTACATTTCTGGATATGTTCTGCTAGAGCTTCATAGGGTGTTTGGGCCATATTTATAAGGCATTTGAGTGTCTATGATGTTATTGTTCCCATTTTAATTGAAGAGCTTTCTTCATGGGGCTAGTTTCTTGTAAATACGCTCCCACCTGTGCTTGGTAAATTTAGATTTTGATTATGGGAGTTACATAGCCATGTTAAAAATGTCCCAAAAATGGTGCAAGGGCATTCAAAAAAACGCTTTCATGTGTCTTGAGGACATTTTTAGTCATTTCCTCTTGAATGTAGGTATACAATTGATTTATATGCTGTGTTTAAAAACAATTTTTTGAAATCAATTACATTTCTGGATATGTACTGCTAGAGCTTCATAGGTTGTTTGGGTCATATTTATAAGGCATTTGAGTGTCTATGATGTTATTTTTCCCTTTTTAAATGGAAAGCGTTCTTCATGGGGCAAGTTTCTTGTAAATACGCTCCCACCTGTGCTTGGCAAATTTACATTTTGATTATGGGAGTTACATAGCCATGTTGAAAATGTCCCAAAAATGGTGCAAGGGCATTCAAAAAAACGCTTTCATGTGTCTCAAGGACATTTTCAGTCATTTCCTCTTGAATGTAGGTATACAATTGATTTATATGCTGTGTTTAAAAACGATTTTTTGAAATCAATTACATTTCTGGATATGTACTGCTAGAGCTTCATAGGTTGTTTGGGTCATATTTATAAGGCATTTGAGTGTCTATGATGTTATTTTTCCCTTTTTAAATGGAAAGCGTTCTTCATGGGGCAAGTTTCTTGTAAATACGCTCCCACCTGTGCTTGGCAAATTTAGATTTTGATTATGGGAGTTACATAGCCATGTTAAAAATGTCCCAAAAATGGTGCAAGGGCATTCAAAAAAACGCTTTCATGTGTCTCAAGGACATTTTCAGTCATTTCCAACTGAATGTAGGTATACAATTGATTTATATGTTGTTTTAAAAACGATTTTGGAAATCAATTACATTTCTGGATATGTACTGCTAGAGCTTCATAGGTTGTTTGGGCCATATTTATAAGGCATTTGAGTGTCTATGATGTTATTTTTCACTTTTTAAATGGAAAGCGTTCTTCATGGGGCAAGTTTCTTGTAAATACGCTCCCACCTGTGCTTGGCAAATTTAGATTTTGATTATGGGAGTAACATAGCCATGTTAAAAATGACTCAAAAATGGTGCAAGGGCAATCAAAAAAACGCTTTCATGTGTATTAAGGACATTTTAAGTCAATGAGGAAACACAGGTGATGTAATTCTGAAATGAGGAAAAGAAACTCCACATTTTTCAATTACATCACTAGTGTTTCCTAAGTTTATGAATGACATTGTGCAGATGAAGTTTAGGTGTGAACACAGATTCAAAAGAGGTCTGCCCTTTGTTCAAGAGTGAAGTGGACATGACTTACTTCATTGGTAGGCCTTCACATGTATTATCTCCTTTGTTTTCTTCAACAAGCAAAAATCAACCATTGTTGGCCTCACCTCAAACAAACAAAACAGGTGATGGACCGAATGTGGATCAATGACACACATTCACCCCAGTCCAAAGATCTGGGCCCAAACAAATCTCTAGATAGGCCACACCTTATCGTCATCCTGAATCAATCATTTAAAATGTTAGGGAGAGATTTATGATAGGTGTATGCCTGTTTTGTACCACTGTGTGTCACTTTTGTGACGCAGTGGTGGTGCAAAAGATTTGCTATGTTAAATAATAAGTAGGGTGTTAAGTTTTTGATGACTGTTATTCATTTACTGTTTGGTAATAGTGGTTAATAACATTTTTTATTATATTTTTCCACAGATTCAACTGCAGATCATTTCAAAATTTGAAAAATGCCAACTAAGAATCGAATTAGAAAGGCTAGAAAACGTCAAAGACAGCAAGATCATCTATTATTGCAGCAGTCCTCTCCCCAAAAAACTTGTGAAATCACCAAGAAAGCTCCGGGTAAGAGCACGAAATCATTCATAAGAAATATTTGTAGTAAAAAAAGTATTTCAACAAAAAATGTTTCAGTCCAGAAAAAGAAAAGCAATCAAAAATGTTACTGCTAGAGCAAGAGATAACTCTGTGCATGATAGTAGAAGGAAACAACAGTTTAGGGACATTCGAAAACGAATGTTCCGCAACAGGATAATAGTTAATTTATTAAAAAATATTAAGAAAGGCCAACAGAAAGTGGCATTTTATAAGAAGAAGAAAAATGTAGAGAAAATTATTGATCATGCTTTCGAAATTAAGCGAAAGTTATTTATTTTGGTAATCAAAAGAATTAGGAAACTAAACAAGGTAATTTCTGATTTCAAATCAAATAGTAGATGGAAGAGAGTAGTAAATCGTAGTAACTTTTGTGAAGTTTTTTCCGGAGAATGGATGCATAGTTCAAGTTGTGAGGCATTTTTTAATGAGGAGAGTTATTTTCAGGATAATGATTTGGTGTTTGCAGTTGACACCAGTGGTCGAGCTTATGAAGTGAAGGATGGTTGTCCAGTTGAAAAAGAAAAACTTGTGACAACAGAGACAGACGAGGTGTTAGGTAATGAGGTTTTAGGAAGACGTCCTAAGGGTCCTGTGTACACTTGGAAGTGTAGTTCTATTTGCAGTGTGCGACAGGATTCCATCAATTTGCTTTGTGATTTTGTACGGACATTTAATAAGAAAAGTTTGAAGCAGAAAATGAAGTTGTTGCAAGAATTAGATCCTTGCAGAGTGAGACAAATGACAGGTTTGCGTGGTCATTCACTGGCTTGTCTTTCCAGGAGAGTATGCCAGAGTGTTTTTCATCATTTCAGGATGCTAGCAGTGCATCATAATAAAGTGAGGAAATTAGTGAGAATGTTGTATCATGCTAAGAGTCCAGCAATTATGCTTAAACAATTATGTGCTGCTCTTTTTCATGGTTCTGAAATAGATGTCTAGAATATTTGTGAAGAAATTGAGTTTTGTTACTTTGGAAGTAAAGATGAGAATGTTCAAATTGACCCAGAAGTAGAGGGTAATGTTGAAGATAATGCACAGGTTTCTAGTACAGATAAATTTCAGAAGGAAATTGCCACGTTTCAGATGAAATCAAGTGAGAGGCCTAATTTCACTTGTGTGTGTTGTCGACGCACTTATTACAAGAATCAGATTAAGTTAGTGGATTTATATGCAAAAAGTGAAAGGGAAAATAATAGTGAATGGAAGGATTTTGCCACATACTTGATGGTAGAAAATTATTTTGATTTGGGATCGGATCAACATGTGTGTACTTATTGTTGTAACAAATTAAACCAAAACCAGATGCCTGCTAGGGCGGTTCATAATAATCTGGAATTGGTTGAGGTTCCTTCTGAATTGAAGGATTTAAATACTTATGAATCTATTTTGATTCAAAGTATCCATCCCTTTCAGGCTATTGTAAGAATGGAGCCAAAGACAGGGAAGTTGCCTCCATCAGATTTACAGAGAGGATTAAAGGGAAGAGTTGTTTATTTGCCTCTAGATTTGAACAAAAACATTAACACAATTGGAGTAGAAAAAGTGGAAGAGGAACCTCTGGTTATCTTGGTTAATGGGGTTCCGACAAAGAATAAGAAAATATGGCAAGATTTAGTGGATGTTAGGAAAGTCAAAAAGGCAACATTGTATTTGAAGAAAAATAATAAGTACTATAAGAATGTATATGTTGCAGAAGAGGAAGGAAGTGATGAAGAGGATAGCGATTTGTGTGCTGGCCAAATTGAGAAAGTAGAGGCCTCTAAAAGTGAAGAAATATATGAACATTATAGTGTTCATCCTTTGCATTCCAAGGAAGTCATGGGGAATGCAATTGAGTTGTTTCAAATGAAACAAGCCAAAGGGAGTCCCATTAGTGTTTGGGAGGAAAGTTTGGAAGCTCGGTGTTTCCCACAGCTATTTCCAACAGGTCAAGGAGGAAGATATGATGAGCGACCTCATCAAATTCCTGCGTCTGAATACCGGACTTTACGATTGTATGCAGAAGATCCTAGGTTTCGTCAATGCATTCCCTATTTGTTTCATCTCCTGTCTGAAAGCAATCTGTCTGGACTGTCATGTGCAGTGAACCACATCTTAAAAAGTGGTATACAGATGCGAAACATCTCGGCAAGTGACTTTATGCATAAAGTCAATGTCCAAGACAGTATTTTGGATTCTCACCTAATTAATCTCATGGCGTGTCAGCGTGGTACTAATGAGTACTGGTACCGTCGTCATGGTGATTTAAAATGTATGCTGAGGAACTTAGGAACTCCAACATGGTTCCTCACTCTGAGCTGTGCCGAGTATGGCTGGGAAGACTTACTTGAATTTCTACGAGAGGCAAATGGAAATATTGAAAACATTGAATTCAAGACACCTGGAGAACTGTGTTCTTTGGATCCAGTGAATGTATGCAGGTACTTCAATCATAGATTTGAAGCTATGATGTCTTTCATCACAAATAAGAAGAATCCACCTCTTGGAGAGGTGTTGGATTTCTTCTGGAGAAAGGAGTACCAAGCAAGAGGTGCTCCTCATATACATATGTTGCTGTGGATCAAGGATGCACCTAAATTTGGAACAGATCCGGATGACTTAGTGATGAATTTCATAGAACAGTATTCTACGTGTGCTGTTCCAAACGCAACGGAGAAGAAAAGCCTAAGAGAACAAGTTCTACGTTTCCAAAGCCATCGTTGTGGAAAGTACTGTCGTCGTAAATTCAGAAACAAGGACAAGTTCTACACCAAATGTCGTTTCAACTTTCCACGACCGGTGATTTCTAAAGAAAGAGTGAACAGTTTGATGTCTTCGCTGCGACATAATGTGACGAGGAAATCACCCAAAAATACATACAATTTGAAAAGGAACGAAGAGTCCAAGTACATCAACGACTACAACCCAGTGATTTTGTCCATGTGGAATGCTAACATGGATATACAGTTTGTGGCTGACAACTGTATGGCTGTGGCTCGGTATGTGACATCTTACATCACCAAAAAAGAAAAGACAGAATTGAAGGATATGTGGGAGGACATTTCCCATGAAAAGAGCCTCAGCAAGAAGTTGTACAGTTTCAGTCTGAAGATGTTGTCGCATCGAGAAATCGGAGCTTACGAATGTTCTGACCGGTTGTCTTCAGCAAGTCTCTATGCCAAATCCAGGAGTATCGTTTGGGCGAGTCTTGGTCTTGCTGCAACGCGAAATCGAGTTCTAAAACCTGTCCCGGAAATTGAGTATTTGGCGGAGAAGGAGCCAAACAGTACCGACATTTTGAAGACCAACATGTTGGATACATATTATCCAAATCGAAGCAGTCACCTTGAGAATGTTTGTCTATATGAGGTTCTACAAAATTACATATTCAAGAGGAACATCAAAGAAGATATTGAGAAAGGAGTGTATGCTGTAATTGGAAGTGAGGGATGTCTGGTCAAGCAAAGAAAATGCCAATTAGTAAACCATCGAAAATTGAGTGGCGAATCTCCAGAAAAAAAGGAGTTTTTCTATTTAGCACTTTTGCAACTTTTCAAGCCTTGGGGTGCAGAAGAGGAACTGCTTGGAGATTTCCTTTGTTACGAAGACTCTTTCTCTGCCGCTAAGGAGACCATAGAATGTCCTGCTTTTCCCAAATATCAAGAAATGTTGACTTTGGAAATTGAGCAGGAAACAACAATTGCAGCCGAGATTGCCAGAGACAGTTCTCAGGACAGTCAGAGTTCTGTTTCATTGAGTCAGGATCCACTAGGAGGACCTATTATCGAAAATGAAGCTGCCACTGCTATGAATGAAGTGGAAAGAGCCATGGCACATGCTCAGGAGGATGCGGTTAACTTAGAAGACTTGGAAAAACAACTCAACGTTGAGCAGAGGAAAATATATGACGAAGTTACCAAGCAAATTGATCATGGATTAAATCATGAGAAGAAAGAGTGCTCATGTACGTCGTTGAAGCCTGTCCGACTGTACGTGAGTGGAGAAGCGGGAACTGGAAAAAGTTTCCTTATTAAAGCAATTTCTTGTTATTTGCAGGAAAGGACTGAGTCATCGCTGTCTTGTGTTGTTACCGCTCCTACTGGACTGGCAGCACATAACATTAAAGGTATTACTTTGCATCGTCTACTGATGCTGCCAGTGGAGCATGACAAAAAATTACAATACCACAAGTTATCTGGGGATGCTTGTTGTGAAGTTTCAAGAGTCTTGAGGAAAATGAAACTTCTTATCATTGACGAAGTAAGCATGGTTTCCAATGTCATGCTTGCCTTTGTGCATTTGAGAATGCAAGAAGTTCTTAAAACTGAGTATGATGTGTTATTTGGTGGCAAACACATCATTGTTTTCAGAGACCTTCTGCAGCTGACACCAGTAAAAGGACAACCTGTGTTCAAAATACTCACGCATGAAGATACCAGGAAGTGCCTAGGGAGCATTGGTAACGTCAATATATGGTTAAACTTCAATTATGCTGAACTGCATGAAAATATGCGTCAGGCAAAGGATGAAGATTACAAGAATATTCTACAAGATATTAGAATTGGAAAAGTGACCGAGCATGGGAAAGAAGCTTTAAATGCACGATTACTGTCAAATTTATATCCAGAACAAGACGTTGTGCCTGAGAATATTTTTCAGAAAATTACTGAGAAGAAATCCGGAATATGTTTATGCCAACTCTTGCAGAATGTGCCATCTTCAACAACAAAATGTTGAATTTAGAAAAGCAAGAGATTGTGAAACTTGAAGCTATTGACAGAATAGAGCATATGGGATCAACAATTATTTTGTCTGAGAATTTGAAATCAAAATTGGATTCATTAGAGAAGACTATATCTAAAACAGCGGGTTTTGAAAAGACTTTGAATGTGTGTTTAAATTGCCGAATCATTTTGAGAAGGAATTTACATGTTGAAAGAGGTCTGGTAAATGGATCAATGGGTAATGTAGTTGATTTTGAGAAATACAGAAGTAGAGATGGTATTGAATTTCTAAAAATTAAATTTGATGGCATTGAGGAAGTACAGCTAATTGGTCGTTGTTCTGCTAGGTTTTTGCTTGTTAAAGACTTATATGTTCGCCGTAAACAGTTTCCTGTTTGCTTGGCATATGCGGTGACAATCCATAAATCGCAAGGTTTAAGTGTAGATAGTGCATTGGTGAATATTGGCAGTTCTGTGTTCAAGGAGGGTATGGCATATGTGGCATTGTCACGAGTTAGAACTTTATCGGGATTGTACTTGATTGATTGTGATGTCACAAACATTTGTGCGGATCTAGATTGTGTTAAGGAATAAAATAGGTTAAGAAGAGAGTATGCGCCACATTTGCCTCAATATCCTTTGTTTGAGAAACGTGTGGTAGGCCGTAAACGAAGAAATATCAGTAATAGTAGGGAGGTTGTAGCAAAAAGCCCAAAAGTCGATGAACCGAAAATTGTAAGCAGAAAGAAAACGGATTCTGTTGAAGATGTTGTCGGTTTTCAATTTGAAAACAGTTCTGGTGTCAACTGCTATGCAAATGTAGTGGTTAATGTTCTCTTTTCACTAGAAACTTTAAAAGAACAGATTGTGTTCAATTCGGAACAAAGTTTATGCTGTTTGTTGAATTCTGTGTTAGAGAAATGTAGCACTGATCGAACAAAAGTAGAAAGTGTGTCTGAAGTTCGTTATCTGTTAGATGAATGTTCAGGTCAAACAGACTTCTCTGAAAATAATCAGCAGGATTGTCAGGAGTTTTTTAATGTATATGCTTGATGTATTGCAAGATGAGGGTGTAGATGTAGATCACCTGTTTGGGCTTTCTTATCAATGGCAGCATGACTGCGAGAACTGTACATTATCAAGTACTACTAGTGTAGACTCAGAAAGATTTATATATTTAACTTTGCCAGACAGTAAATCAGTCTCCTTTAATAAGCTAGTAAATGCAGCTGATCACAACATGGAGTGTAGCCAATGTAAATCTGAAATGATGTCAACATTATTTATACGAAGATATGGCCAGTATGTCATTTTAATGATCCAACGATGTAGGCCTGATGGATCAAAATTGACAACTTTAATAAAAAATTTTGTTGCTTCGCAGCTGTCAATATCAGGAAGGACTTTTGTAACTGCAGCAATTATCTATCACGATGGTCCTTCAACAACATCAGGACATTACACAGCTTATTTAAAGTCTAGAAACGGCTGGTCATTCTGCAACGATTCTGTTGTAACTTTCAAAAAAAAATTGCCGTTTGACCTTAAAAATTCTTACCTGGTGTTTTTAAAACCAAAATTTTAAGGAAAGAATCTCGGGATTTCCTCTGAGGAATTGCAAAAGGTTCATGAAGTAGAGGGAATGTAAGTCTGCAATGCTGTCTAGATTATTGGTCCAAAACTATTAATTATAATGTCATTTTAAAAATCCAACTATATAAACCTGATGCAAGTAAGTCTTCCTCATAGTAAGCAGAATCAGTGTCATAGGAAAAGTAGAACATGAGTGAGCAAGAAGGGTAAGATATTAGTAGTCCAGGATTGTGAAAGTAATCTTAAATGTTTTCTTTTTGAAAGTTGCGAAAATAGAAAATGACGGGATTTGATTACAAGAATTACAAGAGTTGTAAATCGCTGCAACATGATTTGGCCAAGTGGAAACATGTGGTAGAATGTGAGAAGTCTTTTATCGTATGTAACATATTTTTCAAAATGATGGAGGTTTTCTTTCAGAAAGTGGCGGGCTGAAAATATTAATAGCACAACAGAGTGTATGCTGTTCATAGGACATCCTTCGACGTTATGGAAAGTAAGTTAATTTTAAGGAGTTTTGAATTCAGATTTCTTATGTTGTATGGGTTTTTTAAACACAATCATTTTGATTGTGTTTTTTTTCCCCGCTGTTACATGATGAATACCTTCAAGTCACTGATTTAAGTGAAATTTGATACATTCTGAGAACAGCAAAAATAAACCATTTAACATGTATAATTAATGTTCTACTTTTTGTACTTATGATATACATTTAGAAATGTGAGGTAGACATGGAAAAACTGAGGCTTCTGTGAATATCAAAGTTAATGCATACACTGCTGCACTTCTGGGTACTGTTTCATATGCTGGACTACATCTGCACTATGAGATACCTAAGCAAAGGCAACACAGGTGATGTGATTGTGAAATGAGCAGAAGAAACTCCACGTTTTTCAATTACATTACTTCTGTTTTCTAAGTTTACGAATGACATTGTGCAGATGAAGTTTAGGTCTGTCTATGGACACAGAAGAGGTCTGGCCGTTGTTTAAGAGTGAAGTGGACATGTTTTACTTCAATGGTAGGCCTTCACATGTATTATCTCCTCTGTATTCTTCAACAAGCATACATTTGAAATGCAACCCTGAGTAGGCCTCACCTTAAACAAACTTTTGGAGAGGCCACACCTTATTGTCATCCTGAATCAATCATTTAATCTATCACATTTAACATCTATTAGTTCTACTGGTTCATTTCTTTAATCCTTACTTTCCTGCGTTTGCTACTTCCCTCATTCCTTTCTCTATTACTTAATTATTCTACTCCTTCCACTATTTTTCTCAGTCCCTCTCTTCTCATACTTCTTCATTTTTATTCACTCATTCTGTCTCTATTAATGTCATTGTTTCTGATTGATCACAAATTTTTTTTTAAAACAAGAACAGTAAGTATAAGGGAAGGAAACAGACAGTTATGTTACAAGAAAGACAGCTATAGGAAGTAAACAAAAGATAATGTTACTCGCAATCCACTGCTGATGATGTCATTGACCATGTCAAGAATGATGTAATATGTGACATGATCAGCAGTGGATTGCGGGTAACAGTATCTTTTGTTTACTCCCTATAGCTGTCTTTCTTTTAACATAACTGTCTGTTTCCTTCCCTTATACTTACTGTTCTTTTTTTTAAAAAAATGTTTTGGGTCGCTCCCGGTTCGCGTACCGGAGTGCGGACCAGGAGCGAACTAAAAGAAATAGAGGTTGGCAGAGTTTCAAAAATTCTACCAATTTTTTTATAATGGGGAGGTAGTTCTGAAAAGAACTTTTTTTTTTGTTTTTGTTGTTTTAAATTTTTTTTAATATTTTTCAGAACATTTTTTTTATTTTTTTTGTATTTTCTGAACATTTTGATATTTTTTTGTTTTTTTTGGGGGAGGGGGAAACAAAAACGATTCATTGAAAAGGGCTCAACAGGAGCAACGAAAAAAAGAAGAATTTATTGTTTGGGGCGTTTCGGGCAAACATGATTGTTAATAGCTTTCATAATTAGAGTAATGCTACTTTCTCTGTAGCAAATTATTTGGTTACAGCGCACGCACACTTGCTTCACTTCCCCAAAGTTCATTTGAATGTTTGGGACCATCTCCCTCGCCTCTGGTCCCAACACTTCTTGAACAACCGATCTTCTTGCCATCGCAGGGGGATTTTGTTGCTCATCACGTAGCTGGGCAGCACTATAGTTGTTTGGATGCCACCTACTCATATGCCTATGCATAGTGTAATTGCCGTAGCTGTATTTTTTATCAGTCCCCCTTGACAGTCTATCATCGCATATACGGCAAAACACATAGCGTGCATTCACTTTTTTTTTGCCCCGCAGGAAATTAAAAAAATTGCCAAATGTAGTTCTCTTTTCGATTATACCTCCTGGGCTCCTCTGGCAAAAACTCTGGCTCTTCCTGCTCTTCCTCCTCTTCCTGATCTTCCTCTTCTTGTTGTATGATTACTACAGCAGGTGGTCCTCTCTTCCCATGAGGAGGTGAAGGTGGTGGTGGGGGTGCACCAGCTAAAGCAACTACTGAAGCCATTGCTCAACTATGAAAAAGGGTCTTTCTCTCACCAAGATGAAAGTCAGAGTGAGGAAAGAAGGAGGGGTTTTCATCATTTGGGAAGAGTAAAAGTTCTAAACCAATGAAAAGTGTTAATTTTAGATCACATGACCTAGTATTACATCATTAGGAAACCAAACGTGAAATGAACCAATGAAAAGTGTTATTTCCGAGTCACATGACCTGCTGTGTTTACGTTTCGCGCTTTGCTCCGCTTTCCGGTCCGCTTCCGGGTCCGCTAACTTGGCGCGTCAAATGACGTATTACGCGACAACGCAAAACGTCATGCTAACGTAACAGTTACGCTAAAGGAACGTTTACCGGTTCGCGGACCGAGTCGCTGCTTTAAATTGAGCTAACGGGAAGCTGACCGGTTCGCGGACTGGGAGCGAAACAAAAAAAAACTTTTTAAAAAAATTGTATAAAAAACATGTAAAATATATTTTAAGATTTAAAGAAGAATACATTTTACAGCTACAGATATTAGCTTTTAAAAAAACCATTGAAATTCACTTAAAAAACCATAGGTTATAGACCATATATAGTTAGGAATTAGCATTTACAAAACCTTGAAAATTCACTGAAAAAACCATAGGTTATAGACCATATATAGTTAGGAATTAGCATTTACAAAACCTTGAAAATTCACTGAAAAAACCATAGGTTATAGACCATATATAGTTAGGAATTCGCATTTACAAAACCTTATTTTACTCACACAAAACCATTGAAATTCCATATATAGTTAGTTGCACTAACTATATATCGAGCACCCGCAATCCACTGCTGATGATGTCACATATTACATCATTCATGACATGGTCAGTGACATCACTGATGACATCACTGATGACATCTCAAATGACATCACTGATGACATCACTGATGACAACATCCAGTGACTGTATGTTTCTGTAAAGTTAAAGTATGTCTTACATATTGAAGAATGAGTGGATGTATAAGTGTCTGGATGAAGGATTTAGTAGGTGCATGACTGACTGTATGAGTGAGTGATTAAATGTGTCTCACTGAGTGCATGGGTTAGTGACTAAACTGTCTTAATTTGTGCATCATTATGTCTGTTGTTCTGTAAACTGCTGCATGTGTTGATCAGTAGCTATATGAGTAACTATATGGGTTATTGATTGGTTGCCCAAGTATTTGTATGGGAGACTGAGTGTGTGTGTGGGTGGCTGGGAGGTGTATGACTCTGTGCATAGATGTGTGAGCAGTTGATTCACTAGATGTATGGGTTCAAAAGTGCATGTGGAAACAGCTGTATGGGCGGTTGACTGTGTGCATGAGTGTATTGGTGAGTGAATTGATATCTCAGTGCTTCATGTCAAAGTAAGTACATATGTAAAACACAGTACATGTGAGAGTTGACATATATAAATAACTGTGCATAAGAGCCAGTGAAGGTGTGAGTGGCTGTATGGATCATTGTGAACTTGTATCAGGGATTGTATAAGAGAGTAAATATGTGTTAGTATATGTTTGAATAAGTAAGGTGTGTATAACTTTATAGTTGAGGAAATGGAGATGTGATTGATTCTTTGCATGACTGACTAGGTGTGTGAGTAACTCCATGGATGAGTGACAGTCTGTGAGTGTCTATTTACACTGAGTGTATCTAAGGTTATATTAGAGTCTGAAGAGGTTCATCGTATTATCATATGAATGATGTCATCATTGATGTGATCAGTAATGTCAAATGAGATGTCATCAGTGATGTTATCAGTGATATCATTTGAGATGTCATCAGTGATGTCATTTGAGATGTCATCAGTGATGTCATCAGTGATGTCACTGACCATGTCATGAATGATGTAATATGTGACATCATCAGCAGTGGATTGCGGGTGCGCGATATATAGTTAGTGCAACTAACTATATATGGAATTTCAATGGTTTTGTGTGAGTAAAATAAGGTTTTGTAAATGCGAATTCCTAACTATATATGGTCTATAACCTATGGTTTTTTCAGTGAATATATATATATATATATATATATATATATATATATATATATATATATATATATTACCTACTGGCTATCGCCAGTAGGTATATATAGTTAGAATTTTTTCCCTATGGGACTTTTGAAAATTCTATGTCTAATAACTTTGGCGTTTGTGGACGGAATCGGCTGAAATTTTCAGGAAAATGGCACATTTTGTTTCTAAGCAGCCCCTGAAAATTTGGTGGGGTTTCGTCAAGGGGGGGCTGAGAAAAAAGGGGGGTCCCAAAACGCGTTTTTCCCATTCATTTTTCCATAGGGCGGTTGGACTCACTTTTAGCTCGAACGGCTGAATGGATTTGCACGAAACTTGGCAAAATTGTAGGGACTGTTAGCCCGATGTGCCTTTGCTAGGTCTCAATATATGTGCTCCAGTAGTTTTTGAGAAATTAACGTTCAAACCAAGATATATATCTGTAACAGCGCTCTGGGCAGCGATCCGGTCCGCTTACTTTTCGCTTATCGGAACTTTGCGCGCAGAAAGCTGATTGGCTCTCCGGTGTCTGTCAACATTCTAAACAGTCCGGAGCGGACGCCATCTTGTCTCTCGGTAGGATCGAGAGAGAAGAAGAGGTGGAAAACGAAGGGGGAATTTAATGAAAGGGGGCAAGGTATCCCCCTCTTGACCCCCTAGGAATGTTGTTGGGGTTATTAAAGGGTCCCGTGGGGAAAATAAAAAAAAAATGATTTTTCACGGTAGAAGCGCGGCCGCGAACTGGTAGCGAAACGGGAATTCGCCATTTTGTGCTTCGTAAATTAAATTACTAGTTATAAGTGGGTGCGGGAGACGTATCCTAATCCCCTATGTTTCCTGAGGGTGGGTGAGGAGGCTGATATATGTTGATACATCTCTTCCAGCGGCTGTGCGTGAGCTTTTTTTTTTTTTTTGCTGCGTGACAGTCCGGAGCGGCCGCCATCTTGTCTCTCGGTAGGATCGAGAGAGAAGAAAAGGTGAAAAACTAAGGGGGAATTTAATGAAAGGGGGCAAGGTATCCCCCTCTTGACCCCCTAGGAATGTTGTTGGGGTTATTAAAGGGTCCCGTGGGGAAAATAAAAAAAAAATGATTTTTCACGGTAGAAGCGCTTCACGGGCCGCGAACTGGGCCGCAAACTGGTAGCGAAACGGGAATTCGCCATTTTGTGCTTCGTTAATTAAAGTACTGGGTATAAGGGGGTGCGGGAGACATATCCTAATCCCCTATGTTTCCTGAGGGTGGCTGAGGAGGCTGATATATGTTGATACATCTCTTCCAGCGGCTGCGCCATCTTGCCTTTTTTCGAATGCCACAATTTTGTCGTGCACGGCAGCCATTTTAGATGCCAGGCTGGTTCCAGGCTATCACCTAACCCTGCGGATGTAGTTTATGGCCCCAGCTGTAGAGAATTCAGACATGCCAATCCTCCTGATTCAGGCGTGTGAGTACTGATTTCAGTGCTAGTCTCCCGCCTCCCGATTTCTGCAAGCAAAAACCCGGGGGCATATTACGAACAACTAGCGATAATTTTTGTCTCTAACTTGTTTAGAGACAAAAATTATCGCCGCACATCGGCGATTTTTATCGCAGATAAACCTTGCTATTATCGCAGAAAAGTCAGCGATATTCATGTATTATCGACCTAATGCTCTTAGCCATGTTATCCACCTCCCATTGGATAACATGGCTAAGAACTGCTCAGGGCAGGTGTTAGATTTTGGAGATATTCGCGCTTAGCGCGAATATCTCCAAAAGTTGGTAATAGAAGGTAGCGATGTTAGGGACTGTTTCCAGTCGCTAACATCTTGGCACGCCACTTTGCATGTCATTAGTGATAAGTATCACTGACATGCAAAGCGGGGCCCAAGATGGTCGCTATCTCCTTTTAGCTGTCACTAACTGGTGTTAGCGACAGCTTGATAATAGGGAAATAATTTTATCTCCGCTTTCATGGTTTTTAAAGCCAAAAAAGCGGAGATAAACCCCCTTGATAATATGCCCCACGATTCCTTGGGGGTTTCAGCTGACAGGGCTTGGTATTGTGTTACATGGTAATTTTTCCATGAAACGTCAGAGGGTCGATGCAGGGGTTCTAGAAGAGGTGATAAACCATTTAAGCCTCATGAACAAGCGCATGGTCTTTTAAAGATTTGTGAAGTACTCGGGGCGGCGGTGTGTGTGTGCCCTCTTTCAGGAGCGGGCGGGGGGGCACTGCCAGCAACTTGCCAGGTCAGGTAGTGTTCAACACGTGCATCACCCTTTCTCTGCCTGCTATTGCGCTCCATGCTTCGGAAAGGTAAGAAAAAGAACGTGCATTTGAGTTTGAAATGTCCGATCCTGCAGCAGCACACTTCCAAAGCCCACACATGACAATAACCCGATTCAAGGCCCCATTCACCCGTTTTTAAAAAAATAGATAACACTCCAACAAAGTAAGGTTATAAAACTTTATTAACTACTAACTTTAACAAACGGAACAAAAACTAAAAACATTTAAACATTTCTCAACACAAAAAGCAACAATGGTTAGAAGCTGTCTTTTGTGCGAATAGTCCCAAGGCAGCACAACGTGCAGAGTTCTGGACGGCACCCAGGTGATGTCGCCTGGGTGCCGCACTGGTTTAGGGATCCTACAATGCTGCTCCGAAAATTGGCGTGGGGCGTCCCGGGTGGGGCGGGGGGAGGCCTCGTCAGTAGCGGTCTGTTGTGCGAATAGTCCCAAGGCAGCACAACGTGCAGAGTTCTGGACGGCACCCAGGTGATGTCGCCTGGGTGCCGCACTGGTTTAGGGATCCTACAATGCAGCACAGAAAAACAGCGTGGGGCGTCCCGGGTGGTGCGGGGGGAGGCCTCGTCAGTAGCGGTCTGTGTCCAGTGTCACATGGCTGACACAACATGTACGACAGGCACCCAGGTGATGTCCAGTAAACTGCCGCACTGGTTTTGGTATCCTACAATGCTGCTCCGAAAATTGGCGTGCGGCGGCTCGGGGGGGGGGCGTGGGGGAGCCGGCATGAACGGGCCTCCCCAGGTGGCGGCCATCTAGCTGAGTTGCGCTCGCTCTTGCGGCCACAGCGTCTCGCTCACCATGTTGTTGAGTTGCTCCCACTCTTGCAGTGCAGCGATAGGCGGCTGCCACATGGCTCTTAAAATGGCGGACAGCTCCTCGGTTTTAGGCCTGGTCCACTGAAATGGCCCTGGGACACTTTGGAACTCGGACGCTTGCCTGCTAGGGCTTGGGCTCCATTCTCGAAAAGCGTCCGCTCAGCCGTGAAGATTGTATAAAAGTCTTGGGGGCCCCCGACTCCCGCAGGCTTCCGGTGGGGAGCGGCTGCCATGATTGCTCGCGGAATGACCACGACGGAGCCACGAGATGGTGGTGCTCTCATGCTGACGCCAGCTTCAGTCTGAATGATCCAGAAACAAGGTGGGGCTTTCATCGTTTGGGAAAAAAAAATGTTCTAAACCAATGAAAAGTGTTATTTTTAGGTCATATGACCAAGCCTTCCATCTTTAGGAAACCAAAAGTAAAATGAACCAATGAAAAGTTTTATAAACAAGTCACATGACCTGTTATGCGACATAGGGCTACAAAAAGCGTAGAAAATCCGTTGGCACGTGAGGCGGCGTCAGTAGCGGACCGATGTGCGAATAGGCCGAAGGCAGCACAACGCGCCGAGATCCGGATGGCACCGAGGTGGTGTCCAGCAAATTGCCGCACTGGTGTGGCCATCCTACAATGCTGCGCCGAAAGACGGCGTGTCCAGCTGAATTGCGGTCACTGTTGCGGTACAGTGACTCGAACGCGCCGAGATCCGGATGGCACCGAGGTGGTGTCCAGCAAATTGCCGCACTGGTGTGGCCATCCTACAATGCTGCGCCGAAAGACGGCGTGTCCAGCTGAATTGCGGTCACTGTTGCGGTACAGTGACTCGAACGCGCCGAGATCCGGATGGCGCCGAGGTGGTGTCCAGCAAATTGCCGTACTGGTGTGGCCATCCTACAATGCTGCGCCGAAAGACGGCGTGTTCAGCTGAGTTCCGGTCACTCTTCCGGCACAGTGACTCGAACGCGCTGAGATCCGGATGGCACCGAGGTGGTGTCCAGCAAGTGGCTGCACTGGTGTGGCCATCCTACAATGCTGCGCCGAAAGTCGGCGTGGGGTGCCCCGTTGGCTTATGAGGTGATGTCAGTAGTGGACTGATGTGTGAATAGGTCGGAACCAGCACAAGGCGCCAAGATCCGAATGGCAAGTCCTGGATGTTGAGTGCCTCAGTTGAGATTTCTGAGCAGTGCTTGTAGGACTGTCTGAAGCTTATTTGCACCTGCTGCAGCTTCACTAGGTCCGGCGGAACTTTTTGCCTTTTCCTTTCTGCTTCTTTTCCTACAATGCGTTTCATCTGAAGACACGACCAGGTCCCTGAATGTGTGCAGGGGGACGCTATTGATTGAATGAACGCGCCGAGATCTGGATGGCACCGAGGTGGTGTCCAGCAAATTGCCGCACTGGTGTGGCCATCCTACAATGCTGCGCCGAAAGTCGGCGTGGGGTGCCCCGTTGGTTTATGAGGTGATGTCAGTAGTGGACCGATGTGTGAATAGGTCGGAACCAGCACAAGGCGCCCTGCACTGTTGAGCCTTTTTCAATGCCTGTTTTTTGTTGTTTCCCCTCCATCAAAAACAAAACAAAAATACAAGGCGCCAAGATCCGAATGGCAAGTCCTGGATGTTGAGTGCCTCAGTTGAGAGTTCTGAGCAGTGCTTGTAAGACTGTCTGAAGCTTATTTGCACCTGCTGCAGCTTCACTAGGTCCGGCGGAACTTTTTTCCTTTTCCTTTCTGCTTCTTTTCCTACAATGCGATTCATCTGAAGACACGACCAGGTCCCTGAATGTGTGCAGGGGGACGCTATTGATTGAATGAAAATGGCGGCTTGACACAAAGCTGACTCAAGCGTTACTGTTGGTGCTATACAGACAAAAATTGGTTTTCAGTTTGTACATTCTTCAGGTTTTTTTTTTCCATCCAAGTCTGATTGAGAGTTTGTAGAAAAATGGCTTCAGATTTTCCACATACTACTCTTCAACATTCTTCCTAAATGTAACAATGTGAAACTCACTAGGAGAACGGCTGTTTCTGTTTCCTTTCAAAATGCTGCCACCAATATTTTCTGAATGGAAGACACCATCTTGTAGCATAAAGGGCCGAAAGGGGTTCTGGTCTGGCCGATGGTTGGTGGAGACATTTTGACTATATCTTGGACCTGCCCGGCCTCGCCCAAAATGGCGCCGGTATAAATGGGACTCGTAACTCTTTGCCCGCAAATGTATATCTAGAAAATGTTATTGTAAGTGGCCCTGTCGTATTTTAATTACAAAATGTACGTCCACCGATTCCGCAACTGTTAGACACCTTTGTTCTTGTCACCTAATGGCCCGCTCGTTACGTTCTTCTACAGTGTAAATGTCTCCTCATCATATACGATTTCAGTTTGCTCCGTGGCCGGCCCACGTGGTTATAGGCCCGTATTTGTATACTGACATTTTCACAATAAAGGTTTTTAAAACAAAACACGGTAGTAGTATTTTCATTTGTAAAGTTTTTACTTTTAGTGACTGTTTTCGAATCAGTAAAAGGCAAGTGAAATAAAGCAGTCCAATTACATGACGGATAAAAGGTATAATATGTAGGAACGCAGTAAAGATAAATGGTCAAGGGCAGTTGTGTTTTTCATGTCTGCAACATAAAGTGATCGATAAGAATCTGATAATCAGGCGTATCGGCGACTAAGACAGCAGGCCGAATCTCTTTTACTCAACGGCTCCGTCATGGAAGGAAGAAACGCCCTTTTTCTCGAAAAAGGAATATATTTTACTTGCAAGACAGTTGTAAATTTTCCGGGAAAGTACATTAGCGTGGAATATTATAACATATGTTTGAAAAAAAAATATTGTTCGAAAATAATAAAAAGCGTAATTTTTAGGTCATATGACCAAGCTTTTCATCATTAAATTAACAAAAGTAAAATGAACCAATGAAAAGTTTTATTAACAAGTCACATGACCTGTTATGCTTACGTTACGCGCTGCGCGCCGCGCCTCGGATCACTTCCGGGTGCGCTAACGCGGCGTGTCATAAAACGCATTACGCGACAACGTAGGTCAAGAATATAGTCTAAATGTCTCCACCAACCAGCGTTCAGAACACAACCCCTTTCAGCAGTCCAAAAAGTTCTGTTAAATGACAACAGAGGGGACAGGCAACAAGAACCATCAGTCAAAGAGGGGAGGGCAAGTTCTTCTCTTCCGGGTCATGTTGGGGCGCTACCGGAACTGATCGAATTGGTAGTCTACAGTGTTTCTGGATGTTTCAGACTAAAGCTGGCGTCAGCATGAGACCACTACCATCTCGTAGCTCCGTCGTGGCCATTCCACGAGCAATCATGGCAGCCGCTCCCCACCAGAAGCCTGCGGGAGTCGGAGGCCCCCAAGACTTTTGTAGAATCTTCACGGCTGAGGGGACGCTTTTCGAGAATGGGACCCAAGCCCTAGCAGACAAGCGTCCGAGTTCCAAGGTGTCCCAGGGCCATTTTAGTGGACCAGGCCCAAAACCGAAGAGCCGGCCGCCATTTTGAGAGTCCTGTGGCAGCCGCCTATCGCTGCACCGCAAGAGCGGGCGCATCTCAACTACATGGTGAGCGAGACGCTGTAGTCGCAAGAGCGGGCGGTAAACAGCTGAATGGCGGAAGAGGCACAGTGTAGCAAAAGCGGGCGGAATGGCAACTAAAACGATAAAGGGGCGCCCCACTACAGCTTGTCTTCAGGTCAAACGGATTGTGGGACAAGGTCCAGAATTGAAGAGTCATCAAAAGGCAAAAAGTTCCGCCGGACCCCGGGAGCCGGCCGCCTATGTCGGGGGCGATCTCAGGCTACACCAGTGCTATAAGACTTGGGGAGGGTGTCGGAGCCAAGCGTCTTCTCCGAGTCCATGGCCATCACACCGCCCCTCAGGGGCCTCCGTCAAGCTGTTTAGGAAGGTAACATATCACATTGTTTTCTAATGCAGTCAGGTCCACAAACGACACTCACTTACTTTGAGAATAGTGAAGCTGCAGTAGGTGGAAATAAGCTTCAGACAGTGTTACAAGCACTGCTCAGAACTCTTAACTATGGCACCCAACATCCAGAACTTATGCTATTTGAGAATGGTAGTGACATCGAAGCATCTCAGGGACCAAAACCATTAACGTACTTTCACGTATGAAAATCTTACTTGGGGAGGGGGCAGGAGCGAAGCGCCCCCTCCCAGTCAGCGCCACCACACCGTATGTTGAAAATCTGAAGCCATCGTTCTACAAAGTCAACCAAACTTGGATTGAAAAATCTAGAAAAATGTACAAACTGAAAACCAGTTTTGGTCTGCATAGCATCAGTAACAACGCTTGAGTCAGCTTTGTGTCAAGCCGCCATTTTGATTCAACAAAGCACAGGCATTGAAAAAGGCTGAAATTCAGAACTCTAAACTATGGCACCCAACATCCAGGAGCTTGCTATCCGGATCTTGGAGCCTTGTGCTGTTTTCGATCTATTCACACATCGGTCCACTACTGACATCATCTTATAAACCAACGTTATGTAAATAGTTTTTTAATAAAATGTTTTACCCTGTTTCTTTGCTGGTGTGTTGTCTATATTTTTAATATTTGCATAGGGTTTGTCGTTATTTTGTGCGGGATGGGTGATGGAGCCGAGCTGTCTTGCAGCCCTCATGGTGTGGAGCTCAGTTCATCTCACTATTTTCGTATTTCTCAAGAAGGGTTGTTCCTAATATTTGTATTTTAGCGAGGTCAAAAAGAGATCCAATTAGTGGCCTACTGATTTTGCTCGATTACTTTTATTTTTTTACACGATTTTTCACTATCTGCAAAGACTAAACAGAGTATTGCGACTTTGTGCTTGTTTGTAAATAGAGAATGATCCAAAGAGAACCAATTCTAAAACAGTAAATGCTTGGACAACAATCAATCAAATGGAGAGACAAGGAGGCACGACGGATTACAACGGGGGTAAAGGCCTGCGTTAACTACCCTTCAGTATCTGCAAAGAGAGAGTACTACTAAGGCAAAAGAGGGGAGGGGGGGGGGGGTGCAGCGTTCAAAGCACATCAGCGTGCATAAATACGAAAATGTTTTTATCTATCACGTACTTGACATTTTAAAGCTTTTCATATTTGCTATTAAAAAACCAATGAAATTCACAGAAAAAACCATAGGTTATAGTGGATATATAGTTAGGAATTTGCATTTACAAAACCTTGAAAATTCAATGAAAAAACCATAGGTTATAGGCCATATATAGTTAGGAATTAGCATTTACAAAACCTTATTTTACTCGCATAAAACATTGAAATTCCATATATAGTTAGCTAACTATAAGCGCTAACTATATATCGCGCACCCGCAATCCACTGCTGATGATGTCACATATTACATCATTCATGACATGGTCAGTGACATCACTGATGACATCACTGATGACATCTCAAATGACATCACTGATGACAACTCAAATGATATCAATGATGACATCTCAAATGACATCACTGATGACATCACTGATGACAACTCAAATGACATCACTGATGACATCTCATTTGTCATCACTGATCACATCACTCATGTGATAATACAATGAACCTCTTCAGACTCTAATATAACCTTACATACACTCAGTATAAACAGACACTCACAGACTGTCACTCATCCATGGAGTTACTCACACACCTAGTCAGTCATGCAAAGAATCAATCACACCTCCATTTCCTCAACTATACAGTTATACACATCTTACTTATTCAAACATATAATAACACATATTTACTCTCTTATATAATCCCTGATACAAGCTCACAGTGATCGATACAGCCACTCACACATTCACTGGCTCTTATGTTCAGTTATTTATATATCTCAACTCTCACATGTATTGTGTTTTACATACGTACTTACTTGCACATGTAGCAATGAGAAATCCATTCACTCACCAACACACCCATGCACAGTCAACCGCCCATATAGCTGTTTCCACATGCACTCTTGAACTCATACTCCTAGTGAATCAACTGCTTACACATCTATGCACAGAGTCACGCACCTCCCAGCCACCCACACACACACTCAGCCTCCCATTCAAATACTTGGGCAACCAATCAATAACCCATATGGCCACTCTTATAGCTACTGATCAACACATGCAGCAGCTTACACAACAACAAACATACTGATGCACGAATTAAGACAGTTTAGTCACTAACCCATGTACTCAGTGAGACACATTTAATCACTCACTCATACAGTCAGTCATGCACCTACTAAATTCTTCATCCAGACACTTATACATCCACTCATTCTTCAATATGTGAAACATATTTAAACTTTACAGACACATACAATCACTGGATGTTGTGATCAGTGATGTCATCAGTGATGTCATTTGAGATGTCATCAGTGATGTCATCAGTGATGTCACTGACCATGTCATGAATGATGTAATATGTGACATCATCAGCAGTGGATTGCGGGTGCGCGATATATAGTTAGCGCTTATAGTTAGCTAACTATATATGGAATTTCAATGGTTTTATGCGAGTAAAATAAGGTTTTGTAAATGCTAATTCCTAACTATATATGGCCTATAACCTATGGTTTTTTCATTGAATATATATATATATATATGTATATATATAAAATTTATATGGCAAAATTAAACCCCTCATTTTGTTCCTTTTCAAATTAAATGTATTAAGTGTTACCACTTTATTCCAATCAAGATGACTTCAGGTGTGCCATACTTTTGTCATAAGTAAGACTGTTAGCGTTCCACTTGTTCTTTAGAACACTCTGGGACATTCTGTCTTTGGGCTATAGTTGGGCTACATCTGGCTGATATTTGGGCGACATTTGGGCTCTTTTGTCTCTGGTGGCCATCTTTGGGCTACATTGGGCTACATTTGGGCTCTAACATATATATATAGCCCAATGTAGCCCAATATATATTTTTTCAAAGTTAATTTTCGTAAAACCCACTGAAGCATATATCTTGAGACATAGCAAAGTCACATCGGGGTACCAGTCCCTACAATTTTGCCAAGTTTGGTGGAAATCCATTCAGCCGTTCGGGCTAAAAGTGAGGTCGACCGCCCTATGGAAATTAACATGGGGAAAACACGTTTTGGACCCCCCTTTTATCTCGGCCCACGCTTGACAAATCCCCCCCAAACTTTCAGGGAAGGACCGGGGCGCCGCGAGGCAAGTTTGAGGCAGATTCCTCAACCGGCGCCAAAGTTATTCACAATAGAATGTTGAGATTTTACATTGAAAATAATCCTAACTATAACTACCTACTGGCGACCGCCAGTAGGTAATATATATATATATATATATAAAATCTAAGATGAACTATGACCAAACAAGAATTGATTTATTTAGATTCATGAGAATGCTTAAATTGAAAAAACACTTCATGATGCAAAAAACAAAACCGCAAGTTATGGGCCCAAGCCCTTCAGTGGATGGAGATAGCCTGCAAATACGAGATATGGAACTTTTATTAGATCTGAGAGACCTAGCAGGTGAAACCGAAGGGAGGATTCCAATGTCAACTGGTGAGGCGGCTGGAGCAGCAAAGCAGAGTGCGGATCTATTTGACGCACTGCAATACCCTTTTACACGCATCCAGCTTTCACCCAACTAGTCAAGTGAGGAGTATCCCATATGGGGAGGGCTTAAGGGTGAATAGGCATTGCAGTGAAAGGGTTGAAGCACAAAAGGAAATTCAAACTCTAAAGACCAGATTCCACAAAAGAGACTACCCAGATGAATGGATAAATACTGCATTAACAAAGGTAGATAAACAGGGCAGAGAGCAAGTACTTTTCAAGAAAAAGAAAATCAGAAAAAAGAACAACAATCCCATTTCAGATTAATAACTGCATATAGTCTACAACAAGGCAGTATAAGAGGGATCATTAACAAATATTGGTTTCTGATAAGAAATGATCGAATTCTGGGAAGATTGGCTTCTCAGAACCCTTAATAACCTTTAGAAGAGCACCCAGCATGAGACAGAGTCTAGTGAGCAATACACTTAAAGCATTGAAAGCAACTAGCGGCCCTACATGGCTGATAAGAAAGCAAGGATTCTTGAAATGTTCGAAGTATAAGGCCTGCCAATTTGGTAAAAACCTGGAGGCTTACACAACAGACCGTAATCCTAGATCTAAGAAAATCAAAGGAAGATATACATGCAAAACTGACCATGCAGTATATGTTCTACAATGTCTCTGCAAATTAAACTGTGTGGGTAGCACAACATGAGAGGTGCACAAACGCGTTCTACAACACACTCGTGATACTAAAATGGGGACAAAACCTACCCCGTAACGCGTCACTTTGGTGAGAAGCATAATCAGGATGTCAAAGGCCTCATATACTATGTGATCGATTCGGTACCCATAAAAGAGAGGGGTGGAAATCCAGAGAAAGCCTTGAGAAAATTGGAGTCAAAGTATGTAATTGAGTTAAATTCTAAAAGCCCAAACAGTCTCAACACAGGGGAAGATTTACATACCCATTTGTGAGTTACAGTGATAGTTGGCGTGAATTCCTCTTTCCCTTCAGCATTCTGAAAATATAGCGAATGGAATTACTAAGTTTTTCTTAGTAAAGTTTTTTTTCAGTTTAGAAAGCTTTATTGGGATGAGAAACCAAGTAAAACATCAGTACAAGTTATATGGGGAGAGGATGAAGTATGCAATATAAGCATGACGGAAAAATAAAAGTGAATCACAACCTCAAAAGATAAATCCATACAAAGACAAAATGCGTTTTTTAAGCTTATAAGAAGAAAGAAAAGAAGTAAAGAAAGGAAAAGAAAGAGAGAGAGAGGGGGAAACGGGAGAGAAGAAAAGAAGAGTCCAATACAAGAAGAAAAAAAAAACATTCTAGTTAACAACAAACAATATCAAAAGCATAGATTCAATAATAAAAGCATAAACAAAATCAATTATGCAACCTAGAAAGAAAAAAGGTTAAAGGCAACCATAACAAAACTTTTTTGATCGACAAAGCGGTAGAGTTAGCAAAATTAATAAATTTACCTACATTACTATGAACATCCCAAACAGGCGAATAACTACCCAAAAAAACATGTGAAATATCAAAAGGAACATTAGTCAATAAAGTGTCATTCAACTTGGACCAGACTTGAGACCAAAAAGATTTAACTAAAGGGCAATGGAAAAACATATGAAGTAAATCACTCTTGTCATTAGAAGAAGATCAACATTTCGGGGAATCTATTAACTTAAATCTGTACAAGTCAGAAGGGGTGAGAAAAAGTCTATTATAAAAATAAAACAGGGTCTGAGTTGTGCTGGCAGAGTGTGAGGAAGTATGAATTTTTGACCGAAGGGAATCCCATGTGCGAAGAGGGAGGTCTAGGGCAAGGCCTTTTTCCCAAACGAGTTCTAAACTAGATTGTATCCTAACTTTGGTAGGGTGAGATAATAGTTTATAAATAGTAGTAGCTTTAAATTGAGTGGAAAAGTTAATGAAGTGAGAGGGAGCATGGTCAGAAGCAGACTTGGGATATCCCTGAAGGAAAAGACGAGTAAGAGAATCTTTAAGCAAAGGGTAGTGAGGGGCGTGAGAATAAGAAACACCATAGAGGGGTTTTAGATCCAAAAAGTCCATAAAGGACCCATCTTTCATTAAGAGCAAAGGAGTAATAATAACCTTATCAATCCATTCTTTCCAAAATAGAGCTTGATTATTTATCTTAAGAAATTTGTTATGCCAAATTGAAATGCATAAAAAAAGATCAGCGGAAGAGAGATGAGAGCTAAGCAAAGAAGTAGTTAATGCTTTGGAATGAGTAAAAATAGGGGAAGGAAAGCGTTTCGGAGGTTGGGAAATGCAAGCAGCTGTAAGAATAAAAAAAGGAGAATAATGAGCTTGCTCCAAGGAGCTCCAGACTGTTAAAGGCAAATATGTGGTTTCAGAGAAGAAGGCCCAGATTTGCTTTAGGGTGAATGCTGAGTGGTAACGTCCAATATTAGGAAAATTAACTCCTCCCAGTTCCTTAGGTAACTGAAGATGAGCGATTGAAATCCTAGGCTTGTGATTGTTCCAGAGAAACTAGGACAGAGAACTACTGATAACCAGAGAAAAAGAATTAGGGAGAGAGACAGGAAGCATAGATAAGTAAAAATGCATAATTGGAAGAAGCATAATTTTAATTGTGGCTAATCTAACCCACCAGGAGAGGAATAGCGGAGACCAGCCCTCAGTTAAAGCGGAGAGTTTTTTAAGTATATCTGCAAGATTAATTGTAATGGCTTCCTTAATGTTGCTGGAGTAAAGAATGCCAGGACATTTAATATGTTTGGAGCTCCATTTAAAACCTGTGTCTACAAACATGGAAGGAAGACAGAACCTAATGGGAGGCAGGATTTCAGATGTATCTACATTTAATTTATAACCAGAGACTCTACAGTAATCGTGTAAAAGTGGGAGAAAAGCAGGCAAGGATGTGGAAGGATTAGAAATGTACAAAAGAATATCCTCTGCATAAGCAGTGAACTTAATATCGAGTGAGTTAAATTAAAAACCTGTATAATGTGGTGAGCCTTTAAGTGTTTCTAGAAAGGGTTCTAAAGTAAGGATTAAGAGAAGGGGGAAAAGGGGACAACCCTGTCTAGTCCCTCTAAGAAGAGGAAAATAACGATATTGACATCCGAGCAGAGGATTAATAATTGAATGTATTGAAGAATAGGAGGGCTACAACCATGCCATTTGAGGGCGCCAAAAATAAATTCCCAATTGACTCTGTCAAATGCTTTTTCAACATCCAATGTGATAGCGGCTACAGGAGAATCAAGTTTGGAGGCCAAATAGACATTGTTAAGGAAGGTGTGTGAGTTGTCTGTAATAGAACAACCCTTGACAAAGCCAGATTGATATATATTAACAAGGTCAGGGATAACCGTGTTAATACGTATAGCAAGTAATTTTGCAAAAAGTTTGCAATCTGTGTTTATCATTCCAGAAGACCCAGATAGAAATCCAACAAAACAGCAAGGCCATTGGCCAGTACAAATTCAAAGTATGTACATGTGTGCATGAGAAACTGCACAGGGAAAGCATTCAAAGTGACAAACAGCAAGGCCATTGGCCAGTCCATTGTTCCGTGTGCACATGTGTGCATGAGAAACAGCACATGGAATGGGTAACACCTTCCACTGCCATGGGAATCACCCCAGCCCAGGGGATACAAATGGGCAGTCCAGGTACCGCTGTGGGAGAGATGGGGTTGGGAGGGGGACTTTGCCTCAGATTTGGCTGTCAGTTTAACTGGGAGGTGGCTGATTGTCGGGGCCAGTTTGAGGGCTGGACCTGGGAGAGAGAGGACCGGCTGAGGTAGAGGCATCAGTGCCTGTGGGAGCCTGAGGGCTGATTGGACCGGGTGGCATAGTGGCACGGGGAGGCGGAGACATGCTGCCATGAGACACAGTGTATGAGGGTGAATGTTAAGGGCTGGGTCTCAACTTCTTGGGGATTAGATACCCATTGACTGTCTTGGCAGGAGTGGGAAGTGGGGTGGGCACAACAGCCTCACTTTCCACCAAAGGTGTATCAGGTGCAGGTGGCTCTCCCTGTGGGGATTTGCTAGATCTGTTGGTACACTTGGGGTGTCCTTGCCTTTTCCCCTCAATCCCATATTGTCCAGTTAAACCCCCCACTTTGCTCTCCTGTCCCAGCTTCACAGGGGTGTGGGTGGGAGTTGACGTTTTTGGTGAATCTGCATTACAGAGGTGTTCGTGCCGAGTATTTGCAGGCACCAGGTTCACAGCAGACAGGGCAACTGTTTGTTTGTCTTTGCGAGCAGGTGGGGGATGGTAGTGCCCTTGGATGGGGGTGATTTGCAGGAATGTGAGGCTGAGGCCTGCTTCTTGGCCTGATGCCCCTGAGTGTCACATGAAGGGCTTTTGCCTTACGCTCCTGTGTGCCTGTTTTGTGTTTTGGGGGTGATGTCTGTGCTCTGGGCTGCTTGGAGTGCTGCTGTCATGTGCTGCGTGTGGAGGACTTGGCGCCTGAGGGCTGTGGTGTGTGGGCACTCTCATCAGGTGGTGCCACTGGCAGGGTGGTTGCTGAAGGGACTGAATCTGGACTGGGAGCCTGTGACAGCTGCATGGCCGCCATCATTGTGGAGGATAAAGACTAGACAGTTCTGTGTAGCCCACCCACGTCAAATGAATGACCTCCATTGAGGCAACTACCTGTGCCAATTTATTTATTTATATTCTTATATAGCGCTGGTAGTCAACCCTCGAAAGGGTATCTCTGCACTTACGCTTTACCAAGAAGCCAGGACCTAGTTCTGAACAGAAGAGTGAAGAATGATTATTGTCATGATCCTGGAAGGCATTCAGGAGCGCAGCCTGACTCAGCTGGCGCAAAAGGTCCACTGCCTCCTCACTGAGGGCAGCAGGGGAGACAGGGCCAAGGGCAGCCGTGCTTGGGGAGAAGGACACTCTACCCTTCCTAGGGCTGTGGGCACGGACAGCACTAGTGGTAGCAGCTGGGAGGGTGGGCACTGGAAGATGTGTGGTGGAAGAAGAGGCAGATTTCAAACTCCCTGTGCCCGCCAACATTGAGGAGTCACAGCTGGAGTCAGATTATGTTGAGGTTGGTGTTTCCAGGCGTGGTTCTTCCGGGGCCCTCCTGTCCCCCTCCGAGGTGCTGGTCACATCAGTGTCAGTGAGCTCATGTGTAGCAGTCTTGGCAGAAGCTTAACCACTGGTGTCCATCCCCCGTCCTTCCATGCTCTTGGTACATGCTGCAATAGACATAGACATAGGTTCAGTATAGTACCATACTCACAGACGTCATATGCAAGCAAAGTACAAAACTAGAAAATGATACCCCCATGTTGCCCACCACCATGTGCATTCTGCATGTGAAACCTTTATGCAATCCTCAGAAGATGCATGGAAACATGCATGGTTGACATTAATGACCCAAGTGACATTGACACAGCCAAATAGGTTGCAGTGCCTCCTTGTAACCTAACATACTAATCTCTGTAAGCATACCTATGTGACATTCACAATGTTGTGCGTAGATGCACAACAACACTTGCACATTGGTGTCAAATGTGTAGTTCTTACAATTTTCAAGTTAAGCACTGCGCACATCTACAAAAGCACACTAAGATGATGCACACTGCTGTTCACTGCACTGTGATGTCTATGACATACATAATGCAGCAGATGTCAGAAGGCCACATCTCATCTTGCAATGTCAAGGGCCATTGTATTAAACACATGAGAAAGTACATGTAGCGAAAATGCATGACAGCTGCACTCAACACAGAGGCCACTTACAAGCCATTGCATCACACTAGAAACATCACTGAGCTCCGCACTGGCTCAGGGTTAGGATACAAGCAGTCAAACACACCCAAAGTCACCCTTCGCAGAATACTCACCCCCAACTTGCTGCTGATGGGCCTCAAACGTCCATCCAGCTCTGGCTGTGTCACTGCCAAGATGCGGACCATTAGTGGTGTCATGCTCCTGCGCGCCTACCTTCAAGTCTGAGGGAGCATCCCCAGTGTCATCTCTGCCACATTTTTGCATAGCTGGCAGATGTCATCCCACCTCTTGTGACAGTGTGTGTGGCATCGGTTGGAGACACCCAGAGCCCGCACCTTGCATTCAATAGCCCTCCATATGGCCTTACTCTGGTGGACTTTAAGCTGCAGGCATGGGTGACAAGAAAAGGAAGTATCAGTGACACTGTTTCATGTACCACTGTCTGTCAGTACAGGAGCATGAAAAAACATAGCACACCAATACATACATGTTGAGCAGAGGCCATACAGCATGACAAGTAGTACATTTGCATCAAATGATCTCATACTAATGTATACAGGTATGATGATGGACACAGTACCTGGGCATCTCATACACATGCAGAGATACAGCACACAAACAAATGTGAAGAAGGCCCTGATCTGTGATGCAGTATGTGAGTGAGCAATAATCAATGAATCAATCAATCATAGCATTTGTAAAGCGCGCTACTCACCCGGAAGGGTCTCAAGGCGCTGGGGGAGGGGGTCTGCTACTGCTCGAACAGCCAGGTCTTGAGTTGCTTCCTAAAGGTGAAATGGTCCTGAGTCAGCCGTAGGTGGATGGGGAGGGAGTTCCAAGTCTTGGCTGCCAGGTAGGAGAAGGATCTTCCTCCGGCAGTGGCTCTGCGGATGCGAGGTACGGCGGCGAGGGCGAGGCTGGTCGATCATAGCTGGCGGGTGGGCGTGTAGAAGGTCAGGCGGTCGTTGAGGTACTTGGGGCCCAGGTCGTGCAGAGCCGTGTGTGCGTGGGTGAGGAGCCTGAACGTGATCCTCTTGCTGACAGGGAGCCAGTGCAGGTCTCTCAGGTGGCCGGAGATGTGGCTGTGTCGGGGAATGTCCAGGATGAGTCGTGCGGAGGCGTTCTGGATGCGTTGGAGTCTTTTCTGAAGTTTGGCTGTGGTTCCGGCGTAGAGGGTGTTCCTGTGGTCCAGTCGGCTGGTGACGAGTGGCTGGGTGACGGTCTTCCTGGTCTCGGTGGGGATCCATCGGAAGATCATACGGAGCATGCGCAGGGTGTTGAAGCACGATGAGGAGACGGCGTTGATTTGTCTGGTCATCGAGAGGGAGAAGTCCAGGATGAAGCCCAGGTTGCGTGCGTGGTCCGTTGGCTTGGGAGTGGTGTCCAGGGCAGGGGGCCACCAGACGTCGTCCCAGGAGGAGGGCAATGATCCCAGGATGAGGACTTCCGTCTTGTCTGAGTTCAGTTTCAGGCGGCTGTTCTTCATCCACTCGGCGACGTCTTTCATCCCTTCGTGTAGTCTGGTTCTAGTGGTGGCGGGGTCGTTGGTGAGGGAGAGGATCAGCTGGGTATCGTCGGCGTAGGAGATGATGTTGAGGTGGTGTTGGCGTGCGATGGCTGCGAGGGGGCTCATGAAGACGTTGGAGAGTGTTGGGCTGAGTGAAGAACCTTGTGGTACGCCGCAGATGACTTCGGTGGCCTTGGATCTGAACGGGGGGAGGCGGACTCTCTGGGTTCTTCTGGCGAGGAACGAGATGATCCACTCCAGTGCTTTCTCTTGGATTCCGATGTTGCTGAGGCGCTGTACTAGGGTGTGGTGGCAGACAGTGTCGAACGCTGCAGAGAGGTCCAGGAGGATGAGGGCCACTGTTTCTCCGTTGTCGAGCAGGTATCTGATGTCATCGGTGACTGCGATCAGGGCGGTCTCGGTGCTGTGGTTGGCTCAGAAACCGGACTGTGAGGGGTCGAGGGATCCATTTGTCTCGAGGAAGGCGGCGAGCTGTCTGTTGACGGTCTTCTCGATGACTTTGGCAGGGAAGGGGAGGAGCGAGATGGGGCAGAAGTTCCTGAGGTCGGTGGGGTCCGCTGTTGGTTTCTTCAGGAGGGCGCTGAGCTCGGCGTGCTTCCAGCTCTCCGGGAAGGTGGCGGTGTGGAAGGAAGTGTTGATGATGTCCCAGAGTTGGGGTGCGATGATGGAGTCGGCCTTGTTGACAACGTGGTCGGGGCAGGGGTCGGTTAGTAATCCGGAGTGGATGGTGTTCATCGTGCGGGTGGTGTCTTCGGTGCTGACCCGGGTCCAGTTGCAGAGGGTGGTGGGGGGGGGCGTTGGTTCAGCGGTTGGGTGCGTGGTTGGTGCGCTGAAGCTGTTGTGTACGTCAGCGATCTTGCGGTGGAAGAACGAGGCGAGTGAGTCGCAGAGGTCTTGCGAAGGAGTGATGTCATTGTTTCCTGCGCTGGGGTTGGATAGCTCTTTGACGATGCTGAAGAGTTCCTTGCTGTCGTGGGCGTTGTTGTCCAGCCATTCTTTGAATGCTGTCTTCTTGGTGGTGCGGATCAGCTGGTGGTGCTTGCGGGTGACGTGCTTGAGGGCGGTCATGTTGTCTGTGGTTTGGTCGTGGCACCAGGCTTTCTCAGGGTGCGGCAGTTCTTCTTGGAGTCCTTGAGTTCATCGGGGAACCAGGGGGCTTTCTTGCTGCCGGGCCTGCTGGTAGGGTTCTTTAGTGGTGTGAGGTCGTCGGCGCAGGCGGTCAGCCACTGAGTGAGTTTGCTGGCTGCTTTGTTGGGGTCCGTTGTGCTGGCGGGAGGGTTCTGGCTGAGGGAGGTGGTGAGCTGTTCGGCGGTGATCTTGCTCCAGCTCCGGCGGGGAACCTGTTGTGTGTGGTGGTGGGTCGTGGTTCTTCTGAAGCTGAAGTGGACGCAGCTGTGGTCAGTCCAATGGATTCCGGTGGAGTGGCTGAAGGAGATGTGCTTGCTGGAGGAGAAGACGGGGTCAAGTGTGTGGCTGGCGTAGTGGGTGGGGGTGTTCACCAGTTGTTTGAGGCCGAGGTTGGTGAGGTTGTCCAGCAGGGTGGTGGTGTTGCGGTCCTTGTTGTTCTCCATGTGGAAGTTGAGGTATCCTAGGAGGATGTAGTCAGCGGAGGGGAGGGCGTGTGGGCGGATGAAGTCTGCGATGTCTTCCCTGAATTGTGTGTGTGGTCTCGGGGGTCTGTAGATGAGGGTGCCTCTGAGGGTCATCTTGGGGTCGGTGTGTATTTGGAAGTGGAGGTGTTCGGCGGCGGTGAAGGTGTCGTTGGAGTTGGTCGAGATGGTGTTCTTGTGTACAATGGTGATGCCTCCTCCAGTCTGGTTGATGCGGTCCCTCCGGGTGATCTTGTATCCGTCCGGGATGGCTATGATGATGTCGGGTGCTGAGGAGGCGTTCATCCAGGTTTCTGTGAGGAAGGCGACGTCTGGTGATGTTGTGTCGAGCAGGTTCCAGAGTACGACGGCGTGTCTGTGGACGGAGCGGGTGTTGAGCAGGATGCACTTGAGGTGGTTGTTGCTGGTGCTCGGCTTGGCGGGTGCGGTGCAGGTCCGGAGGCAGGTGAACTTGCAGGCTTGGCAGGTGAAGGGTCCGTGGGTGCGTTTCGGGGTGGCTCGGTAGCAGGTGGTGATCCGTCCGCGTTGAGGGTGGCGGCGTTGTAAGTCCGGCGGGTGCGCTGGCTTCGCAGAGGGCCAGGGGTCCTGGCGCTGGGTGCGGTCCAGGCGCGGACGGGCGTAGACGGGCTTGCCTTTAGTTCGCCTTCGGCGCGCAATCGGCACGCCCGCTGCGCGTGATCGCTGCGCGTACGTGCGGACTCTGCCATAAATGGAGAGTGGGAGGGAGGAGGGAGGAGCAGCTAGGAGGCAGGCGCAGGGTGGCGAATGTGAAGGGGAGAGGGTACAGCGAGAAAAGGAGGGCGAGGCCGCAGGGGAGCAGTGGCAGGGATCGGCGAGCGGGAAAAAGCGGAAAACTGTGAAACTCAAGCGGAAAGAAGGCAAAAACACATGTGGAAAAGGCAAGGACACAAGTCAGGGGCACCCCACAGAGGAGGAAACAATATGGAGACTTGGCACAGACAAAGAGGGAGAAGCCGGGGAGGCAGGAGTCACGGCCTCATACAGTACATGGAAAATAATGTGTCGGGGAGACTCATTGTGTCCAACCCTACACACCCCTCAATGTCCTTGGCCAGTGAATGGCTACCCGTGTCATGTAGGACACATTTTGGGACATGATTCTACATTCTCACACTCTTCTCACAAGGTGTAGGCCTGTCTTGTGCAATCCTCAGGCCTATGATAGCTCATTGAGAATTAGGGTTGTGGACAACACATATGTTTCACTCAGTCCATTTTCTGATGGGTCCTTTTAAAATTGGGCAGCTTCTGTGCAGGCCAGGGTGGCTCACACTGAGGTTAAATGGGGTCCATCAGAAAATGTGCATGCATGTATAATATGAGAGGGAAAACAGTGCCTACACATGTGAGAAAGAACACATAGTGAAAACAATGGAAGGATGATATCTCCAAATTACATTTATCTGATATGTCATAGGTGAATTACCACCAAGAGTGTTATACTCAGGCATTTAAACCTTGTGAATAATGCACACATATCCATGGTGGCAATAGGAAAAATGAACACACATTCTTCAGTACCCTCTGGACGAAATATATTTGTAATGTCATGAATGAGCATGTGAAAACCTCATTGCCTATGACATCATATAGCACAGGCAATGTTTTTTCAGACTTCAACTGTCCAAACCATCAGTGTTACTGTATGTCTGCAAAACACTGCATGTCCCTCCCATCCTTAAATGCATCCATGGATCTGTGGAAATAAGGCTACACACCCTATGACATGAATTCAGCTTGCTAGGCCGTGTATCACCCATTTACATTACCCAGTCTCAGAGCAACATTTTTATTCTTTTTTGCTGAAGAAGGGCTGTAGAAATATCCATGTTGCCATCCTCCCCAAATACACAGGTGCAATATTTACTAGGCTATGTATGGAGCATGGTATATGAAAAATGAGGATGCATGCACATTAACTTGCACTCACAAGCACATACTACTGCAGAGCAACATCATGTGAGCACTCTGAACACTCTCAAACTTTCACTCTTACCTGTACACCTGGAGAACCATATTGCCTCCCATACTATGAAAGCACCTCGTCCACCAGGACCTCCATCTCCTCTGTGGTGAAGGGACGGGCCCTGATGTTCTCAGTTCTTGCCATCAATGGGTCCAGGAGACAGGAACAGCAGCAGTTGGGGATGAAGAATGGCAGGCAGCAGTGTCTGGATGCAGTGGAAATGTGTGGCTCTCTCACAGACATATATAGCCCCCTGTTTCAGTGGTACTCAGCTGCTGCAATTGGTGTTCCAGGCCAGCTTTTTTCACATGTAACCTATGACCGGGACCGTGGTGGCGGTGCACGCCTACCGCGATTTACAAATGTGTAATGCACTACCGCGATCGCGGTTCCCGTTGGCTGAAAGGGCATGGGCCCAGGTGGTTGCTACCACAATCGTGCATCTTTCAATTGTACCCAATGACCAGGCCAACGGTAGCGGAACACGCCTACCGCGGGTTTCAAATGTGTAATGCACTACTGCGATCGTGGTTCCCATTAGCTGAAAGGGCATGACCATTGGCGGTGTCACAACGAAGGACCCAGGTGGTCGGTACCGCAAATGGGCATTTTTCAATTGGTGCCAATGACCGTAATTGAGATGGCGGTGCACGCTCACGGCACCTATGGACCTATGGACACATCATGCTGTAGCAAGGGCAATGACCAGTTCTCATCATTGAACAGTAGACACCTACAATGAATCATGCCACCAGATTGTTAAATCCAATGCAAGTGTGACATTGAACTCATTGATGACTACACATGCCATGTCAGTGCACAGGATTACATGCATTGGCATGTACTCCCCCACATGTCACATATGATATTTGTGTGCATGTCCACAGATCTGTTGTGTTATGGACTCTCACATTTGTAAATATGTCAATGTGTGAGATGGCTAATCAACTCACAGTAATGATGGACTGAATACATAATGTGCCTATTTCACTGTGTAGATTGCTGAACTAATTTTGATAGTTGATCTTTATACGCACACTGTGCTCATTGTGTTGTTAATGTGTGCTCTGTTCGACTCATGCAAGAAGGTGTGGGGGGTACAGCAACTACTAGAAGCCAGTAGTGTTGCTGTTTTAAACATGTGCTGTGTCAACTACTCTCAGGGCTGGTGACACAAGATGTCGGAATGTTCCATTTACATTCACTTAGTCTGAATCTGTTTTGGGATACTTAGTATGTATATACTGACACGTGTACAACTACTTGAGATCAGGGTGTCTCTGCATGTGAATGTGCTGTAAGCTTTTGTTTCACTCCAGTCATTGTTGGCGATGTGTCAGTCAAGAAGTAAGATGTTGGACACATCTCATAGGGGGAATTGCATTGACATGTGTCCACTTTTATTTTATGTAGGAGACAACCAAATTTACAACGTCAATTCACATTGCTCGCAGACATGGAGGATGAGGGCATCATACATCAATTCTGTTTGGATCGACCTACCCTTCAAGATCTATGTGGTCAGTTGGAGCCCTATCTGAGGCCTCGCAGAATCTATCCAACTACTTTGACACCAACATGTAAGGTGATGGCGGCCCTGAATTTCTTTGCAACTGGTTTGTTCCAAATCATGGTGTTCAGTGCAGGTGGGATGTCTCAACCAATGTTCAGCTTCGTGCAACGTGATGTCCTGTCTGCAATGATGACATACAAGGACCGCTACTTCCATTTTCTCAATAGACATGAATGGACAGCTGTGAAGGGTGATTTGTATGACCTTGCCCACATCCCTAATGTTGTGGGCGCCATCGACTGCACACATGTTGGCCTGGTTCCACCACAGGCACGTGAGCACATATACAGGAACAGGAAACATTTCCATTCCATAAATGTGCATGTGGTATGCCAAGCGGATTTGATTATCTCCCATGTCTGTGCCAAATTCCCAGGTTCTGCATATGACTCCTACAAACTGCGTAACAGCATCATCCTACAATTGATGATAAATCTGCATCCGGAGTGTGCGTGGATTGTTGGTTAGTACACAGAGTCAAGTAGTGTGATTTATGTGTGACATGCTATCCTAAACTACTGTTATATTACAAAATTATCGGTGTATCTCACACCTAGGTGATTCTTCATATCCCAACCGGCCTTGGTTGCTGAGCCCACTGAGGAATCCCAGGACCTCAGGTGAAGTCCGCTACTACGATGGGAGGACACGTTGTGTGGTGGAGCGTACTTTTGGGCTTCTGAAGTCGAGATTCCGGTGTCTGGACAAGAGCCGAGGTGCACTACTCTACTCTCCCCAAAAGGTGTGTCAGATCGTATTTGCATGGTGCATGCTCCACAACCTGGCCTTGCGCAAAGAGATCCCCCGGCTCCTGGACGATGATGAGCAGCAGATGCCCACCATACAAACCCACACGTGACCAGTGACAACGATAGTGGGGAGAAAGGTGTCGACCTGCATCAACAGCTCATCAACAACTACTTCCCTTGAATGTGAGTGTGAGTGACATTGTATAACAGTGACATTGTCTGCCGATGGTAGTGACAAGGCCTAGAAGGCCTTGTTGACTGCTGCCTGTGCTGATGGCTGATGGCTGATGTTTGTGGCACAGGGTAGTAATGGAAAGCAATGAAAGGTTCCCCTGGACTTTTTAATAGTAGGTAGGAAATAACATCCAAATTTAATGTTCACTCACAACTGATTCTGCACCAAACATCCACTCTTCCGTCAATTCACGATATATATTCCCCATTCTGGCATAGATCTATAACCAAACTAGAAAGTAGTGCTAATATATATTTATTTTCATTTAAAAAAAGCAGTGAAGACAAATATTTAATTGTATCAATACAAAATATTAAAAAGATCAGCTCCTACACAATTGTATATGGAGGACGCTAGTCCATTAAAAACATAAAAAGAACTTTGTATATATATAAAAAAAAGCAGTGACACAACGTATTATAAACAATTCATAAAACCACAATACAAGACCCTAAGGCCACCAACAACCCGATAATAAAGTGGAGTTGTAGCCAGACTATCAATCCAAAGCTGATATATAGTTAAAGGTTATTTCAACAAACAATTTTTCTTTTTTGTCCTGAAAAACCCTTCAGTGGTGGATTCTTTGCAAGTGCGTCGATGCGCTTCGGTGGTATCTATACTTATTGCTCAACCACCTTCTTCAGGACTAACACAATGTTCCAATTTTGCAATTGATTAATCTAAATAAGAAGAAAAAAATGTCAGACTTGTGTCTGTATTTTGTACAAACATAAACAATGCATATTCCTATGATCCCCGAATACATGTAAATACATCAACTTTTTTCTATTAACGTTTCACTGTCTATGTTGCCTCCCTCATTTTTCCATCAACCCAACATCGTAATCATAAGTCACTACCTTTTGTTTAGTACTACCTTCCATTCTGGAATTCAAGTGTTTTTACAATTACCACCCCTTTGGAGTCCTACCTTCTAGGAAATTAGTCCTCCCCATGCAGGTTGTACCACTTCATCCTCTCATACTCATTCACATACAGGCACTCCATTGTTATGTACTCTCATCCACTAACCATGGAATGGGCTGATTTCTGATGGTACATCCATGGCTTATATTTGGTTCTGATAAAAAAAGAGTTCCACTCCTATATCCACTGGTTACGGCTGGAATGCTATAGAAAGGTAAAAGGCCTTATTAGTTTCTATATCAATATTGTAGGGCCCTTCTCAGCAGTTACTTGTAACAGAGGTGAAATGGTCTTTGAAGTGAACCCCACAAGCTTGGTGTTAAACGTTTGGATGTTACATGGGATACACCACACAGTTTACATTGATATCACTTTGTATGTCTGCAAGGTACTGCGCATCACGACATGATGTGGAGGTACCTGCATTACCTGTCCATGGTGTGACATGTAAATAGATACCATGTTCCACGTACAGATTGTGTGATTACAAGGACATGTCATCATCTAACGACTTTCAGCACATCAACTGTATGTGGTGCATCTTTTTGGTTGGCTCAGCATGGAAGACGTTTCATCTGAGCAAGAAGTAGCCATTGCAATCTCATGCATACCTTTGTCATAACTTGTACTTTACTTTCTTTTACCAACTGAACATGCATGTTTTGTGTTCATATGGGCCTTCATGCTCTGACACCATGGCACTTACACATTGCATTCAGTGCTTTGCATAATTGGGCCCTGAATTTCTTCAACATGTGACTTGGTGAGTCAAAGTTTGTTTCTAGTGACTGTTATGTACGCTTAGTTGCCTGCACACTGGACGTGGCTTTTGGATCTATGCCAAGTTGAGTGACATGTTAGGGCTGGTGTGGTCACATGGCTCCATGCCTTTTGAAAGGAATAGCAGGGTGCATTCACTGTCTACCTACCTGTTCTGTGACACAGTTGAGGAAAATTGCTGCCACATGGTTCTGTGTGTGGGGGGTGTAACATCCTGCTTAGCTGTGGGACTAGAGGGCCTGGTGTGAGTTGGAGTACTGGCTGCCTGTACACACACACACCCCTCCCAGTTGAGAAGGCTACCCCCCTGTGACGTGGAGCAGAGGAAAGCAATAGGTTACACATGGCTCTTGGCTGGATGGAATGTTATATCCTGCTCAGCTGTGGGGCAAGGGTGCCTGGTGAGAGTTGTAGTACTGGCTTTCCACCCACAAACATCCCTCCCTGTTAGGATGGCTACCTCCCTGTGAAGTGGAGCAGAGAAAGGTAATAGGTTACACATGGCTCTTGGGTGGGGGAATGTTCCATCCTGCTGGGCTGTGGGACAAGGGTGCCTGGTGGGAGTTGTAGTGCTGGCTTCCCACTCACAAACACCCCTCCCTGTTAGGATGGCTACCTCCCTGTGAAGTGGAGCAGAGGAAGGCAATCGGTTACACATGGCTCCTGGGTGCGCGGAATGTTCCATCCTACTGGGCTGTGTGAAAAGGGTACCTGGTAAGAGTTGTAGTGCTGGCTCCCACCCACAAACACCCCTCCCTGTTAAGATGGCTACCTACCCGTATGTTTGAAGAGAGCAATGCAATGGCTACCACGTGGTTCTGGTTGGGTGGTGTTCCATCCTGCTGAGTTGTGGAACAAGGGTGCCTTTTGGGAGTTGTGCTGGCTGACCGTACACATGCCCCTGGGGAATGTTGCTAGCTACCTTTGCGGTGATTCAGAGGAAGGAAATGTTAGATCTGTGAGACATGTGTTGGGAAGAATGTGGTGCATATGAGTGCATTTGGGCCTAGGAAGTGCAGCTTTGTAAATGTGCAAGACAGTACATAGCAGTGTAATGGTTGGATGCAGTATGGGAAGCACCTTCTCCTCCCATTCAGTAAATGTTAGTGTTGGAATGGGAGGGCCACCACCAGTCCTCTGAGCCAGCTCATGGTTCTTGTTGACACGCTCTTTCACCCTGGTCTTGAGGTCATTCCACCTCTTCCTGATCTCCTTCTGGGTACGCGGGGTGGTCCCTAATGCATTGACTTTGTTGACTATCCTTGCCCACATTTGATTTTTAGTGGCTAATGGTGTCTGTTGGACCATGCTTCCAAACAAATGTGGCTCTACTCTGATTACCTCATCTACCATCACTGACAACTCATTGTTAGTGAATTTGGGCATTTTCTTCTGTGACATGGTGTGTGATGTGCAAATGCGGGACAAGTGCAGGTATGAAGGTGGTGGTGGTGATGTGTGTGTGGTTGTGAGGGTGTGATGCGTGCAGATTTGCCTCTCCTTTGTGCTGTGGGGTTGGGCTCTTCAGTTCTGTAGTTGTGCAAAGGATTCTGGGCAGGTAAGGGGCTGGTTTCATACTCAGCTATGTGGGTAGGTCACAATGGAGTATTGATGTCAGGTGTGTTGTGTGGGTTGACCTGAGATTTGTTCTTTTTACTTGTCATGGGGGTGTGTCATTGGGGTGTGTCAAGTGTTTTTTGAGGCTGGGCCACATTAATGGACACACTTGGTAGCCTTGTTGTGTGGTTGCTTTTGACCGCCATTACTCTTCTGGAGTGACCACGGCGGTCGGAATACAGCAGCCCTTCCACCGGCTCTCCCATTCATCAATTGTTGGGAACACGGCGGAATCGCCCCAATCGTATCCTAATTTCACGTGCGGTCAATCTGCTGATTGTGCTGCACTTTGGGGTCTTTCCGACGCAAATCCGACTGCCACGGACGGATTTCCCCCTGCTCCGGGTGGTCCCGGCGGAATTGAGTGTGATCCATCCGCCGTGGTCAGATTTTTCTGGCAAATCATCATAATCTGACTGCCAGTTTTCCCCCGGTGCCTGTGGGCGTTTAATTTCCACTACCACGGCGGTCGGAATGGTTTTCCAACCGCCATCCTAATCGACCCCTTTGTTTGAGATAGTCTATCAAACTTCAATATTAGTAATGGGCTGGGAGGATGCAGTCAAACTGTATTGGGCCACCATACTATTAAGAAATGTTATCAATATTTCGAGAAAAATATATTTGCACCTTACTAAAAGTTCAATAGGTACAAGGGGAGAACCTCAAGTGTCATCCCGGGATTTTCTCACGAGGGGTCAGCGCTAAGTAACTAAAAATTATCCCATTGTCATAGGACATGTCAGCGTGGATTATGCAGAGTAGTATGTCATGGTATGGATGTACTAAGAGGTCATACAGGATTGTGATCTAGGGTACTCCTAGGTGGTAATTATATATAAAGAAAAAAGGAGTTCCATTTCATAGAAAACCGAGCCCATGGTATATTTTCATTTAATCCATTGTCATGTGATTTGAGTCTGTAGACCCATCTCTGCTCCTTTTCATGGCTTCAGCCTCATTATTGAGCATCTCGATCACAGTCCATCTCAAATCCCTTAGAGTGTGTTTAAGTTACAGTCAGTGAGAGGTCATCGTGGTTGTTGCTCGTTGGCATCTTACAGTATTTTGATGTTCACACATACGTGTTCTTACTTTTCTTGACGTCATCCCCAAATAGTGGAGATTGCAGGGTCATTTAAACTACAGCGCTATGCATGCGTCTTCTCCGTAACCTTTTTCAATCACCACTCGTAGCGGTACCACGCGACACAGTATCCTTTTTTAAACGAGTTCACTGAATATGCATGTTGACACGGGTCGGTTACGATACTATTTCCACAGAGCACAGCTTATCTTTAAGTTATTCAGAACGTCACCCTTCATTATTTTAACATCACTCTAAATCACGCTTGATTCATTATTACAACGCCCTCACTTTACTGTTTACTTCAATTATTTAGTTGTTGAACATCTTAGGCTCTATTTAGAGCACAAATACTTTCTTCTTTGTCTACAGAACATATCCCCAGATGAAGGCATGACTTGAATGCTGAAATGCATTGGAATGGTTTGAGTGCATTAATGGAATTCTGATGATGGAATATATTCTTGTGAATGCAACGAGAAGTAAAATACATGAATAAACACTTGACCATCTCTCACGTCTGAAGTGTTCTATTCATCTTTCTACTAACTGTTTAAGAAACCTTCTTGCAAGGACACTTGTGGAACCCAGAGGACATCTCTCAGAGTTGAGAGTGCTGCCCCCACGGACATACAAACCCGCCACACTAGGAGCAAAAGTGCTGCCATGCTCGTCCCGTGCTTTTGTAGGAAGAGTAGGTTCTCGAAAGCTAAGAAATTCTCCGTCAAAGCCAGATGGCAACACTCCATCACCAGGTGATGTGGTGTCTGGTATTCCCAATCGGTATTGAAGAGAACTGCCTCCAGAATCTCCAAGGTCTCTGTGTGAGGGAGACTGGTATCTAAGCTCTCTATGTCGAATCCAATGAGACAAAACACTTCTTCATTGAATGGTAATGTGTTCAGGATGCGTAGAATATCCTTGGTGTCTTTTAGGTATGTCTCTGTTCCTTGGATAATGGGTGTAGGAATGCATCAGAAAAGTTGGAGAGAGGTTCCAGAATAGACCCTCTCCCCTAGACGATAGGACAACCCGTGTTTATTTCAGGTGAAGGACTGGGTTCTTTAAGACCCAGCGGTGCCAGGGCACAACACCTGAAACCTTCGTGGGTAACCTGCTCCGGCGTACGAATCACAGAGACACGGGACACTTCCTTCGACCTCAAAGATTCAAGGTTTATTTGCTGCAGGGAACACAGAGATCACGACAAGTACACCACGTGCAACTTGGGGAGACTGCTTCAAATTGGTTCTGTGGATCGCTCCTTTTATACAGTTTTTTACCCATAGGATAACATTGAACACAAAAGTTTACAACCCGGTTCCCATCATTATCCCCCAGAGGGGTCGCTTTGGTCACTTTGGAACACATGAGGTCCGGAACATAAGTGCGGAAACATTTGGCGGTTCCCAACTGTAAAAACCATCTTCCCACCATTAACGAATTCCAATCAGCAGTAAAATAGATCGAAATAGGAACAAGGACAGGTGTAGAGGAAGACGGAGACAGTGGGGAGATCGGAAAGGGTGTAAAAGGGGAGGTATCAGGAAACACGAGATACAGGCATCAAAGAAACGTGCCTAATGAGATGCACGGCTGAGACAATAAGTCCGTGCGGCAAGATGAGCCTCGAGCGGCGCCATCTGCCTTACAGTAGCAACCCCCTCGTCATAAAGACACTCAAAAAGAACATGTGTCTTCCACAAATATCTTGGGAGTCCCAGGGTCGCGAAGCGGACAACGTCCGTTCGCTGGCTACTTGAGGGCAAGAGACAAAATGGATGCCGTATCTAAGATGGAACCCGTGGGTACAGATGAAAAACCTACATAACAAACGAACGGTTTAAGTTAGCACAGCGAAACTGCGCACACTTACTAAACTCGTCATTTGCGGTTCATAGATACCAGACTCGACCATATTCGTGCGAGTCGAAAACACCACTTACAATTGTCACGGAACCTCAGACGCTCCTTTTGCCCTCATGTAGGCAAGCACTAGTCAGAATCATATTCGATATTCATCAGACCATCGAGATGTTGCTGTAGCATAGCTCTGTCCAACTGAGTCCCCTTGGTAACAGATGGTTGTCTCATACACGTTGTAGCACAGAGGCCACATAAGGCAGGACCACACTGCACACAAAGGCAACACGTGAACAGGAACACTACAACGACTCCGATGATCATCAGAATCTTCCAACCCCAAGTCGACATCAGGCCCCAAAACCACCCAAGTAGCGTCCAATCCCCTACATCCACGTGTATGGATTCGGAGATTTTATGCAACCTCGAGATGGCTTGATAGACAGTAGGAGCATTATCTGGAATGAAAATGCAGCAGCTCGAATGGATCACCTTACATACCCCACCTCGATCTGCTAAGATGACATCTAAAACCATACGGTTTTGTAACGTCATGAGTCTCTCCGCCTGAAGTTCTGTGGTGATATTACCAAGGGCACTGGCAGTAATGTTAGCTGTCGATTCTACCACCCGAGTCAACTGTCTCAGGTTCCTACTATTAACCATAGGTCCCCAAAACGGGAGGAAACCCTTGAAAAAGTCTCCTGCCTCTTGACCGGTAGTATCCTCTTCGCTAATTACGCCTCGTATAACTCTAGTCTTATGATAATCGGCATCTACAGTAAACGTCGGAGGCAACAGATTTGCAATGAAACATGAGCCCATGATGTCAGGATTCAACAAGGCGCCTACCTAATGTTTAAGAACTACAAGTCCCACAATGCATATACAGGGGGCGGGGTCCTATAAATGTCAGGTGGACCCAGTACTTCCTGTTAGTAATTTTGTAATCCTTAGTGATTGTGTGACTATCCTGGCTGTGGTTTCTTGGCTTCTCATGGGACTATGTTATAGAAGCCTTTTTGTTGGAGTGTTAGCGATCTGCAGCGCGTGTGCGTTTGGAACGCGCTGGGTGCCGAGGGTACCGTTTTCATTCCGGAGTTGGCGGGGAAGGAGTTTCCCGTACATTTGGCTGAGCACACGCTGTCTGCTCTAGCCGCTCGTTAAACGGACTGGGAGCTTCTCGCTGAGGAAACGCGACAAGGAAGGAGAAGCGTCTTGTTGGTACAGTGAGTACTTTGGCAGCGCGTGATGTTAAACGCGCTGCAGCGAGATTAAAAGGTGATGCAACCTAAAGGAAAACTGTATGTAAAAAGAACTGATCTGGGTGATTTATAACCTGCGAGTGTTCTCGCCGGAGAGCGGAGTGCAGTGGGGAACTCTCCGCGCGCTGCCGCTACGAAGAACGGCACTAGTGTCTTAGGCTGTTATTTAACCAAGCGGAAGATAGTGGGAAGGCCTACATCTTGCCGTGTTGGGGGAAAAAGGGCTTTTGGAGACAATTGGTTATATTTGAAAAGGAAGCGGAGGACAGTAGTAGGAAGCTACGTCTTGCCGTGTTCCTAAAAGAGAACCTTGCATTTAAGAGTGACACTAAAAATTCATTTGGAAGAGCATAACTTTGTTTTGGTTTTTGGCAACACATAGGTGGAGGATATTCGTTTATTTAAAGACTCTTTCCAAACAAGGAGGGGTAGGTGCTGTGTCTATGACATCAGAATATACCTTCTACAGTAGGAGGTGTGACTCAGATCTAATTGTTTTTTACCATCCATAGGAAACCTGTGCAGATAAATTCATCCTTGTACAGAGAGGAGGCTATTCACAACCAGGATATACAGGGAGGTGGAGGAGTGCATTAATTCTAGAAAGGTGAACCCTTTACAGATAGTATTACAAGAAGCAGAGAGACAGGGGTATGAAATAATCGTTCTAACCTGTGCATTGTTTTGTTTTCTTGTCTTTCAGCTATCCCTTCCCAGCAGCCCCCTTCCTTTCCCTTCCTTGGTCTCCTGTTTTTTCCCTCGCCCTATCGCTCGAACCCACTGTGTTTTTATAGCCAGTGTGTTGGTGAGATCGGGAGGTGGAGTTTTATGTGCATCAGCCGGATCCTGCAGTGTGGAGTCTGACAGAATTACTAACCCACGAATTGCATACTGCCCGGTCCGGCTGGGGTACATATGGCCACCTTGGATGATGTGTTGAGGGCTTTGGTCTTAGTTCAGCAAGAATTAGCGGCTTCCAAGGCGGAAGCTGTGGCTCTGAAGGATGGGGTCGAGCAGTTGTCAAAAAACCCTTTTTCTTCGGGGGCACAACAGATTCAAGTTACAGTTCCTCCCCCCATTCCTTTAGCTACTCCTGAACGTTATGGAGGGGATCCACACAAAACACAGGCCTTCATGACACAAATAATGTTACATTTCTCATGCAAACCGGCGTCTTTTCCAACTAATCACTCTAGGGTGGCGTTTGCCCTGTCATATTTGGTGGGGGATGCTGCGAATTGGGCGGTGCCCTTAGTCAAAAACGACGATGCCATGCTGTCCAACTGGAATATGTTCAGGGAGGAATTTGAGAAGGTTTTTGACAGAAGGGCCACCAATTTTAGTGCGGATAAAGAGCTATTGTCATTACGTCAGGGGAGAAGCGATTTAGTAACGTATTTGACTACTTTCAATCGCTTAGTAGCCGAAACAGAATGGCCTGAGGGTAAAAGAATGTCCCTGTTCTATCAGGGTTTAAGGGATGAACTGAAGGACGCAGTGGCGCACATAGACCCACAGCCAACCACTTGTATTGACATGGTGAATCTGGTGTTGCGGTTGGATGGTCGTTTGACTGAGAGGAGTGGGGATAGAAGGAAGTGGGACCGGGGCTACGCCCGTAATACAGGGTTTCCTTCCAGAACTACGGGCTCTGCAGAGTCAGGGGGGGAGCCAATGGAAATCGGAGCGATCAGGCCCCCTTTATCGAAAACAGAGAGAGAAAGTAGAAGAGTACAAGGGCTCTGTATGTATTGTGGAAAAAAGGGACACTATGTAAGGGAATGCCCTTCAAAACCCAAGACCTCCAATACTTGGAATAAGAATCAAAGGGTGGCAGTGTCAAGCTCGGCAAGAGAGAAGGAAGAAGTGCTTCCATCATTGTCTAAGGCGGAAGAGGTTCCCGATTGGAAACTCACCTCCTTGGCTTCCTCTGGTATAGGAGAAACGGAGTCCCACTTGGTGTTGGAGATGTCCTTGGAGTGCGAACAAAAATCCCATTCTGTGATGGTGATGTTGGACTCCGGGGCAACAGGGAATTTCATCGACAATGGATTGGTGAACCGACTGGTATTGCCTAGGGTACCCCGAGATAATCCTGAAGAGGTATTAGCGGTAGATGGGCAGCCCATTAAGTCGGGCTTAATAACCGAGAAGACAGCAGAGGTGGAGTTGTCTATAGAGGTTTCCGAAGGGAGACATGTGGAGAGGGTGGAATTGAACATCATAGATGCTCCACAATACGAAGTAATACTGGGAATGCCATGGTTCACGTTCCATAATCCGTCCATTGACTGGAAATCCCGCACAGTGCTATTCTCTTCTGGTATGTGCAAGGAACATTTAGTGCCTTATGTATCTTCTCCAGGGGCAGTGTTAGCCTTGCAATTCAGGGTGGCTACAGCGGCAGAGAAAGAGGTAGTGCTTCCAAAACAATACGAAAGCTATCGGGAGGTCTTTAGCGAAAGTAGAGCAGAGAAGCTACCGCCCCATAGAGCCTATGACTGTAGGATTGATTTAATTGATGGGGCAGTGATTCCTACATGTCGGGTATATGCATTATCCGTACCTGAAACAGCTCACTTACGGGAGTATATTACGCACTATGAGAGCATTGGATTTATAAGACCTTCTCGTTCCCCCGCAGCCTCTCCCCTTTTCTTTATAGCGAAAGCTAATGGGGATCTGAGGGCGTGTGTGGACTACCGCGTCTTGAATAAAAATACCATCAGAAACCGTTATCCTCTCCCTCTAATCACCGTGTTGATCGACCAGGTGAGAGAAGCTGTGATCTATACTCGCTTGGATTTGCGAGGGGCTTATCACCTGGTCAGGGTTAGAGAGGGGGATGAGTGGAAGACGGCTTTCAAGACGCGGTATGGATTATACGAGTATCTAGTTATGCCGTTTGGGCTTTGTAATGCCCCCGCGGCTTTTCAGTTCCTGATTAATGACGTGCTAAAGGAGTTCTTAGACTTGTTTGTGGTCGTGTACATAGACGACATTTTGGTGTACTCGATGGATGACCAGAGTCATGTGGAACATGTTTGCAGAGTGTTGGCCAGGTTGCAAGAACATAGCCTTTTCGTAAAGCTCAGCAAATGTGAGTTTGGTGTGTATAGTGTAGAATTTTTGGGTGTGATGATCAGTCCATCGGGTTTGCAAATGTCGGAACGGAAGGTAGAGGCAGTACGAGACTGGCCGGTTCCGAGAAATGTGAGAGAGGTCCAGAGTTTTCTGGGCTTCGCGAATTACTATCGCCGATTTATAATGCATTTCTCGTTGACGGCGGTACCGATCACTAAGCTTCTGAGAAAGGGTAAGCCGTTTGAGTGGACGGTGGAAGCCGGGGAGGCTTTTGAAACACTAAAAAACTCATTCACTACTGCACCTGTGCTGTCACATCCCAATCTAGAACATCCCTTTATTGTTGAGGCAGACGCTTCAGATGAAGCGATAGGGGCGGTATTGTCACAGAGGGATGGGAGTACAGGGCAGTTGCACCCGGTGGCCTTTCTGTCAAAAAAGTTGAGTTCGGCTGAACTCAACTATACAATAGCAGAGAAGGAACTACTGTCGATAAAAAGGGCTTTTCAGGAGTGGAGGCATTACCTATGGGGGGCACTACATACCATCACGGTGTACTCCGACCATAGGAATCTGCAATTCATGTCATCTGCTAGACATTTAACCCAAAGGCAAATGAGATGGATGCTTTTTTTTGCCGAATACAATTTTGTAGTTACCTTTCGCCCGGGGATTGAAAATAGAAAAGCAGATGCCCTATCAAGACAGACCATGCCCACTGAAAGTGTGGAAGAAAAACAGGCCATCATTCCAGAGGGGAAAGTTTTGTGTATTGTAAGAGCTGAAACGTTTTTGGACGAGGTACGAGCCTATCAGTATCCTGGAGGATGGATGTCATGGGCTCATGGCATAGCAGAGAGGAGAGTGAGAGATGGTTTGCCTTTTTATCAGAACAAATTGTTTCTGCCCTCATTACCATTGCAGAAAAAGGCGTTTGTGTGGGGGCATGAGGGAGAGTTGGTGGGACATCCCGGTGTTCGTAAAACCCTTGAAATAGTTAAAAGACATTTCTGGTGGCCCAGTTTGGGTAAGAACATCAAAACATGGGTAGCCCGGTGTGACACATGTGCCAGGGCTAAGGGATTAAACACGAAAACAGCGGGGAAGCTCGTAACCATGCCTACTCCCGATCAACCCTGGCAACACATTAGTTTGGATTTCGTGTCTGGCCTTCCGTTGGACAAGGGATTTTCAGCTGTGTTAGTGGTAGTGGACAGTCTCACAAAAATGGGACACTTCATCCCATGTAAAAATCTACCGAATGCCAGTCAGACGGCGCAACTTCTAGCTAGTCACGTTGTCCGTTTGCATGGTATTCCCAGGGTGATAGTGTCAGACAGGGGACCGCAATTCATTGCCAGGTTCTGGCGTATGTGGTGTCGGGCCCTGAATATTGAGTCTAATCTGTCTACCAGTTTCCACCCACAAACAGACGGGCAAACAGAGCGACTTAATCAAACCTTAAAGAAGTATTTGAGATGTTTCTCTAAAGAAGCACATGAATCCTGGGTTGATCTGTTGTGGATGGCGGAGCTGGCGTATAATAACTCCTGGCACAGTTCAACAGGAATGTCGCCTTTCAAAGCTACGTTCGGATTTGACGCAAAAACATTGCCAATTGATATACCACTCGATCTCAAAGACCAACCCTCAGTCAGGGAACGGGTACTAATGCTGAGGAAGGTACATAAGGGAGTTCAGATACATTTGAACAGGGCTAAGGAAGTGTACAAGAAATGGGAGGATCGTCACAGGATAGAGAGCCGTCAGTACGTGGTGGGTGATAAGGTCTGGCTGTCTACCAGGAACATCAGGTTCAAGTTACGTAGCGTATTCCACCCCAGGTTTATTGGCCCTTATGTCATTGTGAAGCAAGTGAACCCTGTCACTTATAAGCTGAAATTGCCTGGTTCCTTACGCATTCACCCGGTGTTCCATGTACAGCTGTTGAAACCTGCTCTTTCTTCACGCAGAGCGGCCCCTCCTCCAGTGTTGTGTGATGGGGGAATGGAATACGAGGTGAAAAGCATTAAGGACTCTAAGTGGAGCAGGGGTGTTCTTAAATACCTAGTTTCATGGAAAGGGTACACCGCGGAGGATGATTCTTGGGAGCCATGTTCGGACGTACATGCTCCGGCGGCGGTGCGCTCATTCCATCGGAGATTTCCCGCTAAACCTGGCCCTAGGAGGCGCTAGGGGGGGGGACATACTGTCAGGATTCAACAAGGCGCCTACCTAATGTTTAAGAACTACAAGTCCCACAATGCATATACAGGGGGCGGGGTCCTATAAATGTCAGGTGGACCCAGTACTTCCTGTTAGTAATTTTGTAATCCTTAGTGATTGTGTGACTATCCTGGCTGTGGTTTCTTGGCTTCTCATGGGACTATGTTATAGAAGCCTTTTTGTTGGAGTGTTAGCGATCTGCAGCGCGTGTGCGTTTGGAACGCGCTGGGTGCCGAGGGTACCGTTTTCATTCCGGAGTTGGCGGGGAAGGAGTTTCCCGTACATTTGGCTGAGCACACGCTGTCTGCTCTAGCCGCTCGTTAAACGGACTGGGAGCTTCTCGCTGAGGAAACGCGACAAGGAAGGAGAAGCGTCTTGTTGGTACAGTGAGTACTTTGGCAGCGCGTGATGTTAAACGCGCTGCAGCGAGATTAAAAGGTGATGCAACCTAAAGGAAAACTGTATGTAAAAAGAACTGATCTGGGTGATTTATAACCTGCGAGTGTTCTCGCCGGAGAGCGGAGTGCAGTGGGGAACTCTCCGCGCGCTGCCGCTACGAAGAACGGCACTAGTGTCTTAGGCTGTTATTTAACCAAGCGGAAGATAGTGGGAAGGCCTACATCTTGCCGTGTTGGGGGAAAAAGGGCTTTTGGAGACAATTGGTTATATTTGAAAAGGAAGCGGAGGACAGTAGTAGGAAGCTACGTCTTGCCGTGTTCCTAAAAGAGAACCTTGCATTTAAGAGTGACACTAAAAATTCATTTGGAAGAGCATAACTTTGTTTTGGTTTTTGGCAACACATAGGTGGAGGATATTCGTTTATTTAAAGACTCTTTCCAAACAAGGAGGGGTAGGTGCTGTGTCTATGACATCAGAATATACCTTCTACAGTAGGAGGTGTGACTCAGATCTAATTGTTTTTTACCATCCATAGGAAACCTGTGCAGATAAATTCATCCTTGTACAGAGAGGAGGCTATTCACAACCAGGATATACAGGGAGGTGGAGGAGTGCATTAATTCTAGAAAGGTGAACCCTTTACAGATAGTATTACAAGAAGCAGAGAGACAGGGGTATGAAATAATCGTTCTAACCTGTGCATTGTTTTGTTTTCTTGTCTTTCAGCTATCCCTTCCCAGCAGCCCCCTTCCTTTCCCTTCCTTGGTCTCCTGTTTTTTCCCTCGCCCTATCGCTCGAACCCACTGTGTTTTTATAGCCAGTGTGTTGGTGAGATCGGGAGGTGGAGTTTTATGTGCATCAGCCGGATCCTGCAGTGTGGAGTCTGACACATGAAGTCAGAGGGCAACCATGTGTATGCACGATCATAGCAGATAAAGTATGTACCCTTGGCAGCCAGAAACACAGGGGACGAGAACATCGGCAGAATGTAATTTTCAGTGCAAGCACTTGCTCCAAGTCGGGCTTGCGATCTTCGACCACGACCCATAAGACAAAAATTACCAGTGTGGGGTACGACCCATATCGGAGGCGAGCTTTTAAGCTGCTTTTCACTAGTGAACGCACTATATTCACCTCTACTTAGGACTCTATAGGCTTGTACCTCTTCTTCGGGAATAAGCGAGGGATCATAGATATCACTATCTAAATCCTCTATTGCTATCGACAAAGGTTTTTGATACGAGGTAGGACCAGAGTAGGGGGAACGTGGTTCTCGAATGGGGTGGAAACCCAGTGCGCTTCGAAACATTGTTTGAAATGCTCGAGCTGACCCTTGGGAACTATACGGTAACACCAGATATGGAATTCCCTTATCCGTAGTATGTGGCATCAACCCACACACCCAACAATTGGTAGTGTTAACCACTAACTGATGCTGATGAAGGAGCTGAATAAAGGAATTGTTGCGGAATTCTACACGTCTAGCCTGCTCGTGTTCCGGTAACATGTGAAAGGAATGAGGAGAAACAGTAGAGGTAAGATTAGGGTAAGAAGTAGGAGTAGGTGTAGCAGGTAAGAAGTAAGACATCGTGTAATACACCCCACCCGCCAATAATGCAGAAGCAGTCAAGAACAATACAAACAGTTGGAATATGAAACATTTGGTACGACTGAGTTGCTGCAGCTTGAATCTGTGGACTTGAGCTCCCTCCAAATCATTCAGCTTCGAGAATGGCATTCCCTACGACCGTCCGCAACGTTTCTTGACGCACTTCGTTCTGTGCAGCAATAGTCAATCCCTAGGAGTTCCCAGGAACCGACGGCCTTTAACCTAGCGTCAAGACCTACTGTCCAGAAGGAAGTACGCGCGCGGCCCTACGGCCTTCAATGCACAATATGTATGTATGCAAAAACAAAAGTCTCTCAGCTGTAAAAGCAAAAATACAAGGAATGAAGCTAAATATATATACAAAATAATTACAGTAATATAAATGTTCAAAACTGATCACGGAAACGGGATAATGCACTTGTCAATACAGAAAAAAACAAGATCTTTTTATTTGTCCTTAGTGCGAGATCGCAAAAAGTATCGGGTTTTCCCAGGACGTGTCTGCTCGTCAAACAAAGGATCCGTTGAAGAGACAGCGTCCTGCTGATCAGTTGAGTGTTCTGGTCTTGAGTCTCTTGATGCTAATTGTTCAACAGTGTCTTTCTGCTGCGCTGAGGGTTCTTCAACAAGCTGTGCGTCGCTAAAAGGCACAAACGCCGGCAATGTTTCTGTTTCAGATGACGCAATGCCTCTCCTTACCCACGGGTCTGCTGGCAAAGGGATGGGGACTCTTTTGGTGTGCGTGGCATGCACCCAATTCTTACGTCCCTCGAGACGAACGGCAGTCCTCGTGGCCAGGAGCACTTGGTAGGGTCCGGTGAACCTCGGGTCCAGGTTATTTTTGCGTGAAAAGTTCCTTGTCACCACCCAGTCTCCGGGCTGGAGCTGGTGGCCTGGACCCTCCGTCTGCGTCGGCAATGCGTCGTAAACCTGTTGGTGAATTAACCTCAGTTTAGCAGTCAAGTCATGTAGATAATCGATCAACATTGGGTACTCAAGATCAGAAAACATTCCTGGCCTAGGAACCCCCCACACATTCGCAGGACGGCCGAACACTATTTCATAGGGACTGAGCCCTACTCGGGAGTGTACAGTCGCCCTAGTTGACAGTAATGCCAAAGGTAAAGCGTCAGGCCACGAAAGACCAGTCGTAGCCTGAATCTTCGCTAACTTTAGTTTAAGGGTGCCATTGTACCCTTCAACCAATCCAGCTGACTGAGGATGATTGGCGCTGTGGAATTTCTGATTAATTCCAAGGCCCTTACACACACTCTTCATCACACTTCCAACAAACTCACTTCCGTTATCTGACCACACGACTCTAGGCATTCCATACCGAGGAAAGTATTCCTTCAGTAGGATTTTCGCAGTAGCCAAAGCAGTGTTGTCTTTGAGGGGATAGGCCTCAATCCATCGGGAGAATGCGCAAACCACAACTAAAACATATTTCAGGTTATTGCATCGCTCCATATGGATGAAGTCCAGTTGAATCACCTCAAAGGGATACGAAGGGGGAGCAAAACTGCCAGGAGGAGTTGGGGTTCCTTTGCCAGGATTGTACATTATACACACCATACAATTCTTCACCAGACGTTCAGCACATTTCGTAATACCATCATTCTTCCACACAGAAGCCAGCAACTTGCAAATACCTTTCGCGCTGATATGTGCTAACCCATGTGCCATTGTCACAACGGCCAGCACATACGCATCAGGCAACATCCATCTTTTCTGATCCGACAAGTCAATCCAACAACCATTCGCATCCAACTTTCCCGTGCTTTCTTTCCACTTCATCTTTTCAGTCTCTGTAGCCTCATTCTGAATTGCTTTCACACTTTCGATAGTGTCTTCACACATACTCGATTCTGTAGGCCACCTAACCGAACTCGTCACATACATCCGAGTGCTAAGGTTCCGGGCAGTCTCCTTAGCAATCTCATCCGCAAACGCATTACCACGACCAACATCATCCGTCACCTTGCGATGCGCACTACCTTTAACAATCGCAACTTGCGTGGGCAAAGTCAATGCATCCAAAAGATCATTCACAAGCTGGCCATGCTGTATCTTCGTACCGTGCGACGTCAAGAAACCTCTCTCTCTCCACAATCGTCCAAAGCTGTGAGCAACTCCAAACGCGTATTGGCTATCAGTAAACACATTCACACGTTTCCCTTTCGCTAACACACACGCTCTAGTAAGAGCAATCAGCTCCGCAGCTTGGGCAGAATTCTGATTCAACCTTGCAGTCTCAACAACAGTATTTAATGTTACAACAGCATAAGCAGTAGTCACATCGCCATTCGGCAACTTAAAACATGACCCATTCACATACAAAGTACCATCCGGATCTTCCAATGGGGTGTTTTTAAGGTCCACTCGACCTTTTGTTTCCTCTTCAGTCCTCAAGTAGCAGTCATGTTCTGCTACTTCATCTGACTCTGTACTAATTGGTAACAGAGTTGCCGGGTTCAGAACGTTACAACGTTTTATCTGAATGTGGCTTGCCAAGAGCGTCAATTCGTACCCAGACAACCTCGCACTCGTCAGGTGCTGAGTTTTCGTTCGATTCAAAAGAGTATCGACTGCATGCGGAACCATCACCGTAAGCATATTATCCATGACCAATCCTGCTGATTGTCGGATGGAGACCGCAGCTGCCGCTGTTGCTCGTAAACAACTCGGCAATGCTCTAGCTACTGGGTCCAAGGTCGAGGAAAAATATGCACATGGACGTTGCTTACCACCAAAAGGTTGCGTTAAGACACTCAAAGCACAACCTTCCCGCTCGTGAACATATAACGTAAACGGCTTACTGTAGTCAGGAGTACCCAACACAGGAGCCGAACACAATGAATCACGCAGTTCAGAAAAACTTTTCTGACATTCTTCCGTCCATGGTAAAGGAGTTGAAACATCCTTACACGTAAGAGCCACCAATGGCTTCGCTAGCAATGAAAAATTAGGAATCCATTGCCTGCAGTACGACGTAATACCTAGAAAGGCACGCACATCTCTTTGGGTTTTTGGCACAGCCATTCGCGCAATCGCTGCAATTCTCTCTGGGGTCAATCTCCTTCCCTCCTTTGACAATAAGTGACCTAGATAGGTTACTTCTTGACAACAATATTGGAGTTTAGAAGGTGACACCTTGTGATTTAACTCACAGAGATGTTGCAGCAACGACACCGTAGCAATTTTGCAAATGTCCTGAGTATCAGCAGCCACCAATAAGTCGTCGACGTATTGAATCAAGGCCGCACCGACCGGCAACCTAAACGCATCCAGTTGACCCTTCAAGGCTTGGCTGTAAATAGATGGACTTTCACAGTAGCCCTGAGGAGCGCGTTTGAACCGGAAGCTACGTCCACCGAGAGAGAAACCGAAAAGGTCCCTGCTCTCCTCGGCAATCGGGATGCTGAAAAACGCGTTTTTCAAGTCAATCACCGAAAACCATGATGCAGAAGCTGGAATCAGAGTCAGTTGCGCCGTGATGTCAGGCACAACGGGAAATTGAGGAACCACAATTTTATTTACCTCCCGTAAATCAATAACAAAGCGATAAACAGGCGGTTTCGAAGGATCAGTACGTTTAAGAATGGGCAGCACAGGGCTGTTGCACACGTTTCCCCGAGTCTCTTCAATAACATCTTTCTCGATCAAATCATAGATGATCGCCAACAGTGCTCGTTCACCATCAAGGGAGATACGATATTGGGGAATACGTGGCAGTCGCACATTAGATTTCAGCTGTACAACATAAGGGGAGATATCAAGTAGGCCCACGTCATTTGGACCTGTTGCCCACAAGGACGCAGGAAGAGAACTCAATTCCGGTGGGAGCTTATCGAGGGACAAATACATAGGAGAGACAACCCTCTCTCCTAACGTAAGCTTTACACCCGCAGGAGAACAATACAAAGTTGCGTACAAACGTTTAAGCAAATCCAGGCCCAAAAGATTTTCACCACAACCCGTAGTCAAAATCAACGGAGCTTCTAGCTCACGTGGCCCAATTTTAAGGGGCAAAGGGCGCGAAACTGGATTGCTAACGGGGGCGCCAGAGAATCCAACGGAAACATTTGTTAAGCCAGACAAAGGTGCGCCAGGGAGTTTCGAATGCATGATAGAACTTTTCGCTGCACCAGTGTCCAACAGAAAAGGCTCAACGACGCCCGATGTAGCAACTGCGACGTAAGGCCCTCTCTGATCAACCGGAACTGATACCACTCCCTCTCCTTGTCTATGGCTGTCCTAGTAATTACTGTCGTCAGTTCCCTGATCGACGTAATAATCGTCTACATTGTACTGCGCAGATCGTCCTTGCGATGATCCACGTTGATCGAAACAATTATTAGAATTAGACGAGTTGTCTGAGCGATCATTCTGCGCACCACGACCTCTACCACGTGATGTTTGCTGCGAACCACCACGACCTCCTCTAGATGAGTTACCATTGTTACGTTCATTCAAAACGGGGCAATTGAATTTAATGTGTCCCTCCTGTCTACAATAAGCACATTGATTGTACCCTAACGAGGATCTTTGGGAGGAGGAGTCATTACGAGTTTGGGATCTGTTCGATTGTGGCTGTGACCTATTCTGTTGCGAATTATTCTGATTTGACCGCGGAGGATACGCTTGTTGCAACAACACTTTAGTTTTGAGCTCTTTCGTCTTTTTATCAGCACGGTCGTTCTCTTCTTTCTCTCTATTCTCATAGTATTGTGCCGTAGCCAATATCTGAGCCGAAGTAGAAACGGCCCATGCACTTTCCGAATTCTTTAATTTATTGCTCAAATCGGGCAACAAATTCGAAACAAATTTATCCACAAACAATCTCTGACCACCCTCGGTACCCATATCCTGTCCACTATGGTCAATGAATGCTTCCTCGAACCTCGTAAAGAAGTCGGAAACACTCTCATCCTTCTTCTGCCTGCAAGCTGACAATTTGTCCCAATTCACTCTCATAGCTGGCATAAGTGTTTTAATTAATGTTATTATTCTTTGAGGGAGAGCAGCAATCAACTGTTCAGGCTTAGCGCCACCAACTTGCAACCCATCTGCCGCTACAATGGCCGCCCAATCACCACCTAGTTCATTTGTGTGATTTTCCTGACGAATCTTAGCCCATACCGGTTGCGGTACGACATTGCCAAACAACATGTCGATATCGGCAAGATTCATTACCGTAGCATCTACGAGCTGCGATAATTCTTTGTAATACCCTGCAGGATTTTTGCGAGGGTCAGGCAAAGATTGCTTCACCTGCAACACTTCCGATCTTTTCCATGGGAGATGTATCCATACTCTCTGGAAATACGGCGGGACCGGAGGGGCAGCTGCGGGGTTACCTGGCATCCAAACCGGTGGAACTTCACGCATAGGATATTGGCCAGACTCATCTGGTTGTTTTTCAATATCCTCAACAAACAACGCATGAGGGATTGGAGCGGGACGAAGAGATAGCAATCGTTCAACAGCACGTCGAACATTAGTATCCACTATCAGTCCATTTGCGAACTGAAGCTGAAGATCAGACAGGGCGGTCAGCACCTCGTCAGGCGCATCGGCCGCTATTTGATCATAAAGGGACTTGCACATTTCATTAAACACATATCTCTGGGTTGGTACATTGAATTGACAAAATGTATCGAGGACAACACGGGGTGGACACCTAAGAGGATTTACCATCCAACCCATCGCCATATTATATAACGCAACGCGTTCTCTGTTTCCAGGAAGCTGACTACGTCTCTGAGGACCATCAGAACCAGCGGACCCATGAACAGGTCCGAGCGAATGAAAGAAGCTAGCCGCAAGAGGAGAATTGCGACTACGAGTAGAGGGAGAAGCATACGATACAGGACTAACAAGAGAAGGGGTAGAAACAGTAGCAACAGCAGGAGTTAACAAAACAGGAGCAGCAGCAGGAGCAGTAGCGGGAGCAGGAGTATGTGGAAGCGGAGGAGCAGTAGGGATAGCAACAGGCAAAGGAGCAGGAACAGTCGGAAGAACGGGTACAGGTTGAGGAACAGGCAGAGGAGGAATAGGTGGAAGAATAGGTACGGCAGGGACCACAGGAGCTGCGGTACCCTGTACGTACGGAGGTGGCGACTTCATAAGATAAGACATTAAGGGATCCTCAACTGGCTCTTCCTTCTTTTCCGACTCCGTAGGCAAAGCGGGGTAACATTTATCTACAGTCATACGCTGTAATCGGTCAAACACTTCCTTATCCTTAACCTCCTTATCATGCTGAAATTGCTCTGCTTTCTTCACTATGGTAGCAACATTATCTCGCTGAGTACGTTTAGTCTGTCTGATTTCTTTCTGTCGGGCTTCTTTGCGCCACAACCGAAAGGCATCAAACATGGCCGGCCTTGACTTTCTTTCGAACAATTTAATCTCTAGGTTATCTAAGATCGGAGCCTCGAAGCTACCATGAGGTGGCCAACGAAGGTCGCCATCCTTTTTCGTATATTTAATCCAGTAATCGTTAAAGGTAACTGGGCCTAGCCCATGCTTACTATAGAGCTCATACGTGGGAGTTCCAACCGGAGGTATCGGACACGAGTCCTCCAGTCGGGAATCCGTACCACAAGGTCTGAAACAACTAAACAAAGTACTGCGACCAGGCATCTTGCACACTAGCCGAGTTTCACAAACTTCAAGGGTTACGGGATTTACCAAGTCCCAGCAAAGAACAAAACCCTCGGTTTTTGGCGGCTGCAGTCGTCAAACAACACAACAAAGTACGCTAGCAAAGTGTCACCGACAAAAACACTCACACAGCGCTAACAACAAAGTGTCAACAACCAAGAACTATGGGAGCGACCCACAAATACTTAACTCAAAAATCGATGGCATCACCAGGAAGGCCCGTCAATCGTCTCGCTATACCAAGGTCTACGCCAGGCGCCAAAACAGGTCTACAGTCAGGGCAGCAGTCCGTCGCAGCCGTCCGGAGGCGGGAATCTTCGCGGGAAAAGTCTTCGGGCCACTTATTTCGACAACAGGATCGATGAAGCGGAGTGCACCTTCCCTCGGAGATTTCACACGAAGTTCCTCACGATCGTCGGGCTTGGACCGGTACCACTGATGCAGCCCCACGTTGGGCGCCAACTGAAGGACTGGGTTCTTTAAGACCCAGCGGTGCCAGGGCACAACACCTGAAACCTTCGTGGGTAACCTGCTCCGGCGTACGAATCACAGAGACACGGGACACTTCCTTCGACCTCAAAGATTCAAGGTTTATTTGCTGCAGGGAACACAGAGATCACGACAAGTACACCACGTGCAACTTGGGGAGACTGCTTCAAATTGGTTCTGTGGATCGCTCCTTTTATACAGTTTTTTACCCATAGGATAACATTGAACACAAAAGTTTACAACCCGGTTCCCATCATTATCCCCCAGAGGGGTCGCTTTGGTCACTTTGGAACACATGAGGTCCGGAACATAAGTGCGGAAACATTTGGCGGTTCCCAACTGTAAAAACCATCTTCCCACCATTAACGAATTCCAATCAGCAGTAAAATAGATCGAAATAGGAACAAGGACAGGTGTAGAGGAAGACGGAGACAGTGGGGAGATCGGAAAGGGTGTAAAAGGGGAGGTATCAGGAAACACGAGATACAGGCATCAAAGAAACGTGCCTAATGAGATGCACGGCTGAGACAATAAGTCCGTGCGGCAAGATGAGCCTCGAGCGGCGCCATCTGCCTTACAGTAGCAACCCCCTCGTCATAAAGACACTCAAAAAGAACATGTGTCTTCCACAAATATCTTGGGAGTCCCAGGGTCGCGAAGCGGACAACGTCCGTTCGCTGGCTACTTGAGGGCAAGAGACAAAATGGATGCCGTATCTAAGATGGAACCCGTGGGTACAGATGAAAAACCTACATAACAAACGAACGGTTTAAGTTAGCACAGCGAAACTGCGCACACTTACTAAACTCGTCATTTGCGGTTCATAGATACCAGACTCGACCATATTCGTGCGAGTCGAAAACACCACTTACAATTGTCACGGAACCTCACAGGTTTTTATGTTGTGCATCTCTCCTTCTCTCCTTCTTACACGGTTCCAGATGGTTCTGACTTTCTGTGGGTCCCAGTTACTAGCTTGCTGACGTTCCGGCCTACTGAGGTCAGCACTTAGAGGCCATCAGGTCTAGTCATCACCCAAAGGGAACGGACCAGTTGTTCAGGTGAGTGACGCATGACAGGGCTGGTGGTCTCCTTTGTGCTCCAAGTTGCAATGGCAGGGCTCGAAGGCGTCGTTGACTTGGCCAAGGATGAATTGCAGGAGTTCTTCTATTATCCAAGAGCCTCTTTTAGAAGGCCTTAGTGGCACTTTTTCACCTCCGGATTGTCACTTTTTTGAAGTTCCAGTGGGTCAATGTGCCACAGCATGTTTACACAGCCATGTAAAGCCACTTTACGTGGCTTTTCATGGCCTTGTAAATATGTGTCCCTTTCAAGCATAAAACATGGGCGTTCCTACCCAAAGCCCATGGAATCTGAAGCAATCCCAAATTTACGAGAAACTATCAATCTGGAAATGTGGCAGAATCTGACACCACCCCAAGGGTGGCATTTGAGAGGCGCAAAGAGGATAAATGTTATCATTCCTCCTCTTTTTTTTTCCTTTTTCTATGTGTGCAGCATTTTGCATCATAAATAGAAAGAGGAAATTGTCTGGATAGATTGATTTTGTGCAGGAAGGTGTCCTTTATTGTACAACATCCATCAGCTCTGCAACACAGGCACCTTTGCACCATGGCACAAGGGTGCCTGCGCTGGCACATGGCAGCCATTGTGCACCAACATAGGGGGAAAAGACAGGAATGCGCCCTTTTTTACTGATAGGGCGTATTCCTGTTCTTTTGGTTTGTCATAGGGTAGTGCAGCAAGATTCCTTGCAGCGCTGTCCCACCAAAAAGCCTCTTAAATGAGGCCACAAGTGTGTGTGCATCATTTTTAAGACCAGCTAATTTCTGACATTAACAAACTGCCTCTAATGGTACTCTTCTGCAGTATTTATTTTTTAGCGACATACATGGAAACCCTTGTAAATATTGTGTTGTATGTTTTGCAGGAGTTTTTACATGGGAATGCCTACTTTGCATCTAATTTTTGGTAAGTCACGCTAACTAAAGTGCAGCTATGAAAAAAATCATGTTAATACTGAAAAAATGCGGAAGGCAAGATGGCGGCCGTGAGTGCGGTCGTACGAGCTTGAGCTCCCGGAGCTCCCCCCGCATGCTCCCCTTACCATGACCCAGGGTGTTTAGGCTGTATCCAGGCTTCCCTGACCTGTGTGCCATGCTGACCCGGGTTGAAGTGCGGGCTGAGCAGGTATGCTGTGGAGCGTCGCTGCGCCTCTCGTCTGAATCTTTGCCGGCTCCTGGTGTTGGCGAAACAGATTTCCGGGTGTGCACGCACCGCCCAGTGTGGAGAGTGGATGGTGTCGGCAAACGGAGGACTAGGAGTGGACGCCAAGCTGAATCGCGCTGCAATGCCCCAAAGTTTGGTCGCGGCAGAGCACGAAATAACATGGATGCAGCGGTCGCCAAAGAGGCTAAAAAGCTGACTTCTTCTGTGGTGAAAAAGGATGTTACTCGCGTGGATAGTGGTAAGAAGTCTGTCCCGCTCTATTTTTGACTGCAAAGAAAAATATGCCTAATGCATCTATGACACCCACCACTTCTACTAACCCTGAGCATGCTTTGAATATGTGCGAAGATTTACAGGGGGAAGATGACTATCTGACTCCTTTGGCCCATGAGGATGGGGGTATGACTGGCACTCCTCAGTGTTTTTTAAGAGATGGGCAAGGCGATGGTAAAAAATCAGAAAAGACGCCAGTAGATGACAAGACGCGAGGGCCAGACAAGAAGGTACAGAGGGGAGAGAACAACGCAGGGTCCGCTAATGAAAAAGGGGGAATGGTAGCTAGAAAGAAAATGGTTAAACCGGTTTTGAGGAAAGAGAACGACTCAGGCGACCCTCCCTTCCATTCTATGTCTGATCCCTCAGATACCTCCGGGGATGAATCTGACTCGGACAAGCGTAAGGGAATGGATAGTTCAAAAACTGGGCGCAAGCAAGGGGGCGTTGGATAACAATCTGCTGAGAGTACAGATTCTTTTCAATGGGACTATTAATTTATGGCAGAGACTGAAATGCCTAGCTGTTTACAACCCAACTCTGAATCTGCTGAGAAACCTGAGGACATCTCCCTGGCTTTCATCTACCAGACCATCATGGCCCATAGGAAGGAGACTCGTACTGAGAGTCTGCGTATGCAGGGGGCCTGTTGCAAACTACAGAACTCAGTACAGAGGGTTGTGAAATCTTGCTCTGAGTTTGCTGATAGGCTTAATGAGGCTGAGACCCGTTTATCAAATCTAGAAGACGAGCTTGCAGCGCAGAAGGTGACGACAAAAACCATGCAAACTGCCAAAGATAACACCCTTTGGAAAATCACTGATCTTGACAATCGACTTTGACGCAATAATCTCCAGGTGCTGGATATTCCCGAGGGGGTCGGGGGGCAAGATGCACGAAAATTTGTCATCAAACTCTTTTCCGAAGCCTTTCCAGGGCTAACTCAATGGGATTGAAGCCGGTAGATTCAGAGGGCACACAGGTTCCCATTTGTTCAGCTCAACCGACCGGGCCAGAACTCTTCAAGACCAAGGGCGATTTTAATATCAATCAACAACTTTCTGGCAAGAGAGGCGGTACACGATTTTGCACGCCCAGATAGAAAGAAGACCGGAAAAGGGATAGAGTTTTTTTTGCACCCTGAATATTGCCCTTTAACTGTAGTAAAAAGATGACAACTACGACAGCTCACCACATCATTACGGGATAAAGGGGCACAAGCCTACGTGCTGAACCCAGCTAAGCTCAAAGTTATTCACAATGAACATGTACAGTTTTGTACAGCTGAATCAGCTGCTAAAGAGTACCTGCAATCCCTATAATGGACTTGGAGCAAGGAAAAGAAGGAGTAATTAAATCAAGGAAAAGAAAATAATATACATTTAATGACTAAATAAAAATAGGAAAGAGGGGTGAAGGAAGGAAGGAAAAAAAAAAGGGGGGAGAAAAATTCCTCTCTTTATATTCTGGGATGTGGTTTCCCCTTGTTTTCTTTTTTCTTAAATTTTTTTTTCTTTTTTTCTCTCTCCTTTTTTCTTTCTTTGGGTTGGGTTGCAATGCAACGTGGTAGACGGTGAATACCTATATGGTTTTAACACTGGGAGGGGCAGGGGGGATCCAGGGGTAGGAAAAGCTCGATCCATCGCGGAGACTCTGGGGCCCATTAGGATGTCGGGCGGATCGCCACCGCCATGCGGGCGGTGGCGATCCGCCCGCCATCCTTGCCCGCCCGCCGCCCATTTCCCCCCCACCATATAAGTATGGCGAGGGGGACCACGGCGAACGGAAACACTGTCCGCCGCTTTTCCGCCCCGGTCGTCTTGCGGCCGAGGCGGAAAAGGGTTTATATGGTGGCGGTGTCTATCAGACACCGCCAGCCATATTACGATGGGCTGTGGGAGATGCCTTTCCGTGGTGGCAATGCCGGTATGGAAGGGCAGGCGGTCTTTACTTTGGGGGCCCCCTACAGGCCCCCATGGTGAAGGCGAGGTGGGGGCTGCACATGTCAGCACCGCCCGCCGCAATGTTAAAAATGCGGGATGCGCCCACCACTGTGGTGGGCGCATCCTAATTCCCCCCATGGGACCCTCGCCCTTATGGCGGGTAGTCCCAATCCCCGGGAGGATGGCGAGCGGGCAAAGTCCGCCCGCCATCCTAATGACTCCCACTGTGTCTCCAAGCCTTTTGTTTGGGGCTGGGAGAGGGTTGGTCACAGCTCTGGTTGGAGCCGTGTATGGGGGAAGAGGGCTGGGTGGGGGTTGATGGGTGGGAAGGGGCAGTAGTAAAAATAATCCATGATGTTATGGTGAAGAGAAACAGTGAATTCATTGGCTTTAGGTACACTGTTTGTAAGCTTAAAGATACAAGGAAAACAGATGGGGAATAGCGGCACATTTGGAGGTATACTGGTTTGTTCCCTGAATGTAAGTGGCTTGAATGACCATAATAAAAGGCAATGAGTCGCGAAAGAGTTGCGGATGCTTCAGAGTGATCTGATTTGCTTACAGGAAACCCATATCGCATGGGCCAAAAGAAAATTGTTAGCGGAATTAGGTTTGACAGTATTGGTTTCTACAGAACAATCCACTACCACACGGGGAGTTGCAATTTTGGATAAGAATCATATACAAGGTACAGGTAGAGCATTAGCAGACAAACAAGGTAGGTGGGCTATTGTGGAATGTAAGATTGGAAATCAGAAGTGTACGATATGTTCCATATATGGCTCAAATTTTGATGAGGCCTTAATAATTGATGGTCTGAATATAGAACTGGCCCTATGGCCCACCCCGCTGATCATGTGCGGGGATCTAAATATACATCTTGAACCTAATGCTCTGCAAGATAATAGCAAATTGTGTAAAGGGAGGAAACTGAGGGTATTTAAAGCGTTACAGTTCCTTCTGGTGGATCATGGATTAGTGGATGCTTGGGTTACCTTAAGAGGGGAGGATCCTTGGTATACCTTCTATTCCTGTCCGCACCAGAAATAGGTAAGGCTGGATTCTTTTTTTATATCAGGTCTCTTGCTAGCTGGAGCTAAAATACAGGTTTAACCACTGGTTTCCTCAGACCATGGCCCTTTAGCATTAAACCTGAGGCTACTTAGGACTAGAATTAAACTGCAAGCTTTTTCATTTGACAGGAAGTTACTTTTAGATGAAAGTGTTGTGACTCACATGAAGACATGGGTTGAGCAGTTTTTTCTTACAAACCGGAACAGTGCTGGGATTGGGTGTGTATGGGATACTTTTAAAGCAGCTTTCAGGGGGAGACCCTCAGCTTCGGTTTTTATAAACAAAAACAAATGTGAGCAGCGCTGCAGGAATTATATGCTAGTTTAACTGTAGCAAAAGTAAAACTTGTGCAAGGTATACATGGTGGTCAGGATATTACTGCTCTTCAAACCGAAGTAGCAAGGGGCAAGGCCAGAATAAATATCCACTGGTGTAAATCGATAGCTAAGAAGTATTCTATCAATAAGAAGTTACACTATGAATACGGGGAGGCAAGGGGACGCTGCCTGGCACAGAAGCTTAGATCTAAAGAGACGGCTCAGAGGATCAACTCAGTGGTAGACTCCAGGGGCAATCCCGTAGAAACTGATGTTGGGATTTTAAATGTGTTTCATGATTTCTATGAGGGATTGTATATGGGGGAGGAGTATGACCCACAAGTTGGAGATGCCCTGCTACCGAAGTATAAAGATAAAAATCTGGATATGCGAGATATAGAACTATTAGAGGCCCCTATCACTATCAAGGAGTTGGAAAGAGCTATTAATAGCTTAGCACTAGGTAAAGCTGCAGGACCCGATAAACTTCCACTTGAAATTTACAAAACTTTTTTCAGAACATTAAAAACTGATATGCTCGCCACTTTTCAACAGGCAAAGACAGGAGCTCCCCCCGTAACGTGGGATGAGGCCAGTATTGTAGTCTTAAAAAAAGGGCAAACCGCTGAGCAACCCGGCTCATATCGCCCCATAATACTTTAAAACGCAGACGGCAAAATTTATGCCAAAATCCATGCGACCCGGTTGGCTGAAGTAATAACCCCATTGGTATCAATTCGTCAGCATGGCTTCATCCCCGAGAGGGGGACAATCAATCAGATATCGTCACCCAACAGCTGGAATTTGTATTATGGGCTTGGAATCTACTCCAGTACATATTACATGGGGAACAAGACAGGGATGTCCCTGCTCTCCCCTGCTATTTTCCCTGTATATAGATCCATTTTTAAAATGTTAGAACAAAGCTCAAGAATAGAGTCGGTAATATGGAGGCAAGAGCACTATCGTGTGTTCCCATACGCTGAGGATGTGGCAGTGATAGCGTCGAACCCTGTTATAGCCTTGCCGGAAATAGAGCAACTGGCATTAGAGTTTGGCGCCGCTTCTGGATATAAATTCAATGATGCAAAGACACAATTTTTATGTTCTAATATAATTGAATTTGACAATCAGAGGTTATTGAGTGAGGTAACATATCTAGGGATCACCCTGAGGTCGTGTTTAAAGTCATCGGTGGAGATTAATTGGTGTAATATTTTAAGTGATGTGCGAAAGCAATTGGACTGGTGCGAATGTTTACATCTCTCAATCGTAGGACGATGCAATGTCCTTAAAATGCTTATACTCCCTAAAATGTTATATTTTTTTAGATCTGTACCACTGGAGAGCCCTCGCCCCCAGTTGGCAATGTTACAGTCAATATGTGCTAGATTTTTATGGGCGCAGGGTAAATACCGGAGAGCCATGCAATATATGACTCTCCCTCGAGAGAAAGGTGGTTGGGCTGTGCCTAATTTCACCCTATACTATTTTGTATATTTTCTACAGCATATGAATATATTATTAACCGGGGTAGAACCAATTAACGCAGCTGAAGCTCCATCGATATATCAATTGCTGTTGGGCAGTGATACCAAAAATCGGCAGTTTAGATGAGCTACTACAAGAAAACTAGGTTTAAGGTCTTAAATACTTCCTATAGAGGATGGAAAGCAGTGAAAAAGTATTTTAGACTAGAGAAGGTATTTCGGTACACCCCGCTAACAGCCACAACACTCTTCCCACTGATATTTTGGGTCAGGATCATAGATAGGTGGCGGGCTAAAAGGATACAATATATCAATGATTTATATACTAATGGGGGGTTGCCTCAATGTGGCTTCAGAAGGACGCACCAACTCTTGAATTATGGAGGGCTAGATTTTTATCTATGTTTAATATAGAATATAGTTTATATACTCTAAAAGGTAAAAATAAGCTAGGTTTGGACATTTGGGGACCAGTGGCCTCCTATATGGATGATTGAGTTGATTAGGTGGGGATGTTTTATGACCCTCTACACTCTGCACTGTAGGGAATTTTCATACACCAAGACCAATTATGTAAAATCCTGTATTCCTTGTAAAATGTTTTTTTTTCCTTTCTTTTTTTTCTCTCTGTGTACTATGCTGCTATTGTTTCTCTGCCTTTCTTTGTTTTTAAGTCCAATGAACAATTTGTGATAATGAACTGTAATGAGTTTTTTTTCTTTGGGCCCATCATGGATGAATAAAAATAAAAAAAATAAAAAATAAATACTGAAAAAAATGCAGCTAACTGAACTTTTCAGCAACTTGTAAATATGGTGATAAAAAAGCCACGTTAACATCAAAGAGTTGATGCTACGGCGGCGTTAACTCCTTGTAAATATGCCTCTGAGTTCTACATGAATGAGGTCTACAGCAAACTGTATCCTTTGGGCAGCTTAAAACCATCTCTGTGGATAATTTAGCCTGGTTTGTCAGTAAAGAGTATGTACATTGTCCCGCAGGTGTAAATACTGCACAACTTACAGCGTGGTATCATCAAATGTTGATCGAATATATGGATCAATTCAACCCTCCAATATGCTCTCATGTAAAAAAAACGACATACATCTCCCACCTGGTTTAGTGGCGAGATTAAACTGATACAGAGAGAGGGGATAAGAATAGAGAGGATGTGGTGGAAGGGCCCTAAATAATGCACCAAATGTAAGCTAATATTCAATTGAAAGTTCAAAGTATAAAAAGAAGTCATCATGAATAAATAAAATCATCATTTCACCTTAGAACATTTTGGGGGGGGAGGCAAATAAGTCTAAAGTAACGCATAAGACTTTGAAAGCTTTCCCCATTACCACTGTCTTTTCACTCCTTAGCAACCTGAAACTGTTTTATGTGGAAACAGAGACTTTTAAAATACAAAATTGTTCTGTTTGTGATCATTTGGATACAAAAGAGTGGCTGAAAGCTTTATCTCTGACAGGGGATCTTGCTATTGCTCTTTTCATCTTTTGTGGGCTCTCCCTTGATGAGACGATTTGAGACGATCACCATTATGAAGACTATCAATCCCTCTTTTTGACAGGGAGGTCTCTGCCCAACAAATTTTTTCCAAGTAAGACATATTGAGCTGATTAATTATAGCAGAGAAATTATCAACACCCGTTTTGGAAAAATATTATTCCCTATACTCTCAAGCAAGCCTAGGTGAGACTGCTCGTTATGAAACACATTTTGCATGCTAAAAACCCTTAAAAAGTGTTCAGTGTCAAATGTCCTGTTGCTTCTGAAACTGGTGTAGAAAGTTGCTATACTACAATGTCAAGAACCTGAGAAAGCGTTGGGTTTCTTGGGCTAGCTAAATCAAGTTTTGTCCAAATAGAGGAATATAGGCAGCTCTCATCGATGTAGAGTCCACTGTCCTGAATATTGTAGTCTATGGTGACCATTCACTTCAGCTTCTGGGTCTGATAAAGTTCAAACCTGTCTCTCCAACTTGGTCGATGGTTCTTGTTGTGCCGCATGTGAGGTAAGAGAAATGCTCCTTTACCCAATGTCAATTTTTTTTTAAAATCCCAAACAGATATTAAAAAATTCAGGTCAAAAACGATGTTCAGGTTAGTTGGTTTATTCCAAACTCAGAAACAGATTAATATACACCAATCTAAGCATATTGGTATAGAAAAACAATGCAAATAGGCTGAAGCCAAATCTCCAGAACCGATTGGGTTGTGCCCAACCGCGGACCGAGATGGCCGTGTGGCATTGAAGCTCCGCAAGCCATCCCAGCACAGCAGCTGTTATCCCCCATCTACATGGCCATGACCAGCGTGACCTGGATGCCGCCATACCCCTGAGAGCCTGCTGAGCTCGGTGCTACCCTTTGGCCGCCCAACGGGCCGTCATTACTGCGATCCGTGAGACGTGGCCTGTGGCAGGCGGAACAAACCTGAACGGAGATCGCGTCCTTTTATCCAGCCGGGGCTCTGAAATGATTGGGCCCAGCAAACGCATCTCCGGTGCGGAGTGGAGGACCAGCGGTGAGTGTGCCAACCGCAGGGGCTTCCTGTGCACGCTGCCTTGTCGGTGCTTGTACATCGGCACGGCCGGCTCGCAGCCTCTGCCCCCCCGCTGGGAGACTACCATGACCTTCCATCAGCCCCGCGGTGACAGGGTACGCAGGCGAGCCCAGGTGACAGCGGCCCAAACACCAGAGGTCGGCCGGTGGGGGTGCAGTGTGGGGTGGCGCGCTGCTCACCAAGCCCCCATTACAGCTCTGAACATGGGTTGGTTTACGTCAACAGACCGGCACGTCTGACCTACCATCACGCCCTCGCAATTTCTCCCGGTTGCACTGCGGCCCTCCTCAGAGTGGTAACTGCCTCTAACCCTAATCCTCGACAAAGCGACCAGCATCACTGCCTTGGGGCCCCCCTGAAGCATCACACCCACGGCTTGGTGTTTCCTAACTGCAGCAAGGCCCTACAAGCAGATCTGTAGACGCCGTGAGTCATCGCTGGTTCTCGCCTCCCTCCTTCTTCATTGGGCAATAGAACTGTGAATACCCCCATAAGGGTCCTGCTGCCACACTTCTTTAACTGCCAGGGTGCCACATACATCTCATTTGTTTGCTCCGGGAGCGGTGTTTCCCTGCTTTCCACTCTTCAGGGCCTGGGTGACCCCCCCTCTAACTGTGACACGCTGAGCTGGGCCTCCATTGTGCAGTGCGTGCTGGATCTCCCCATTGTTGCCTCCTCGGTGTTATTGTGCCATTGCGCCGCGGCATGGGCCGCAAAGATCCCAAACAGAAGACACTTCCTTTTGAAAAAATCATCGACCGGGCCCCAGAAAGTAGCACCAGTATGGCAGAAGGTGTGCAAAGCGCAGATCGACCGGACGACTCCCCGGCCCCATCGTCAATGTTGCTGCAGGAGATGAAAGCAGGGTTTCGGGCTCTAGATGGCCGATTCAACGCTCTTGACAAGAACCTTGCCGACATGGGGGCAAAAATTCAGGTACACGATTGACTACTGGATGTTGCAGAACCCTGCATATTTGACATCGAGGATGGCACTGCCCAATCCCGCAAGAGGCTGGAACGTATGTAGTGTATTCTTAAAGGTGTGGCCATTAAAAGTGAAGATCGTGAAGCACGAAGTAGGCGTAATAATATTTGCATTTTGGGAGTTCCAGAATCCACCGCCACTTGCTATCTGGACACCTTTGTAGAAATGCTCTTAGCTGACCTGTTCCGTAGAGACTCCTTCACACCGGGCTATCAGGACCGAGACACCGCACTGTGCCTGGCGAGGGAGTATGGAGACGCCATCTGGCAGGGATCCAAGATTTCACTGTATCCTGACTTCACGATCATGGTGCAGGATGCCCATCTCAAGTACACAGGGATCAGATCCAACGTCAAGAATCTTGGTTTAAAATATGGCATGTTATACCCTGTTAGAATGAGTGTGGATGTAAATGGCAAGACCCGCATATTTGATAGTCCAATCGTAGTGCAGGAATTTTGCCAAGCATACAGACGGAACAGTCAGTCGGTTGTGGATGGTGTTCGTCCCTCCCCGCCACACAGTGGGTCCGATGCTAGCATAGAACTCTTCTCAGGAACTGGTTCTGGCTGATTCCATCAAACGGCTTTCTTTTCAATGCAATGTAACTGTTTTGGGATAATGTCTTTCATTATTGCAAAATATTTCAAGTTGCTGGGTAGCTGGCGTGGTGTTGCCACCCCCCTTTGGTGTACACCTTGGCTTGGTTTTATATTTTACGGATGTACCACTTCGGAGTTCTATTCAATCAACTGTCAAGTCGATTGGTATTTTTTATAATGTTTCCAGTTTTGGGTAGGCCTTGCTTTTCTGATTGCGAGGTTGGATGGGGGGCGGGGGGACAATTGCTTTTGTATACATGTTATTGGATTTCCATGAGACTGTTCACTGTCACGGATAACATGTACTTTCTATTTACCTCATCTATCATACTTATCCGGATCTCGGATGGCCCAGTTAGGTAATATGGCAGGTCCCTCTGGCCTATCCTTAATGTCCTGGAATGTGCGGGCCTTAATGACAACCACAAGAGACAGCACATCCTACACTATTTACTCCGACATAAAATTGATGTTGCTTTCCTACAGGAGACACATTTGCCAAGCTCAGTCACCACTCACTTCGCTTCCAGCTGGGGTGCACATAGATATTTTGCCAATTATAGTAACTATGCTAGAGGTACAGCTATGATCATACATGAAAGGCTTCGCTTCAGCCCCTGCTCGATAGTTGCCGTTAGCGAGGGACGATACACCATTGCAGCATGGTCGTTATTGGGGAATAAGATAGCTCTATTGCAGAAGTCTTCAAACTTTTGAATGCTGAGACCCGCCTGTCAACATTTTGAGGATTAAAGACCCCCTCCTGACAAACATTTCTAAACCTGTAGGCAGGGCTACTAGAATTATGAGGCAGGTGAGGACCAAATTACGCGACAGGCTTGACTAAATTGTGTGGGAAGAAAATGTAAATAATGTTATGTGATGCCGCGTATTTTAGGATAGCATTGCTTCATTATTTTGACATTTTTTACACACAGTAACACTGAGGAAAGATTTCACCCCATCAGTACCCGTTTATAACCAAAATACAGCAATTAACACTAGAAAGATTTCTAGTCAACCTTTGTGAAGGGCTTTCCACTCTGCAGGAATAGGTGCTGCCACATTAGAAGCTCACCTGGCCCTGTCCGGGAGAAGCAGGGGCCCTTACAAACCCTGGCGATATTTGTATATTACACCTCTCCAGTCCCCTCATTCATCTTTGACATCTCCCCTTGGTTCTAACAGAAACCCTCAACTTTGGCTCACACTCACTTCTTGCGTGTCCACACTTCTCTTGGCAATTCACATTTCTCCTCATCCCTGACCTCGTCAATCGAATTCTCTCACTCCCTTGCAGTCCTCTCTCGTCCTCTCATCTCTCCTTACCAAGCATACGGGTTGGAAACGTATGCTACTCTTGGCCTGTGCCACTCTGCTTATTGTTCCCTGATTCAAGAAGGCATGAGTTGTCTGTCTCGCTGTTTTGGTGAAGGCCGCACAGTTATGGAACTTGCACCCTCCTTTGCTTCACTCCACCACAAATCTCTTATCCTTTAGGAAGATATAAAAACCTTTCTTTATGCTCTGTAGGTTACCCCATTTGGCTGGTTCTCCTTCTCCTCTGTGTGTTTCTCATTTGCCTTCAGGCAGCAGATGGTTATTAGCCCCAGGACATCTTTTGTTAACAGTAGTGCACTACAAATGTAAATAATAATAATAGGCAGAAGCAGGGGAGTCACTAAACCAGAACTTCGGAGGGGGGGCTAACACTCCCAGCCAGGACTGGTTCTAACACTGGTTGCACAAGGTGCAAGTCTTTTTTGGTGCCCCACCCCCGTTTCCACCTTCTCCATGAATTTCTTCACTATCACTCACCAACAATGCACCTCATCTCTCTATAGCACCTTTCTGACAAACATTTCATATTTTTATAGCGCTATTCATAGTTTACTCACACTAATTTCTTTGATTTGCATGGCACATTTTGTTTGTAGCAGGTGGGTGACAAGAGGCCAATATGAGTGCACAGTGAGCGATGTAACATTGTGAGAGTAGGGTAAGAGGAGTGACTGCAGGGTGAGTGAGGTGGCGTATGAATTTGGGCGCTGATGCAAGTGTGAGTAAACAATGAATGTATGATTACTGATGGGCTTGTTTGAGTGAGTTACATATTGAGCAGTGAGGGGGACAGGTGAGTGAAGTGAACATGAGTGTAGGATGAGTAGTGTACTCGCGTGACTGCAGGGTGAGGTATAGAGTGAACAGCGCAAGTGCATTGTGAGTGCAGAGTGAGCACTGTGAGTGCAGGGTGAGCGGGTGAATGGTGTGAGTGCATGGTGATTAGTGTGAGTGCATTGTGATCGCTGTGAGTGCAGGGTGAGCTTGAAAGTGAAGGGCAAGAATGAGGAGCGAGTTGTCTGAATGCAGGGTGCATTTCATGACACTTGAAGTAACTCAGCATGTTATTGATAGCGGCGTAGAGTTTAAGATCTAAGTTGAACTATTGCTATTATGGCATAAATCGGGGATCAAAGGTGGAGGAAATAAATAATGTGCTGATCCTGCAACAAACTTACAGTCCTATGGTTAGGGTTACCAGCAGATTATTTTGATGGCCTAGTCGGTACAAAAATAGGCAGTCACCTAAAGCTGTATTTTCAGCACTTATCTGTGCATACTTCGAACAGCAAATATAAATAGAAAGCACTTTTAATTGTGTTCTAGGGCTGCCTCAACGATCCATGACTGATAAATAAAGAGAACAAAGACAGAAAAGTCACATAACGAATGCATAAATACTTTTTTATTTATAAGTCCATTTAGTGTCAAGAGGAGGTCTTTGCAGGCTCTTTAAACAAAACACGGCAGGCATTTTTCTTTTGGCAACTCTACTTTATATTCCTTTTCATGAAATGCATTCTCACATTACAGCAGTAAATGTAAAATACAAATGTAAGGAATAAGCAGAGTGGGGACCCAGGGGGTACTAGAACCAGGAAAAAAATAAAGCCTCGGTAACCAGTTAACAAAGCATGTAAATATGCAAATGGTCTTTAAAGACCTGTGAAAAACACTGGCGGGCCGGAGATAAGACTCCAGACAGCATCTCGAGTTGCACTGCAGCAGCCCGGACTGGGACACAGGACGGGAGAAGAGGAGGGGCTGAAGCCCTTTCTGCCTGGGCAGAAGTGTGGCTGGGAAGGCGCGACCCCCTTTGCATAGCTCCACGGCCCCCCTTGGGGTTGCGCCCCACAGTTTGAAGACCCCTGCTCTAGTGTGTATTTACACCCCGAACACTGACTCCCCGTAGTTTTTTCATTCTCTACACACTCCCTGGGGGGATATTTCAATTTTCTTCCAGACCCGGCGCTAGACAGCACCTCCGCCTCCCCCGATTCTAATCCGCGCGCGCCGAGCACTATTCGACCTTTGCAAACAGCTTTCCTTACTAGACATCTGGCACTCTCACAATCCTACGAAACAAACAGAAACTGTTTGGGAGCGAAGCACTTTTCACTAGCTCCCGTGGGATGCTTATTTGAAACACAATGTTTTCCTGTGTATTAACTTGCACATATATATCAAAAACAGTATATGTCAAAACCAATTGTCCATGTGATTCTTATCAAGAAACCAAAATGACTCTGGTGCTCTTCGATGTCATATGTTTTAATGGTTGTTTTCTTGCTTGAGATTTCTTCTTTTAGTACATTACATCATGTACTGTGATTCCTTTAACATCATAACAGCAATTCATCCCAATGCATTTCGGTATTATATACCTTCGTCAGGGGAATACTGAAAATTGACATGAAACAATGATCAAAACTCTACTCAGGGATTTCTAGGACCCCACCTCGTGTACATGCAAACACTCATATGATTGTAATGTGAAATGCCATCTCTATGCACATGCTGATATCACTGTTATTCCGTGTTTTTAAAAACTATGTCACCTCCAGCTATAACCTAGTGCCCTGTACTACATTACGACCACATGCTGGTCAATAACGTATTCATCATACCTGCTATGGTGCGCCTGAGACAGACTGATGTGTGTACTACTTGTCAGGAACTAACGAAAGAACTGTACACAACTGCAACACAGAGGAGAAAATAATGTAACTGAGTTTACCCCTGTCTTATTCAACCTAAATTGTGCTGAAATGTATATATAACAGCGTACCTTAACCGCTTGCCACCGTGGTCAAAGTTCTGCACTTTCACTGTCACTGTTTGCCTGGTAAATTCGATGTTGCCGCCCCAAAAGGACTATTCTGCCAATAAACGAATGCCAAATTATTAAGTCGCCCTGCTGCACGAAAATCGTGCTGCCTATCTGTAACGCTGCCACTGTTTCTCACCTGGCGTCTCGGCCCTGGCCTGCTCCTATTCCTCTCGTTCGGCGTGAAGACTCTCTTCCGCGTTCTGCCCTCTCTGAAACTAAACCGGCCTGAACATAAACGCCGGACGATCGGCATGAATAATAATGACGGACTAGCGGGGATTCTGGTGTGAGCGCCATCTTAAAGTGGACGCTGATACAAATATTCTACATCAGCTCTTAGTAAGCGCTAAACATAAATGGTGGACTAATAACGGGTGTCATCTTGAAGTGAATAGTGATGCTGCCATTCCAACTGAGCCATTAGTGTGAACTAAACATGTGATTGAATACTTGAAGTTGACACATTCATTTATGATGAACAACAGGTTAGCTCAATTCTGTATAAACATTCTGTGCATGTCATATTATCAGAGATGGTGCATTATCTACATTAAAAACATTGGTCAGATTATGAAAAAACATTATTCAGGATATGGAAAAAACAACAAATAACAATTCAGTACATGCTTATTTACAAAAAACACATGTATTCAATTTTGTCATTGAGCCCACGCGGTTCAAGCGAATTCAAATGGCGGATCCAATATGTTTTTTCATAATCTGACCAATGTTTTTAATGTAGATAATGCACCATCTCTGATAATATGACATGCACAGAATGTTTATACAGAATTGAGCTAACCTGTTGTTCATCATAAATGAATGTGTCAACTTCAAGTATTCAATCACATGTTTAGTTCACACTAATGGCTCAGTTGGAATGGCAGCATCACTATTCACTTCAAGATGACACCCGTTATTAGTCCACCATTTATGTTTAGCGCTTACTAAGAGCTGATGTAGAATATTTGTATCAGCGTCCACTTTAAGATGGCGCTCACACCAGAATCCCCGCTAGTCCGTCATTATTATTCATGCCGATCGTCCGGCGTTTATGTTCAGGCCGGTTTAGTTTCAGAGAGGGCAGAACGCGGAAGAGAGTCTTCACGCCGAACGAGAGGAATAGGAGCAGGCCAGGGCCGAGACGCCAGGTGAGAAACAGTGGCAGCGTTACAGATAGGCAGCACGATTTTCGTGCAGCAGGGCGACTTAATAATTTGGCATTCGTTTATTGGCAGAATAGTCCTTTTGGGGCGGCAACATCGAATTTACCAGGCAAACAGTGACAGTGAAAGTGCAGAACTTTGACCACGGTGGCAAGCGGTTAAGGTACGCTGTTATATATACATTTCAGCACAATTTAGGTTGAATAAGACAGGGGTAAACTCAGTTACATTATTTTCTCCTCTGTGTTGCAGTTGTGTACAGTTCTTTCGTTAGTTCCTGACAAGTAGTACACACATCAGTCTGTCTCAGGCGCACCATAGCAGGTATGATGAATACGTTATTGACCAGCATGTGGTCGTAATGTAGTACAGGGCACTAGGTTATAGCTGGAGGTGACATAGTTTTTAAAAACACGGAATAACAGTGATATCAGCATGTGCATAGAGATGGCATTTCACATTACAATCATATGAGTGTTTGCATGTACACGAGGTGGGGTCCTAGAAATCCCTGAGTAGAGTTTTGATCATTGTTTCATGTCAATTTTCAGTATTCCCCTGACGAAGGTATATAATACCGAAATGCATTGGGATGAATTGCTGTTATGATGTTAAAGGAATCACAGTACATGATGTAATGTACTAAAAGAAGAAATCTCAAGCAAGAAAACAACCATTAAAACATATGACATCGAAGAGCACCAGAGTCATTTTGGTTTCTTGATAAGAATCACATGGACAATTGGTTTTGACATATACTGTTTTTGATATATATGTGCAAGTTAATACACAGGAAAACATTGTGTTTCAAATAAGCATCCCACGGGAGCTAGTGAAAAGTGCTTCGCTCCCAAACAGTTTCTGTTTGTTTCGCATGTTTTGTTCTGACTAGGGCCAGTCAGTTTGAGCGAAAAGCACCACACCATAAGTTGGATTTAGAACACACATTTGGACTAACATTTGGATTATAGTTTACATAGGAGTGCAGAGTGCCACATCTCTTAGTAGTATTCACTCTCACAATCCTACCCATACTAAACACACGCATTATGCTGGCCAGTACAACACTTGGACAAAGATTGAATATTGGTTGATTTTCCTAGTCGTATCCCATTGGTTTCACTCCCGCACAACACTTCCAAGGACATACTCTGACCACTCTCCCGTTCTGCTACACCTTAATGTCCCCCGACCAGACGGGTTTGAGCGGCAATAGCCCTTCTCAAGTCGCGTCCTTCTTGATGGCCTCTTTAATAATGAAGTACGGGAAGCCATTGAATAATACTTCTCCATTCACAATGGTTCAGTGGGCACTTGGGAGGTCCTGTGGGAGGGATTCAAGGTGTACATAAGGGGTGTTTGTATCGCCAAACACACCGGTGTGCTCAAAGACCAGTGCAACACGCTTTCCCGCCTGGAACGCGGCCTGGCAGAGCTTGACACCATCATCGGGCGACCCCCTGATCTGGAGTCAGAAAAGCGACGTCTCACCCTTCTCGCTGACTACAGGGAAACGGCGGATCATGAAATTCTCTTTCTGGGCAAATACCAAACCGCTAGGCGGTACGGCAAAGGGGAAAGGCCAGGGTGTGTGCTATCCCAGATGGTTCGTCCCCCGTATAGTAAGGCCTACATCACAGAACTCTGTTCTACCGCTAACCAAGTACTCTCCACCACTTCAGATATTCACGACAAATTTCTTAACTATTTCAAAGCCCTTTACACTTCCAAAATAGGGAGTGATCCCACAGCCCAAGAAGCCTATTTATCTGAAATTGCGTCAGTGTACCTTGAAAAACACATGCAAGAATTCTTAGCGGAACCAATTTCCGAAGCTGGCATACTTGCGGCCATCGATCCCCTTCGATCCTCCTCTGCCCCTCGGTTGGATGACTTCATGGAAGATTTCTACAAAAACTACAAAGATCTTTTGGCACCTCAACTCATTGAGGTGTACCCAGAGGCCCTAGAAAAACAGATCCTCCCCAAGACTCTGTTCAAGGCTTCATTATTCTCCTCCCTATACCGGGCAAGTACCTGCGTCTATGTGGGTCATTCAGACCTCTATCTTTATTAAATCTGGACTATAAATTCCTGGCCAAAGTTATCGCCATGCGCTTGTCTCAATTAATGGAATTCATAATCTTCCCAGCTCAATCCGGTTTTCTTCCCCACAGATCTACGTCGTTCAATCTTCGGACTCTCTTCTCTGTCCTTCATAGAATCAACCCAGATACCCCGGCTGCATTCATTCTACTTGACACAGAGAAGGCATTTGACTCCCTGGAGTGGCCTTTTTTTGTGTCCGTCATGCGCCGTATGGGAATGTCGATGGGTTTCATTGCTACCACTGCATTGCTCTACAGCCACCCTGCAGCGTGACTCCAACTAAACGGTACGCTCTCCCGACTCTTCTTGCTATCTCGAGGTAAGCGGTAGGGCTGCCCACTTTCACCTCTGCTATTCATCCTGGCTATGGATCCTCTAATTCGCCATCTTAAAAAAAATAACATTTTAAACGAGACCTACAATTCAACACAGGCCCTCTTCTAGTTTTGCTTTTTGCAGACGACACTGTTCTTTAAGTGGGAGAGCCTCAGACCAATCTAGAGCCTCTCATACAAGAAATAATCCACTTTGGTCGGTATTCGGGTCTCGGCATTAACTGGCATAAGTCGGTGATTTTCCCCTTAACCTCCAGCACCAAGCCATGGGAGTGTGAATTTCCTCTGGAACGGTGTTCGGATTTCATTAAATATCTAGGCATTCACATCCAGCTGGACACATAGCTCAACTACGGACACACTGAAGGAGATCGACATAATTATTGAAGAATGCTGCAATAATCATGAGAAGCTTTTTGGAAGTGTTGCAGCGGGAACTGAACTGGGGCAGAGAGACTTACTTGTGGTGTCCCGGGCATTGTTGTGCAGCATCCGCTGCAGTTGCGAGGGGAACAGCAGATCTCCCAACTTCCTGGCCATGAGGAGAACGGCCCAACGCCAACTACAGTTCCCCTGAAGCACTGCGTACCGGCTCTTGCGTCCCCGTGCCAGGGGGCGCGATAAGAGCGCAGCGGCCCTGCAGCAGCGCGGACACAGTGGAAACTGAACTGGGGCAGAGAGACTTACTTGAAGTGTCCCGGGCATTGTTGTGCAGCCTCCGCTGCAGCCGTGAGGGGAATGGCAGATCTCCTGACTTCCTGGCCGTGAGGGGACCGGCCCAACGTCAACTACAGTTCCCAGGGGGCACTGCGTATCCGTTCTTGCATCACCGCGCCGGGGGAGCAATAAGAGCGCAGTGGCCTTCCCGCAGCGGGGGACGGAGCAGAAACTGAACTGGGGCAGAGAGACTTACTTGAGGTGTCCCAGGCATTGTTGTGTAGCCTCCGCTGCAGCAGTGAGGGGAACAGCAGATCTCCCGACTTCCTGGCCGTGAGGGGAATGGCCCAATGTCAACTACAGTTCCTAGGGGGCACTGCGTACCGGCTCTTGCGTCACAGCGTCGAAGAGCGCAGGACGCACGTGGGCGTGCCCGGGCCAAGGGCGGGACCATCTGCGCCCGTCCGTGCCAGACCGTGGCAGGGCAGGGCCACCCCATTTGGCCTCAGGAAATTGTACCCGGGTTGCTATATTTTGGCCCTGGAATCGGGCACTGTTTGGAAATAATCCCCAGAATCAACTAAGTGACAACCTAACTATTACCATCCACTACCCTAGGGTACTATAAGACAGTGAGACAATTAATGTACATTATCTCCTCAAAGTGGCAGTGGGAACGTCCTCTTTTACAAGACTGTGTTCTGATTAGCACGAGTTGATTGGTTCTCTTTGTAATCTTGATTTTGTAGGTCTTATTGTAGGCATCTAACTTGTGTATAACCGTGCCCAGCCTTTCTGTAGTCCCGACACTGTGGGCCCATTACCTGCACCTTGTATATTTTGCACATCTAAGCACCTTCAGCTCTTTACTAATAGTAATTTTAATTGATCTTGGGCCTTTGGTCCAAGCGTTTGAACTCTGCACTTTGTTTAAATATATTTTTTAGCATTTTAGTTTTTATCTTGTTGATTACTTGTCTTATGTGGCTAGGTTTATAGCAACTTTGTGTATTGCAGAAAACCAACTGGACCTTAGCCCGTTGAATTTGTCCGACATAATATTTTCATTTAGAATGTCGAAACGAAACAGCAAAAAAAAACTAAAACTCCCAAAACTGTTGTTGACCCCTCTTGTTCTACTATTGATTCCTACTTAGTAAGGGTAGTTAGCGCCATTAATGTAGAAATAGATAGGGCAGAGCGCCGCCTATCATTAGGTGTAGGTACGGTGATAGGAGAATTAGCTGGGTTGGAAGAAGAGCTGGCCCTAAGCAATGAACTAGAAACAATCCCTCCAGCTAACACAGGGACCCCTGATCTAGACCCAGATCAATCTCGCGCACCCGAGGCTCTATTAGTTCAATCTCATAGCGACCCACCTACAACGAAAAAGAAAAGGAGTTGTAGGAAAAGTCAACTAAAAGCAGGGATTACTAATAAAAATAATAAAAAAGGGCCACCATTAAATACTGCTGTTAAACCATTGGAGAAACCCTCTGTCCCAGGGCATCTGTCTGATGAGCAAACACATGACCTTGTAACACTTTTAACACAAAAACTAGAAATAACCATTAAACCATTATATGATAAGTTAGACATACTTAATAGAGAAGTTGTAAAACTGAGCAACTTGTTTAGACATATTAGTAAAGACCCTCAGGAAATTGTGAATGGGTCACAGGTGGGTCAGTATGAGCACCCTAAGCAAGGTATAAATACTGCTACTACTTCAATTAATACCTTCAGCAACACTGGCATGAATAATAAGGAATTTGAGGGCCGAGGTCCTAACTCCCCAGCATCTAAAACTGGTGCCAATAACATTCCACTAGGCCTCAGACAGGACGTGATAAATGCATGTATAGAGACAACTAAAACCCCTATCACGCCAAGGAAGAGCGAGGAATTGGAGGAAAGTACACGTATGTCAATTAATCTTCCACCCGAATGCTGCCCTTATGTGGCAGTTTTGGTGAACGTGCCTCAATTAGAGCCTGGCAAAAAGGAAACACATGACTCTTTAAAAAACAAAGTGGTGTACTGGCTTAAGCAAAATTGTGGCTTCCCTGCGAATCATGCCGAACAGATACTCTTGACGAGAAGAGTGAACTGGATCGGGCCCTTAAGGAAATCATTGTATGGTGACTGTGTTATCATTAATTTTAGGAATTCTAACTGGGGCAGGAACTCTCTTGAAAAAAGCGGCTACATCTCCGCATAGTGTTTCCAATGTATCACTTCTGGCTTTAGGGTTCTTTTATAGACATTTAGGGCCCTCACTCAATAAGGAAGGGTAATGGGAGCAGCGTAGAATTAATCCAGTAGTGTTGCCTCAGTCGTATTGTGGATTACCCACATTTAATAGATTTTCACCACTTAGCACACTTGATACCAACGATTGACAGGGCACTGTCCGTCTACCCGCTGTGGAATCTGAAGAAAACAGGTCCACGGATGTTGTACTGTCTCGCAGGCAGTCAACGTAATATGAATATGTCCGTGCCCAATATAATTATACCCAGGGTTCTATCTAGGGATATGAATCTGTCCGCATTAAACACTTTAAATAAGGAGACAGACGCCAGTATAGGGGTGCACCCAGTTGAAGATAGAGGGCAAGTAATAGAAGAGGCCATAGAACCACTGATACTGCCTCTCCGCCTGGGAGTGGTCAGTTTTTAATAAAGGACCAATCCACTGAAACTACAGGAATCTCTTCAGCCAGTGGCTACACCATTGCCACCTGGAATATAGCAGGATTGGCTAATAAAAAGGATACGCTGGGCTGGATGGACTTTGTTAATAGGCACAATATAATTTGCCTACAGGAAATGTGGAGTACTGATCATGTACATTTTGAAGGATTTGCCTCTTATGGTATACCATTAATCCCTTCCAAGTCTGGAAGAGCAAAGGGTGGGTTACTAATCCTTTTGAAAAATACTCTCCCTCTAAAAATATATAGGGCTGTTAATGTAGGGCACCACTCACTGATACTGTGGTTATACCATAAAGACGGTTGGGATGTTTTACTGATACATTTTTATAACAATATATTTGATTCTACCCGTCACAAAATAGTCACCAAATTAGAGACAGAGGTAGATAATTTGACTATGGCAAATAATAAAAAATGTACAATTATCTGAGTCGGAGATTTTAACATCCCAACTTGTACTCTTTCCAAGACCAAAGTTTGCGGGTTTAGTAGCAATGAAGGGGATATCTGTATCCATTTCCCACATAACAGCTATGGAGATTCTTTAAACATCGTCTTGGCAAAATTTTACCTTGACGTCATGCAAAGTACGCAGGGATGGAAATACCAGCTTTCATAGGAAGAAACGCAACTAGTATTATTGACCATGTAATAGTTTCTGCTAGTATTGTGCCCTTATGTTCTACCCCATGGATTGATGAAATGCTATTGAGTGACCATAATTGTATTATTATGCCATTACTTGTGTGGGGGAACAAAATACCAATAGAACAAATGGTTATTAATAATATTGCCCCATGCAGACCAAATGGCACAAGAATTAGGTGGAAAGGTGTTAATTCAGCTAAAACACTTAAACATATTATTTTTGAATGTGGTAATGAGATCTATGATAGTTTAGAAATTGAGGTCGAATCAGACAGGATACTAAGTAATTTCTCCAAAATCAATGACACCATCAACAAAACATTTACTGCACCTCCACATAGGAAATATATGCGGAATAGAGGCTGGTTCAACCACTCTTGCACCGATTCATTGAACCAACTGACACAAGCATTGTCCAGTAGACCTAGGGATAAGGTGTTCATCCAAAAATTAAGACTAGAATATAATCTAAATTTAAAATGGAGGAAAAGGGAACTCCAAGAGGAGGCTTGGGATAACCTCGCCCTGGCCGCGGATACTTCTAATAATAGATTGTTCTGGGAAACAGTCAATTCGACATTTCTTAAAAATGAATCATACCCAGAACTTTTATGCCACGTCAGTAGTGAGGAATGGGTGGCACATTTCTCTAGTATATTCAATCCATGCGATCGCAACCTTTAGAGCCCTACCAATCTAAGCAAATGGCCAACTATCCCGCTAAACATCACTTTGGACGAGGTAGAGTTAGGTATTAGAAGTAGTAAAGGGGGAAAAGCGCTGGGCCCGGATGGGGTACCCATAGATATATATAAAACTGTGTTGGATTTGTGGAGCCCCATTCTGCCCAGGGTGTTTAAGGCGGCAGTAACTGAAGGAGCTCCTAGTACCTGGGGTGATTTCATTATTATCCCTATTTTTAAAAAGGGGAACAAATCAGAAGCCAGGAACTATAGGCTGATTTCCCTATTGGATTCATCAGTCAAGGTTGTAAGTAGGGTTTTATTAGTAAGACTGGAAGAGTGGGTTGCAGAAAATGGGAAACTGACACAGGTACAATATGGTTTTAGAAAGGGGCTGGGCACGATTGAACAATGTATTAACTTGGAACTTTTAATTGGTAAATATACTTGTGCAAAACAAGGACTGCTTTTTTATGTTTTGCTGATCTTAGCAGTGCCTTTGACCTTGTGGGCCACAAAACACTTTGGCAAGTTCTACTTAATCTTGGAGCCCCAGAGCCCATCATTTACTTTTTAGCTAGTCTATATGAAAAACTAACAACCAGAGTACGGTATGGCCAAAGGGGGGAGTGTACACCCAATTTTAATGTAAAACGTGGTATCCGCCACGGCTGCGTCCTAGCACCTTTGCTTTTTAACTTATTTATAAATGAAGTCGACGCAGTTCTCAAAATGATACAGGCGGACGCCCCCAAGCTGAGGGCCAGGAAGTACCAGTTCTGCTTTATGCGGATTATACAGTGCTTTTATCCAGAACCCCAATAGGCCTCCAGCTGTTCATTGATGGGTTTGCAAATTTTATTAATGAAAGAAAGCTATTGATTAACAAGGCTACAACCTATACAATGGTCTGTGGTCCCAAACCCAGGAATGTGAAATCCTTCTTTATAGATGGAAAGAAAATAGAGAACATTGATACCTTCTGTTATTTGGGATTATCCTTTGCTGGTGATGGCAAATGGGTGCATGAAATGTCAAATGTTTGGGCTAAAATGACAAAAAGTACGTATGGGGTTTTTAGGTTTGCATCTAAACTGGGGGATCATCGCATCAAAGATATGTTTGATATTTACAAAGCTAGATGCACAACAACTGCATTATATGGCGCAGGAGTTTAGGGTCACCAGTCTAGCCAAGATTTGCAAATAGAGGAGAATTCCTTCTTAAAAAAGCTTTAATGTCTGCCTGCCTCTGCATCATCTGAATTGATTCAGTGTGAGGTAGGGCTCAACCATTTGTCAGACTTGATTGCACTTAGACCCCTACTACTGTGGAGGTCAATATGGGCAAAGGAGGATACTATATTTACTAAAACATTAATTAAGGATTGCCGGCGACTGGCCAATCGCCTTAAGATCCCCTGGCTTAAATATATAGCTACGGTATATAGAGATTTATTTAATATGCCGATCCTGGAAAACCCAAATTATGTAACAGGATTGGCTAAACAGAAGATAAAGAATACTTTCTTGCACTACAAGAAGGAGTATAGGCTGAGAATTGTAGAGATGCAACCCACATATCAGCTTTACCATCAGCATATAGAGATTGATGGCTTTCAAGGCTATTTAACATTAGTTACGAGATCATCACATCGCTTTGTTTTAACAAGGATAAGACTTGGCCTTGCCCATCACTTAGGGGTCGATTGCGACCTCGGTCGGTCTGCCCTCCGAGACGTTTCAGTAGCCCTTACCTTACGGCTGAACCAAACCAGGAACGGGACCGTCCGGGCAAGGAAGTACGATGTGGAAAAGAGCCAAATATCCGACTGATCCGCACGCTCCGACTCCATCATCTATTTCCGTCCGAACCCGACCCGGAAACACTCAATTTGCACCACACCGCAAGCTAAATACTGCTACTTCCGGCCGGTCAAGTACGATGCGCAGTTCCTACGTTCCGGAGGGGTCGCTGCGTACGGCATGTCACAGAACCCGGAAGAGCTGCATATCAACTCCGATTCGCGCCATTGACCCATTCCACGGATTCGAAACCGAGCATCCAGCATCGGACCGATACGGGGCATGAATCCAATCGCGCAGGTCATACTAGTCCTGTACATATATGAATGGATCAGGAACAGACACAGACGGCGCAGACAGTAAGTCCGACACCAACCCCACAAACAAATCCAGGGGGTCCAGACCCTGCCCACCATTACTACGCCTCCTTTGGGAACCCATGGCCACCCCCACCCATAGGGACATGTTACCCACCACCACTGCCACCCCACCCATATGTGTTATGTTGCCTACCACTGATGCCACTCCACCCATATGTGTTATGTTGCCTATCACTGATGCCACCCCACCCATAGGGGCATGTTGTGTATCCCCACTGCCTCACCCACCCATATGTGTTATGTTGCCTACCACTGATGCCACCCCACCCATAGGGGCATGTTGTGTATCCCCACTGCCTCACCCACCCATATGTGTTATGTTGCCTACCACTGATGCCACCCCACCCATATGTGTTATGTTGCCTATCACTGATGCCACCCCACCCATAGGGACATGTTACCCACCACCACTGCCACCCCACCCATATGTGTTATGTTGCCTACCACTGATGCCACCCCACCCATATGTGTTATGTTGCCTAGCACTGATGCCACCCCACCCATAGGGGCATGTTGTGTATCCCCACTGCCTCACCCACCCATATGTGTTATGGTGCCTACCATTGATGCCACCTCACCCATATGTGTAACGTTGCCTTCAACTGATACCACCCTACCCATAGGGGCATGTTGCCTTACCCACCCATATGTGTTATGTTGCCTACCACTGATGCCACCCCACCCATATGTGGTATGTTCCATATCACTGATGCCACCCCACCCATAGTGGCATGTTACCTACCACCACTGCCATCCCACCCATATGTGTTATGTTGCCTACCACTGATGCCATCCCACCCATATGTGTTATGTTGCCTTCAACTGATGCCACCCTACCCATAGGGGCATGTTGTGTATCCCCCACCCACCCATATGTGTTACGTTGCCTACCACTGATGCCACCCCACCCATAGGGGCATGTTTTCTATCCCCACTGCCTCACTCACCCATATGTGTTATGTTGCCTACCACTGAAGCCACCCCACCCATATGTGTTATGTTGCCTTCAACTGATGCCGCTTTACCCATAGGGGCATGTTGTGTATCCCCCACCCACCCATAAGTATTATGTTGCCTACCACTGATTGTAAATTGTAAATTGATACTTGCATAGCGCACTACTCACCCGAAAGGGTCTCAAGGCGCTTGTACGAATACCGCTGTGTAACCCATCCTGGCTTTCCCTGTGAGGCGTCCACTCCTAGGCACCCCCAAGGTGGAGGCCAGGCATCTTTAGCGTTGTGGGGGCTGTTGTGGAGATTAAGCAAGCTATTGCCCAGAGTTGCAGAGTGGGACTCCATGATTGGAATAGGCACCGAGGCGAGAATGATCAGGTCCGTGGAATTTTTCAGCCCAAGACCTGCCGAGGCGGGGAATTGAGCCCTGGTCCCGGGCTAGACCTCTGCATCAGGGTCTGCCACTCTAACCATTGAGCCACACTTCTCCACATCCCACCCCACCCATCGGGGCATGTGTATCCCCACTGCCTCGCTCACCCATATGTGTTAAGGTGCCTACCACTGATGCCACCCCACCCATATGTGTTATGTTGCCTACCACTGATGCCACCTCACCCATATGTGTTATGTTGCCAATCACTGATGCCACCCCACCCATAGGGGCATGTTTTGTATCCCCACTGCCTCACCCACCCATATGTGTTATGTTGCCTACCACTGATGCCACCCCACCCATATGTGTTGTGTTGCCTATCACTGATGCCACCCCACCCATAGGGAAGATGATGTGACACACATCCATCAAACATCAGTCACAGGCATGTCAGCAAAATACATTTCACAACAACATCATACCAACAGTGTGTAGTGCCTGACAAATAGCCCCAACAGTGATCTTAAATCATGACACACAAACTAACTACCATCACATGTGTGAAGTAAACCAGAGTGTGGGCTACACAAGTCAAGCTATGAAATAGCACTGGGCCAATGTGTGAAAACACCCCATAGGGTGTACATGCAATGTAAAATGTGTGAACACAAAGTGCAGCTAAAGTTGAGCATTTTGGCAAAGGGTGAAAATCAAATTTGGAAAAGGGGGTGGTGATGGACAGAGTTTCTGAATGATGCAGAATACTCCTACCCAGTCAAGAGATCAGGTCTTAATCCATCACCGTTTTTTAGCTCACTGCACCATCCCAGTTCAGAACCTGGCTACATGCAAATTAGTCTGTCCCTGTCCCAGTGCATCATGGGAACAGAGCAAACCAAACTACCAAGCCAATTCTTACACTGGGAAGGAAACAAGCTTCAGGGGACCGTTTCTGGCATTTCAGCCGTCGTCGGCCCGGCTTGCTTGAATCCTGATGGTGCAATGAGCAAGGGACTCACGTCTGAGTATACCCTCCCACACTAAGGGGTCGATTAGGATCGCGGACGGAAACGTGTTCCGTCCGCCGAGGAAGGTGGCAAGATACTCCGGACCTGTCCGCGGAAAAACCGCAATAGCGATTAGGATCAAATCTGATAGAAACGCCGATCGCGGCGGACGGAGCACAACAATCTCCGTCCGCGGCGGTCGAAGTACACCTGAGGCGGCGGCAGGCGGACGGAACCTAAATAACACCGACCGCCGCATACGCACATGACCAGGATAACAACAACCTCCCCCGCGATACCTGCGTAGTGTCCGTGTCCGCAATTAGGATACCTCCGCAAGTACCCCGGTAGCCACCGCGATCCACGTCCGCGGCGGTACCAATGCTACGAGAAACCGTGCACCACAGCGGAAGTCCAACATCCCTACAGTCAAACCAATGCCATACATTGCGACAGAATTCATCACCAAACACAGGAAAATGAACGACCACCCACCTGACACATCTAAACCAAACACAAGACACAATGACCCACCCCCAAGAACCGCATAAACCACACCTGCCAACACACCCACCTATCACCTGACTGCCAATCAACATTCACACAGGGCCAACACACAGACTATAAATTAACTCCCACCCACTCCAGAAACCCTCTGCATCACAGCATAGCTGCTAGCAGGGGACACCACTTAGCCAACAGCATAAAACAGATATCATACACATAACCCACACCCAAACACACCCTGTACACAAATACCCACCACACCATCCCCAAACACCACACACCAGCACCTCCTAATTCACACAAACACACACCCCGAGCACCATGGCACCCAAGAAAAACCCTAAATTCACCGACACCGAGCTAAGGGTTATGGTCGATGAGATTATTCATGTCGAACCCCACATATTTGGGGCCCTAGTGCAGCAGACCAGCATAGCTAGGAAGAACAGCCTGTGGGACTGGATCGTCACCAGGGTCAATGCCTCCGGGACCGTCCCGAGGACGAAGCAGGAAATTCAGAGGCGGTGGCACGACCTCAAGACCCGGGTGAAATCCATCAGAGCCAAGAACTTTCTCCGGGCCAACCACACAGGCGGTGGAACCCCCCTGGAGCCCCTACCGTACACCGAGTGGGAGGAGAAGGTGCTGACCATCCTGCACCCTGAGACCCTTGATGGACTTGATGAGGGAGAAGAGGCTGGTAAGTACCAACCAAGCACCACAAACACAACAACACGGTGTGCCTCACACAACTCTGAAGACACATCTCCCAGACCCCAAGCCATGCATGCAGTCCACATACTCACCAACGTCTAAACCACTCCTACAGGCCCCCATGTCCATAGAGAGGGTGGTGGTGGTGGGTGGGGTGTGTGAGGGGACGGAACTACAACTCCCAACAGGCCCCCATGTCCTAAGAGAGGGTGGTGGTGGTGGGTGGGGTGTGTGAGGGGACGGAACTACAACTCCCAACAGGCCCCCATGTCCATAGAGAGGGTGGTGGTGGTGGTGGGTGAGGTGTGTGAGGGGACGGAACTACAACTCCCAACAGGCCCCCATGTCCATAGAGAGGGTGGTGGTGGTGGGTGGGGTGTGTGAGGGGACGGAACTACAACTCACAACAGGCCCCCATGTCCTAAGAGAGGGTGGTGGTGGTAGGTGGGGTGTGTGAGGGGACGGAACTACAACTCCCAACAGGCCCCCATGTCCATAGAGAGGGTGGTGGTGGTGGGTGGGGTGTGTGAGGGGACGGAACTACAACTCCCAACAGGCCCCCATGTCCATAGAGAGGGTGGTGGTGGTGGGTGGGGTGTGTGAGGGGACGGAACTACAACTCACAACAGGCCCTCATGTCCATAGAGAGGGTGGTGGTGGTGGGTGGGGTGTGTGAGGGGACGGAACTACAACTCCCAACAGGCCCCCATGTCCTAAGAGAGGGTGGTGGAGGTGGGTGGGGTGTGTGAGGGGACGGAACTACAACTCCCAACAGGCCCCCATGTCCATAGAGAGGGTGGTGGTGGTGGGTGGGGTGTGTGAGGGGACGGAACTACAACTCCCAACAGGCCCCCATGTCCATAGAGAGGGTGGTGATGGTGGGTGGGGTGTGTGAGGGGACGGAACTACAACTCCCAACAGGCCCCCATGTCCTAAGAGAGGGTGGTGGTGGTGGGTGGGGTGTGTGAGGGGACGGAAATACAACTCCCAACAGGCCCCCATGTCCATGGAGAGGGTGGTGGTGGTGGGTGGGGTGTGTGAGGGGACGGAACTACAACTCCCAACAGGCCCCCATGTCCATAGAGAGGGTGGTGGTGGTGGGTGGGGTGTGTGAGGGGACGGAACTACAACTCACAACAGGACCCCATGTCCATAGAGAGGGTGGTGGTGGTGGGTGGGGTGTGTGAGGGGACGGAACTACAACTCCCAACAGGCCCCCATGTCCATAGAGAGGGTGGTGGTGGTGGGTGGGGTGTGTGAGGGGACGGAACTACAACTCCCAACAAGCCCCAATGTCCATAGAGAGGGTGGTGGTGGTGGGTGGGGTGTGTGAGGGGACGGAACTACAACTCCCAACAGGCCCCCATGTCCTAAGAGAGGGTGGTGGTGGTGGGTGGGGTGTGTGAGGGGACGGAACTACAACTCCCAACAGGCCCCCATGTCCTAAGAGAGGGTGGTGGTGGTGGGTGGGGTGTGTGAGGGGACGGAACTACAACTCACAACAGGCCCACATGTCCATAGAGAGGGTGGTGGTGGTGGTGGGTGGGGTGTGTGCCATTGCCGACTGAATGTCAAATATAAATAAATGTACACGTAATGGCCACATGACTCATCCTCACATTTTTGTTTTGCAGGGGATCCTAATCTGACAGCTGCAATAAACACCAGGCCTCCAGCCTCCCCACACTCAGAAGTTTCAGGGGACGATTGGCCAGCCACCTCCGGGGCTGAGGATGGTGCCGGCTCAAGCAGCCAGCCAGGGACATCTGGCTCCCAGGTCACACCTGCACCAACAACTACTACGGCCTCTGGCATTACCACAACACCGGCTACTGTGACCTGCACAGCTACCTCCAGCACCACCTCCACCACCACTACTACCACCACTTCTGCCCCTGCCACCCTGCCCAACCCACCGCCCAACGCTGGGCCAGCGCCATCCCAGCCACGCAGGGAGAGTGTGAGGCAAACCACAAATGCAAGGCCAGATCCTGCAGGGAGGAGCACAGCAGAAAGAAGGCATGATGAAACTACACCCAATGCCATGCAACAGTGTCTAGAAGCACTAGCCAGGGTGGAGGAAAACTATCTACGTGGCCAGGCACAGGCAGACCGGGCCCACCAGGACTTTGTTGACAACACAGCGATGTTGGGGGCCATCGAGAGGTGGCTTGGCCAACTCGTGGACATTTTTAGCACGAGGATATCCGCCAACACCACCCTCCCCACACCCCCTCAAACAACCCCACCGCCAACAACACCGCCACCGCCACCTGCGCCCCTGGCGTCGGATGTGGCACCTGATCAGCCAGCGCCCCCAGCTGACTCCGTCCCGACACAAAGACGGAGGGGCCGTCCGAGGCTGGAAGGGGGCGAGAGCAGTGTCGAAGCTCCTGCCACATGCTCCAAGAGGAGCCGACAATGACTCTTTTGAGTACCTGAGTCTGCCATTCACCCTGCCAACTATCCGGTCCCACCTGGCACAGGCCTGCTGCACTAGGCAGACACCACCCTATGTGGTGTCTGCACGGACATCTCATCTGCCATAACCTTTGACTCTCACTCCCCCACCCCTTCACTCATTTGTAAATATGCACCTACACCTATGCACAATCTGTAAATAAATAACACTTACTCACTCAATGATGTGTTGCCTCCATGTTTATTCACATGATTGCATCAGAAACAGACGTAACCAGGTTCAGGGATCCAACTGGTACAGAATCATGCCGCAAGGGAGTTACCTAGGGAAACATAGAAAACGCAAACACACGTTAGGAAACACCATCACACTCATCCCAACGCACTGCAGTGCAACTTTCAACAAACCACACACATCACTACAGGAATGGATGAGACTACACACATAATGGAGAAGTGCATGTACTCATAAATGAAGAGACACACACACATGCATACATCACATAACAAAACACATAGATGATGCCCAACACATGACACAAAAGCAGCAAACCTACACAGGGCATACACAAGCAGCACAAGAGGGGCACACTCACAATCAAGGGAAGTAGCGTTCAATGAGCTGGCGCCTCTGGTCCACACCTTTCTCCTCACCACTATCCTCATCAGTCGACATGGGTGGGTCGGGAGGGCGAGGAACTTGCTGTTCATCTGGGTCCAAGAGCAGTTCAATGTTATTGCGCACAGCCAGGTTGTGGAGCATGCAGCAGGCAATCACAATCTTGCATACTTTGCCTGGTGAGTAAGGCAGGGCCCCTCCAGTCTTATCCAGGCACCGAAACCTAGACTTAAGCAGGCCAAATGTTCGTTCCACCACTCGAGGTGTCCTTCCATGGGCATCATTGTATCGCATTTCTCCCGCTGTAGTGGGATTGCGTATTGGACTCAGAAGCCAAGGCCTGTTTGGGTAAGCCGAGTCGCCAGTGTTTGTGGAAATTAGAGAGAGAGAGAAACATCACTACCTGAACATGTGGGCACACCAAGCCACACAGATATCACTCCTGTCACCACAGCATACTCACCAACAAGCCACGCTTGTGCCGGACGCAGATTTGCCATCAGTTGGGGGACAATGCTGCTCCGCATGATGTGGGCGTCATGTGCAGAGCCAGGAAATCTTGCACACACATGTGAGATTATGTTGTCGGCCTGGCACACCACCTGCACGTTTAGGGAATGGAAGTGCTTCCGATTCCTAAACACCTGCTCACGTGCCCGTGGTGGAATGATCGCAATATGCGTGCCATCAATGGAACCCACAACGTGTGGTATGCGACCCAGTGCATAGAAGTCTGCTTTGACCGCTGCCAACTCTGCCGCCTGTGGAAAATGTATGTAGTCATTCTTGTACAGCATCATGGCTGTCAGTACATCCCGAAGTACCGTGCTGAACATGGCCTGTGACATTCCCCCGGCATGTCCAACAGTGTACTGAAATGTGCCTGTTGCAAAAAAATGGAGTGCCGCCATCACCTTTTGGGTGGGTGAAATGGAGCCTGGATAGGTTCTTCGCGGCTGCAGGTGAGGAGACAATTGGTTCACAAGCTCCAGCAATCGACGTCGATCAAGCCTGAATTTCCTGATCACCTCCTTGTCCACCATATCCTCAAGCACAGTGTATGGGCGATGGACATTTTGAGCCCTCCTGTGTGGGAGTAAATGGAATGGAAGTAAATTCACATACAACGCATGTCTGTGCAACTCACTCACATGTCATCGCACTCTATCCAACATGTAATAGGCAGTGTTCAATTAGCATATGTGTGACATCTCTGATTGTCACAACAACATGGATTGACGTAGCAACAATGTGCACCCACTAGCTACATGATGTGTTGCAACATGTGCAATGCACTTTGTCTCACCTCAACATTACTGCCAACAAGACATGTGACATGACCCACATGTGTAGGCGCAACATGACATACACACATGCAAGTGCATGCACACAAACAAAAATATACACACACCATTTCTTGATGCACCAATGGCAACACCAATAATGGTGACCAAACGGACATCACATGCATGGTGACCCAATAGGCAACACGCATGCACTGAACACAAGTGCACCCCCACCATAGTCAATATCACACATATACCAGTCACAGACAACTGAATCACAATGTGGCAATACATCCGGGATCTACTGTGTAGATGTGAGGTACGATAAACTTGTGTATGGAAATAACCGATGTCGACATGCACATGTGATGGACATTTGTGGCACACCGATGGGCATGGTATGGACACACATGGGATAGAGCATGAAGTGTGGAGTCACGCAATCACGCACACAACCGTCATCATGCAGCTGCAGACAATGAAACAAGGTGCATCGTCAGCTGACATGCAATCATTGACCCCGCCATGGCGGTGCACTGCTTCCGCTGTTTACGTCTGGCCATACGCGGCCCGCGTTCAACATTCCCATTGTCTGCATGTGCACAGACCGTCATGCTCACACACCGGCAAGTGCATGTGCTAGACACCGGGACGGATGCATCATTTGCAACAAAGTTCTAACAGTGGCGCCACCATGGCGGGGCACGTATTCGGCCGGGGAGGTGCAGGCCAAAACATCCATAAGCTGATGTCAATGCACATGGCAGTTCATGACCCCCCTTACAGTGACATTGCATCAGCCAGCCTACACCGGCCAGCCCAGCCCTGCCCATGACCGCCGTGCCGGCCATGCCAGCTACCGCCGTTTCAGGCCCCCTCCACTACCGCCGTGCCAGGCCCTGCCCATGACCGCCGTGCCGGCCATGCCAACTACCGCCGTTTCAGGCCCCCTCCACTACCGCCGTTTCAGGCCCCCTCCACTACCACCGTGCCAGGCCCTGCCCATGACCGCCGTGCCAGCCATGCCAACTACCGCCGTTTCAGGCCCCCTCCACTACCGCCGTGCCAGGCCCTGCCCATGACCGCCGTGCCGGCCATGCCAACTACCGCCGTTTCAGGCCCCCTCCACTACCGCCGTGCCAGGCCCAGCCCATGACCGCCGTGCCAGGCCCGCCAGGGCACGACGGTAGTGGAGGGGGCCTGAAACGGTGGTAGTTGGCATGGCCGGCACGGCGGTCCTCACGGCGGTAGTGGAGGGGGCCTGAAACGGCGGTAGTTGGCATGGCCGGCACGGCGGTCATGGGCAGGGCTGGGCCGGCCGGTATAGGCTGGCTGATGCAATGTCACTGTTAGGGGGGTCATGAACTGCCATGTGCATTGACATCAGCTTATGGATGTTTTGGCCTGCACCTCCCCCGCCGAATACGTGCCCCGCCATGGTGGCGCCACTGTTAGAACTTTGTTGCAAATGATGCATCCGTCCCAGTGTCTAGCACATGCACTTGCCGGTGTGTGAGCGTGACGGTCTGTGCACGTGCAGCCAATGGGAGGTGTTGACATGGGCCACGGTTGCCCAATAGTAAGTACTGTATGCTGTTCACCGCAACACCAGGGTCAATCATTGGCCCAATTCCAAACACGCTTCCACGGCTGACCAATGGCTGGCGCCGTATGCCACTGACATGGCCACAGGGCCCTATATATGTGTGATGTGCAAAAGCATACCTTCTACGATGACCACCGACTGCTGCCTGTGACCATCACCTCCACCTGCTGCTGCGGAGCTGACCACCGACTGCTGCCTGTGACCATCACCTCCACCTGCTGCTGCGGAGCTGACCACCGACTGCTGCCTGTGACCATCACCTCCACCTGCTGCTGCGGAGCTGACCACCGACTGCTGCCTGTGACCATCACCTCCACCTGCTTCTGCGGAGCTGACCACCGACTGCCGCTCTAGTGCCATACTCCGTGACCTTGGCATGTCGAGACTCAAAGAGATCCGGTCTCGTCCCTTCACCGCCGCGGAGCTTGATGTCCTCATGGACGCTGTGCTCCGCAACTACGGACGCCTGTACGGCGCACCCGGACAGGTGGTAAGTGCAGTGGGGGATAAGTTGTTGTGCATGAGGTGTCATATGACACCTGGGCTCTGGAAACTTGGCGGTGTGATGTGTGACCAACAAAACATTCGAAATGTGCATGGCTGCAGAGAGAAATGTGATGCCCCTATCTGTGTGACTGGCCAACTGTCCACTGACTTCCACCCTTTTGTCTCCCATCATGGTAGGTCAAGCTGCACCTTCGCAAGGACGTGTGGAGGAGCATTGCACGTGATGTACGAGCAGCGGGGGTGTCCAATAGACGACATACACACTGCCACAAACGCTGGGACGACATTTCCAGACTAAGCAAGAATGTAGCGGAAGTGACACTAGGGATGATTCCAAGGACGGCACGTCTGGCCCGACGCTCAATGACCCCTCCCATGCACCGTATCATAGCTGTGACGCATCCTGACCTGTCCGAGCGGTTGCGTGTGGATGAACAGCAACGTGGCGGTAAGCATACTGTCAGTGTATGTTGCTTGTGAGTGCAATGCATGTATTGTTGCCCACACACATTAGGGACTTCCGTCGATCGTGAGGCTCGTTCCAATGGCATGTTGGTGACATTGGCGCAGTAAAATTTCACTTCCCGATGCGGCATGTTGAGACGCCACCCGCTAAGCGGTTCAGTTTTCATGCACATGCTGTAGTGCTCTGTCACCCCTTGGCAACACTTGTGTGCAGATGTAGTTCCTCATGCCCAGTGTGCATGCTGTACATGTATTACGGCCAACGCCACTTAATTCCTGTGAGGATGACTGGTTGGGGTGGGCCATGTGCAGGTTGGGGGATCGATGGACATTGTCATCAGTGGCTTTAGGAATTCCGTAGCAGTACTGTACGTGAGTGTGCCCATGACTTACACCAATTTCCTGTGCATTTCAGCTTTGGCAGAGGGCACTCAGCCACAGACGGCGGAGATGATAGAAGGCAATGCATCCGGATCAGACGTCGCGCACACGCAGACTGACACCAAAGGGGCCAGCGCCGGAGAGGGGGACAGGACCGTCCCGGAGGACTCGCATGTGGAGACAACATCGTCATCATCTTCCGACAGTGTTGGTGAGTCAGCACTGTTGTCACAGACTGGGAGTGGGCAATCAACACCTTCGGTCGGGACACAGCACACAGGGCCCACCCTGCCGCCAACTGCACCATGTACTGTTCGTGCACGCAGGAGTAGGGGGAGCAGAGTGGCGTTCGGTGTCGGCACCGCTGCCCCAGCCTCGGTGAGCCAAAATGCACTTTGTGCAGAGGCTGTTGATCTGCTGCGACAGCTGTGTGTGGGGCAGACCAATATGATAAATGCTTTCCAAGACCACGATAGGAAGTTGGGGCAGGTGGTGGCATTCATGGAAGGTATGCATGGTGATCTGGCTGGTGTACACAGGACACTGCAGTCATTGGCTAACAGTGTGTCGTCTGCCATTGTACAGTCGCATGGACTGGGTGGTACTTCTGTTCCACCATCTACAACACTGGATGTCTCAGGGGGGAGTGAATTTTCTGACCAGGACTCTAATACAGGTTATTGCACTAGAAGCAGCGTCAGCCAGCACGTCAAGGCACGGAGGCCTCAGACCCCATCCCCTAGGTCAGGTAAATCTGTTCAGAAGGACAACGTCAGATATAGTGGAGTACACACACGTGAAGCAAAAGAGGGGTTGGGTGTAATGGCTACACATGCTGCACAGCCATCCCACACACAAGGTACTACCAAGCCAAGACTCACTCCCACTTCCATTGACACTACCTTGTACGAGGACATTGAGAAGACGAATAAATCTCTTGAGGGCTCGCATACTCCCAGTGCCAGGGAGACTAGGAAGGAAGGAGCCACTCCCAAGGGCAGGGAAACTAGGAAGGAAGGAGCCACTCCCAAGGGCAGGGAGACTAGGAAGGAAGGAGCCACTCCCAAGGGCAGGGAAACCAGGAAGGAAGGAGCCACTCCCAAGGGCAGGGAGACTAGGCAGGAAGGAGCCACTCCCAAGGGCAGGGAGACTAGGCAGGAAGGAGCCACTCCCAAGGGCAGGGAAACTAGGAAGGAAGGAGCCACTCCCAAGGGCAGGGAAACTAGGAAGGAAGGAGCCACTCCCAAGGGCAGGGAAACTAGGAAGGAAGGAGCCACTCCCAAGGGCAGGGACAAGGCCAGTCACAAGACAAACGCACCTAAGAAGAGCACGGACACTCCCAGGGGCAGGTACACACACGGGGAGAAGGTGTGTCCTGGGGATATGTACACCACAGACGACAAGTCTGCTGCCTGGAACAGGGCACCATCCAGGGAACAGGGAAAGTCCGCAGACAACAGTACTCCTACGGAAATGGAACATCCAAGGCCCAAGGCATCTCCCATGGACAGTGGCGCTGTCAGGGACAGGCATACATCACCCATTGTTGCACTGAGGCAGCTGTTTTCTGGGAAACGGAATACAGATGTCTCCGCAGTGGAGTCACCACTTACCTCCACTCCCATCAGGGCCCGTCAGGGACGGATGCAGGTGGACCCTGTAGTAGCATCCCCCATGACACATGTTGCAGAGGCCACAAGGCAGCCACACAGCAAACGACAAGCAGGCTCCAGCACGTCCCCAGAGAGCATTCCCCCCCCCCCCAGCAGATGCACCTCCCATGGTGGGTGAAATTTCTTCTCAGTCCGGCCCACTTGTCAGTCCTGTCCTGTCCAGGGTGCAGGCACATGTCCAAAAGAAACATAGACACACAGCATTGACACATGCACAATCCGATGTCGGACAATTGCAACTATCCCCCGCTCCCAGAGCCACCCTGCCTCCTGGACCATACAGCCCTGTGGCTCATCATTTCAGTGGTCCCAGTGGCGCTGGTGCAGTTGACTCGCATGTGTCTGTTAGTGGCAGGGTATCAGTCGAGACCTATCCTGTATCAGGTGCTGGCAGTGTATCTGGGTCTATGGGCCATGTGTCATTCACTCGGTCTGTGGCTGTGTCTCACACTCCTGTATCAGGTGCTGGCAGTGTATCTGGGTCTATGGGCCATGTGTCAGTCACTCGGGCTGTGGCTGTGTCTCACACTCCTGTATCAGGTGCTGGCAGTGTATCTGGGTCTATGGGCCATGTGTCAGTCACTCGGGCTGTGGCTGTGTCTCACACTCCTGTATCAGGTGCTGGCAGTGTATCTGGGTCTATGGGCCATGTGTCAGTCACTCGGGCTGTAGCTGTGTCTCACACTCCTGTATCAGGTGCTGGCAGTGTATCTGGGTCTATGGGCCATGTGTCAGTCACTCGGGCTGTGGCTGTGTCTCACACTCCTGTATCAGGTGCTGGCAGTGTATCTGGGTCTATGGGCCATGTGTCAGTCACTCGGGCTGTGGCTGTGTCTCACACTCATGTATCAGGTGCTGGCAGTGTATCTGGGTCTGTGGCTCACGTGTCAGTCACTACATCTGTGGCTGTGTGTCACACTCCGGTTTCTGGTGCTGGCAGTCTGTCCGATGCGGGTACTTCACGCAATCCACCTGATAGTGTGATGTAAGTTGCTGTTGTGTGCCCTCAGATGTACTGCCTCTGATGGACCTGTGCCTTGCCATGCACTGTTTGTGCACCTAGCCCCTCTCATGTGCTGCCTCTGATGTACCTGCTCTGGTGTCCACACTGCCCTGTTGCTATTCTCATACTGATGTACTGCCTCTGATGTACCTGCTCTGGTGTCCACACTGCCCTGTTGCTATTCTCATACTGATGTACTGCCTCTGATGTACCTGCTCTGGTGTCCACACTGCCTGTTGCTATTCTCATACTGATATACTGCCTCTGATGTACCTGCTCTGGTGTCCACACTGCCTGTTGCTATTCTCATACTGATGTACTGCCTCTGATGTACCTGCTCTGGTGTCCACACTGCCCTGTTGCTGTTCTCATACTGATGTACTGCCTCTGATGTACCTGCTCTGGTGTCCACACTGCCCTGTTGCTGTTCTCATACTGATGTACTGCCTCTGATGTACCTGCTCTGGTGTCCACACTGCCCTGTTGCTATTCTCATACTGCATTGTGCCCTCTCATGTGCTGCCTCTGATGGACCTTTTCAGTGCAATGGACTGTTGGTGCACTTAGCCCCTCTCATGTACTGCCTCTGATGTACCTGCTCTGGTGTCCACACTGCCCTGTTGCTATTCTCATACTGAGTAAGCATGGGCGAATTTTGCGAATCTGGCGTTCGCGAATTTTGCGAATTTGCGAACTCGCAATCCGCAAAATCCGCGAATTCTCGCGAATTTGCGGATTTTTTTTTGTGTGTTTGTAAGGATTTCTGCCAGTTCGCAAGGATTTCTGACAGTTCGCGAGGGTTTTGTAACAGTTCGCAATCGCGAACTTACATGTCGGCTCGCAACGATCACGATTATGTTGTTTCTATGTCTGGTTCATCATCATAGGTTCCCAGCACCCTCTGTTTCACCCCTGCCACCCTCTGTTTTACCCATGCCACCCTCTGGTACATCAATGCCTTATGCCACCCTCTAGTTCATCATCACTGTAGATTATGGAGGGGAAAAAGCAAGCACACCTGCCTGCTTCAACTGACATGAATTAATTTGGGGTTGATTTATTAATGTGTCACTGTTTTAAAATTCCAGTCTGGCACCTGCATCCTTATCTGTAATTTGCTTTCTGTTGCAGTGCAATTTTTGTTTTCCAGGACCTTTGTGGCCTACTTGTAGCTATTCTATGAGCCTGCTGTGAGGGTCAGATCAGGGTCATACAATTGTTGCAACTAGCAACTGAACAATTGTTGCAACTAGCAACTGAACTTTGGAGGGGCCCTTGTCAGGAAGCACTACAGGGAATGGTTACTAATGATGAGTTTGAACTTTTGAACCTGCTTTCACTTTTGCAAAACTCGTTTTTCTGCAGAGGAGCATTACAGCAACTTTAATGCCCCACCAAGCTTATATGAGAAAGTTGATTTCTAATCCAAAAGTTATCCAAAGAAAATCAAAAGGCCTCAAATCTAAAAAAGTGCAGGCAAATGTCAACCTGAGGAGTTATTCTGATAAAAATAATAATTTTCAGAAGGTCTATGCTGCTTGCTAGTAGATTTCTTGTGCGGAATTGCAATTTTTGTAATTTCGCGAGTGCGAGATTGTTGCTGCCCGCCGCACCTACATGTTCGCACTTGCGAACTTACACCGCAAAGAAAAAAAATCCGCTGCGTGCGAATTTGCGGATTTTGCGGGAAATTCGCGAATCTCGCGGATTGCGAATTTACCGAAAATCCGCAAAATCCGCGAGCGTAACGGATTTTCCGCCCATGCTTAATACTGATGTACTGCCTCTGATGTACCTGCTCTGGTGTCCACACTGCCCTGTTGCTATTCTCATACTGATGTACTGCCTCTGATGTACCTGCTCTGGTGTCCACACTGCCCTTTTGCTATTCTCATACTGATGTACTGCCTCTGATGTACCTGCTCTGGTGTCCACACTGCCCTGTTGCTATTCTCATACTGATGTACTGCCTCTGATGTACCTGCTCTGGTGTCCACACTGCCCTGTTGCTATTCTCATACTGATATACTGCCTCTGATGTACCTGCTCTGGTGTCCACTATGCCCTGTTGCTGTTCTGATACTGCATTGTGCCCTCTCATGTGCTGCCTCTGATGGACCTTTTCAGTGCAATGGACTGTTGGTGCACTTAGCCCCTCTCATGTGCTGCCTCTGATGGACCTGTGCCTTGCCATGGACTGTTGGTGCACTTAGCCCCTCTCATGTGCTGCTTCTGATGGACCTGTGCCTTGCCATGGACTGTTGGTGCACTTAGCCCCTCTCATGTACAGCCTCTGATGTACCTGCTCTGGTGTCCACTATGCCCTGTTGCTGTTCTGATACTGCATTGTGCCCCCTCATGTGCTGCCTCTGATGGACCTTTTCAGTGCAATGGACTGTTGGTGCACTTAGCCCCTCTCATGTGCTGCTTCTGATGGACCCGTGCCTTGCCATGGACTGTTGGTGCACTTAGCCCCTCTCATGTACAGCCTCTGATGTACCTGCTCTGGTGTCCACTATGCCCTGTTGCTGTTCTGACACTGCATTGTGCCCTCTCATGTGCTGCCTCTGATGGACCTTTTCAGTGCAATGGACTGTTGGTGCACTTAGCCCCTCTCATGTGCTGCTTCTGATGGACCTGTGCTTTGCCATGGACTGTTGGTGCACTTAGCCCCTCTCATGTACTGCCTCTGATGTACCTGCTCTGGTGTCCACTATGCCCTGTTGCTGTTCTGATACTGCTGTATGCCCTCTCATGTGCTGCCTCTGATGCACCTGCTCTGGTGTCCACACTGCCCTGTTGCTATTCTCATACTGATGTACTGCCTCTGATGTACCTGCTCTGGTGTCCACACTGCCCTGTTGCTATTCTCATACTGATGTACTGCCTCTGATGTACCTGCTCTGGTGTCCACACTGCCCATGCTCGATCCTAGACTGTGATGTTACTCCGATTATGCGTAAATAAAATTGTCAATCATGTGTCGTGGGTTGTCGGAGTCATTCTTGCGTGTGTGATGCTGGTGTGGATTTGTATTTACTTGAGGGCGGTGGGTTCAGATACATGCCACTCCCCCCTACCTGGGTCACGACCCTTGGAGGCGTTGCCGTACACAAGAATATGTCGATTCCGGGACATGTCACTCCCCCCTCCCTACGTCACGGCCCTTGCAGGTACTCCTCTCCAGACAGCGAATGGTTTGTAGCCTACCTGTGTCGTCCTCGATGGTGGGCCAAGACTAGGACGTAGTGGATCGCGAAGAGTATCGGGTAAGCGTGTAGTGCTGGGTCCATGTCGGCGAGCGGCTCGTGGTGGGTATGGTCGCTGTGGGGCATCCGCAGTGTTCAGGCAGGTTGTTTTTCCGCAGCACTTTTATGTGTATTTTCCGCCATCTTGATTTGGAGGACGGTCCTAGACGTCAGTCCGTACGGCGGAGTCTCTGGATAGGTTACGTCCGCCGCGTGGTTGGGTGTGGTGGTGCGGCGGACCGTGTTCTACCGCCGCGGACGGATTTTGGCCCGTATTTCGTATCCTGATTTGGCAGACGGAGTGTCCGCGACGGGCGCACGGAAAATAGGCATGTTCCGCATGCTCTGGGTCTGAGGAGGCACTTCCGTCCGCCATCCTAATGAGCCCCTATGTGTGGACAAAATCGATTTTGGAAAAGGGGTGGTGATGGACAGAGTTTCTGAATGATGCAGAATACTCCTACCCAGTCAAGAGATCAGGGCTTAATCCATCACCGTTTTTTAGCTCACCGCACCATCCCAGCTCAGAACCTGGCTACATGCAAATTAGTCTGTCCCTGTCCCAGTGCATCATGGGAACAGGGCAAACCAAACTACCAAGCCAATTCGTACACTGGGAAGGAAACAAGCTTCCGGGGACCGGTTTCTGGCATTTCAGCCGTCGTCGGCCCGGCTTGCTTGAATCCTGATGGTGCAATGAGCAAGAGACTCACGTCTGAGTATACCCTCCCACACATAGTGTGGACAAAATCGATTTTGGAAAAGGGGGTGGTGAGGGACAGAGTTTCTGAATGATGCAGAATACTCCTACCCAGTCAAGAGATCAGGGCTTAATCCATCACCGTTTTTTAGCTCACTGCGCCATCCCAGCTCAAAACCTGGCTACATGCAAATTAGTCTGTCCCTGTCCCAGTGCATCATGGGAGCAGGGCAAACCAAACTACCAAGCCAATTCTTACACTGGGAAGGAAACAAGCTTCCGGGGACCGGTTTCTGGCATTTCAGCCGTCGTCGGCCCGGCTTGCTTGAATCCTGATGGTGCAATGAGCAAGGGACTCACGTCTGAGTATACCCTCCCACACATAGTGTGGACAAAATCGATTTTGGAAAAGGGGGTGGTGATGGACAGAGTTTCTGAATGATGCAGAATACTCCTACCCAGTCAAGAGATCAGGGCTTAATCCATCACCGTGTTTTAGCTCACTGCACCATCCCAGCTCAGAACCTGGCTACATGCAAATTAGTCTGTCCCTGTCCCAGTGCATCATGGGAACAGGGCAAACCAAACTACCAAGCCAATTCTTACACTGGGAAGGAAACAAGCTTCCGGGGACCGGTTTCTGGCATTTCAGCCGTCGTCGGCCCGGCTTGCTTGAATCCTGATGGTGCAATGAGCAAGGGACTCACGTCTGAGTATACCCTCCCACACATAGTGTGGACAAAATCGATTTTGGAATTGAAAATCACCCATCATCACAGCGACCACAAGGTAGGTGTCATCATGGAAATAGCAGCACTTGCCAAACAGTATGGATGAATACTGGGCATGTCAGCACAACACCTGTACAGTCAACCTCCATCTACCGCCCAATGTAGGCACTGGTGACATATGCCTGGGTACGGTATTGATCCTTAAGTCTTTCACAACAAAGAATAGTAGTGGGTCTATCAAGCAGTCGGCTCGAGTATGTGTCTGGAAGGTAGGCTATGAACTACGTCAAAAGTAGAGCATCTTTCCCGTGTGGAAAAATACCCATCAGCTGTCGATCCTGGGCGCCCTGTTCATCATATGGGTTTCCTTCACACCAGGAAGGTAGATTTTAAACCAATTGAGATGGTAAAGATGAAAACCTATTGTGTGTTTTCATGTGTCAGGGTAAGGAAGGACAGAATTTAAAGGACCAATTGGTGCATACGAGACCGAAAGTGACTATGCCACGATCTGTTGGCACATTGTGGGACCTGCCAGCAGTAAAAGGTCATCATCCGTGTGGAAATTGTGCTGCATGTCCCCAAACTTCAAAGACAACAAGTATAGACATTGGAACAGCAAAGCCTTGGTTGCAATTACGTTTCACAAATTGTAACAGTGCAAACCTCATATATCTTATCACATGTCCTTGTGATTTAAGATATGTGGGGATGACCACCAGGAAAGTAAAGGTTCGGATTTCCGAACATAAGAGCTCAATCAGATGCAATCGCCAAGCGACAAAAATGACAAATCATTTCTTAGAAGTAGGTCACAGTCCAACTGACCTCAAATGGACTGTGATTGAACAGCCTATGATTCCACCTCATGTGTCTGATGTTAAAAATTTCCTGTTTAAGTGCGAACAGAAGTGGGTCTTTAAATTGCACTCTGATAAAATCAGTCTGAACGAAGACATCCCATGGATGTCACTCTAGATCCCCAGTAACATCAGCTCTGGTGAAGCCCTTCTATTATTGAAATATAAGGAACGGTACATTGAAATCTTCAGGACCTCTAGATTAAAATCTAGACAGTTGAGGCATATGAGAATCTTTCCCTAGATGGGGTCTCTGAAATATCAGTGTCCTGTCTTATCATCCGACTTATGGCATGAAAAATAACCCATAATGGATAAGATCAACCATCTTCAATGCTAGGTATATGTGGTTTATTGCCCACTCCATCATGAGAGATCAGAGCCAGATAGCCGAGACGATTGTAATCTGATGCTGCCACTACATTAGGGAAATGAACGGTTTATAACTGTTATTTCCCAAAGACAACAATCACTCTAAATAATAAATGTGCCTGAATATTCCGACGCTTTTGTGTTAAAGAATCAGCGCAGTAAGCCGCTTCATAGGGAACAGCATAAACCTAATCAGAAGCCTATATAGAGCTCTAAAACTACATATCCCAGAAATAATGCGCGCCTATTCATGACGCGCTGCACAAGTGTATTGAGCATGTCTTACTACTATTTCCCAAAAGCAACATGTAAATTATTTTCAAATATGTGCCTGAAAAGTCTAACAAACGTGTACTAATAAAATAGCACGATAAACCGTTCTCATTAGGAACAGTGTTAGCTTGCTCAACAGCCACACAGAGCCACAAACCACATTTCCCAGAAACCTCATGACGCGCTGCACTAGTGTATTGAGCATGTCTCACTACTATTGTTGTCCCAAAAAGCAACATGTAAAATATTTTCGAATATATGCCTGAAAAGTCTAACAAACATGTACCAATAAAACAGCACGATAAACCGTTTTCATTAGGAATAGCGTTAGCTTGCTCAATAGCCTAGAAAGAGCCATAAACCACATTTCCCAGAAACCTATGCGAGCGCGCCGAGTAATGACGCGCTGCGCATGACGAATGCAGGGGTTCATTGGCCGAACATCCCGGTCCGGTCGGCACCTCCCCGAGACAGCCCAGAAGGACGTCTGGAGTACCGACCGGACGGTAAGTAAAGGCGCGTGATGATCGGGACCTGCTGTAATGAAAAGCCCCATGAGTGTACTGTGAAGGGCTTTTCAAGTGAGGGCACGCAGCACCGTAGACGAGCACTCGGCGGCTGACATAGAGCTCGGCGGCTCTGTAAAGCAAGAGAGTAATCAGAGCCGATTTAAGTAACGGAGCTCTTCAGTAGATAAATAAGCGCATTTTAAACTAGCCTGTCAGTGCTCGGTGAAAACAATGAAAACAATGAAAACGTTAAACAGTGCTGGCAGAGTTCAAACAGCCATGGGTTCTTGTTAAAGGCATGATAAATCAGCTTAATGGGACAAGATCTCTTTGCGGTACAACATTTTTGCTGCATAACATTATTTTCTGACAAACATAGAAAGCCGAAGCTCTGTAAGATCGATTAGAGCACATTAGAGCGCACTAAGGTTTAAGAGTATCACGAACAGAATCAGGTGAAATCACATGATGTTTTATAAAGTCAAAGCTCTATGTATTCGATTAAAGTACATCAGAGCATGTTGATGTTCAGAATATTACGAATATATTCAGGTGAAATCACAAGATATTCTAGCTAATGCCTAAGTGGTAGAATGAAGTTAGTGATCTGACATGTCATGCTAACCCTTGAATCGATATTCCTTCCTCTTTTATGCTCATCAGTGCGGGGCTCCATGTACCTGAGCTGTGGCCAGGTGGGGTGGAGCGTTTCTCTCCTACTACTTTGGTGAGTGAGAGCAATCATTTCAATATTGAAAAGTGTGGTGTACTCTGAGAGCCACTAAGTCTCGATTTCGCAACGTTTCACTTAGTACATATAACTTGTGTATATTGTAATCCAACTGACTGATTGATCTGTTAATTGTTGTCTCTTTGTATGTGTCTGCATGGTCATTACATCTCTACTGGGATCCTTTGGATTTCATTCAAGGTAGGAGAATGTTTTACTACTGAAATACCCAGGTGATATTTTTTTCATTTATTCACTTTTTAAATGAGCAGTAGCGAACAAGGTCCTGAAGAAAGCAGCAGGATACCTGAGATGATCCATAAATTAGTCTGCAGAAACATGTTGACCACATATTAAGCCTAGAGGCTATTTGTTAAAACCTCTAGCATCGCACGCTTTTTTATTTTGGGAATAGAAAGGTGGTTATTAAAGTTAGTTTTCCATTCTATTACCCAATTTTATCTGTTCACATCACAGTCTACACTCCTTTTCATTTCACACATGCACTGCTCTTGAGTTGTCCTTCCTCACCCTGACACATGAAAACACACAATAGGTTTTCATCTTTACCATCTCAATTGGTTTAAAATCTACCTTCCTGGTGTGAAGGAAACCCATATGATGAACAGGGCGCCCAGGATCGACAGCTGATGGGTATTTTTCCACACGGGAAAGATGCTCTACTTTTGACGTAGTTCATAGCCTACCTTCCAGACACATACTCGAGCCGACTGCTTGATAGACCCACTACTATTCTTTGTTGTGAAAGTTTGTAATAAGGGGCTATAGTAGTGTGGGGTCTTTAAACTTCCCCTTGGGCCCTCTTCCCTCCCTTTTGTATTATGTTCTTGTGCAGCTTACACTGCGGGCCTATTTTTAGTTGAAAAAGGATATAACCCCTGATGTGACACACAATATTGGAAGGGTTAGTTTGACTATATTCGTTCCACTTGCAGGACTAGTGATCCGTTTTTGTAGCCGCACATAATGGCTACAAATTTAGGACTCGCCTTTGATGAAGCTGAAATTCAGTCTATCTTGTCAGAAAACCCAAGCGTTCTAGACCTTATGCCCACGCCACATGTAAGTGGTGACGATGGATGGGTGAAGATCTTGACAATGAAGAAAGCCCATGCCCGCATCTGTGTACACGGCATTTCAATGGCCGAGTACTTACGGGGCAATTGCGCTCCTAGTGGTTTGATTGTTACAAATGTACCAGGTCTATTGTTGGACGACAAGGATTTCCTACGCGACTGGTCCCTAGTCACCTGGAAATGCACACGAGATTGGCTCGTCTTAATAATCAAAACGGCAAAAAAAGCTGCTGATAAAATCCTAATAGAAATTCAGATTCTAGAGGGCCAAATAAAAACAACAATAACCAGCAAGTTGTTTTCCAAGAATCAAGATGAGAGTAATAAGACAAGTAGAGAATTTAAAGACTCAATTCTCTTCACTAAACTAGAGAAATTCAAAAAGGACCTGGCCAAATTCTCATTGGAAAAAATTTATCCATACACCAGTGACACATATGTACCCACACCTTATAACAACAATGGCCGGAAGGGGGGATCTACATATGGTACCTCGAGCTCAGATGAGAAGTCCAGTGATTCTGACTCCTCAAAATCAGGTAGCGGTCAAAACAGCTACCGGGGACGAGGCAATAGAAGGAACCGAAGAGGAACCTACCAAAATTCTGGTCAAATGCCATTCATGCCTTGGTGGCAACCTAATCCGTGGGGTGTAGGTGCACCATCTTTTCCGCCCCAATGGGCCCATATGGCCCCCAACAATTCCACCCTGACTATCACCAACAGTCTTTTTTAGGGTTTGGCCAAGGGAGAGTGAGAGGCAAGAGACGGGCACAACAGCAGGGACATGTCCAATGGAACATACCCCCCAAGACCATGGATCTGAGGAATGGCAAGAAAATTCCCCAGGAACAACCGGGAACATCAACAACACCAGCCTCGTGATTAACCTAAGCTCCCATGTACTGACCCAACTTGAAGAACAGGTGCTTAACAGAGGCTTGGGTTTTGTAGCAACAAACAGAAGTGACCCCTTTCAAACACAAATAGAGATGGCAAAATTCTTCAGAAAGGTTCGATTACATTTTCTCTTTTCGAACACTAAAGGGGATACAAATGGAGATTCTCAGGACCTGTGTGAAGAGGTGAATACAGGCCTAAAAAGACCATCAAGATTTAATCCTACTACGATAGGGTTACCGGCTAAAGTCACCGCTTTTGAGGAGGCTGTAAACCATGACCTTAAAGTCCTGTTTGAACAGCACCATAATCCCTTTGTCAACTTCACTCGAAAAGAACAGGAAGCCCTTAGAAGTCTGAAAGAAAATGATGCATTAACAATAAAACCTGCAGACAAGGGCGGTGCTATAGTGGTGATGGACTCTAGCACGTACAGAGAAGAGTGCCTCCGACAATTGAATGATACGAGATCATACCACAAACTGAGGGAAGATCCTACTGAGAGGCTCTCTGTAGTAATTGCCACTGTAACCGAAGAAGCTCTCGCTGAAGGCTGGGTGACAGGAAAGGAGGCACAATACTTGTGTGCATAGAATCCGGTGGTTCCGTATTTTTATGTACTACCAAAAGTACACAAACCACAACGTCCTCCTCCCGGCCGTCCCATAATATCGGGAAAAAGATCTCTGCTGGAGCCCCTTTCCTCGTTTGTGGATTTCTTCTTGAAACCAATCGTAAGAGAAATGCCCACCTTTTTGAGGGACACTAAAGATGTACTGACGATCTTACCAGAGATCGAGTTTGACAGGGATCTGGATCTACTTGTCTCTTTTGACGTAGAATCCCTGTATACCTCCATACCACAAGCAGAAACTCTAGAAGTGGTGGAGAGACTGTTAACAAATAGGGAACTCAATTCTATCACACCAGTGCATCTAATTATGACTTTTGCTACAATAGCAATGACTGAATTTTTTTTTCAGTTTGAGGATGCACTCTATTTGCAGGTTAGCGGGACTAGTATGGGCAACGTTTTTGCTCCTAGTCTCGCTAACCTGTATGTACATCAATTTGAGCAGGAGCACGTCCTCAGTCACGTGAATCCATACCGCAGTAAGTTGCGGTTATGGAAACGTTACATTGATGACATCCTGGTGGTGTGACGGGGCTCAGGAGATGATCTGAATAACTTTCATCTTTGGTTAAATGACAGAAACCACTTTCTACATTTCACAGTAGAATCCAGTAAACATCAGCTCCCCTTCCTGGATTTACTCATCATCACTACGGACTCTGGCCTACAATCGGAATTGTATCAAAAGCCAATGGCTAGGAACTCTCTGCTGAGCTACCAAAGTTGTCATCCGAAAGCCCTACGGGACAATCTGCCATTCGGACAATTTCTGAGGATCCAGTGGAATTGTTCAACTAAACTTTCCTTTGAAAAACATGCTAAGAACCTGGAGGCCAATCTGGTCGCAAAATGCTATCCCAAAAACCTAGTACGCAGGTCTAAAAAAAGAGTGCAGAACAACAACCGTGAAAGCCTCTTAGAAACAACCACCATCAAGAAAAAACAAGATCGGATGACGTGTGTCAGTACCTTCTCTACACAATCCAACAAAATCCAACAGATTGTGAGAAAACACTGGGCAATTCTAAACACAGGGTCTGATGAACTGCCACCACCTCTGTTCGCCTGGAAAAGGGGACAGAATTTAAAGGACCAATTTGTGCATACGAGACCGAAAGTGACTATGCCACGATCTGTTGGCACATTGTGGGACCTGCCAGCAGTAAAAGGTCATCATCCGTGTGGAAATTGTGCTGCATGTCCCCAAACTTCAAAGATAACAAGTATAGACATTGGAACAGCAATGCCTTGGTTGCAATTACGTTTCACAAATTGTAACAGTGCAAACCTCATATATCTTATCACATGTCCTTGTGATTTAAGATATGTGGGGATGACCACCAGGAAAGTAAAGGTTCGGATTTCCGAACATAAGAGCTCAATCAGATGCAATCGCCAAGCGACAAAAATGACAAATCATTTCTTAGAAGTAGGTCACAGTCCAACTGACCTCAAATGGACTGTGATTGAACAGCCTATGATTCCACCTCATGTGTCTGATGTTAAAAATTTCCTGTTTAAGTGCGAACAGAAGTGGGTCTTTAAATTGCACTCTGATAAAATCGGTCTGAACGAAGACATCCCATGGATGTCACTCTAGATCCCCAGTAACATCAGCTCTGGTGAAGCCCTTCTATTATTGAAATATAAGGAACGGTACATTGAAATCTTCAGGACCTCTAGAATAAAATCTAGACAGTTGAGGCATATGAGAATCTTTTCCTAGATGGGGTCTCTGAAATATCAGTGTCCTGTCTTATCATCCGACTTATGGCATGAAAAATAACCCATAATGGATAAGATCAACCATCTTCAATGCTAGGTATATGTGGTTTATTGCCCACTCCATCATGAGAGATCAGAGCCAGATAGCCGAGACGATTGTAATCTGATGCTGCCACTACATTAGGGAAACGAACGGTTTATAACTGTTATTTTCCAAAGACAACCATCACTCTAAATAATAAATGCGCCTGAATATTCCGACTCTTTTGTGTTAAAGAATCAGTGCAGTAAGCCGCTTCATAGGGAACAGCATAAACGTAATCAGAAGCCTATATAGAGCTCTAAAACTACATATCCCAGAAATAATGAGCGCCTATTCATGACGCGCTGCACAAGTGTATTGAGCATGTCTTACTATTATTTCCCAAAAGCAACATGTAAATTATTTTCAAATATGTGCCTGAAAAGTCTAACAAACGTGTACTAATAAAATAGCACGATAAACCGTTCTCATTAGGAACAGCGTTAGCTTGCTCAACAGCCACACAGAGCCACAAACCATATTTCCCAGAAACCTCATGACGCGCTGCACTAGTGTATTGAGCATGTCTCACTACTATTGTTGTCCCAAAAAGCAACATGTAAATTATTTTCGAATATATGCCTGAAAAGTCTAACAAACGTGTACCAATAAAACAGCACGATAAACCGTTTTCATTAGGAATAGCGTTAGCTTGCTCAATAGCCTAGAAAGAGCCATAAACCACATTCCCCAGAAACCTATGCGAGCGCGCCGAGTAATGACGCGCTGCACATGACGAATGCAGGGGTTCATAGGCCGAACATCCCGATCCGGTCGGCACCTCCCCGAGACAGCCCAGAAGGACGTCTGGAGTACCGACCGGACGGTAAGTAAAGGCGCGTGATGATCGGGACCTGCTGTAATGAAAAGCCCCATGAGTGTACTGTGAAGGGCTTTTCAAGTGAGGGCACGCAGCACCGTAGACGAGCGCTCGGGGCTGACGTAGAGCTCGGCGGCTCTGTAAAGCAATAGAGTAATCAGAGCCGATTTAAGTAACGGAGCTCTTCAGTAGATAAATAAGCGCATTTTAAACTAGCCTAAGTCAGTGCTCAATGATAACAATGAAAACAATGAAAACGTTAAACAGTGCTGGGAGAGTTCAAACCGCCATGGGTTCTTGTTAAAGGCATGATAAATCAGCTTAATGGGACAAGATCTCTTTGCGGTACAACATTTTTGCTGCATAACATTATTTTCTGACAAACATAGAAAGCCGAAGCTCTGTAAGATCGATTAGAGCACATTAGAGCGCACTAAGGTTTAAGAGTATCACAAACAGAATCAGGTGAAAGCACATGATGTTTTATAAAGTCAAAGCTCTATGTATTCGATTAAAGTACATCAGAGCATGTTGATGTTCAGAATATTACGAATATATTCAGGTGAAATCACAAGATATTCTAGCTAATGCCTAAATGGTAGAATGAAGTTAGTGATCTGACATGTCATGCTAACCCTTGAATCGATATTCCTTCCTCTTTTATGCTCATCAGTGCGGGGCTCCATGTACCTGAGCTGTGGCCAGGTGGGGTGGAGCGTTTCTCTCCTACAACTTTGGTGAGTGAGAGCAATCATTTCAATATTGAAAAGTGTGGTGTACTCTGAGAGCCACTATGTCTCGATTTTGCAACGTTTCACTTAGTACATATCACTTGTGTATATTGTAATCCAACTGACTGATTGATCTGTTAATTGTTGTCTCTTTGTATGTGTCTGCATGATCATTACATCTCTACTGGGATCCTTTGGATTTCATTCAAGGTAGGAGAATGTTTTACTACTGAAATACCCAGGTGATATTTTTTTCATTTATTCACTTTTTAAATGAGCAGTAGCGAACAAGGTCCTGAAGAAAGCAGCAAGATACCTGAGATGATCCATAAATTAGTCTTCAGAAACATGTTGACCACATATTAAGCCTTGAGGCTATTTGTTAAAACCTCTAGCATCGCACGCTTTTTTATTTTGGGAATAGAAAGGTGGTTATTAAAGTTAGTTTTCCATTCTATTACCCAATTTTATCTGTTCACATCACAGTCTACACTCCTTTTCATTTCACACATGCACTGCTCTTGAGTTCTCCTTCCTTACCCTGACACATGAAAACACACAATAGGTTTTCATCTTTACCATCTCATTTGGTTTAAAATCTACCTTCCTGGTGTGAAGGAAACCCATATGATGAACAGGGCGCCCAGGATCGACAGCTGATGGGTATTTTTCCACACGGGAAAGATGTTCTACTTTTGACGTAGTTCATAGCCTACCTTCCAGACACATACTCGAGCCGACTGCTTGATAGACCCACTACTATTCTTTGTTGTGAAAGTTTGTAATAAGGGGCTATAGTAGTGTGGGGTCTTTAAACTTCCCCTTGGGCCGTCTTCCCTCCCTTTTGTATTTTGATCCTTAAGTCACCTGCACATAGACAATACACATGTCTACCAAATTGCACAGAGGACACAGTTGACTTTACACCACTAATGTCCACACCTGCATGCACAGTGGATTTGGCACAACAGTCAGGGAAAGTGTCAAATAGGACATTGTGAAGCACAGCATATGTGCATAGGTGCAAGCCACAGATGTGGCCATGCCAATGAAATGTTACCATCCCTGTGCAAAATTAGTAAATCATGGCACCCCCACTCAGCTGCAAAGGATGACATGGATACCAACCTGAGAATAAAACTCATCTCATGGCCCACATGGAGTACACCACATCAACACCTCAGTAACAGACATTTGTAAGTCCTGCATCTTCACACCAAGGTCAGGGTAAACAGCAGCAACAACATCTACAGCTACATCAAATGCACAAGGAGAACAAAAAATGTTTTATTCAGCAATCTGCCATCTAGAAGGGAAAATAAATAAAGAAATGTAGTCTAATGTCCATTGTAAAATCCAAAGTCCCATGATGGTGTCAGTGACACCTGTCACTAAGCCTGGGCGTAGTTCGTGTAGCCGCACTCCGCGGAGCTACGCGAAGATGCACTTGCACTCCGCGAACTACGCATAACTCTGCGAACATGCGTAGTAGCTTGCTTGACCCGTTCGCGAGCCGTTTTTCATCTTCGGGAGCGCCGTGGAACTCTGGAACCTGCTCGACACCACATCTCCAGACGTCGCCTTCCTCACGGAAACATGGATGAACGCCTCCTCAGCGCCCGACATCGCCGTCGCCATCCCGGACGGATACAAGATCACCGGGAGAGACCACGTCAACCAGACAGGAGGAGGCATCGCCATTGTCCACAAGAACACCATCCGCATCACGACCAACTCAGACGACACCCTCACAGCCGCCGAACATCTTCACTTCCAGATACACACCGACCCCAAGACCACACTCAGAGGCACCCTCATCTACAGACCCCCAGGACGTCACACACAATTCAGCGAAGACATCGCAGACTTCATCAGCCCGCACGCCCTTGCCTCCGCTGACTACATCCTCCTAGGGGACCTCAACTTCCACCTGGAGAACAACAACGACAACACCACCACCACCCTGCTGGACAACCTCGCCAACCTCGGACTCATGCAACTGGTGAACACCCCCACCCACTACGCCGGACACACGCTTGACCCAGTCTTCTCCTCCAGCAAGTACATCTCCTTCAGCCACTCCACCGGACTCCACTGGACAGAGCACAGCTGCGTCCACTTCAGCTTCAGAAAGACCACAACTCACCACCACCCGCAACAGGTTCCCCGCAGGAACTGGAACAAGATCACCACCGACCAGCTCACCACTTCACTGAGCCAGAACCCTCCCGCCAGCTCAACGGACCCCAACCAAGCAGCCAACAACCTCACACAGTGGATCACCAATTGCGCTCGCCCAACCAGCCTCGACCAGTCGCAGTCCGGCTTCCGCGCCAACCACAGCACCGAGACCGCCCTCATCGCAGCCACTGACGATATCCAAGCCCTGCTCGACAATTAGGAAACAGCGGCCCTCATCCTCCTGGACCTCTCCGCAGCATTCGATATGGTCTGCCACCGCACCCTAGTGCAGCGCCTCAGCAACATCGGAATCCAAGAGAAGGCACTGGAGTGGATCATCACATTCCTCACCGGAAGAACCCAGAGAGTCCGCCTCCCCCCGTACAGATCCAAGGCCACCGAAGTCATATGCGGCGTACCACAAGGATCATCACTCAGCCCCACCCTCTTCAACGTCTACATGAGCCCCCTCGCAGCCATCGTACACCAACACAACCTCAACATCATCTCCTACGCCGACGACACCCAGCTGATCCTCTCCCTCACCAACGACCCAGGAACCGCCAGAACCAACCTACACGAAGGGATGAAAGACGTAGTCGAGTGGATGAGGAACAGCCGCCTGAAACTGAACTCAGACAAGACGGAAGTCCTCATCCTTGGATCATCACCCTCCGCCTGGGACGACTCCTGGTGGCCCCCTGCCCTGGGCAGCGCACCCAAACCAACGGACCACGCACGCAACCTGGGCTTCATCCTGGACTCCTCCCTCTCGATGACCAGACAAGTCAACGCCGTATCATCATCATGCTTCAACATCCTACGCATGCTCCGAAAGATCTTCCGATGGCTCGCCACCGAAACCAGGAAGACGGTCACACAGGCACTCGTCACCAGCCGACTAGACTACGGAAACACCCTCTATACCGGAACCACAGCCAAACTCCAGAAAAGACTCTAACACATCCAGAACGCCTCCGCACGACTCATCTTGGACATCCCCCGACAAAGCCACATCTCCGGACACCTGAGAGACCTTCACTGGCTCCCTGTCAGCAAGAGAATCACGTTCCAACTCCTCACCCACGCACACAAGGCCCTCCACGACCTGGGCCCCAGGTACCTCAACAACCGCCTGACCTTCTGCACTCCCACCCGCCAGCTACGATCGACCAGCCATGCCCTCGCCGCCGTGCCACGCATCCGAAGATCCACCATGGGAGGAAGATCCTTCTCCTACCTGGCAGCCAAGACTTGGAACTCCCTCCCCATCCACCTCCGCCTGACCCAAGACCACCTCTGCTTCAGGAAGCAACTCAAGACATGGCTGTTTGAGCAGTAGCGGACCCCCCTCCCCCAAGCGCCTTGAGACCCTCTGGGTGATTAGCGCGCTATACAAATATCCTGATTGATTGATTGATTGATTGCCTGCATGCTCAGGATGTGTAGCGCGCGAAGTTACCCATGAGGTTTGTCCCGCCCGCTCGCGTCCCCTTATTTCCTGTCACTACTAACGTGTTCGCGAGTTATTCTGTGCCAGATTGCAGTTTCTGCGTGTTCGGCAACTCGATCTTACCGACAAGCATCTTCGCGCACGCGAAAATGCTATTGAGCGCGCGAGAACTACGCTACGCAGCAGTTTGCGGAGTATTCGACAACTTCGCGTTCTCCGCGGAGCGCGGAGTTGCCGAAACTCTGCAAACTCCGCGAACGGAGCGTAGTTCTTCGCCCAGGGCTACCTGTCACCCATTGCTTGCCTGCACTGAAAAGGACTGGGAGACATCCACTCTGAGGGGCATACATTGGGCAGGCCAGGCACCGCAGGGACAGGATCAGAGCTCAGAAGGAGGTTGGAAAGGGGTGCTGGGTGCAGGAGAGTCAGTGGCAACTGCAGTGGAGGGGTCTGACATGGGTTGTGCTATCACAACTGGGGGGCCCAAGTCTGATGGAGTGGGTACTGGAACCACTGCAGTGGGCAGGTCTCCTGGGGGAGGGTGTCTGGGTGTGAGGAGTACTCTTCTCTGTGTGGGGGGACTTCCCCTTCCCCCCGTAGTCAGGATCTGCTAGATCTGAGGGGAAGAGGCGTAGGTCACACAGGAAGAGCTTTTTAGGAGATGGGGTTGCAGGTGAGGCAATGGAAGGGCTCTTGGAGGGAGAGGGATCTGAGGACTGTGGAGTGCTTGCGGATGCCTCTGTGTGTGTCTGAGACCCATCCTGTGTGTGTGTAGTATCAGTCCCCTGACTTTGCTTGCGTGCACTTTTAGACTTATGTGTGGGTGATTGTGTGCTGTCTGTGTCTGTGTGTTTGAGTGACCATGCAGGTGTGTGTGTGCTGGGGACAGGTAGGGTGCTAGGAAGAGTTGTTTGGGCTGAGGCTGAAGGGGTCAGGGACTGCTGGAGGAGGGATACTGCTGCCGGCAGTGAGGAGGCCATGGACTGATTGGTCCTCTGTAGGACAGACATGCCAGATGAGATGCCCTCCATGAACGACACCAGTTGTGTCAACAGACCAGTGTGTATGGAGGACATTCAGCATTGATGTCTGCGCTACATGGATCTGTTTAAGTAGGTCCGCAGCCTCCACACTCAGGGCAGCAGGGGACACAGGGGCAGGGGGTGTGGTGCCTGGCACGAAGGAGACATGCTCCTGAACACGGGAGCTGCCATGGACCTCTGGGATGGGAGCTGAGGGGAGGGTGGTGGTGATCGTGATGGTGGTGGCGGGGACAGCTGACACCCGCCCCCCCAAGGGAGTCATCCTCCGAGCTGATGTGATCCTCAGCTGAGGTGGATGTTGCTGAGGACTCCTCAGTGTGGCTCCCCTCATCCTCCGTGCCACTGGGTCCCTCTGACTCCTCAGTCGCTGGCCCAGGCTGGCCCTGTGGCTCCTCCGGTTCCATGGCGCTGTCTCCTGTGCCCGTGAATGTATCTGCATATAAGTAGGAAAAGAAGGACCACATTAGTTGCCTGCACTTAGATGCACACAACACTGGTAATACACAACATTACCGGCCATGCACTGGCATCCTTAGCTGATATTTTGTAAAAATGCACACACAGGGGTACATAGGTCAATACCCAGTCTGAACATCAACCATGGCACCCATATATCTCCTGGACAGGTACCCATATGTCTGTTGCATGCTGGCTGTCAATACCCCAAAGTGCACACATGCACCACATACACAGTTGTTGTACATGCAAATTACCATGTAGAAGTACATCACTATTAACATACATCACATCAAATGCCAATCAGTCAGTACAGGTGTCTGAATTAATGTATGCCCACACTCACATTGCACAATCTTGTGATGCCTAGCAGCACAACACAAAATGATGTACTAATGTCCTAATAGTAAATGACACAATGGGGTGAATGGAGCACCTCTGACTCCAATGTAGGATCCCTCTTAGCAAGTCAATGCCCTGGCACACACATGCATGGTAAGTCAGTCTTCAGTGTCACATGTCATGGGGGCAATGCATCCAGACAACATCAGTCTGCACTGCATCACATTCATAGGTCATGCACATACCAAACTCTGCAGCTGACAAGTGCACCAGTCTGTCCCCTGCCACACACTGTTCTTGGACTATGATGATCCCACATCACTTAAATCGACATATGAGTGCCTGCAAACACAACTACCTCAATATGAGCACTGCACAGTCTGCTGCCAATTACACACAGCTGCGTGAAAGTCACTCTTGCATACAGCATTGTGCTCATTCAACTGACCACACCTCTATATGTTGCACAGGTATCATCCCCATTGTCACAAATCAGATGTCCTGCTCACACTACAATCCTCAACACACCAGTTGTCACAAAATAGGAAGCCACACTACAATGATATTGTGTCAGACACCTGATGGCACATTTCAGGAAACACATCCAATAGGTCCATACACGTGAGTGTGAGTACAGAGACTCATTATGCCGTGGAGTGGGCATGACAGAGCCGGTAAACCAAATACAGTGTATTGGCATGGATAGTGGTCAGGTGTCTGGGCCAGTGTGACATACTTCCTCTACATAGCCCTGAGGACACTACATGGATTCACCGGCTGCATGGGTATGTCTTAAGAACCCCACACACATGTTGTGACCCAGACTAGCAATTTGAACACATATGAAAGGCACACACAGAACACATATCACAGACCAAGCATAGTGCAAAGAAGAGACCCACCCACGAGGCACACATCAGAGTCAAAGTAACATATGCTGTGCAGGACCATCAGCATAGCTCATTTAAGGGACACAGAACCCAAGTTGAAAATAGTCACAGACTGTAGGGGCCACAACTGTGGATCAGGTGAGGAGTGTGACTTACACAATAGAGGGACACGAGTCCTGGACTCCAAGACCAATGTAATGTGGGAGTAGACCGGGCTAAAACACTGCACATAGCTTGCCAGACTTGTTCACAGATCAGGCATGGACTTACGCCCTCCTTCCTGCTGTCTGACCTTCAGTTACCCATCCAGATACGGGAAGACCACCGGCAGAATCCGGAGCACGTGGGAGATCAAGGTCCGGTGTCCGCCCCTACTGCAAAGAGGCTTCAGCTTCAGCTGGACCCTCGCGATCCTCCGGATCCAGCCACGTAGGTCCTGCCGCCTCTTCTGGCAGTTGCGAATCCGGCGCTTGTAGACCCCCACTGATCTGGGTGCCCGGGCGATGGTCAGCCAGATTTCCTGCTTCTGGTGGGCATCAACCTGTGAGGATGACAAAGTGAAGAGGACATTACCACACATGCCACATACTTGTGCTGCATACAGTTGAAAATACATGTAGTCATCACAAAGCCAAAAGAGGTACACAGGTAGTGCACCCATACAAATGTGCATTTTTGCAGCAGGTCTGACATGGTAACATTGGCTAGGACCGTAAGGCCAGCACTGCTGCCCTACTGCAGCAGGACACCTGTTCAACACATGTACCCACATGAATAGGTAGTTGAAAGTACTCAGTGCATATGCCTCACACTGCTGTGCACACTTCCATTACTTTTAGTCAGACCACTTGCATGAAATGATAGGCAGTGGACTGCACACTCACCTGCTCCCCTGATCTCCCATACAGCTTGCTGTACTCTGGGAGGACCCCATCCAGCAGGGCCTGGTTCTCCCACTCAGTGAAGGCTGGGGCCCTCTCCAAAGTATGTGCCATTGCAGGATCCAGAGGAAGCACAGACAGCAGCAGCAGTGGATTGTGGAAAGTGGTCCTGTAGCATGTAGTGCAGGCAAGTAAGGTCCCTGGGGACCTGGCAGCCTTAAATCTGTGCTGCAGAGGCATATTCTGTGACATTGCCCCTCACTGTTAGGCCAGACATGGTTGCATTCTGTGAATCTGTCCAATCCATGGAAATGAAAGACTCCTACACGTCTTCTGCATCATTCAAATCACTCCCCCTTGGCGCCCTAGGATTGCTACATTGTTGTACGCATCAAACTGTATTTCCAGCGCAAGACTCAAGCGTTTTTTCAATTTGCGTCCGTTTCCATGACAGCCCATTGCCAATGAGTGTGCACGGCTCATTAAAATGACTATCCAACGCTTATTTTTAAATCAATACGCATCCGACTTGATACGAATCTGTGGGCTATGCGTGCTCACAGCTAAGTCCATATTTGTACACCGCGTCTGCTTACAACTCACCCGAGACGGGTCAGATTGCATACGTGTCCAACATGCATGAACCAAGCCGTGCCAACGCATTGCCCATTGGCATCAATGTGATCCGATGCGGGTGACTGTAATGCAGACGCATCGTACAGTCACTGGACAAGGTGTGTGCACAACTCAGTCCATGCATGTACGGAGCGTCTGCAGACAAGTCAGCCACATCGGATCACATTGGTGTGACTTGCAGACGGTTTTAACACAGATTTAAGTGCAATGGCCACACCTTCAACACCACAGCATGTCCCACACTGTATCACATGGCATGTAGAGCTGTATCACCTGTGTGTGCAGGGGGGGCAACATATTTATTCTTGAATGGCCCTTAGGTAAAGCCACTCCCAGGCTGGGCAGAAGTTCATGGTGACAGATTAGTTTCGGTGTGGTGCACCTCACAAAAGTAATTTCAAGGTTTTGGCTTATGGGTATGACTCATGGACTCGGTACCAGTTTGGAAATGTGTATGACCTGTCACATACAACATGCGCACATGGTTGCATGTCATGTACATCACAGCCAGACCCATGGCTACAATCATGACAAACACATACAGTCTGTGTGCATGTTGTGTCTCTGATGTTTGTTGTTTCATGTGCCCAATGTGAGACAGGGTTCACCATGTGCCTTGTGCATCCACATTTATGTTGTGTGTGTGTCTCAGGGATGTCCATGTATGGCCTGCAGGGTCCACAGAGGCCACTTACTGTGGGATTCATGATTGGTTGTGGGATGTCCATGATACAAGATGTAATTCCAGTGCACATGTCGCAATACAAGGAACATGGCTATCTCCCTGACATGGAGTTGGGATGCCAGTGAAACATCAGCCCTCAAATGTCACTGTGTTGTGTGTTTGTAATGTGACTGCAAGCCATGGGTACTGTGCCACAGCCAAAATGATTTGCCATTGCACCACAAGGAACTCATGCACACATGTGTCAATGATATGTGAGAGGATATCCATGAAGGTGACATATGTGTCCTTGACCAACCGCACACACCTTATTCAATCGTGAATAGCTATGATGTATAATGTGATTGTTTTCTAAGGTTAGTGCTACATGTGTAGCTGAATGTATAATGTTACTTTGCCCATCTCTGTCCTGCAGGGCCCCAGCAGTCCATAGACCGTTCCCTGGCCTCGAGACCATGGTGGAACGCGACAGCATCCGCCGTTACCGCTTCGCCAGGAGTGTGATTGATGACTTGGCGGAGGAGTTGGCACCAAATCTGCTACCTGGCCGCACATACCCAACAGCACTGACACCAAAGGTGAAGGTGATGGCAGCACTGCACTTCTTTGCCACTGGTACCTTCCAACACACTGTGGCTAGTGTTGATGGTATGTCATAGACTATGTTCAGCCGTGTGCTACGAGATGTCTTGGAGGGGATGTTGACTCACCTGGACTCCTACATCAAGTTTCCAACACCGGGTGAACTTGCAGGGATCAAGGATTCCTTCTATGGACTGGGTAGGATGCCAAACGTGATTGGCTCAATCGATGGTACGCATGTGGCCATGATACCACCATGGGCACAGGAACAGACATACCGCAACCGCAAACATTTCCACTCAATAAATTCTCTGGTGGTATGTCTGGCGGACATGGTGACTTCACATGTGTGTGTATGGTTCCCTGGTTCGGTCCACGATGCCTACATCTTGAGGAGGAGTCACATACCGTTGATGATGTTACAGATGCCAAACCAGCGCGCCTGGCTTGTTGGTGTGTACTGTTTACCATTGTGAGTATTTTGCACTGTTGTCTCCCACCCCCTTACAATACTCAACTAATGTGTGATTCTTTGTATGTAGGTGACTCTGGATATCCCAACATGCCATGGTTGCTTACACCCCTGAGGAACCCTATGACACCAGCCGAGATGAGCTACAATGAGGCACAGGACAGAACCAGGTGAGTCATCAAGCGTATCTTTGGTCTCCTGAAGAGCCGCTTCCGCTGCCTGGACAAGACCGGAGGGGCCCTCACATATGAGCCTGCAACGGTGTGTAAAATCATCATAGTTTGCTGCATTCTCCACAACAAGGCAGTACAGAAGGAGGTGCCTCTCATCCAGGACGATGTTGACCAACAGCCACCACCTTTGGAGGATCCTGGCCTGGGCCACGAGGCCAGTGATGATGATGAGGATGACGTACGCACAAAGCTCATCAACAACTTCGTCAGCTGAAGGTGAGTTCACAGGGTTGTCATGTCAATGTCCTGAGTGAGCCTGTGATGTGTTTGTGCAGCTCAGTTGCTGTTTGAGTGTGTCCGTGTGGTACTTGACTGGAAGCGTGCAGTGATGTGTCCTGTCAGATGGTCTGTAGTCCACAATGGTGTTGACATGCTAATTTGTCATTGTGTAGGTTTCTTGTGACATGTTTATTGCGTTTCCATTCTGTTCTGATGTCCTTCTGACTGTGTCTCATTTCTGTCCTTCCCAAGGTACTTTGCCCGTTGCTGGGGCAAGTCTGACACCGACATCCAGAATCCACCCTAAAAGCGCCATTTGACGACACTTGGTGACCATGTGCCCACTGTAATGTGGATTCACCTTGCTACTGTTCTGTAATAAACTTTTTTCTGATTTTTAATGAACTTGTGCTTCACTTAGTTATGTGTGTTGTCTGTCTTTACACATCTGACTGACATTTTGTAACCTCACCTGTGGGCTTGTTGCTAGTGACTGTGGAAAGGTGTGTGGTCTGTGCATTCCACCGTATACCTGGCAACCATCTTTGTATGCAATGTGTCACATGTCCATGGTGAGTATGTGTTGTGGTGCCCTATTGGTGTGTCTCCCTCATGGGTGTCACTTTAACATGAGTCACATAACGGTAATGACATTGCTGTAGTAGTTGGCATGCACTGTGTACTTCGGCATTTCATCATCTCCATGATACATACCAATTTTGAATCACAACTAAGGCAAGTATAGTGTAATGGTGAGTTTATTTACATACATGTATGGAGATAGTGCTGTACATGAGGTTTAGAATCCAAAGTTCACAGATTAGTTAGAAGTATTGGTAGCTGAAATGTCCAGAGTGAAGTTCATATTCATCTTATACATTGGTACGACATGGACCCTCCATGTCATGTTGGGGACTTCTGTCATGTGGAACAAGGTGAACGCTTTGCACACAAAGACCAATATCCAAAAAAGGTTCTGGGTTCCTGGGGGATGTGCAGGGACAACTGTGGCTCACTTGTCCTTCGGACGACCCCTCCTCTTCGTCTGTGGGGGTTGCTCAGGAGCAGGCACGGACGTTGCATCGGACTCTCCACCAGATTCATCCTCCCTCCCTGTGGCATTTGCAGATGTTGTTGCAAGAGATGTTGTGGGCACACAGGGAGGTGTGGACATATTTGTCTGATCTGGTGGAGACATGTCAATATGTCCATATGCACCGCTGTCAGTTTGTCCCACTTGGCCTCCATGCGTGCATGATGGCCAGCCTGCTCCCGTTGCATGTCCTTGAGGACCCCCACTACCTGGCTGAATCCTCCAGTGCTATCCTGGTACGCATCTATGATGCGTACCAGTTGGGAGTCATCAGGCAGTCCAGCCCCCTCTGCAGACCGTGACCTCTGCCTAACACCACTCCCACTGCCCCTAGACACACGGGCTGTACCTGTGGTAGCAGGTACAGTTGACCCTGGGGCCCCTTGGGTGTTGCTACTGGTGTCGTTGTTGGTAGCATCCTGTGTAGCCGGGGCCCCTGTGCTGCTTGAACTTTGTGTCCTGGGTCTGCCCGTGTTGGCGGGGGTGTTAGGTCCGGGGCCAGATGTTGTTGGCCGGGCCGCAGGGGGTACAGGTATTTCTGATGGTGGGGCTGCCTGACAACTCACACCAGGGACTCATCCTCACTAGCTGGTGTATCCCCAGTGGCACCTGTGTTTGGAAGAGACAGAAATTGTCAGCTAGATTACTACAGAGATCAATATTTTAATTATGTACATTGCAATAGGGAGAGGGAAAGAGGTACTGATACATTCATCTTGCAATGGGTAGTACTAACAATGAAGGAGGGGGCAAGGGATCACTCTTCCTGTGCAGCCATGGTATGTACATGATTTCATTCCTTAGCAAATTCCCTCCTATACGTCTCCAGGAATGGGGCCGTTCTTTTTGGATTGCCGCCTCAGTGTAATGAAGCTGCATTTACTTTGGTTCACCTTTACTGTAAATATTATGTGCCTCCACCTGGAGGTAGACTGGCTGCTTTCACAGTAGTGTCCAGAGGAGATATTAGCTCTAGGATCACATGGGGCTGCTACATGTTGCCCAACAGTGACCAACCCTATGTGCGGTGAATCAGTAGCTGGATCCACACTCACGACACCTTGGTTTGTAACTTCATACATCACATTGTTCAACATTTTAGCTTTGCCTTTGGGTGTTGTGTGTGCTTTGACTCACAGCACTTGAGCACAAACACACTCTCATTTTTCTCCTCTGGGCACTACTGGGGAACCAGGCAGGTTACCACCAGGTGGAGGCACAGCATATTTGCAACAAGGGGGAGCCAATGATGCTGCTGCTACAGTATACTGATGCGGATAAGCATTAGTTCACGCTGTACGCATGTGTACATATGTGAGGCTTTCAATGTAGGCAACACAATCAGTAATGGACCAGTTTGCACAGGAGGAGTGGACCATTCACCCCTCCTTGATCTTTGTATGAATGTTTGATATACATGACATTTGCAATGTGACATCAGGATACATGCCTGACTGAACACTGCATTGTCTTCAGTCGTCACAGACAGAGATTGATATTGTGGTAGCACATAGTCCTGCCAACATGAAGCCTTTCGATGTGCATGTTTATGTGTGCTCATACATAGCTCATGTATGGATTTCCATGTACATGGTTATTGTTACTCAAGGGCCATCAGGTGGCTGACACAGGAGTGTGATCCCTGTTAACATTTGAGTCTGCTTCCCTGTGAGGGTGTGTGCCTTTGCTGACAAGATGGCTGACAGTGGAGTCCTGGTGTTTGTTGGTAGCCAATTCCCAGCAGGGCCTTGTGCTACCCACAACAGAGCCCAGTCCCAGAGTACTTGCCAGCCCATTTCCAGGCCCTCTGAGGTGAGCATGGTGCAGTGTGGGATTGCTGAGCCATGTGTGTGGGTGGGTACTGTGAGTGACTGCAACTCCCAGCATGCTCTTGGCTACAACCCCTTCCCATCATGCCCTCACTTCCCTCCTTCTGACTCTGCTTCCCTGTGAGGGGGTGTGCCTGTGCTGACAAGATGGCTGACAGTGGAGTCCTGGTGTTTGTTGGTAGCCAGTTCCCAGCAGGGCATTGTGCTCCCCACAACAGTACCCAGTCCCAGAGTACTTGCCTGCCCATTTGCAGCCCCTCTGAGGTGAGCATTCTTCAGAGGGGTGTTGATGGTGCAATTATGAGGGGGGGCATTATCTGTGACAACATCAACATCATGCTTTGGTATACAAAGACTTCACAAGCATACCCAGTATTCCTTTCTGTCAGTCAGCTTCACTGTGAGATATTGGTTGTGGTGGCAGGGATGTCTGACAGTGTTAAGTCAGATTGGTGCCATTGCCTTGCCCTGTTTGCTGTTAGGTTTGTACATGGCATGACACAATTACAAATCACTGTGATGTGGCCATTATTGTGTTGGTATGACTAGCATTGGCTTCGTGGGCTGATTGACTTTAGTTTACTATGCCTTTGCTATCATTGTATGGTTTCACTGTCCCCTTAAAGGTGATGTGTGTGTATTGCGACACAATATTGGGTATATTGGTTGTGTACTCACCAGGCTCTGGTATGTCTGCTAGGCCATGGATGCCCTCTGGTGGTAGTATGTCCCGCACATTCTCCTCCCAGGACCTGAAGAGGATTGGTTTTGCAGGAGGGCGACTGCCAGTGCGCTGACTCAAGGCGTGTTCCTTCTAAAGGAGCTTCTTGACCATCCTGCGCACGTCATACCACCTGTTCTGGATGTCGGTCTTTGTGCGATACGCTGGTGCTTGTGCGTTCACCTTGTCCACTATTCCGTCCCACATCTTGGTTTTCTGAGCCATGGGGGTCCTTTGTACCAATGCGCCAAACAAATATGGCTCCACTCTGAGGATCTCATCTACCAATATTTCTAGCTCAGTGTCTGTGAACTGTGGATTCCTCTTAGGGGGCATGGTGATGGGTGGTGGTGACGAGTGATGTTGGTGGGTGCAAGTGAGGGTGGTTGTCTGTTTTGGTAGGTGTATGTGGGTGAGTTTTTGGAGGGGGGCTGATGGTGTGTGGGTTGTGTGATGGGTGAGTTGTGTGTGTGTCAGTGGTTGGTGTCTCAGGTTGTTGTGTGCTGGCTGCTCTGTTGTATTTGCAAAGGATGATGGTAGTGTATTTTTGCCTTTTTATAGGTGGAGTTGTGGGTGTGTCTTTGTGTTTTTTGGTTTTTTTTTGGTATTTGTTTACTTTTTCATTGCTTGACTGGTCCCTTTTTTGTGTTTTTGCCATTGTTTTTGGTGGGCATGTATGAGACGTTATTCTGACCAAGTCGGATGATCATGTTGGCTTGTGCGGGCTGCTCCGTGTCTTTCACGCTGGTTTTGTTCTGTGTTGCATTTGGGTCGGTCGCGTTGGTCTCTCTCGCTTCAGGTACGTTTTCGCTCCGTATCAGTCGTGCGGCTTGGTCTCGATGCGATTCGGTCGGATTTCATGCATTTGGCATCGTACTGTGCGGCTCGGACGTTGCGGGTACGTATCGGTCGGGTTCATTCCGGGTTCGGTTCGGTCGGTGCGGATCGTGTCCATTTTCCGTCCGGATGGCTGATTTTTGTTCGGCTCGGTTGTACGGCTTGTTTTCTGTACGGCTCGGTTGTATGTAACGGCTTTCACATCGTACTTCACGGGTCGTATGGTGCCTGTGGGTGTCGGTCGGACTTCGGTCCTGGTACGAGTCGGTCGGGTCAATTTCCGACCCGAATCGGAATCGGCCCCTTAGTAACATTCCCCACAATGAAACAGAGATCAGCCTCACGGTGCCCATGTGAGGGGCAAACTAAACAGAGCACATTGCACTTTTTACTTTTATGCGATTTGTACATGAATTTTAGAAGTGCCTACCTTAAACCACTGTTTAAGAAATATAATGTCAAAAGTATTAATGCTGCTATGAGTCTATTGTTTACATTAGGAGAGCCCGAGATTTGTTTTTATGCTGCAACATATATTTTAAGATCAATTTGTGCCAGAAAAAGTATGATGTTCTAATGATTTTATACTGTGATTGAACCTTTTGTGCCAGAAAAATATGATGTTTTAATGTTAATATGTACTGTGATCGAATCCTTGCTGTTTTTATGTCAATTAGATTTCACTATTTGTGTATGTATATTCACTTTTATGGTTTATATTTTTTTTAACCGAATAAAGCTTATTGAACTGAACTGAACTGAATAGTAAATCCTAGAATATTATGGTCACAAATATAATGTCAAACTGTATTTATAAATACATTTAGGGCTGATGTACGACCTGTAACATTAGCGTCTCGCAAATTGCGTCAAATTGTGACTCGCAATACATAGAAGTTTTAAACATTACAAAAGAGACACCATGATTTAGAGTCGCTAATGACTAGCATTGCTATTTTGGGTTGCAGCTATTTGCAATAAATGTGGTAAATGCTCGCAAATATCATACTCCTCGGAAAAGGCCTTTTTGCATAGACAAATAGCAGATGCGGCAAAAGCAAGGCCAAATAGCGTATGCAAATTGCGATTGTGAGAAAACGTGAAAAAACACTTCCTGGTTGAGCTGAAGGACCCCAAAACAGGAAGTGGTGTCCAAGGATAATCCTGAGCAGGATCACTAGCACATGGTTAGGTGCAGCAGCACAGTTCAACACTGCTGTTTGGCTATCAGAGAAACCATGAGCAGCAAGGCCAGTGACAAGGGTGGAAAGGAGCGGCCGAGGAAGCTCAAGTTTTCTGAGAAGGAGATCAACATAATTATTGAAGAATGCTGCAATAATCATGAGGAGCTTTTTGGGAGGGTCTCGCACAGTGTTCCTGAGGCGGACAAAAGAAAGATCTAGCGAGGAATGCAGCAGTGCATCAACGACCTTGGTGTGGCACACAGGTCCCTGGATGGCATCAAGAAGCGATGGTATGACCTGCACTCCAGGGCTAAGGAGAGGGTGGCAGCACATCTGAGAGATGTACAAGGGACAGGAGGAGGGCCATCTACCGCATCTGAACCATCTGCAGCAGAGGCCATGGTGGAGAGTACCCTGGAGAGGGTGGCTGTTGTTGAATTTGGGACTCTTGACACAACACAGCCACTACCAAACCCTGGTAAGTGTGAAATGTCTTAGAAATGTTTGATTCACCACTAAAGCCTGTTCTAAGCATGCATACTAAGCAACTACACCCAAAAATCCATTGCCACAAAACAAAAAATGCAAATGGTGCATCATGGGAAATGTAGTCATCGACATATACAGTGTAGTTATGGAATTACATGAAGTTATAAACATTGCAACACCACTGAGATACTAACTCACATATTTTATTTTATCCTTACTTCTTTTGCCACATAGATACACCACTAGAAGGAGAGCACAGTGCAGAGGATCAGGAGGGAAGCTCGGATCAGGCCCAGATGGAGGAAGGGCAATATGGGGGAGGATCAAGTGGGCCAAGTTGCCTTGAATGGACCAGACACAGCTGCAGCAACCACATCACAGTCTACAGCTAGTGTGAAACCAGCCTCACTGCAGTCAGCACCATCAAGACGCTCTCCAGCCACCAGGGTGTGGCCAACCCAGCAGTCCATACGACATATGCAAGCCAGTCTGCAAATCAGCCCTCTGCTGTAGCACCCAGTTAGGTGTTGTTTGGACGCATGGAAAAGGCGACGTCAAGCATAGAGCACCTGCAACAAAAACAACAGAGGCAAATAAATCTAAAGCCGACACAGTGATTAAGGAACGTCATCGAAAAAATGACTGATAACCAGTGCAGGCTGGAAGCCAAATTTGATGCCCTCACAGGTACCATTGCCGATCTATGCAAAGAATTGGCGAAGAAAGGGTGCAGCACAGACGGATGGAGTGCAGGGGGGGCCACAAAATGGACACTTTGATCAGGGTCATTGGGAGGCTTGCACATGCGACGACACAGCACACAAAGAACACCCTGGGGTTCCAGGTGGAGATGGGCCAATACAGTGGGGATGTTGCTTGGGCCTGCAACAAATTACTGCAGCAGTGGAAACACTGCAAACAAATATGTTTGCCAGTGGTGGTGCTACGAAGGGTGCAGACAGTGAGGTATCCAGTAGCAGTAGCATATCTGCTATAGAAACACCTCTAATGCGTAGGAGCAGCAGCGGCCAGACTGGGATTGCAAGTGGCAGCTTTAGCCAGGCAGGATGGAGAGGCAGAAAATGAACTGTGTAGGGTAACTACCCAATTATTGAGCCACGTAGTATTTTTAAATTGTGGTGATGTAACCACATGGTAGTTACGCATTTGTTCAAGCATACGTTTTGTGATGGACAGGTTGTCCTGATTTTGATTGTGCAAGCTTGCGCAATAAAGCACCAATTCAAAGTCACAATTTGTCTTGTCTTATGTAGAGGGTAGTGTGTAATTACTTTGGATGTACCTTCAAAAATATTTGCTAGCTATCTGGTCCCTGCACCTTCTCCCCTGTGCTGCACAGCTACCATCACTTTGCATGGTCGCCAGGTGGTCCTGGGTCCTCATCCTCTTATTCATAGTCAGACACATCCAAGGACAATCCACCCCTACATGCCATGTTGTGAAGCATGGCACATGTTGCCACTATTTTGTGCCGTTCACTGATAGAATATCAATACCCAAAATATCCCCATACACAAATATCGATGCAAAAATATCAATGTAAAAAATAGCGACACATGTTGCCACTATTTTGTGCCGTTCAGTGATAGAATATCGATGCCCAAAATATCTCAATACACAAATATCGATGCAAAAATATCAATGTCGAAAATATCGACAACCTATATTTAAAATTGTAAGTACAAAAATATCGAAGCAAAAACATAGATGTAAAAAATATCGATGTACAAAGTATCGATTTTTTATTTGAATACAAATTAATGTTAAATATATTAAATAATAAAAAAAATTTTAAAATAATTATTAAGATTTGATAGACATTTTAACAAATATAATAAAATAAATATAATTTTAAAAATATGTAAAAATACATCTATAAAATAATATATATTTACTTTGAAACAATTATTAAACTATTAATTTTAATTTATTTTATCATTTTATAAATATATAAAAATTCACAAACAAATATATATATATATATATATATATATATATTTACATACACTTATAACATAAAATATAATAAAAGAAATTGTATTATAAATTTAAAAATTTAAATATTTAATAGTCTTTCATATTAAATTTTGCACACTATTGAGTGCAACAGTACGGAAAGTGTTGGATAGCGGTGGGGTAAAAATTACTACTCCCACTCCAGTTGCTGCAACAGTAGGAACAGTGTTGCAAAGCGGAGGGGTAAAAATGATGATTCCCACTACAGCGGGTGCAACAGTAGGGAAAGTGTTGGATAGCGGAGGGGTAAAAATAACTATTCCCACTCCAGTGGTAGCAACAGTAGGGAAAGTGTTGAATAGCGGATAGGTAAAAATTACCATTCCCACTCTAGTGGGTGCAACAGTAGGGAAAGTGTTGGATAGCGGAGAGGTAAAATGTACTATTCCCACTCCAGTGAGTGCAACAGTAGAGAAATGTTGGTTAGTGGAGAGGTAAAAATGACTATTCCCACTCCAGTGGGTGCAACAGTAGGGAAATTTTGGATAGCGGAAGTGTAAAAATTACTATTCCCTCTCCAGTGGGTGCAACAGTAGGATGTAGGGGGGGGTAAAAATTACTATTCCCACTCCAGTGAGTGCAACTCTAGGGAAAGTGTTGATTAGCGGAGAGGTACAAATTACTATTCCCACTGGAGTCCGTTCAAAATTAAAACAAAAAAATTAACAACACAACATTTTTTTAAAACAAACAAATAAAACATACATAGAAGTTTTAAATATTACAAAAGATAGAAACAAATTTGAATGTAAAAAAATATAACAAATACCTAATAGGCAATAATGCATCAAAGTAGGATTTTGTGATTCCTTAATTGCGATTATTAAGGAATCGCAATTAAGGAACTGCAAAAGCCTATGCATCTAGGAATCACTATAAAATGAGTGATTCCCAAACATTCATGCAATTAAGGAATGCCTTCCAATTCATTCCTATAGGCCTACAGGCCCATAGGAATGAATGGGAGATTGCATGCGCAATTTGCGAGTACCAATACGTACTCGCAAATAGCGCATGCAATTTCAAGAGTGCAATGGTGTCAAAAGGACACCCTGTTGCACCCCTGAAATTGCTCTGTGCACAAATGTTGTGCGTACACATGTCCCAAGGGCCCCACGTGTTACCTATAACTTTGAAAAATGCACTTAAGTGCATTTTTTAAAGTTTTTGCAAATTACCATCAAGTTCAACTTGATGGTAATTTGCGTCCCCTAGTAGCCAAATTGCTATTCCTAAGTGGTTCTTGCATTGCATTTAAAGAATAGCAAATTGCGATTCCTTAAATGCAAACGCAATTTGAGAAATCACAATTAATTGCGGATTCTTAAATTGCGAGCGCCTTGAACCTTGATGCATCGCAAATGCCCTTTTTGCAGGCGCAAACGGCCAATTTTTGCGAATCGCACCGTTTGCGCTCGCAGAAATGGTTGATGCATGTGCCTGTAGATTATTTTTTAAAAATATAAAATAATTAAAAAACAAAAATCTATGGGACCTTGTCCGCCTGCCATTGTAATGGAAACGGGACCGACCGCCAGAGGTTCGGCAGTCCCGTTCTGACCAATTAGAATGTGACCGCCACTCTGGAGGTCGCATCCCGCACCTTTTACATTGCAGAGGGCGGTGCTGGAAGCAGCACCCGCCGCAATGTAAAATTTGCATGTTGTGTAGTAGCATGCACAACGTGATGCGGTGCCTGCCACCTTGTTCATGCCAATGTAGGGTGGTACCATGGGAACTCCCCAAGTGCAGCTAAACCCAGGGGCCTGCAACGGGCCCCCATAGCCATTTACCGTTTGCATTTCCATGGCGGAGTCTCCGCCATGGAAAGGCATAGGCAGCGCAGACATCATAATATGGATCAGCCACGCCACCTTATTGCGTGCATTTTCCGCCTGGCCGGCAATCCGACCAGCGGAAAAGCGGAGAACGAACTTTCTGTCCGCCGCTGTAACCCCCACCATTGTAATATGGCAGGGATAAATGACATGCGGGTGGGGAAAGATGTCGGACGGATCACCACCGCCGGTTTGGTGAAGGTGATCCGCCCGACATCATAATGGGCCCCTATTTGTTAATAGAAACTTTTTATAAACTAAAACATTAATTATTACATAAATGTATTTTTTTTATTTTCTGGCCAATAACACCACACAATTCACAATCCACATTTAATTTTTTTAAATGTACCTCCCTAATTAACATAATTAATTATCAATTAAACAAATATTAATAATTACCAAAATGAAAACAAATAAAAATTCATTTACTCCCCAATCGTTACAGCTATAAAACCAAAACACACACACAAAAATGACAATAAACACTTACCATAAATATTTTTCAATTGATATTAATAATCAGCTAATTATTAATTAATTAAACATACATTTCTTTCCACCCTCTACCCCAATAAACACCACAACCCACACCTAAAAACCATTACACAATTTCCTTAACTAATTTTAAATTAAGAAATTAATATCAATTAACAACAACTTATTAATTAATATAAAAGAATTGACTTCCCAGCCTTTACCACTATAAAACCCACAACGTACATCAAAAATAAATTACACAATTGACATATTTTAATTTAAATTAATGAATTAACATTAATTAACAAACAATTAGTAATTAATTATGAATAAATTACTTCCCACCCTATTCTCCTATAAATCCCACCACCCACTCCTAAATAAATGACACAATTGACTTAATTAATTACAAATTAATTATTAATATTAATTAACAACTAATAAAATATTTAATAATAAAATAACTCCCACAATTAACAATATTAACCCTTTCCAAGCTCAGCTCGTCATGATGCACGGTTGAGCTGTGCTGATGACGAGCTGAGCTCGTCATGAAATGATGGAAATGACGATAATTCAGCATAGGAGGGGAAAACACCTAGCAGCCAAGGTGTTAAATGTAAATTAAATAAATAATAATAAAAACAAATATTAATACATTTATTATAATTAAATTACCTACCACCTGATTCCCCTATAAACCCACAACCCGCTCCTAAAAAAAGACACAATTAACATAATTGCCAAATAATTAATAATAATTAAGAGCCTATTAATTAATTAATCCTCACAATTAACACTATAAAATCCAAATTTCATAAATACTAATACATAAAAAAGTATAAATAATTTATTATAATTAAATTACTTCCCACCCTATTTCCCTATAAACCCACAATCCTCTCCTAAAATTATGACACAATTAACATAATTGCAAATTAATTAATAATTGAGAGCCAATTAGTTATTAATAATACATTTATTCCCACAATTAACACTATAAAATCTAAATTAAATAAATACTAATACATAAAAATTATTATAAATAAATTACTTCCTACCCTATTCCCCTATAAACCCACAACTCGCTCCTAAAAAAAACAGATTTAACATAATTGCCAATTAATAAATAAAAAATAATAAATTCCTTCACACAATTAACACTATAAAATCTGAATTAAATAAATACTAATACATAAAAAATAATCATTAATGTATTATAATTCAATAACTTCCCACCCTGTTCCCCTATAAACCCACAACCTGCTACAGAACTTAAAAATGCAAAATTGAAGTAAGATAAAATTAATAACTACTAAAATGTTTACACATATATCAAAAAACTAAACAAATTATACAAAGGAATTGATCACATACTTTTAAAATACATACTAAAATACATAACACTAATTAAAACATCGATATTTTAAACAGCTATATTTTTGAAAATGATATTAACTACTTTGATATTTCCGAAAACTATGGGGCCCATTAGGATGTCGGGCGGATCGCCACCGACAATCGGGAGGTGGCGATCCGCCCAACATCCTTGTCCGCCCGCCACCCATTTCCCCCGCCAAATTACTATGGCGGGGGGACCGCGGCAGACGGAAACACCGTCCACCGCTTTTCCGCCCCGGTCGCTTTGCGGCCGGGGTAGAAAAGGGTGTATATGGAGGCGGTGTCTATCAGACACCGCCAGCCATATTGGCATGGGCTTTGGGAGATGCGGCCACGGAAAGGCAGGCAGTCTTCACTTTGGGGGTCCCCTGTGGGCCCTCATGGTCAAGGCGAGGTGGGGGTGCACATGGGGGGTACCTGTGGTACCCCCCTGCATCTGCATACACAATGTGGCATGCATTTATAGTATTGCGGCGGGTACTGGTGTAAACACCGCCCGCCGCAATGTTATAAATGCATGATGCGCCCGCCACTGTGGCGGATACATCATAATATGCAAGGCGGGACCGCTGCTCAGCTTGCGGGCGGTCCCCTTTTCCGCGAGGATGGCGGGTGGGCAAAGTCCGCCCGCCATCCTAATGGGGGCCTATATTTCTTACCTGCAAGTCGATATTCTTGACGATTATATTCTTCCTGTCGATATTTCTGTATCATGATAATTAAAACTCGATATTTGTGTATATCGACATTTTAAACTCATTTTTCTGTCTCTGCACCCTCAGGTGCATACTGCAGGGCTCCGCCACTCGTGTGGAGGCACCTGAAGTGCGATTTTAGAGTTCCAAATGTTCGCTTGATCACGGTCCTGATGCGCCTATGTGCCCTGTTGTACTGCTGTTCATGTGCGTTGTGGAGAGACAGGTATGGTGTGAGGATCCATGGCTGGTGAAAGATATGTGATGGTGAAACAACACGCAGGCAGACATAAAAGTGCAAATACATTTCTCTGGTAACCTGAAAGATCTGTACCTAGTAGGTATCCTTTAGCAAAGTCACCTCTTTATAATTTCTGGTATATCACTGTGTCTGAAGATGTATGAGTCATGGGTGCTTCCCCTATGTTTGGCAACCAGATCTGTGATTATGTTTTTTGCGTCACAGACAACTTCGATGTTAGATGTGAGCTTTTCCTATTACAGAATATATATTCTATGCGGGATGGGGGACATATGGGCACATGTGTCCCATCTATGTCCTCTTCAACCTGTGGAAACCTTGCTATTCTGTAAAATTCCAGTTTTGTTTTTTCAAGTTCCTCTTCATCCCTGGGCAGGCAGATGTGTTGATGGATGTGGTGTAGCATGGCATCTATAAAATTGTGAAAGAAGGTGCATTTTGCGACACACCTCTGGCCACTGCAATGACATCCTGGTAGCTCCCAGTGGCCAATAGGTGGGGGGAGCACAACACCTGCACACATGTGGGGATTGCATTGCTGTGCAGGGTTTTGCTTTCCAGGTGTGACTTCAAGGTGTCTATGAGCTCTAGGATGACAGTGCTACTCAGCCTGTACTGGTCATAAATCTCTCCCTCTGTCTTCTCAAGCAATGTTAGCCTGACTCTGAATATCCTGCCCTGTCTTCGCATCCTCTGCTGGGCCGCCAGTGTCTGCATCCTCCTTTCTATCACATACAGGGCAGCCATTGTAGAAAGATTTCTGAGGCATTCTGGGCCTGTTTTTATAGGTTGGGCCTGGTTACCACCTGGTTCTGGTTAGTGGTAAATCGCATGAGCCAATGGGACTAATTTTACTTTTTCGTATTTGGGACTGCTCTGTACAATGCGAGTCACAATTTTGGGAATGCAAAAACCGGTCGCATTTTTTGTGAGTTTGTATTCGTGGGCATCACAATTTTGTATTTGCGACAGCCTTTCGTACTTTGCATACAACCATTTTTGCATGCGTAAATTGTTTTGGGACCAATTTTGCGCACGCTAAATGGTAGTACATCTGTGCCTTAGTTTGTTATCCCTTCACTAAGTATAAATGCAAACTCTAAAATCTTGTCAGTTACAATTCTAAAGTACATGTGTGATTTGCATTAATCATGGGGATACTTTTACATCTCACACCCCTCTTTCTTTCATCATACATTATTCACACGAAATACTGGTGAGTGCAGACTACTGGTAATAATAATGGACTCCTACTGTCATTTCAAGTGGGCCCTACTACTCTCCTCCAGATCTGTCTGCAGATTTTAATGCGATTAACCACATATTTTGTCGAAACTCCTACAGGAGGTGGTGACTATTTCTCATTTGATGTTCAGTTGGTTGAAGTCTTTTCTCAGTCATCGAATATCTCTGGTAGGTATTGGCCAGGAACAAGTTGAAGATGTTCTAGTGGATTTAAGGGCAATCATGACTATCCTGTCTTTTTAAGATATAATTAACACTTTTTTTTGTCAACATCTGATTAAACTGGTCAGTGTAGAGGTCACTGACTGTAAAATGTAAAAATGGGACTGTAACCCAAACCCATCCCTCATGTAAGGGATAAAACTATGACTACCACCCACTAAGATAAATAGACCACCCATCTGTAGGGAAACGTAAACTGTGGCATCACGAAACTATAAATCATGCTAAGAATACAGGAATACATCAAGTAATATTTTTTTAACTGGAAACTCTCGCAGATGAGCCAACTCTCACCCAAGTACCACAAGAATAACCTGTAACAAACCTAGGAAAACTGCCATACTTTGTGGTATCTTTGCAGTATTACAACATAAGCAAATCCACTGACAACACTTACAAACATTACCAAATTGTTCCAATGCTATTTGCTGCAATCAGATTAAAAAACTTTTAGTGCTGGTCATAAATCACTTCAGGTAAACACTATACCCAAAAACTGGCATCCTCATAAACTGCAGCGCTTGTGTCCCCTTGAAGAACTTTGTGGCTGCTCCACAACTGTGCAATGAGCACCATAAAGCATCTCAAAATAAACCAAATAAGACTTTAACCCCCAAAGAATTTTTTAACAAATGCTTTCTTTAACAAGTGCCTTTCCCTGCCCACGGCTTTTACTAAACGTGAGATATAGTATAAAAATCTGGGTGTTGTCAGTGACAGGGGGTGTTCTACCGTGTTTGCCACAGAATATCCTTACCATGAAGAATACCCCTGCCGCAGTGCCCAGGGATCATTTTTCTCGTCTTTATAAAGTAATTTGCCTCTTTCTCTTGTTTTTAATGTCCTTCAGTTGTTTTTAATGTCCTTCATCAGATATGTTAATAGGAAATACTGGAAATGAGATTTTTTTCCAGGCTTTGTTTGGATTAAGGAAATTTGGGATTTAAATATTAGGTTACCCCTCACTCGAACTCTACAATTATGTTGGGGGTTTACCTACTCTGAATTAAATCGAAGTTCAGAGTTACTAATAAGTGTCGAAGTAAAGTTACTAAATATGTAGAGAGGAATGTTCCTTACTAGATATGTAATTGAAAAATCCTGCATCTACTAATAATCTAGCTCGGATTATGTATACAAAGCTAATACACTGGACTAGATAACATTTGATCACATAGGAAGTATAAAGAAGTATGCAGGAATACGAAAGTCAAATTTTTTGCATTAATCTCATGTATACCTGTCTTCTGTTTGAATATGATATTTTTCTTGCAGATTAGTAAGGTCTGGGAGTTCCAAGACTAACCAACATCCGGGTAAAACCGTGAGTTTTAACACTATATACATTCCCAAGGGTAGGGTACGCCTTAGGGTGCGTATACCGCCTGGGAAGTTCACATATTCTTTTGGGTCCGGATGAAAGCTTGGCTGAAATAGCAATTCCAAAGCAGAAACATGTCGACCTTCTAACCCACATTGTACATATTTGACTCAAATTGATGGTCAACAATGTCCGATTCACGAGTTTTTAATAATGGTGGCCTGACTCTTTATTAAAATTTGTATTGGAGGACAGTCCATCATTTTTGATTGCACTTTTCAAAACACTTTCACTTAACAATTTGTTGATACCTGCTCCGCTGTAGCACAGGCGTGGTAGCATACCGGGGAGACACTTGGTCTCCCGGATAAAAACCCTATGATGAAGCATGTCATCAACTATGTTGATGAGTGAGGGTTTTATTAATAAGTATTGAATGCTTCCTATTTAGGATGTTCTTCCTGTGTGTAGAGTAACATCATTTAAAACAGCGTATTGTGTTCTTTGTCCAGGAATTACCATCTGGGACATATTTAAAGCTTTCTATTGGATTTTGTTTTGTCACTCCATTGTTGTTTTTTAGAATATTGTTTGGGGAATAGGAGTGCCGTCTATCCCTATCTCTCTTGTTGTTTTTTGTTGTATTAGGCAGGGTACTGCTGTGAGGGTTTTTTTTGCATATTTTATGTCCCTGATAATTCCTTGTTATTTCCTATTAACATGGAGGACTTTGGACTTTCTTATACTAGAGAAGAGGTAGATGCTTTATTATCGGATCCAGCTTTGTTTGCTGACCTGATAGCGGCCCAGACTATTTCACTGACCACGGAATGGGAAAAATTGGGCGAGCAAAAGAAAAGTCGAATTCATGCAATATTACATGGTACCATTCTTAAAGAATATCTCAATAATAACACCGCCCCAAAAGGGTTGTTAGTAACAAATGCTCCTAGAATTTTTCTAGATGATGCCCAATTCAGGAAAGAATGGGCACAGATTGCTTGGCACTGCACCCGCGATTGGGCAGTACTAATCATGAAAACAGCATTACGTCTATCTGAGGCCCGACTTATGGAGATACAGCAAACTGAGACATATTTCAAAGCCATTTTGACCGGTTATAAAAAGAGATTGAATGAGCTAAACAAGGAAGTTAATGAATACAAAGACAATTTAGCACAATCCAAAGCACAGAAATTACAAAAAGATCTTAAGCGCTGGTCTTATGCTAAAATATACCCCTATTCAAGCCCTGATTTTGTACCACCGAACAAATCGGATCAACAGTCGGCGAATGGGGGTGATAGTGATTCTTCTTTCTCCAGTGCTTCGAGTAATGAGAGTACAGGAAGTAGGAAAAAGGGTAGAGGTAGAGGAAGAAACAATTATCAGAACACACAACATTGGTACCCCTACCAACAGCCAAGTGGGGGTAGTTTTTATCCAAATGCCTACCATCATCCACCTTTTCCTCCAGTGAAGAGATGGAATCCCACATTTGTCCCACAGCCTCAGTATCCACTGAATATGTTCCCACAACCTTTGTTAGGCAGGGGCCGGAGGGGTCGGGGAAGGAGAAGAGGAGAGAACCAGGTACACTGGGACCAGACAGAGGCAGTAGGGGACAACACGAGGAGCAAGACGCAGGAACCCTGTGCCGGTCTGAGCAACCTACGAGCCTGATCACTAACCTATCCTCAGTGACCTTGAATGATGATGAATTGTCAGTACTGGAAAAGGGCCTAGGTTTTGCACCTACGGCTCGTCTGGACCGTTTTAAGCTACACTGTGAGCTGGCAGATTTCTTCCGAAAGCTGAGACTCAAGAGTTTTTTTGAGAGCCAGGAGGTGACACAGGGTATAGGTTAAAATCGACCTTTACCCCAACATCCCAGATGGTGCCAGCTGGTATTCTAGCATTTGAACAAGCTGTCTATAATGTGGTCGATACAATGATGGAACCAACCCTTTTTAAAAATCTGACAGCCCAAGAGTTCAAAGCAATCGATTCACTTCGTAACAACACCCAAATTGTCATTAAAAGTGCTGACAAAGGGGAGGAATTGTCATCCTGGATGAAACAGCATATGACGCTGAGTGTAGACGCCTCCTGAACAACACCACTAACTATTCTCGCCTCAATGAGGATCCATCTCAGACTCTTCAGGAAGATATCCTGGAGTTGGTAACGACTGCAGCAAGGGATGGCCTCATTTCAAAACAAGAGGCCGATTTTTCGACCACAAGTGAGGGTAAAGTTCCCTATTTTTACACCCTCCCAAAAACTCATAAAAATAGGTTACCCCCTCTGGGTAGACCTATTGTTTCGGGTACTGGGTCCCAGTTGGAACCACTTTCCAAATATTGCGACTTTTTCTTGAGACCTGTGGTAGAGGGCACCAGTACGTATATAAAGGACACCAAGAGCCTACTAAGCATGCTAAATACCATCACACTGCCAGAAGGTCCTTGTCTCTTGGTGACTTTAGACATCAAAAGTTTATATATGTGCATACCGCAGGATGACACCATCAAGGTATTGGATGATACATTGGCACAAACAAATTGGGAGTATACCACCTCCCAGACTTTTGTGATCGATTGTGCCTCTGTGGCCCTGAAACGCAATTGTTTTGAATACCGTGGAGATATTTACCTCCAGGCCACAGGGACATTGATGGGCAGTACTTTTGCCCCCAGTGTGGCGGGGTTATACGTGTGTGATTTCGAGTGCAAGTACATCTTAGCACAGTCTAACACCTTCTCATCGAATGTGACCGTGTGACAGAGGTACATCGATGATGTGCTGGTCATCTGGCAGGGGACAGAAACAACACTGATCTCATTCCTGGAGTGGATCAATACATGTGACCCACATCTTAAGTTCACTCATGAATATGACACAAATGAAATCATCTTTCTGGATGTTACCATCTCAAAGGTGGGCAATCACTTGAGAACAAAAACATACCATAAACCAACAGCGAAGAATAACCTGCTCCAGTTTTTGAGTTTTCATCCACGCCCACTGAGGGAAAATCTCCCCTTTGGTCAGTATTTATGCCTTCGACGTAACTGTAGTGAATTGGTTGACTACAAAGACCAAGCCAGGGAAATGACCAACAAACTACACCATAGGGGCCATCCCAAACATCTTCTACAGAAGAGTAACAAGCAAGCAAAAAATCAAAACAGGGATGCCCTTTTGGAAGAGAATGTGAAAGAACCATCAGACAATGTGCCTTTAACGTGTGTCACCACTTACAATCCTATATCCAATCATGTTAGTAAGTGTATCAACAGACACTGGAAGATTCTGACCAGCACTCAACATGATTGGGAGAAACCCCTTTTTTCTTACAAAAGGGCGAAAAGCCTCAAGGACTCCTTGGTACATACATGTCCACGATTACAAACAACAGAGGATAACAGGACAGTACTGAACACATGGGGTCTTCCTCCTGTTGTGGGTCACTACCCATGTGGGGGATGGAGCGTTTGCCACCTAACCACGAGTACTAAGTGTCTGAACTTGGAACCTGGAAAATTATGGCAACAGCGGAGTCACACAAACTGTAACTCCAGTAATGTCATTTATTTAATCATTTGCCCTTGCAACTTGAAATATGTCGGTATGACCACCAGACGCATCAAACAGCGTATCTGTGAACATCGGAGCAACATACGCTGTAGGAAGGGAAACATTCTTTACAACGCAACTTTTACCACGCAGTGCCTTTACAACGCAACTTTTACAATGCAAACCATTACAACGCATTGCGCTGGAGGGCGCTCTAGGATAGGGAATACGTTTAATTTACTATCCAACACCTTCCCTAGTGTCCACGGGGACTGGAGTTGGAATAGTAAATTAAACTATTCACTATCCAGCACCCCAAAGTGCTATGCGTTGTAAAGGTTTGCGTTGTAAAAACCGCGTTGTAAAGGCATGCGTGGTAAAAGCATGCGTTGTAATGTCATACATCCCTGTAGGAAGGATACCACAAAATTAACTACACACTTTTTACAGCGAAATCATACACCGAATGACATGAGGTGGACGGTCATAGAGCAACTAGCTGGACATACCGGTTTTCAGGGCGCTTTGTTTGAGAAGGAACAACGATGGATTTATCGTCTTTCATCTCATCATTCACGATTGAATGATGACATTCCGTGGGGTTCCGTAATGAATAAATAGCAGTATAAAGATCCTAATATTGACTGAATATACGAGGTTTTTCTATCCACATACCCCTGTGTAACTCCTTCCTCCGTTTCTTTATCACTGGTTGACCTCTAATTACCTATGGTTGTGATAAAATCTCCCAGCTCCCATTGATGAAGTATCAGAATCTGAATGGCTAGCCTTCTGGGTTGTACTAATATTAATTGGTGATCCCCTGCTGACACACACCATTGTGTATCCATTCCAGGGCTGGACTATTTTGATTTGTATTAGGGTGCAGGAATAGATTTGCCATTAAAAAATCTTTTCATCCTACAAGAGAAAAAAACACTCGTAGTCAAAGTGGCTTTAGTAATGTAGTCGTTACCTTTGATCCCTTTACTTCTAGTTTTTTGTTTTGATCAACCTTTAAGTTAGATCAGGGTTTAGATGTGAGAATTTGAATATCGAAATGAACACTCCATCTATTATTCTGGGGTTGATAGCAGTGAACATAGGGCATCGGCAGTTGCAGTATGAACAAAATTACTGTGTTTTTTAGAACGTTCACAATTGGAGTTTATTTGCATACAAATAAGGTCATAATGCTTTATACAGAAAAGACGACGGTGTTTCTGTGACACCGGCATTTATTACGCTCATAATTGGTGTTAGGTTGGATACAAATAAAGTTACGGTATTTAATAGTGAAAAGCAGAGAGGCATTCTCATTTTAGGCATCGGTATCCTGAGGACTACGTAAGGACGCTGTACACGTCATCATGCACACGTGACGTTGATCACGTGACCCATTTGGTAGGCTTTCTCTACTTCCGCGTCCGAACTAAGAACCACCATTCGGGCTGCGGATGTGACTGAATTAGGTTTACAGCGGGGAGCCGGGAAGGACGAAGTAAGTCCTTTCGATTTTTTCTTTCAGAATCCATCACTTGGTTGAGGGTTTTGTGGCCAATTATGAGATTCAGGGGATCAGCACATATCCCTTGAACTGGTTGCGCCGGTCCGGCTTGATTAAGAGCGTTTTTTCTTTAACAAATGTTTTTTTTTAACAAATGCTTTTCTTTAACAAGTGCCTTTCCCTGCCCAGGGTTTTTACTAAACGTGAGATATAGTATAAAAATCTGGGTGTTTTCAGTGACAGGGGGTGTTCTACCGTGTTTTCTACAGAATATCCTTACCGTGAAGAATACCCCTGCCGCAGTGCCCAGGGATCATTTTTCTTGTCTTTCTAAAGTAATTTGCCTCTTTCTCTTGTTTTTAATGTCCTTCAGTTGTTTTTAATGTCCTTCATCAGATATGTTAATAGGAAATACTAGAGAGGAGATTTTTTTCCAGGCTTTGTTTGGATTAAGGAAACTTGGGATTTAAATATTAGGTTACCCCTCACTCGAAGTCTACAATTATGTTGGGGGTTTACCTACTCTGAATTAAATCGAAGTTCAGAGTTACTAATATGTGTCGAAGTAAAGTTACTAAATATGTAGAGAGGAATGTTGCTTACTAGATATGTAATTGAAAAATCCTGCATCTACTAATAATCTAGCTCGGATTATGTATACAAAGCTAATGTACTGGACTAGATAACATTTGATCACATAAGAAGTATAAAGAATTATGCAGGAATACGAAAGTCGAATTTTTTGCATTAATCTCATGTATACCTGTCTTCTGTTTGAATATTATATTTTTCTTGCAGATTGGTAAGGTCTGGGAGTTTCGAGACTAACCAACATCCGGGTAAAACCGTGAGTTTTAACACTATATACATTCCCAAGGTTAGGGTACGCCTTAGGGTGCGTATACCGCCTGGGAAGTTCACATATTCTTTTGGGTCCTGATGAAAGCTTGGCTGAAATAGCAATTGCAAAGCAGAAACATGTCGACCTTTTAACCCACATAGGACATATTTGACTCAAATTGATGGTCAACAATGTCCGATTCACAAGTTTTTAATAATGGTGGCCTGACTCTTTATTAAAATTTGTGTTGGAGGACAGTCCATCATTTTTTATTGCACTTTTCAAAACACTTTCACTTAACAATTTGTTGATACCTGCTCCGCTGTAGCACAGGCGTGGTAGCATACTGGGGAGACACTTGGTCTCCCGGGTAAAAACCCTATGATGAAGCATGTCATCAACTATGTTGATGAGTGAGGGTTTTATTAATAAGTATTGAATGCTTCCTATTTAGGATGTTCTTCCTGTGTGTAGAGTAACATCATTTAAAACAGCGTATTGTGTTCTTTGTCCAGGAATTACCATCTGGGACATATTTAAAGCCTTCTATTGGATTTTGTTTTGTTACTCCATTGTTGTTTTTCAGAATATTGTTTGGGGAACAGGAGTGCCGTCTATCCCTATCTCTCTTGTTGTTTTTTGTTGTAATCAGAGTAGAACCACAATTGTTTGGTAACCTGGTCCAACATACACCATTAGCCACTAGAGCACAAATGTGGGGGAAGGATAGTCAGCAAAGTTATTTCAGGCGGGATTGTCCCGCTTACCAAGAAGGAGATTGTGAAGCGGTGGAATGACCTCAAGAGCAAGGTGAAAGAGAGGAACAACAAGAAACTCAAGCTGGCTCAGATGACTGGCGGTGGTCCTCCCATTCCACCAAGAAAATTCACTGCATGGGAGGAGAAGGTGTTTGCCATACTGCATCCGGAGTCTCACAGGAATAGCCGGGGGAGTGGAGGCTGGTAAGTACAAACAAATGTCTACCATCACACTGCTATGTACTGTCTTGCACAACTACAAAACTAGACCTCCTAGGCCTAAATGCCTTCATGTGCACCACACACTCCCCAACAGGTCTCACAGGTGTAACATTCACTACCTCTGAATCACCCCCAAAAGGTAGCTAGCAACATTCCCTGGGTTGCATGTATACAGGCAGCCAGCACTACAACTCCCACCAGGCCCCCTGTCCCACAGGAACAGGATGGAGCACTCCCCCATCCCACCAAGAAGCATGTGGCAGCCATTGTATTTCCCCACCTAAACTTACTGGTAGGTAGCCATCTTAACCTGGAGGGGGGTTGTGGTGAGGAAGTCTGCCCTAAACTCCCACCAGGCACCCTTTTCCAAAAGCACATCAGGATGGAGCACTCCCCCAACCCACCCAAAAGCATATGGCAGACATTGTATTTCACCAACCAAACTTACAGGTAGGTAGCCATCTTCACAGGAAGCGGGATTTGTGGTTAGGAAGCCTAAACTGAAACTCCCACCAGGCACTCTTGTCCCCAACCACACCAGGATGGAGCACTCCCCCACCCCATCCAGAAGCATGTGGCAGCCATTGTATTTCACCAACCAAATTTACAGGTAGGTAGCCAACCTAACAGGTAGGGGGGTTTGTGGTGAAGAAGTCTGCACCTCACCTCCCTCCAGGCACCCTTATCCCAAGGCAACCCAGGATGGAGCACTCCCCCCACCCCACCCTGAAGCATGTGGCAGACATTGTATTTCACCAACCAAACATACAGGTAGGTAGCCATCTTCACAGGGAGGGGGTTTGTGGTGAGGAAGCCTGCACTACACTCCCACCAGGCATCCTTGTGCCAAAGCTGAGCTGGATGGAACACTCCACCACACACAGAGAAAGATGTGTCTGAAATTCCCCACAAATGTGCCACAGAACAGGTAAGTAGACAGTGCATGCGCCCCACCATTTCTCTCAAATAGCATGGAGCCATATGACCACACCAGCCCTCACATCCCATCAAACTTGGCATAGATCCAAAAGCCACCTCCAGTGTGCAGACAGCTAAACGTATGTAACTGTCACAGAAACCAAAGTGTGCCTCATCAAATCACATCTTTAAGAAATTCAGGGAACAATAATGCACAGTACTGAATGCTCTCTGTAAGTGCCATGGGGGCAGAGAATCAAGGCCCATATGAAAACAAAACAAACATGGCCAGTACTAAAAAGAAAGCAAAGCATGATATGACAAAGGTATGCATGAGATTACAATTACTAGTTCATGCTCAGATGTAATGTCTTCCATGCAGATTAAACAACAAAGATGCTTCACATAAAGTTGTTGTGCTGCTAGTGGTTAGATGACAACATGTCCTTGTAATCACACAATCTGTGTGTGGTGCATGGTATCTATTGACATGTCACACCATGGACAAGTAATGTATGTACCACCACATCATGTCATTATGCTCAGCACCGTGCAGCCATACAAAGTGATGTCAATGTAAACTGTGTGGTGTATAACATGTAACATCCAAATATCTAATATCAAGCATGTGGGGTGCTCTTCAATGACCATTTCTCCTATGTTCCACAGGTGACCAAGAACTGACTGCTGCAGATGACAACATCAACCTGCAGAGCCAGTCTCCCCCCAGAACATGGACTCTCTGATGCAGACTTCCGAGATTCCTTGGATGCAGACCCAGAAGCCAGCCCATCAGGCCTGCCAGGCCGCGCCAGGTCCCAGGCCCCCACTGTCCCTACCGCCACCACCTCAGTAACAACAAGTGTGTTTACCCCTGCTGGAATAACCTGTGAGGCCTCCTCCGCCACCACCACTGCCGCCTGCAACAATGTCCCTTCCTCATTGGATGCCCACACCACCCCACAATCTGAGGAGGGCTGGGAGAGTACACATTTGCGTCGAATGGTGACGCCACAGGTCCGGGACAGCGGGGCAGGTGGTAGGGCAACTGGGTGACAAAATCAACTGGACACTGGGACCGAAGCCCTGGCCAACATCGCCAGAGTCCTTGGGTCATATGAACAAGCCCAGGGATACAAGGGCCAGGCTCTGGAAGAATCACGTGAGTTACGCCTGCTGCAGAGGTCCATAGACACACGTATCGGCCAAATCGTGGACCTCTTGGGTCAGCTCGTGGGTGTCCTGAGAGACAGGCCTGCGGCCCGGAGAACAGCTCAACCTCCCTCCAGTGGCCCGCAGGATGACAGTCCCACCACCTTCCCTGTGGCCAAAGTGAGGGGTGAGTCCTCAGACACCGCTGAGCCCGCAACAGAGGCCCCCCTGCCAAATGCTCAGGGGCTGTCCAAGGAAAAATAATGGAGGATCATGTGGCAAAGCACTAGCCAAACGCCAGTGAAGGAGCCAGCCATTATGGCACCTCTCTTCACCTTGCCATTGACTTTGATGACTGTCCTTACCCACACTGCCATGTTGATGGCAGGCGTCTCTTGGACTGTGTCACCACATCAATGTGGTGACTACTCTATTGTCTCATCTACCATCACTGACAAATCATTGATTCCATTTTCACCTTTTTGTAAATATTCGCTTCCCTGTCAAATATAGCACTGATTGTTTTGAGGCACTGAGAGCCTGAAGGGACCTATGAAAACACAAGAGAACAACATTCACTTGTCAGGTGATGGCATCACAGCAATTACACAACACTTGTTATCAAGGTACTCAAATCTGCACACATTACAATGAGCAACAGTACCAACTTAGACATTATGTAGCTGTGCATAACGACCCTGTCCCAGAAAGATTAGCAGCCAGCACAGAGCCAACACTAGGCAGCAGTCACAAAGCTCCCCTAGGCCTTTTCACCACCATCAAAATCAGCAGACAATGGCATTGTTGTACGTTTTCACTCACCTTCAAGGGAAGTAGTGGTTGATGAGCTGTTGACGCAGGTCGAACCCTTCCTCCTCTCCACTATCCTCATCAATGGACATGTGTGGGTTTGCAGTTGGGGCCTCGGCTGCTCATCATCATCCAGGATCAGGGGGATCTCTTTGTGAAAGGTCAGGTTGTGGAGCATGCAGCATGTACCTATGATCCGACGCACCTTTTAGGGAGAGTACATCAGTGCACCTCCGATCTTGTCCAGGCAGCGAAGTCGTGACATAAGTAGACCAAAAGTACGCACCACCAGACGACGTGTCCTCCCATGGGCATCATTGTGGCAGACTTCACCCGGGGTTCTGGGATTCCTCAGTGGACTCAGCAACCAAGGCCGGTTGGGATATGCAGTCACCTAGGTGTGAGAAACATAGAACAATTTTGCAACATAACTGTGGCAGAGGACAGTATATTCCACGTATAGCACCCAACTTGGCTCTGCATACTCACCCCCAATCCATGCATGCTCTGGATGTAGATTTGCCATCAGCTCTGGTACGATGCTGTTAGGCAGCATGTAGGAGTCATGGGCTGATTTGCCACAGACATGGGAGATTATCATATCCGCTTGTCACACCACTTGTACATTAATGGAATGGAAATGCCTCCTGCTCCTGGAAATGTGCTCACGTGCCTGTGGTGAAACCAGGCTAACACGTGTGCAATCAATGGCACCAATAACATTAGGGATGTGGACAAGGTCATATAAATCACCCTTTACAGCTGCTAATTCATGTCTCCTGGGGAAATGGATGTAGCTGTCCTTGTAGGTCATCATAGTGGACAGGAAGTCACGTAGCACCATGCTGAACATTAGTTGATACATCCCACATGCGCTGGAAACCGTGTACTGAAATTAACCAGTTGCAAAGAAATGCATTGCCGCCATCACCTTACACGTTGGGGTCAAAGCAGTTGGTTGGGTTGTTCCGCGAGGTCTCAGATGTCGCTCCAACTGATCACATAGGGCTTGAAGGTTAGGTTGATCCAAACAGAATTTACATATGGTGTCCTCATCCTCCATGTCCACAAGCAATGTGAATGGACGATGCACATTTGGTCACCTCCTAGGTGAGATGAAAGCGGACACATATCAATTCAATTCCCCTATGAGATGTGTCCAACATCTTACGTTTTGACAGACACAGCGCCAACAATGACTGGCATCAAACTTCAGCTTACAGCACAACTTACATGTAGGGCCACCTTGAGCTTAACTAGTCGTACACTTGTCCAGTATTTACACAGTGAGTACCCCCAAAACAGAATTAGACTATGTGAATGCCAAAAGGTACATTTCAACATCTTGCGTTAACCAGCCCTGAGAGTATTTGATACAGCACATGTGTGAAACAGCAACGCTGCTGGCTTCTACGTAGCTACTGTACCTACCCCACCTCCTTGCGTAAGTCAAACAGGGCACACATTAACAACACAATGAGCACAGTGTGTGCATAAAGATCAAGTATGTACACGAGCAAAGCAAGGTACACAGTGAAATAGGCACATTATGTAGTCAGACCTTCATCACTGTGCGTTTTTAACAGCGTTCATTACAGGGCTAATATTAACCACGCTTTGTTACCGTTATTATTGCAGAGTGTGACTACGAGCCCCTCAACCCTTCCAGACCATGGGGCACACTTGAGCCTCATATAAAGTATGTGACTTCAATGTTCATGTTTGTTTTTAGTTGTAGTACGTCAAGTGGTGTCTATGTTTATGTTAAAAGCACTATAATCATGATCTCCACTGGAGACATTGACCATACGCTCTTCCTCCTGCAAGGCAAAACAGAATACACAGTAGTTGATAAACTACACACACCATAGAGGACCATTTATATGAATCAGAATAACACATATATTTATGATGCCTGCCAGTTTCCTGGTAGGTGCTTGCTACTCTAACAATGTTCCGTTTTATTTCCTACAGATACTGCGTACCAATGAGTAAAATCGTATGTATTAAACCAATAGTGCATGCACATTAGGTGTGGCACTTTATATTTTACTAATTCTTTATCTACCTCACTTATAGGTCACTTAGGAGTGGTACACACAGGGCTGGTCCCTGTGTGGTCCTAATGAAGAGCTTTGGGGAGGCTCGAAACATGTTGACTAATGCAAGAGACGTCTAACTCATCATGGTTATGCAGTTTTCCCTAGTACTTACCCATGTTTTTAAACATACCGACTAGGAGCTAGAATAAAATATTTCGCCCACTAGTTAGGTATTTTTAACATTTTCTTTTCCCACTCCACAACACTGCACTATACATTTTCTCACATAGGTGCTCTTACGTAATCTCGCAAGTCGCAGCACGTCTCAATCCGCAGCGGATTGAGAGGACCCCTATGATGAAGCATGTCACCAAGGGGAAACCCTGGTGAGTGAGGAGACTTTCTCACTCCACTTGAGCGAAAGTCTCTCATCACCCATAACTAGGTTCAAATTCCAGTATTCCGTTTTTTTGTGTTCGTTTAGCCATATCATACATTGACATGTGTACATATTCGAGAGTCCATCACACCACATATCTGTGTACATGCACAACAATATCATAAGTGACATATGATGGAGTATATGGCAATGCATGTAATCCTGTGCACTGACATGGCATGTGTAGTCATCAGTGAGTCAAATGAAACAATACAATTTTCTTGAATTATCTAGTGGCATGATTCATAGTAAGTGTCCACTATTCAATGTTGAGAACTGGCCATTCTCATTGCTACAGCATGATGTGTCGATAGGTGCCTTAAGCGTGCTTCGCTACCACAACCACGGCCATAGGCACCAATGTCATGCTGCCAAATTGTGGGAGCGACCGCCTGGGCTCCGCGTTGTGTGACCGCCAATGCCCATTCCCTTGCAGCCAATGGGAACCACATTTGCGGTTGGGATATACACATTGAAAAATGGTGGTTGGCATGCTCCGCCACCACAATCACAGCCATAGGCACCAATGTCATGCTGCCAAATCGTGGTAGCGACCACCTGGGCCCTGCGGTGTCGCCACCAATGCCCATGCCCATTCAACCAATGGGAACCGCAATCACAGTAGTGATATACACATTAAAAAATGGCGGTTTGCATGCTCTGCCACCACAGCCATAGGCACCAATGTCATGCTGCCAAATCGGGGTAGCGACTGGCTGGACCCCGTGGTGTGTCACTGCCAATGCCCATGCCCATTCAACCAATGGGAACTGCAATCGCTGTAGTGATATACACATTGAAAAATGGCTGTTGGTGTGCTCTGCAACCACAACCATGGCCATAGGCACCAATGTCATGCAGCCAAATCACGGGTGCGACCGCCTAGGACCCGTGGTGTGTGACCGCCAATGCCCATATCCATTCAACCAATGGGAACCACAATCGCGCTAGTGATACACACATTGAAAAATGGCGGTTTGCATGCTCCGCCACAACAACCACAGCCATAGGCACCAATGTCATTCTGCCAAATCATGGTAGCGACCGCCTGGCCCCTGCGGTGCGTCACCGCTAATGCCCATGCTCTTGCAGCCAATGGGAACCGCAATCGCGGTAGTGAAATATACATTTGGAAACTGCAGTAGGCATACTCCGCCACGGTGGGCCGGTCATTGGTGGCATTTGAAAAAAGCTGACCAGGAACACCAATTGCAGCAGCTTAGTACCACTAAAACAACCCCAGTGGGTTACATATGTGTGTGGGAGAGAGCCACACATTTCCATTGCTTCCAGACACTGCTGATTGACACTATTCACCACGAACTGCTGCTGTTCCGGTCTCTTGGACCCAATGATGAAGAGAGCTGAGAACATCAGGGCCCATCTCTTCACCACAGAGGAGCTGGAGGTCCTGGTGGGCGAGGTGCTCTCACAGTATGGGAAGCTATATGGTGCTCCGGATGTCATGATAAGTGTTTCAGAGTGAAAATAGGGGGTTCAGGGAGTTCACACATGAAGTTGATCCACTGCAGTATGTGCCAGGCATGCTGACTTTAGCAAAATGGGGGTTCTTTCCTATTTTGCACATTTCCTGTGCTGCATTTCAGGATGGGAGGGACATGCAGTGTTTTTGCAGCCATACAGTGACACTGCTAGATTGGAAAGTGGAAGTCAGGACAGACATTGCCTGAGCTAATGGATGTTTGAGTCCATGAGGTTTACTCATGCCCATGTATGACATTACAAAGACTTTTCTTCCAGAGGGTACTGATGGAAGTGTGTTTCCTTTTGTAGTGCCACCATGAATCTGTGAGCAGTATGCACAAGGTTGAAATGACAGAGGCTGACACTCTTGGTCGAAATTCCCATATGATACAGTAGATTGTTGTACTTCAGGAACATCGCCCTTCTATTATTTTCCTCATGTGTACTGGCTCGCATGTGTAGGCACTGTTTGCACTCTCATATTGTACATGCATGTGACTGTTCATATGTCCCACGTTTGACATCAGTGTGAACCCCCCTGGCCTGCGCAGTTACTGCCAAATTTGAAAGGGACCATCACTGAACGGACGGAGTGAGACATATCTGCTGTCTGGCACCCTGTTCCTCAATGAGCTATCTTAGGCCTGTGGATTGCACGAGACAGACCTCGTGGGAAGGGTGTGGGAATGTAAGATCAATTCACTAAATGTGACCTCCATGACACAGTGAGCCATTCACAAGCCAAGGATATTGTGGGGTGTGCGTCTGCCCCGAAACATCCTTAAACAATGTAATGTATGTCTTGCTCACTCACAAACTGCATTGCAGATAAGGGCCTTCTTCACATTGCTTTCGGTGCTGGCATTCTGCATGTGCATGAGATGGCCAGGTACTGTGTCCATCCTCACACATGCATGCATTTAGGTACGATTGTCGTATGCTAATGTACTATGTGTCATTCTGTATGGCCTCTGCTGAACATATCTGAATAGCTGTGCTAAATTTGTACATGATCCTGGGCCATAACCCAGTGTTACTGGTATTTCCTCCTCTAGTCTCCCAAGCCCCTGCAACTTAAAGTCCACCACCTTAAGGCTGCCTGGAGGGGCATTGCAGGCAAGGTGCGGACTCTGGGCATCTGCAACCGACGGCCCACACACTGTCACAAGAGGTGGGATGACACCTGCAGGCTGAGCAAAAGCATGGCAGAGATGACGCTGGGGCTGCTCCCTCGCACTGCCACGTTGGTGCACAGGGCATGACACCACTAATGGCCCGCATCTTAGCAGTGACACAGCCAGAGCTGGATGGACATTTGAGGGCCCATCAGGAGCAAGTTGGGGGTGAGTATTCTGCAAAGGGTGACTTTGGCTGTGAGTGACTGCATGTATCCCAACCCTGAGCCAGTGCGGAGCTCTCTGATGTTTCTAGTGTGATGCAATGGCTTTTAAGTGGCAACTGTGTTGAGTGCAGCTGTCATGCATTTTTGCTACATGTACTTTCTCTTGTGTTTAATGTAATGGCCCTTGACATTGCATGCTGAGATGTGGCCTATGGCATCTACTGCATTAGGGGAGTCATGGACATCACTGGGCATTGGACGGCAGTGTCCCTCATCTTAGTGTGCTGTCATCGATGTGTGCAGTGCCTTACCTTGAAATTGTCTGACCTACACATCTGACACCACTGTGCAACTGTAGCTGTGCTTCAAAGCATGACATGATGGATAGCAGGAGCTTATGGCCGTTGCAAAGGGACATTTTGGAGTCTGCATCTAATTTGTCCCCTTAAAGTGACTCCATTTGTAACCTGTTGATATGAACATCTTTTTTACCTACAGGCACATAGGTATCTCTATGTCAGGTTACATTGAGGCACGGGCAAGCTATTTGGCTGGTTGAACATCACATGTGTCATTAATGCCAAGTATGCATGTTACCATGCATCTTTTGATTTTTGCATTAAAATTGCACATGCAGACTGCACAGGGGGGTGTGCAACATGGGGGTATCATCATCTTGTTTTGAGCTTTGTTTGCATATAATGTTTGTGAGTATGGCACTAAACTGTACCTACGTCTCCGTCTCTTGCAGCATCTACCGAGAGCACAGAAGAACAGGGGATAAACACCAGTGGTGAGGCATCTTGCACGACTGCTACACATGATCTCACTGACACTGCTGTGACCAGCGCCTTGGAGGGGGACAGGAGTGCCCTTGAAGAATCACGCCAAGAAACACCAACCTCAACATCATCAGGTGCCAGCGGTGACTCATCGATTATGTTGGCGGGCACAGGGAGTGGGAAATCTGCCTCCTCTTCCACCACACATCATCCAGTGCCCACCCTCCAGCTACTTCCACCAGTGCTTCATGTGCCTGCAGCAGTAATAAGGGAAGAGTGTCCTTCCCCCCCAGCCACCGCTGCCCCCGCATTTGTCTCCCCTGCTGCCCTCAGTGTTGAGGCTGTGGACCTTTTGCACCAGCTGTGTGTGAGTCAGACAACTCTCCTGAATGCCTTCCAAGACCATGACAAAAAGTTAGCACATGTAGTTGCCTTCATGGAGGGGATTCATTCTGATGTGGGTGGGCTACACAGAACTGTCCAGTCTTTGTCCTCCACAGTGATGGCAGCCATTCTGCTGTCACAGGCTCCAGTCCCTTTGGCAACCCCCCTGCCAGTGGCAAAATCTGACAAGAGTGACCACACACCACAGCCCTCAGGCTCTAGGAACTCCACAGGCAGCACAGAACAGCAGCACCCCAAGTGGCACAGAGCGCATACACCATCCCCCAAACAAACAAAAGTCACAAAGGAGAGCAAAGGCAGAAGCCCTTCAGGTGACACTCAGGGGCATTAAGGCAAGAAGCAGGCCTCAGGCTCACATGCTTCAAAATCATCCCCATCAAAGGACACTTCCATCCCAAAAGTGGATCCCAAAGACAGACAAACAGTTGCTGTGCCTGCTGTGAAGCTGGTGCCTGCCAAGACTGCAGAAACAGTACTCCAAGGCAGATTCACCCACAACCTCAACTCCCACTCATACCCCTGTGAAGCTGGGACAGGAGGGCACTCTGGGGGGTTCACCTGGTCAAAAGGGTTGGAGGGGAAAAGGCAAGGCCTGGCCAAGTGTACCACCAGAGCCAAAAGATCCCCAGAGGGAGGGCCACAACCTGCACCTGATGCACCTTTGGTGGAGAGTATGCCTGTCATGCCCGCCCCACTTCCCACTCCGCCCAAGACAGTTCTGGGCTATCGAATCCCCAAGAAGTGGAGAGGCAGCCCTCCACATTCACCCTCACACACTGCATCTCACTGCAACATGTCTCCACCACCCTGTGCCACCACACCACCCGGTCCAAGAAGCCCTCTGGCTACCAAAGCCACTGATGCCTCTACCTCAGCTGGTCCTCTCTCTCCCAGGTCCAGTCCTCCAACTGGCCCGACAATCAGCCACCTCCCAGTTCGACTGACAGCCAAGTCTGAGGAAAAGTCCCCCTCCCAAACCTGTCTCTCTCACAGCGGTGCCTGGACTGACCATTGTTATCCCCCTAGCTGTATTGCTTACCATGGCAGTGTCCGGTGTGACCAATTCCCTTTGCAGGTTCTCATGCACACATGACCCTCCTTTGACATATGGACTGGCCACTGGCCTTGCTGTTTATAACTTTGGACGCCCATTTCCTGTGCATGTTCTCATGCACAGATGTCCCTTATTTTAACTATGGACTGGCCACTGGACTTGCTGTTTGTGACTTTGGATGCCCATTCTCTGTGCAAGTTCTCATGCACACATGTCCCTCCTTCGAACTATGGACTGGCCACTGGCCTTGCCGTTTTTTAACTTTGGATGCCCATTTCCTTTGCATGTTCCCATGCACATATGTCCCTCATTTGAACTATGGACAGGCCACTGGTCTTGCTGTTTGTAACTTTGGATGCCAATTTCCTGTGCAGGTTCTCATGCACATATGTCCCTCCTTTGAAGTATTGACTGGCCACTGGCCTTGCTGATTGTAACTTTGGATGCCCATTCCTTGTGCAGGTTCTAATGCACACATCTCCATCCTTTGAACTATGGACTGGCCACTGGCCTTGCTCTTGTCTACTATTGAGGCCTATCTGTGTATTATGTAATAAAGACAGTTACTCCTGTTGTCTGCTTTGTCAATGTCCTTGCTAAATAAAAAGTTTTCTGTTTGGGTATAGTTTCATGTGACACATGCTCTGTATGCCACTTTAACATTGCCAATTGCTTGTTTTACTTGTCAGAGTTTGCCAGAGGTGACAGGCACTTTGGTTCTTCTTGACTCTGAGGCGTGAGGGTGCAATGATGGGTGTTTGTGATGATCCACTCTTATCCTAATCATTCTATGGTCAGGTTTGCTAAATTGTACACATGTCATGTTAGGATGGAAGACCAGAACAGGGTTGAATTCTATCCACAGGATTACGTGTGTGGTGGCCAGGGTCCATCAGATCTGTGTGATCTTTCTTGATGTGTGAACAGTAGTGTTGAGGTGTGGTCATCTTGTGATGGCCTGTCTTCCTAGTCACATGGGTATATTTGTATGTGTGCACTTGAGCGGTCATGAAGTGTGAAGGGGTGCTTTGGTCAGTAGTGTTGATGTGTGTGTGCCCCTGCAATGCCAACTGCACATGTGTATGATCCAGCAAATAAGTGCCTGTTGGTTTGAATTGTCAGCCCTGTGATTCTGAATGTGGGCACATGTAGGATTTGTAGGCTGAGGACTGTGCAGTGTGTTGGTGTGTCCTTGCACTGCTGGAGGAAACCTACTTGTTGTTGCTGCCAGTTGTGAGTATGCAGATTGTATGACAGCCAAGTCTGTGTTGTGTTTTGTTGATCAGCCACGTGTCTTGCTACAGTTTGTGCTCACTGTACAGACCAGCACAGCCACACTGACGTTATTTCTGAGCCGTCTCATGCATTGCTGTCACTTGACCCATCTTTGGCTCCAGTATGGGATGTGGGATGTAGAGTCATACCACCCCCTATCTGTGCTTCTGATGCATACACATTGTGAGTGACTCCTCTATGTGTTTGTGTACAGTACACTACTCACCTGTCCACTACAGACGTACACACCACTTCAATCTCATATCTCCTACCCCTTGGCTTGCCAGTGTGTGAGCCTCCCCATCACATCATTTGTTACACTATGCTTTGTGGTGCTGATCAGTGCACAGTACCAATGTGCTACCTAGGACAGTTTCCCAATTAGTTATGTGTTATTTTCTTGTACTGGTTTGCAGTCATGTTTGCTCATGTGCAGTGCAAATGTTTGTGCAGCACAGTCTTCTGGTCATATTGTTTGCACCTGGGTGTCCCTGAGTTGTGCATCTGTGGGTGATGGCTGAGCTGTATGTGTGTTTGCTGAGGTACAGCTACCCTTCCTGAGTGTGATGTTATCTGTGTGCTGTGATGATTTGTGTTGTGGGATTACATGGTGTGGCACTCATGTGTGTCTGCTACTGATTTGGTTGGTGTGTACACAATGCTTGTTGTGAATGCAGTGTTGTCAGTGTATGTTGCCTTGTACTTGCTTGTTGTACATACCCATGATGTCCAGCTGAGTTTACAATGTGATGGATTGGTCTGTGCATCTGTTGTGTTTTTGTTGTGGATGTATGCAGTGTTTGGCCTGTGTGGGCTCTTTCAGCTGACAGATGCTCTGTGTGTGTGATGTTCTATTTGCATGACATTATGTGTAAGTAGTCTGTGCATTGTGATATATTCTGTTCTGTGTTGCAAGTGTAGTGTGTGAGAAGTTGGCCTGGCATATGAGGTCCACTAGTTATAGCGGGCACCTTGCACCAGTCCAAAAAACCCTTATTGATGATAGGTTAAGACAACCTTTACTGAAAGCTATCCTAGTGGTAGCTATGGAGAGCAGCCTTCAAGCTAAGTCTTGAAGGAGTGTAAAGCAGCTTGGTTTACCAGATTATAACCTCTTGAATGTCTAAATGAAAGGAGATCCATGCAAGGTATATATATACAATATATGTATTTATTACTAAACACTCTCTAGTAATCTCTTTATGAGATTACAGAGCCAGGTACACAATATAAACACAATAGAACTTAAGTAAATAGCACAATATACAATGGGCCCCACGGGGAGACCAAACCATATATTAAGAAAGTGGTATACGAACCACAACTTGACTAAACACAAGGCCTAGAGCCTGTAGAATCACCGGGACCACAAGGAACCACCCAAGGTAGTGACACAGGGGACCCACGGGGGACGTGTGCAGTGTGAGAACCCAGCAGCTAGCTCCATTAGCTTCTATGATGAAAGTCGCGGTTGGAATTTAAATGTTTAAGGATACCTAGGAGAGGACTTTGAGCAAACCCCTTTAGACTTAAGGGGTTCATGGGCCAACACCCACGGGAGCACTGGAGTACTCGAGTTACCTCACCTAGGGAAGCCGGGTGCATAGGTGTCAAATGGAGTCGGGAATCGTCGTCGTTTTCAATGTCGATCTGGTGCAAAGTGCTGCTGCTGTGAAGAAGGAAAGTGTCCGGTGTGATCCAAGCCTGGATCAGGGATGTGAAGAAGCTGAAAGCAGAGGGGACAGAGTCTGGGTCACTTGCCAGTGACCAGGGGCACGATAGACGAATGCTCACCGATGTCAGTGCTTCAGGTGCAAAGAGGTAGATGTTGGCTCTGCAGCCATGAAGACCAGGAGGTGTCGACAATGACCAGGAGCTGGATTTGAGCTGTCCCACAAATGATGTTCAGTGCTGCAGAGTCAGTGCTCGGATTGAACACAAGTCTTGGCAACAGCAACCCACGCAGAAGGAGAAAAGATGCTTCGGAGAGGACCAGCAAGGTACAAGGGAACCCACCAAGTGATGGAGAGTCAGGGCACATCCGGAGCAACCAGGGAAGCCCAAGGAAAGTTAAGGTTGCCTTCTCAGGGACCCACAGGTCGATGGACCAGGGATTGCGAAGGTACCTCGAGAGAAAACACAAAAGGTCAGCTCACGGAAAACTCGTGGAGTGTAGGCCAAGAATCTTCAGTGGAAATGCTGCTCGGGGTCTGGGATACAAATAACCCAAAGCACATCCTCTAGGATCGCCAAGAAGCATATGAACTTGCAAATGTGCACAATGTCCAGGGGTTCCGGTTCCAACGTCCCCACAAGGGCAACAGGTCTCAGCTTTGCTAGGAGCTTGGGTCAGCCTCTGGGAAGTCTGGGAACCCACCTCCTGTATTGCAATTTCTTTGGAGTCTGGCGGGAGCCTCCGAGATGCAAACTGGTCAGATGCATCTTTGGTGCCTGCCACGCAGGGGAGTAACTCCTTTACTCCAAGGAAGATTTTTCAGTCATCCAGCGTTGTGCAGATCGTCAACATTCCAGGATTCAGTAGCAGACTTTCGTCCGGGTAAATCTAAAGTCCTGTATTCACGGGTTCCTACTTTATACCCAAGAAAGGGGTGGGACAAACTCTGAGGACCCACCTATGGGAGGGTTTGGAAAGAGGGGTGGCTACACCCATTTCCTTTGTCCAGTTTCACGCCAGAGCAGGGGATGGTATCCTCTGCAACCGGTTTGAACTGGACTATGCACAGGGACGTCAAATGTCCCCCAGTGCAGACTTCAAAGCGCTCTTGAAGTGTACCCACCCAGCCCCAATACACTACATCCTGTCTGGGAGGTGGTGACACCTCCCTGTGACAGGAAATCTATTGTCCAGGGCTCCCCTGCCGGAGTTTCGTCCAGCAGAAGGAGGCCAGACTCGTGTCTGTAGCTGCAGCTTCCATTTTGTGATGCCAGGGTACTTTTAAGCTGGTACCGGGTGTACCGGTGTGGCCATGTTTCTCCCTCTAGGAGGGTGAAATCATACCTCCGCTACCAGTTCTGGTGCGGAGGTGTGATTCCAAGGTGTTTGACACTAAACACAACATGTTGCCTTGCAGCCTTCCAAAGTTAGCATTTACCGCAACGTTATAATGCACTTAAGAGTATATGGCTCAGCTGCATCAACCCCGGAGAATAGATTCCGAAGGCTGCAGAGGGGCCCTGCTCATGCATTGGTACCCTCTCACAAAAAAACTCAGCACCCTGCCTTCAGGATTGATAAGGCCTGCCATAGGGGTGACTGATAGGTTTATATGTGCAGTGACATTAGGTAGATATAGGGAACCTATATCTAAGTAAGGGGTGCATACACCACCTTACACAGGCTGCTGTAGCAGACCTGTTGTGTCATTTTTCATGGTCTCCCAGGGGTGGCATAATACATGCTGCAGCCCCTGACAGGCCTCTGGGGTACCTATGCCATGGGTATATAGGATACCATATACTAGGGACTTATAAGGGTACCCCAGAATCCAATCTGTGGTATACCTAAAGTACATGCAATAATTTTAGAGAGGAAGCAGCTAGGCTGATATCTTGGATAGCAGGACCCCAGCCAGACTAAATTCGAAAAATTGTGAAAAATCAGCAAAAAAATGGGGGTAACTACAAGAAGTAGATCCTACTCTCCTACATAGTGTGCATTACTTGCGTGTCTGTCACATGCAGCACGGTGGATTCTTGTTCCTGATCTAGTTTTGGGTTCACATTGGTGGTTTGTCCTCCTATTTCTGAGCTGTCACTTGTCAGGATTGTGCATGTGCATGCTTGTGGTACACTATGACACCATGTTGACTTGATGGGTGGTGTGGTGTCTCTGTCTGTGTTAGCTGATCCCAGTTAGTGTTCATGATTGATTTTTGATGATGCAATTTTTGTTTGTGTTGGGGTATGGTGTCTGTGCATTGGCCCTGAGTGACAACATTGTGTACTCCTGTTCTGTCTGGGGTCCCATTGCCTTTCCGCTGTTTGGCTGGCCTGTGTGGGCTTGTTGAACTTATGTGTATGTTGTTTGTGAGCTTTGTGTTTGGCTATTGATTTTGTGTCAGCATTGGTTCAGGTATCCCTGAGTGTGAGTGTGATGTTTGTGGCTGCACCCCAGAGAGTGTGATTGGTTGTCAGTGAACTTACAGGACATCATTTCCACCTTTCTGTGCGTTTAACACTGGTGTTGAGTGTTGCAGGTGTGAGGTGGGTGGAGGAGGGTTATGTGTGAAGGTCCTAATTGTGTTTGACAGTCGGAGAGTGTGACAATGAGCCATGTGTGTTGTGCTGATGACATACACATGTCAAGTAAGTTTTCACAGATGTGTGGCTGATCACTGTTTGACTTCAGACACTTCCTATCACCACTGTGCCTATGCCTGGCTTGCCTTGCTTTCTTGCACAGAGGTCACTGTGGTTTAGTTACACTCACTGTGCCAGCCATGTCTGATTTGATGGCCTAAGGGTGGTGTGATATGTTCCTCCTCTTGCAAGTGATGTACACATGCTGTGTAGCTTGCTCCATGGCATTCCAGCATGGTCCACCTCACTTTTGGCTAGCCCATTTATTGTCCTCCATTGCTGCTGACACCTGGTATGTGTATGTGGTTTTGTGTCAGTGTGGGGTGTGTCTTGGTACAATTAGGTGGTTGGTCATATTCAGAGTGTTCATTTTGTGATTGGACTCAGTGTGCTTGACATGAGTAGAGGGTAGGTGTGGGGAGGAGGGTTGCCCTGCCCCGGAGCTTCTGTGCAGGGTATTCCTCTTCAACCCCACCTTCTGAGACAGGTTCCCTGGTTGTTTGGTGTGTGTGGTGCAGGGTTTGGGTGCACCTGGCTGGTTAATTGTGCAGGGGGGCACAGGAGGAGCACACAGCATGTCCCCTAATGGGTGTGGTGGGCCTAGTGTGTGAAGGGTGGATCTGTGGCCCTATGATCTTTGTGGACTGCCCATGCTTGGTGCTGACCCTGCCTAAAACATTGTGCACAGGTTTTCCCGTGTCTTCATCGCTGCAGTGACGTGACCAGGAGATTGAGGTGATTTTGCGGTTGATGGGTGACCTGGATGCGGAGGGGTCATTTTCTTAAAGGTAGGACATGTGTGGGTATACTTGTGGATGTGTTCCTGTCCCCACCAGTGTGTCTGGTGTGGACAGGAACCATATGTCAGCACAGGAGTTGTGTGTTGTGGTTGTGTGCGGAGTTGTGTGATTGCGTACCTGCGGCGTTGTCCGCGATGGTGCATTACTTGCTGGTAGTGGATCAGGTACAGCACCAGAAAGGCGTGTAAAGCTGGATCCATTGCGGCCGGGACTGGGTGGAGGGGACCAGGAGTCTGGTTTGGCGCTCCACTGTCATGCTTCCGCCGTCTCCGCTTGGGTGGTTTCTCCACTGGGTGTGACAGGCTGTTTGGGGCATCCTGATTTGTACGGCGATCGAGACGTAATTCCTCACTTCGGTGGTCCCTATTGGCTCCCACCAACGCAGTGGTGGGTACATTGTTATGGCGGTTCACGTTGCCCCGCGGCAGATGGGAAATGGGCTATGTTCACCCATTGTAAGCGACAGCTGTACTGCGTGTCGCTACACGCCGTAGTGTGGGGGTAGGTTCTGAATGGCTCGGGCCCCGCGCCATTAAGGTCCCTCTTAGCACAGGGCCCACAAGAATAGCTGCGTGGACTGACACATTGGATGCTAGGGTCTGACTTTGCCGCAGGACCATCAGCCTGCTCTGGCTATTGACCCACCAGGTTGTATACTATATACACTTTAGCCCACCTTGGGCCCCTGTTGAGTTTATGAGCACTATCCGGTCTTGAAGAATTGCCCTTAGGGCATGAAACATGTTGACCACATATGAGGGTTGAATGAGGCCACACTAACTTAACGTTGGTTCTCGGTACCCCTCATTTCACCTTTTAACAAGGTGGCTAACCACACAAATAAAGGAATCTTAGTGGATTAACCAACCTTTTTTAATACACTTTGCTCACTACTTCACTTCTCTAGGTCCCTCACACGCTCTCAAACCACGGCAAGGAACAAAAGATCTCCACAAAAGTGTAACACTTGTTGTTACCCGTCAGGCATTGCAGCGCCAGCTTGACGTTGGAGCAGGAAGCCGATGATGAGACAAGACAACCATAGGGCTGAATGAAACATGTCATCCAGCTTATTAGTTGTGTGAGGTTTCCTAGTTCCGACAAGGGACCTGCCCGGTACCCTGACTGTCAATTTCACATGTCAATTCAGAGAGAGAGACTCCGCCACATAATTGGTACTATTCCCAGGGGAACTTTGTACAACTTCTTGGTTACATGTTCTTTGGACAGGTACACTGGACCCCAATAAATATTGTCCTTCTTTTGTCCCCTCCTGTTGTTCACACAACAATATTCTAGTGCCACACCCTATGCAGCATGAGTGTTGTCAAACCTCAACTAGCTCCCCGCTAGAACACGTCCTCTTTTTTGAGGTCGACAACTCTCAGACAAAAAGCACTATTTGTAAGTGCGCCAAAGTACATAAGGCAGCGTTTTGCTGAACATCGACCCACACATCTTCTCCAATAGACTGGTGAATGCATGTTTAGTCCCCCAAAATTTGGATAGAACAATACAGCAGACCGGTCTGTTGCTATTGTTGCAAATGCTGAAGAGAGCTTCCTGAGGGAAGTTCTTAGGCATATGAAAGAGCTTTTATCATTCAGAAAAGCGCTAAAACGTTTCTGTTTGGTAAGCATGTAAAGGATTTTTTGGCTGTAAATGTATGTTTATGGTTGAAAATGCCAGCACTTATAAATACTAGGAATCCACAAAATGAACCTTGGCAAGTGTAAATGAGTTTGCATACTGTTGTGCCACAACTGCATAAAAATACATTCTAGTAGCTCCTATGCAAGGGATGGACTGGGCAGAACAAGGTGTGGAAGCCTTGTATGCTTTTCAGTGCCTTCAATCTTGTACGTTTGTTGACATTTCTAACTCCAATCCAACCCTTTCCAATTCTCGAAAAGATTGGAGATTTAGGAAAGATTTGGAATTACTCTCCTTCTAGTATAGGCTAGGAAACAGGTTATTACCAAATTTGGAGGAGATAGTAGAGATGTTTCTCCATAGGGAAAAAAAATTCCCCATGGTGAAGAAATGAAAAGAAAACAAAATGTGATTGCATTTTGAGAACTTACCCCGACTGTTCTAGTCTGCGCTATGTACTTTTATGTTTTAGAGACATGAAAGCCACGTGTAAATGACTCTCATGTCATTACCCTAGCACCCCTATAAGCCTGGGACAGGTTTTACAAAGTACTGTTATGTACGAATCTAGAACCCTAGTGTAATTTTCCCGATTCATGCCCAAATATAGGTATAAATCACCCGATCATTATATAGGCACAGAAATCATACACATATTTAGACTGAGCCTATGCAGCCCAAATACGGCATGGCTACTTCCACTAAGTTCCGAGAATCCACAACGATTTCTTGGAAAAACCCGCCTTCAGCAGCTAGGGACTTCCCCTTGCCTGAATACTAATTTATCTAGGAAATCATGGAGTTTTCAAAGAACTGAGTCTTTGATGATGTTATTATGTCCAATCATACGTCAAACTCAACACCTTCAAGGTATAAATATGCCTACATTTGCCCAGACAAACACACGGTGGGTTGGAGCAGTTCGACTATCTACTTGCCCGACGTGCCCTGCAGCAGCAAGTGCTGAAGGAAGCCAACCCTCCAGCTGACGCACTGAGAGACGCTGTCTTTTCTCCTGCCGAGAAATTCAGCTCCAGTGTTTCAAGGTTACCCTTGCGGGTTGCTGGGAAACCGAGCCCTGAGCGAGAGATACAAGACCTCCTTCATTATAAAACCAAGGTACGGAGCTGATTAGACCCTTAGAGAATTCTTGGAAAAGATTCTTGGCAAAAGAATACTAAACTTAAGCTACACCTCACTTACTTCTTCCCTCGTACTAGACCTAGGTTAGGTACACCGGGGTAGATGTATTTTAGAAGCACCAGGTGAGTACTTTTAGTCAATATTTATTAATGTATGTATCTTATGTTATTTTATATGGCTTAGAAACCATACCATGCTTTTACAGTATTATTTTATAATACTATTCATACTGTACACATTATACTTTATAACCAGTATTACGATTGTGGCAGTGCATTTCTTATGCCTGAGAAAGAAGACTGTTCAATAAATACTTTTTTATTGAAAACGCCTGTCTCTCTATTTTCTCAGCACCACTGGTGAAACGAAGCATGCATGATTGACTGAGTAAAATAGCCATCTATTGTTTCTGCGACTCTAGAGATTGATTTCTTATTCTTGGGAAACAAAGTTGTCATGTTTATGCGGTTGTCAGAAACTAATCCCTTCTTGTAAATTCGAGAAAGTTTCTAGTGACCTCTGAGCTAGTTGGCACTAAGCATGGGCGAATTTAGCGAATCTGGCGTTCGCGAATTTTGCGAATTTGCGAACTCGCAATCCGCAAAATCCGCGAATTCTCGCGAATTTGCGGATTTTTTTTGTGTGTGTTCGCAAGGATTTCTGCCAGTTCGCAAGGATTTCTGACAGTTCGCGAGGGTTTTGTACCAGTTCGCAATTGCGAACTTACATGTCGGCTCGCAACGGTCACGATTATGTTGTTTCTACGTCTGGTTCATCATCACAGGTTCCCAGCACCCTCTGTTTCACCCATGCCACCCTCTGGTACATCAATGCCACCCTCTGGTTCATCATCACTTTAGATTATGGGGGGAAAAAGCAAGCACACCTGCCTGCTTCAACTGACATGAATTAATTTGGGGTTGATTTATTAATGTGTCACTGTTTTAAAATTCCAGTCTGGCACCTGCTTCCTTATCTGTAATTTGCTTTCTGTTGCAGTGCAATTTTTTTTTCCAGGACCATTGTGGCCTACTTGTAGCTATTCTATGAGCCTGCTGTGAGGGTCAGAGCAGGGTCATACAATTGTTGCAACTAGCAACTGAACTCTGGAGGGGCCCTTGTCAGGAAGCACTACAGGGAATGGTTACTAATGATGAGTTTGAACTTTTGAACCTGCTTTCACTTTTGCAAAACTCGTTTTTCTGCAGAACAGCATTACAGCAACTGGAATGCCCCAAACAAGCTTATATGAGAAAGTTGATTTCTAATCCAAAAGTTATCCAGAGAAAATCAAAAGGCCTCAAATCCAAAAAAGTGCAGGCAAATGTCAACCTGAGGAGTTATTCTGATAAAAATGATCATTTTCAGAAGGTCTATGCTGCTTGCTAGTAGATTTCTTGTGCAGAATTGCAATTTTTGTAATTTCGCGAGTGCGAGATTGTTGCTGCCCCCCGCACCTACATGTTCGCAATTGCGAACTTACACCGCACGCCATAAAATTGTATCACCAAGAAAAAAAAATCTGCTGCGTGCGAATTTGCGGATTTTCGGTAAATTCGCGAGCGTTCGCGGATTGCGAATTTCCTGAAAATCCGCAAAATCCGCGAGCGGAACGGATTTTCCGCCCATGCTTAGTTGGCACTCACAATTAAGTCTAATATATTCGATAGAGACCTAGTCGACCTCAGTCCTACGTCTAAACTATAGTATATGTTATTCCAATGTGCAGAGCCTATTGGGAATATAGGAACTACACTACAGTACTACTGGGAATATACATTCTTTGTGAATTGCTCGCACATGGTCTGATTCTCAAATCCATTTGTGCAAGCCAGCTCAATTTAGAAGTGCAAATGTTTTTTCTATGAGACCAAGGTATTCCCAAAAAGTGGCCTGTCACAGGCAAATCTGTTTACTGAAGACTTTGCCGGTATTGTCAAACCTTTTTTCCAACACATTCCGGCACTAGAACTTTTCGCGATCTACTCCTTTAAGGGTAAATATAAATCCCATTCCAAGGTAGATATCGGAGAGCCACACCCTCACACTAAATTGACCTGGGTGTGCTAGGTGTCAGTGACTGGATTTGTCAAATGGGAAAAAATATTTTCCGTATGGCAAAGGCATATCATCAAATGCATTTAATAATTCCTTTATGTGCAACTAAGTATTGAGAATGACTCCACATAGTGGCAAGTGCAAATTCACAAATATTTTTCAGGGTAAACCTAGAACCTGTGACTGGTGCAGATCCCAGATGTACTATAAGAATCCATTGTGAATGTCTTAAATTCCAAAATTTGTGGCTGTGAACTTGGGGGTGCATATTTCCACATAATTCTGTGACAAGGGCAGATAGTAACTAAATTGTTTATATACATCCTTATTGCATATCATACTGTATGAGCCCATAATCAATTAATCAGTAATCCTATAAAGCTAAACTACTCACCCATGAGGGTCTCAAGGTGCTGAGTAGGAGGGGGTGGCCCTGCGGTTCAGTTGAAGAGCCAGGTCTTGAGGTTCTTCCTGAATTGGGCAGCAATGGTGATTGCCTGAGGTGCAGAGGCAGGGAGTTCTAGGTCTTCGCAGCGAGGTAGGAGAGGGATCTTCCTCTAGCTATGGTCTTGTAGATCCATGGGATAGTGGCCGTTGCCAGTTTGGCAGCGCAGAGATTTCTGGTGGGAGCGTAGAAGGGGAGCCGCTGGTTGAGGTATGCATGTATGGCATTGTGGAGGGGTTTGTTGGTGTGCATGAGTCGCTTGAAGGTGATTCTTTTGTTGACAAGTAGCCAGTTAATGTATTGCAGTCTTTGGGGGAGTTTCTGTGTGGTGCTGGCATAGAGTGCATTGCTGTAGTCGAGTCTGCAGCTGACGAGTGCATGGGTGACCATTTTCCTGGACTTGGTGGGATCACCTTGAAGATCTGATGAATCAGGCAGAGTGGGTGGAAGCAGGAGGATGAAACAGCATTGATTTGCTGGGTCATTGAGAGCAAGGAGTTCAGGATGATGCCAAGCTTTCGTGCTTGGTACATGGGTGTGGAAGGGTTCCGAGCACTGCTGGCCACCTGGAGGCATTCCAAACAGAGGGAGAGCCCATAATGAGAACTTCGGCCTTGTCTGAGATAAGTTTGAGGCAGCTGTCCTTCATCTATGCGATGACTGCCTTCTAATCATTGTGGAAGTTGCTCTTGATGGCTGTGGGTTTGTCTGTGACAGAGAGAATCAGCTGGGTGTTGTTGGCGCAAGAGACGATGTTGAGTCTGTAGCTTCTGACACTGGCTGTAAGCAGGGCCATATAGATGTTGAAGAGGATGGGGCTCATGAAAGATCACTGAGGCACTCCCCAGCTGATCTCTGTGGGTTCTGAGTTGAATGTGGAGGTCTTACTGTGCTGGACTGGTGAGGAAGGAGAGGATCCATTCTAGGGCTTTGTCAGGGATGCCAGCATTGTGGAGTCTTGTGAAGAGCAGAGGGTGTGGTAGGAGACTGGGTCAAAGGCGGCTGAGAGGTCCAGGAGTATGTGGGCAGCAATATTGCCTCGGTTGAGGCGGGTGCAGATAATCTGTCTGTAATGTGAGGAGAGCAGTCTGGGTGTGTGGCTGCTTCTGAAGACCAATTGGGAGAGGTCCAGGATTATGTTTGCTTCAATGAACTCGGAGAGTTGGTTGTGGATGGCTGTCTTGATGACTTTGGCTGGGAAGGTGAACAGAGAGATGGGTCTGTAGTTCTTGAGGTCCGTTGGGTCGGTAGAGGATTTTTTCAGCAAGGGGTTGATCTCTGCATGGTTTCAGACTTCTGGGACGTTTGCAGAATAGATGAAGAAGTTGATGGTAGGGCTGAGTTCGGGTAAGATGGAGGTGCCGGTTCTGTTGAAGATGTGGTGAGGGCAGAGATCGAGGGGGCTCCGGAGTGGATGCTCTTTATGATCTTGAGAGTGTTGTCAGAGGTGAGGGTAGTCCAGCTGGTCAAGGCCTGCTGGGGTGTGCAGCCATTGAGTGCATTGGTTGCAGGAGGGGTAGGTGGGTCTTGGGTTGCAAAGCTGTCATAGAGCTTGTTCTTAAGGTGGTGAGGTTATCGCAGAGGTCTTGAGAAGGGGAAATGTCTGCTGTCTCTGTCCAGGCACTCCACACCACTGGAGTCAAGCTAGCCGGGCTGATGAGAGGTGTTACCTCGAAACCGGTCCGGTCCTCGGATGCTTGATTCCGTTCTGGGAAGGACATGGCTTTTGTAGTTCGGACTGGACTGTTCCCATGGGGCACAGGGTCAGAGCTGATTTGCATATCGCCATTGTCTAACCCAGGGTGGTGTGGAGTGCAAAAAAACGATGGATTTGGGCCCAGATCTTTTGACTGGGTTGAATGTGTGACATTGATCCACATTCGGTCCATCACCTGTTTTGTTTGCAATTGCCGCCATAAGTGCGCTGGGGATGCTCAGACGTGGGTCCCAGGCACTCCACACCACTGGAGTCAAGCTAGCCGGGCTGATGAGAGGTGTTACCTCGAAACCGGTCCGGTCCTCGGATGCTTGATTCCGTTCTGGGAAGGGCATGGCTTTTGTAGTTCGGACTGGACTGTTCCCATGGGGCACAGGGTCAGAGCTGATTTGCATATCGCCATTGTCTAACCCAGGGTGGTGTGGAGTGCAAAAAAACGATGGATTTGGGCCCAGATCTTTTGACTGGGTTGAATGTGTGACATTGATCCACATTCGGTCCATCACCTGTTTTGTTTGCAATTGCCGCCATAAGTGCGCTGGGGATGCTCAGACGTGGGTCCCAGGCACTCCACACCACTGGAGTCAAGCTAGCCGGGCTGATGAGAGGTGTTACCTCGAAACTGGTCCGGTCCTCGGATGCTTGATTCCGTTCTGGGAAGGACATGGCTTTTGTAGTTCGGACTGGACTGTTCCCATGGGGCACAGGGTCAGAGCTGATTTGCATATCGCCATTGTCTAACCCAGGGTGGTGTGGAGTGAAAAAAAACGATGGATTTGGGCCCAGATCTTTTGACTGGGTTGAATGTGTGACATTGATCCACATTCGGTCCATCACCTGTTTTGTTTGCAATTGCCGCCATAAGTGCGCTGGGGATGCTCAGACGTGGGTCCCAGGCACTCCACACCACTGGAGTCAAGCTAGCCGGGCTGATGAGAGGTGTTACCTCGAAACCGGTCCGGTCCTCGGATGCTTGATTCCGTTCTGGGAAGGACATGGCTTTTGTAGTTCGGACTGGACTGTTCCCATGGGGCACAGGGTCAGAGCTGATTTGCATATCGCCATTGTCTAACCCAGGGTGGTGTGGAGTGCAAAAAAATGATGGATTTGGGCCCAGATCTTTTGACTGGGTTGAATGTGTGACATTGATCCACATTCGGTCCATCACCTGTTTTGTTTGCAATTGCCGCCATAAGTGCGCTGGGGATGCTCAGACGTGGGTCCCAGGCACTCCACACCACTGGAGTCAAGCTAGCCGGGCTGATGAGAGGTGTTACCTCGAAAGCGGTCCGGTCCTCGGATGCTTGATTCCGTTCTGGGAAGGACATGGCTTTTGTAGTTCGGACTGGACTGTTCCCATGGGGCACAGGGTCAGAGCTGATTTGCATATCGCCATTGTCTAACCCAGGGTGGTGTGGAGTGCAAAAAAACGATGGATTTGGGCCCAGATCTTTTGACTGGGTTGAATGTGTGACATTGATCCACATTCGGTCCATCACCTGTTTTGTTTGCAATTGCCGCCATAAGTGCGCTGGGGATGCTCAGACGTGGGTCCCAGGCACTCCACACCACTGGAGTCAAGCTAGCCGGGCTGATGAGAGGTGTTACCTCGAAACCGGTCCGGTCCTCGGATGCTTGATTCCGTTCTGGGAAGGACATGGCTTTTGTAGTTCGGACTGGACTGTTCCCATGGGGCACAGGGTCAGAGCTGATTTGCATATCGCCATTGTCTAACCCAGGGTGGTGTGGAGTGCAAAAAATCGATGGATTTGGGCCCAGATCTTTTGACTGGGTTGAATGTGTGACATTGATCCACATTCGGTCCATCACCTGTTTTGTTTGCAATTGCCGCCATAAGTGCGCTGGGGATGCTCAGACGTGGGTCCCAGGCACTCCACACCACTGGAGTCAAGCTAGCCGGGCTGATGAGAGGTGTTACCTCGAAACCGGTCCGGTCCTCGGATGCTTGATTCCGTTCTGGGAAGGACATGGCTTTTGTAGTTCGGACTGGACTGTTCCCATGGGGCACAGGGTCAGAGCTGATTTGCATATCGCCATTGTCTAACCAAGGGTGGTGTGGAGTGCAAAAAAACGATGGATTTGGGCCCAGATCTTTTGACTGGGTTGAATATGTGACATTGATCCACATTCGGTCCATCACCTGTTTTGTTTGCAATTGCCGCCATAAGTGCGCTGGGGATGCTCAGACGTGGGTCCCAGGCACTCCACACCACTGGAGTCAAGCTAGCCGGGCTGATGAGAGGTGTTACCTCGAAACCGGTCCGGTCCTCGGATGCTTGATTCCGTTATGGGAAGGACATGGCTTTTGTAGTTCGGACTGGACTGTTCCCATGGGGCACAGGGTCAGAGCTGATTTGCATATCGCCATTGTCTAACCCAGGGTGGTGTGGAGTGCAAAAAAACGATGGATTTGGGCCCAGATCTTTTGACTGGGTTGAATGTGTGACATTGATCCACATTCGGTCCATCACCTGTTTTGTTTGCAATTGCCGCCATAAGTGCGCTGGGGATGCTCAGACGTGGGTCCCAGGCACTCCACACCACTGGAGTCAAGCTCGCTGGGCTGATGAGAGGTGTTACCTCGAAACAGGTCCGGTCCTCGGATGCTTGATTCCGTTCTGGGAAGGACATGGCTTTTGTAGTTCGGACTGGACTGTTCCCATGGGGCACAGGGTCAGAGCTGATTTGCATATCGCCATTGTCTAACCCAGGGTGGTGTGGAGTGCAAAAAAATGATGGATTTGGGCCCAGATCTTTTGACTGGGTTGAATGTGTGACATTGATCCACATTCGGTCCATCACCTGTTTTGTTTGCAATTGCCGCCATAAGTGCGCTGGGGATGCTCAGACGTGGGTCCCAGGCACTCCACACCACTGGAGTCAAGCTAGCCGGGCTGATGAGAGGTGTTACCTCGAAACCGGTCCGGTCCTCGGATGCTTGATTCCGTTCTGGGAAGGACATGGCTTTTGTAGTTCGGACTGGACTGTTCCCATGGGGCACAGGGTCAGAGCTGATTTGCATATCGCCATTGTCTAACCCAGGGTGGTGTGGAGTGCAAAAAAACGATGGATTTGGGCCCAGATCTTTTGACTGGGTTGAATGTGTGACATTGATCCACATTCGGTCCATCACCTGTTTTGTTTGCAATTGCCGCCATAAGTGCACTGGGGATGCTCAGACGTGGGTCCCAGGCACTCCACACCACTGGAGTCAAGCTAGCCGGGCTGATGAGAGGTGTTACCTCGAAACCGGTCCGGTCCTCGGATGCTTGATTCCGTTCTGGGAAGGACATGGCTTTTGTAGTTCGGACTGGACTGTTCCCATGGGGCACAGGGTCAGAGCTGATTTGCATATCGCCATTGTCTAACCCAGGGTGGTGTGGAGTGCAAAAAAACGATGGATTTGGGCCCAGATCTTTTGACTGGGTTGAATGTGTGACATTGATCCACATTCGGTCCATCACCTGTTTTGTTTGCAATTGCCGCCATAAGTGCGCTGGGGATGCTCAGACGTGGGTCCCAGGCACTCCACACCACTGGAGTCAAGCTAGCCGGGCTGATGAGAGGTGTTACCTCGAAACCGGTCCGGTCCTCGGATGCTTGATTCCGTTCTGGGAAGGACATGGCTTTTGTAGTTCGGACTGGACTGTTCCCATGGGGCATAGGGTCAGAGCTGATTTGCATATCGCCATTGTCTAACCCAGGGTGGTGTGGAGTGCAAAAAAACGATGGATTTGGGCCCAGATCTTTTGACTGGGTTGAATGTGTGACATTGATCCACATTCGGTCCATCACCTGTTTTGTTTGCAATTGCCGCCATAAGTGCGCTGGGGATGCTCAGACGTGGGTCCCAGGCACTCCACACCACTGGAGTCAAGCTCGCCGGGCTGATGAGAGGTGTTACCTCGAAACCGGTCCGGTCCTCGGATGCTTGATTCCGTTCTGGGAAGGACATGGCTTTTGTAGTTCGGACTGGACTGTTCCCATGGGGCACAGGGTCAGAGCTGATTTGCATATCGCCATTGTCTAACCCAGGGTGGTGTGGAGTGCAAAAAAACGATGGATTTGGGCCCAGATCTTTTGACTGGGTTGAATGTGTGACATTGATCCACATTCGGTCCATCACCTGTTTTGTTTGCAATTGCCGCCATAAGTGCGCTGGGGATGCTCAGACGTGGGTCCCAGGCACTCCACACCACTGGAGTCAAGCTAGCCGGGCTGATGAGAGGTGTTACCTCGAAACCGGTCCGGTCCTCGGATGCTTGATTCCGTTCTGGGAAGGACATGGCTTTTGTAGTTCGGACTGGACTGTTCCCATGGGGCACAGGGTCAGAGCTGATTTGCATATCGCCATTGTCTAACCCAGGGTGGTGTGGAGTGCAAAAAAACGATGGATTTGGGCCCAGATCTTTTGACTGGGTTGAATGTGTGACATTGATCCACATTCGGTCCATCACCTGTTTTGTTTGCAATTGCCGCCATAAGTGCGCTGGGGATGCTCAGACGTGGGTCCCAGGCACTCCACACCACTGGAGTCAAGCTAGCCGGGCTGATGAGAGGTGTTACCTCGAAACCGGTCCGGTCCTCGGATGCTTGATTCCGTTCTGGGAAGGACATGGCTTTTGTAGTTCGGACTGGACTGTTCCTATGGGGCACAGGGTCAGAGCTGATTTGCATATCGCCATTGTCTAACCCAGGGTGGTGTGGAGTGCAAAAAAACGATGGATTTGGGCCCAGATCTTTTGACTGGGTTGAATGTGTGACATTGATCCACATTCGGTCCATCACCTGTTTTGTTTGTCTCTGTGCTGGGTTGAGTGAATTTTTTAAACACAGCGAAGTGTTCTTTGCTGTTTTATGTGTTGGCGTTGATGTGTTCCTGCATGGAAGCTTACTTAGTTGTTGTGATGAGGTGGTGGTGTGCGGTGACAGTGGTTTTCAAGGCTGCGTGGTCTGCCGTGATCATGCTGCTCCTCCATCTTTTCTCGAGCTGTCTGCAGGTGTGTCTGGACCCTTGGAGGGTGGGGGAGAACAAGCTAGCTTTCTTGAATGGTTGTTTGACTGAGGGGGCAGTGTGGTTGCGCAGTCAGGAACCAGCGGTGGAGGTTGCGTGCTGAGGTGTTGGAAATTGATGGGTGTAACAAAAGCCTCCAGAACAGATACACCAGGTCTTGAAGACAGTGCATACGCTGTCGAGGCTAGACATAGAAAGGTATACAACAATTGACACTGCTCCCATACCATCAGCAAACTACTGCAAGAGCAAAATGTAAGCTGAAAACAAAAAAAGGAATGTCATAGGAGAAGGATAATCTCATATTAGAAACCAATGTGCTATAAAAGCCTTCCACCTTACATAGGGCTCAGACAGGAAAAATGTTGCAAGCCTAAGAATCAGTACAGTCCTTGTGCAGGGCAACCACCACTTCTGTTGTCATGTATTTTATCCTCAATGTGTACTATACAGGCTTACATGTGCAAAACTCCACCAACTCTTTGCTTGACCAGTCTCTTTGTTCACTCTGCTCCAGTGTAAGCCTCTTTCCACTGGCGGTGAAACAGCAGCCAGTAGCTTCTAGTAGTAAGCACATGCCCCTTATTTAGGGGTTGTGTATAGTGCTCAGTGTGAATTGAATAAAGCTTAGATGCTCCTTCTCAGACAAGCAATCGACATTTCAAATTCCAAATTTGTTTACCAATGCAAACAAAGTAGAGCACCCCTTGCAAACCACTCAGAAGGACATTAAGACACATTAATAGATATTTGTTATTGTTTTCTTATTACATTTAAAGTGTCCTCTGCATTTATTTAGTGGCTTGTAGCATGTCAAATACCAAGTATTATTATTGCATCATTTCTTGTTCTGAATGTATCAGAGACAGTAGTGTAAACGAGTGAGGCAGTCCACCAGGCCGTATAACTTGAGACCATCTGGTTACACACAAACTGCAGTAGCAGGTACTTAACTTAAACTATCACACTGCGCTTGGTGAAAGGGTCAAAGCTATGGTACAATTCGATCTCATAAGAAAATTCTCATTTGTCCAACAAGGCACCGATCATGAACCCCGTCTTGTCAGTATGGTGGAAACCTTCTCAAGAGCAGCATGGAAACAAAGAACCTAAATCTCCACTAGGAGTGGAACCTGTCTGTGAACTCGAAGACATTGATCAGTGAACCACCCAAAGTCACACAGGTGGAAAATGAAGAGACTTGAGGTAAAGGACAGGCTGACACAAAGAAGGTTAGGAAGAGACAATAAACTTCACTACCTATTAAATAAAAATAATATGACTCATTAGTCAGGATGTATATTAGACTAATAGCTCCATTACAAGGAAGGTGTAAATCCAGATGGTGGTGGTATTAATTCTGTTAAGAATTCCAAGGTGTAAAGAAACACCACAGATACTATGCAACTCACTCTCAGAATACGACAGCTAAAATCTCTGTGTAAAATATCTGAAAGAAGTGAGGAATTACCAGGAGGAAAAGGGGTCCATAAGCCTTGCCCCCAAAATTATCATACTCTTGGAAGCAATAATTCAGAGGAGATGCAGGCATAATGGAGAGATGACAGATCTCTCAGAAGGAGAGTCTATGTGGGTTAAGCAGCATTGCTGCTATTTGTCCTAACCTGAGTTAAGTTTAAAATCCAAAATTCATTTTGATTCTTTTCAGCTGAAGTCAGTTTGGCATTGGACAATCTACAGTGATTTACAAAGTTTGTGTAGAATGTATGACATTGAGGGCTGTAATACACCAGCTTTAAGTGCACCACCTATTGGAAAAAACTGAAGTGCCAATTACATTTACAACATTTGAAATTCGAATTATGTATTCTCACACTGGAGATCCTTGATATGGATCCTAAAAAAGGCATTGCCAGTAGAAGCTAGCCTAAGCCCACATCAGTAATTGATGTGCAACTTCCTAGCTTTTATTGACACTTCATGGAAAATTTGTCTGAGATCATTGTATCTCTCATTGCTTGGAAGGGGATGAACTTTATTTTGGATGAAGCAAAACATAAAAATGTATCTTTTTAAAGAAGTGTCTTTTCTTCAGCCCCAATCCTAAAACACACTGATATTTTGCGGACAGAACAATTCTCTCTCAGAGAGCTGCTGTCCTCATCTGGCTGCTTCATTGTGCCTCAAATTATCTTCAGACAAGGCACACTATATGGTCATCGAAAAATAATAACTATTAATAAAGTCACATTTGATTAGTCTTAGTCTTAAAGCAGTAATCCGATGCTTGTGCAGACCATAGAAGCTAAACACATGCTAGATAGCAGCTGTCCAAATTACCCTGAACTTTGTTCATTCTGTTTCAGTGTCATCACCAGCTGTCTTTCAGAACCTGCACACATGAAAGCAAATGCCTTAAGCGCTTAAGAAAGATAATAAATAAAAATACAGAGAATTTTATAGACCAGTGCAGCACCTGAGAAGTTTCTAATTTGAATCTCAGTGGTCAAACTGAAGGAGTGATTCAATAAACTCAGTGACAGGTTCAGAATGGCTCAACCACCCACCCTGTCAAATATCTGGCATCGAATCGATAAGTATCCCTTTCTGAGTCCCCACTGATTCTATTTTCTCATTCATCTACCACAGCAAAGCTGAGGGAAGCCGAGGAATGATGAATAGAAGTATAAAAGGGACCACAGTCTTAGCAGCACTAGACCTGATGCTGTCCAAATGTAAATTGCCTGCCATCATTCCTACATTAGATAGTTTGAATTGGTGCAGAGACAAAATATTGATGCAAAAATATCGATTTGCACAAATATCAGGGTAAAAACATCGTGGGTCAAGAATATCGAAAGAAAAATATTGTGGTTAAGAATATTGATTTTAGGTAAGTTATATCGATTTAAAAATATTGAAGTGTTAAAAATCATTTGTAAAATATATTTGTTAAAAATATCAATCTTTAATTAATGTTATGTATTTTAGTATATATTTGATATGTGCTTGGTTTGTTTTTTTGTATAAGAATTGTATTTGTATTATATGTGTTAAAAGTTTAGTAGTTAATACATTTTTTTAATTGAATTTTGCGTTTTTAGGTCTGTAGCGGGTTGTGACTTTATAGGGTCTTAGGGTGGAAAGATATTTATTTATATATATTTTATTGATTATTTATAGGAGTTATTATTAATATTTTTTTATTGAATTTTGCGTTTTTAGTTCTGTAGAGGGTTGTGGGTTTAAAGGGGAATAGGGTGGGAAGTAATTTAATTATGTAAAATGTATTGATTAATTTTTATGTATTAATATGTTTTATAATTGTGATGTTATAGTGTTAAATGTGTACATTAAGTTATTAATAATTGTTTAATAATTAGTTGTTAATTTAGATTATTAATTCGTGGTTATTTATGGCAATTGTGTAATTAATTTTAGGTGTGTGTTGTGGTGTTGATAGGTGTAAATGGTGGAAAGGGTGGGAAGTAATTTTTTTTATTGATGAATTATTAATTAGATGTTAATTAATTTAAAATTGTTCACTAGTAATTAATTATGGTAATTGTGTATTCAATTTTAGTTGTGTGTTGTGATGTTTATAGGTATAAATGGTGGGAAGTAATTAATTTGTTTATTGATGAATTATTATTGGTTAATTAATTTGAAATAATTAGTATTTATTAATCGTGATTCTGTCATTAATTTTAGGTGTGTGTTGTGGATATTATAGTGTTAAAGAATGTGTAATCAATGAATGTTTATTATCTCTTATTTGTAATATATTTTTAATTTATTATTAATTATGTTAATTATGGAAATACATTTTAATAAAAATGTTGATGTCTTTTTTATTGGTGTGGTGTTATAGCTATGGGCCTAAACTAAATACATTTATGTTTAAAATATATTTTTTGTTAGTGAATATTTGTTTATTTTAAATAAATATTGTTTATAAATGTATTTTTTTAAATATCATATTTGTAGGTTTTTATTATATGTAATTAACATTATATTATGTGTTCTTTTTATATGTTTAATATACTTAATGGTATATTTTTTACATATTGTTTATTTATTTTTAAGAATATATATATATTTTTTTTAATGTTGAAATGTTATTAGTAATTTTTCTTTTTCTGCTATCCAATACTTTCCCTACTGTTGCACTCACTGGAGTGGAAATAGTAATGTTTGCTCCTCTGCTATCCAGCACTTTCCCTACTGTTTTACTGACTGGAGTGGGAATAGTAATTTTTACACCTCCATAATCCAATATTTATGCTACTGTTGCACTCACTGGAGTGGGAATAGTATTTTTTCACCTACGCTATCCAATCCTTTTCCTACTGTTGCACTCACTGGAGTGGGGATAGTAAGTTTTACCTATCCGCTATCCAATACTTTCCCTACTGTTGCACTCTTTGAAGTGGGAATAGTAAGTTTTTACTTTTCCGCTATAAAGCACTTTCCCTACTGTTGTACTTACTGGAAGGGGAATAGTATTTTTTACCCTTCCACTATCTAGCACTTTCCCACCTGCTGCACTCACTGGAGTGGGATAAGTAATTTTTACCCATCCGCTAACCAATATTTTCCCTAATGTTGCACTAACTGGAGTGGGAATAGTAATTTTTCACCTCCGCTATCCAAAACATTTCCTAGTATTGCACTCACTGGAGTGGGAATAGTACATTTTACCCCTCCTGTATCCAATACTTTCCATACTGTTGCACTCTTTGAAGTGGGAATAGTAAGTTTTTACCTTTCCGCTATCCAGCACTCTCCCTACTGTTGTACTCACTGGAGTGGGAATAGGTTTTTTTTACTCTTCTGCTATCCAGCGTGTTCCCTATTGTTGCACTTGCTGGAGTGGGAATAGTACATTTTACTATTTCACGTATCCAGCACTTTCCCTACTGTTGCACTCACTGGAGTAGGAATAGTAGTCTTTACCCCTCCGATTTCCAATACTTTCCCTACTGTTGCACTCACTGGAGTGGTAATAGTCCGGTTTACCACTCCGTTATCCAGCACTTTCCCTACTGTTGCACTCACTTGAGTGGGAATAGTCAGTTTTACCCCTCCGGTATCCAATACTTTCCCTACTTTTGCACTCACTGGAGTGGGAATAGTCATTTTTACCCCTCCGCTGTCCAATACATTCCCTGCTGTTGCACTTACTGGAGTGGGAATAGTAATTTTTACCCCAATACTATCCAACACTTTTCCTACTGTTGCACTCAATGGAGTGGGAATAGTCATTTTTACCCCTCCACTATCCAACATTTTTTTAGCTCTTGTTGTATTTATTGTGTTGCGAAATGTACGTTTTATTTTTGTTTTAATAGTTTAATGTTTTAAATTAATTATAGTATGTTTTTTTATTTAAAATTTTTGATATATGTATATATTTTATTTTTATATAATTTTAAAGTTTAAAAATAAAAGTAATAGTCCCTATTGTCCTTCATGATGAATGCCAAGAAGGAACACTAATAAGGCATGTTTTTAACTGTAATGTAGACAGGCACATACGTCAGCTCAAGAGGATCCCTCAGCTTTATCAGATACAGTTTGCTGCTGCTTCCTCCAGTGACGTTGTGCACTCACTGAGGAGCTTTTGCACCCAGCCACTTTTTGACAATTTGAAATCAGTTTCAACAAAAGAGAGGGGGACCAAGGAGCTTTTTTTTAAGGTCCAGTGTCCCTGGTTTTAAATGGGTGACTTTTTGCACCCTCTTGCATGGGTGACTTTTGCACCTTGCATTAGGAACAGTGCCCCCTTTTTGGTATACAATTTGAAATCAGTGACATTTTCCTGGATGATCATTTTGCCCTTAAGAATGTGGGCCTGCCAAGGAGGTATTGTCTTGGGGGCCAATTGAGAGGTAGGTAGAAAAGTGAACCAAGAATCATGGAGAAGAAGTGACAGCTTGCTTAGGTACTGGAGAACTGTGAGGGCTGCTCATCAAGGTATTAACTCATCATCACATTCTAGGATACTTTAACCAGGAAGAGTAGATGGTGAACTTTCAACTACTTCTGTACTGTATGCCCCTTACCATTCCAGGCTGAATGGCAATGACTGGTAAACAAGATCTCTGGGGTTAGTGGAGCTGTGAAAGTAAAGAGAAGTGCTCAAGTGGATAATCAGGAAAAGAAGACCTTATCAGCCCTTTCTCCTCTGACTTTCCTGTGGCCTTCCCCAAACATGGGCAGGCCCCTGAGCATGTTAGCTTGGTGTGAGGTCGCCTTGTTCTGTAAGAATGGCTAGATCAGGCAGGGGAAAACACTAGTTATGCATTTCTCTTCAACCTCCGTGCAACATTAATTGCAATGGAAAAAAAAAATTTGAAGCATTGAGCTGAGCAGGTGTAGAGCAATGTGAGATGCCAGTCAGAGGAGCAGAAATGGTAAATAAGAAAACAAAAGGGATGGTATGTGCTGGGCAGGAACACCCACATTTAAGATAAATATTGTTAATTGAAAGGTTTATATACATTTGTTAAAGTATCAGAATGTGATTGGTAAATTAAGGACTTTTTACTTCAGTAATACTCCTTATTTAATTTAAGATAATTGAGTTTATTGACACACAAATTGCTCCTCATATGTTCATTATGGAAAGTGTGCCTGCAGACAGGAGCACCAGATAGGCTCACACCAAAGCCACAGGGTTGCTAGAATATTGTATTATGACATCCATTACCCTTGTTCTACAATATATTGAAAATATTTCCACAAAAATTTATTTTGCATTCAAACACAAATTTTTGCAGGTGAGATGCGTATTCAAGAGTGTTACATTTGCTTCCAATTATTATTTAGCTGCATTTGAGGAGTCATGTATCCATACCAACAATTCCTGCGTTGAACACTTGTTGTGTAAATGCTATATGCACTCCCTGCAGCCCCCCAGAACAGTTTTTGTAACATTTTGGTGGTGGCCTTGTCCAGAACCGCAAAGCACTCATTCTTGGCTGCCAGCACAGGAACCGGCTCCAATTTGTTTTTACATTTTTTGTTGGTGATGGGTGCCGTGGACAAACAGGGGTTTTCACAGCATGCCCCTGTTTGGGGTAGCTGGAGGAGACCCATGGCCCCACAGGCTGTCCAGCCAGCACCCATCTTTATGTTCTGGTGGGAGACAGCCACTTTGAATTATACTTCCACCTGGCAAGCAACGTTTCTTTTTGTTCTCGCTGGCTGGAGCAATCCAGTGCCCCCTGCTCCCATGTGTACGTGCTGGGGAAAAAAAATAATCATAACGCTTTTCATGTCTCTGAGGATTGTGTCCCTACTTGCCACAGGCCCCATGGGAGGGAATCCTCGAGTCCATTGAATGGCTCAGGGAGGGGAACACACACGCCCCTCTACGCAGTTTAATATACAAAAAATAAAATGCACCTGCTCATGGTCCTGGCCAGCCCTGTGGGGATTTTAATGAAAAAGGGCACTACCTTCTTTTACATAATACATTTTGCGGTACCATTGGAGTGCATACACAATTTAAAAAGAAACATCATTTAGGAACCAGCTGTCCCTCTGAGACTCTCAAAGAAGAGCTAGGGGATCAGGTTATCCCTACTCTGCCACCTCCTTTCCCTTTTTTAAAACATTTTCAGGACAGGGGACCAAGTGCCCGTGTCCTGTAATGGCAGCCACATTTCTTTGATGTTGTGGCCAGCCACTCAGAGCACTTCCTCTATGAAATCTTGCCTCAACAAATCAATCATAAGCACTGAGTTTTCAAATTTCAGCCCAACAATCCACATATCTAATCATTTTGAACTGTTCATTAGTATTTGAAAAATTAAGATTAAAAAACTTTGTATATTTCACTCCAGTAAGATAAGATAAGATCTGCTTGGCTGTCAACACATCAGCAACGATGTGTGGGCAGCCATTTTATGACACAAGGACTCAGACTGCTGCCCTACATGAAAATAAAAATAATATAGAGGGGGCAGAGTAGGGATAACCTGCCCTTTAGGACTGGTGGGTTCCAGGGGCCAAAAAACTGCATTTTTCTTTAGTCAGTGTCACAGATCCGTGGGGTGGACCAGTGCAGCACATTTTTAATTTTTTAGGTAGGGGGGCATGCGGGCCAATAGGAAGTTATAGTTAGGTCCTAGTGTCCATAGACAAATCCTTTTTTGGTTTGCTAATTACTTTGAAGCCTTTGACAAACCTTCACTAATTTTCCTAAACAAGAGGCCTACTTTGTCTTGCTCTACATGGAAACTTTCAGAGTGATCCATCAAGGGTTGGGGCGTGAAAAAGAAGGATCAAGAAACAAATCCCATATGGAGATCTGATTGGCTGCCACAAAATCAACCAGGAAGTGGTGTCAGCCATCTTAGGACTTGGTACTCAGTTCCGAGTCCTAAGAAAAAAGGCAAAAAAAGAATGCAGAGGGCTGGGTAGGGATACCCTGACTTCTTCGACGTGCTGGTAGGGTCCCAGAGAGAACTCTTCTGGGGCCAGAATGTGTGGGCTCCATGCTTACTTCCTTAATACCCCTGGGGGTGGGCCAGGGCTCAGCAGCGTGATGCATGCTGTTTAATTGAGAAGGGGGCATGTGGCCCCACGCTAAACCTCTGAGAGGCCTGAGGGACCTTGTTCCCTGGGTCCAAGGTAAAAAATACAAGGTAGAGGCACATGGTCTCTATCCCCAAGCCTTAAAAAGGTCCCAGAGACCCAAGCCCTCAGGGTGTCACACTTAATAAAATGGAGGGGGAGTCATGTGGCTGCCCTCCCTGAGTCTTTTAAGGCACTGAGGATCCCATCACACAGGGCCAGCTACATGATTGTGTCTCGGGGAGCTCACCCCCGGAACACAATAGTTTCCCTGCCCACACTACAGCGAGTAGGGAAACATATTTTTGCTCTTGTTTGTCCCACCAAAAGGAAGGAAACTTGGGAGTCTACTACCAGCCGCCAGGAAATTTCAAAATTCTCCTGCCGGCTGAGAGCAGATTTGTGTGCTGTTTTACTGCCTGCCCTACTGCAGGCAGGGAAACATAACCAATATTGCTCTCCTCCAGAGGGAGCAAGCATAGGTAGTGGCACCTTCTGGGTGGGAGCTATGCCGGCTCCCTTACCATGCAGGGAGCCTGCTGGGGCCACAGTGCCTTTAGGCTTTCCCCGCGGTCCAGCACATGTTGGTTGGTGAGTACCCATCTATTCTAAAGAGAGGCTCCGAAGGATAGGGTCCCCGGAGCCCTGGAAGGCTTGGTGAGGGTGGCAGCATGGCCCCCTTCCCATTTAAATACCATACTGCTCTGGAGGTTGGAGTCCCCCGGGATGGGGGACCTCAAGGCTTGAGGAGGTTCGGGGAGGATGCCAGGAAGGCCCCTTCCCCTTTCTTCTTGCATTTGTTCCTGGGGGATGGGGTCCCCAGAGCCAAATGAGGCCCAGGGAGGGGGATCCTGCACCCTCTCCTCTTTTTAAATTGAAAATGTCCCCATGGGATGGGGTCGTAGGGTCATTATGGGCTGGGGAGGGGTTAATGCAGCCCCTTCACATTTTTGTTGAATGTGGCCCTAGGGAATGGGGTCCCTGGTGACTGGGCTTGGGGAGTGCCCCTGCCCTTTTTAATGAATTTGGCTCTGGAGAATTGTGTTCCTTGGACTAATGAGGCTCAGGGAGGGGGCCACGTTTCCCTGCCCCTTTTCTGATTGAATTTAGCCCATGGGGTTGGGGAACTCAGGCCTAATGAGGCTCAGGGGGAGCCATACAACTTTCCCCCCATTTTAATGGAATTCAGCCATGAGGATGGGGTCACTGGAACTTATTAATACTTGGGGAGGGAGGCTGCATGTCCTCTCCCCTTAATGTATGTGTTTTGGTCCCGGGGGATGGGGTCTCCGGGGCTCAAAGACAACCTTTTGATGTGCATAGATTGGCTTGAAGTTAGCAGACTGTAGGAGGGGTAGGCTGCATTCGGGTGGGCTGGTCACAGGGCCTAGCTGCAGGCCAGGTCCTCTGGCCAAATCCTGCTGTGCACAGCCAAAGGCAATACGCAGCATGGGGTTGGCTGCCTGGGGGTGGCCACAGAGGCAGTATGGTTGCCTGGTGCTATAAGGTAACTATAACTCGCGCCATCCCCATGCACTGCTAAGTACCCATATATTACATCACTCATGATATCTTCCATGACTTCTTTGATAATATCACAGCAACATTTGCAATGAAATTATTGTTGAGGAAACTGTGCATGGCAGGGGTGCGAGTTAAAGGCAACTCAGGGCACCAGTTTTAGTTACTTAAAATTACTATAGCTATAACTGGTGAATTTCTGAGGTTTTTAGAGTTTAAAACATGACATTGTTACTGAACCGTTCACCTAACTATAAAGTTACTTTAACCTTTGTTTGTTTCAATGGATATATCTTCCGCCCCCAGCTACGCCAATTTACATCTCGGCTGGTGGGAGGAGCAGGTGCCTGGGGGCCTTCCCCTAGAACAGTGGTCGGAACATATATTACTGTGGGTCAGGTTTATAGACGACGTCTTCCTGCTGTGGCAGGGCTCGGAAGACGAGGTGGAACTGTTTATAAATGACCAGAATACCCTGAATTTGAAGTTTGTGGGGCATTCCAGTGAGCATCTATAGAGTTCCTGGATATTAGAGTAACGCCACAGGGTGACAAATTAGAGACCACAATTTTTAGAAAACCGACAGCCAGGAACACTATCCTTCAGGCTCATAGCTCTCACCGCGCACCATTAATAAGGAGTATACCTTTTGGGGAATTCTATAGGGCTAGATGAGTGTGCAGTAGTCTGGATGAATACTCTAAAATAGAACAGGAAATGACTACTAGAATTATCCAAAGGGGTTATTCAGCTAGTGTAATTAATGGGGCAGCCATGAAAGCAAGAAATCAAGAGAGACAAAAAGTGTTATTTGAACCATCAAAAACCCAGATGAAGAAATTGAGCAAGGAACGGGATGGTCAGAGGTTTATAACAACTTTTAATACTGAACATAAAGAAATTAGATCAATCCTAAATAAACAATGGCATTTGGTGAGGGATGATCCGATTTTGGGCCCGAAAATGAGTAAACATCCAGATATATAACGTTTAGGAAATCTAAATGATTGAAAGATCTGATGGTAAAGTGCGAGTTTCAGGAAAGGAAAAAAGGAACTGCTGCTTGGCTCCAACAAAAGATGGCTTTTAAAAAATGTTTTAAATGTAAAGCGTGCCAACATGGGTTGAATCGCATGCATTTTAAGACGGTTTTTAACAAAACTTTTGCGGTCAAAGGCTACTTAACCTGTAGATATAGCTTTGTGGTGTACTTGTTACAATGCCCATATCTAAAGGTATATATAGGAAGGACCACTCTACCTGTATATCAACGAATTCTACAGCACCGTAGAGCGATCATCAATAAGGACAGAACATATCCAATTGCAAGGCACTTTGAAACATACCATCAGAGTAATCCCTCTAGCTTGCAGTATAGCTGTGTAGCAGAAATTTCTAAAAAGAAGAGACGGGGAGATAGGGGAAAAGAACTTGGGAGACTTGAAACCTATTTTATCTTAGAATTTAATAGTAAAGAGCCCTATGGATTAAATATTGATGAGGATCTGTACACCTGTCTGAAATAAATGAAAGATGGTATTGGAAATAATAGAGAATTGCGGCACATGAAAAATGATACATTTGTTTTTAAATGTTGCTATATTAAATGGGTATGGGATGAAACAGACGAGATTTAAAGCAATGATGAAAGTTAAAAATTTATAAAATGAAAAAGTACGTGGAACTAGTGCAATTATTTGTATAATGTTGAAGAGTTTTTGCAGTATAGTAAAATTAAGTGGATAGTAATGTGTATAAGAGTATAGAAATATACATATGCACTTTAGATAGGGAGGATATACATCTTTTATGAGATGGAGAATAGTGATCCCCCATGTTTTCCTGCATGTTATTTTTTAAGAATGCCGGATATTTATATATTTATTGTGATTTTAACAAGAATATATTTATTAGAACTATGCTTTAGGGAGTAAAAATATGGAGTTTATAGAGAGGTATATGACTATATTCTTGGTTTTTTATAGGATTAATATTAAGTATGGGCGCATTTTACGGATTCGCGGTCTGCGAATTCACGCGAAATGGTAAACAAATCTGCGAGTTTGCAGATTTTCCCACGAACTCGCGGATTTTTTTGCCATTTGCACAAATAATGTGACATGTGTGTATGAAACTTTGCCACCGCGCCGAAGGGCACCAAGGTCCCTCGAGTGAGCTGTCCATCATAATGAGGAAAGGGCGGGAAGACGTTGCATACCCTAGTGTGTGTGTGGCGGGGCCAAACGGGCGGGGCTTCTATGCGAGTTCACATGCCTCTTGTTTATAAAGGGTCAGAGACCGATCAGAGCAGCAGATGAGAAGAAAGCAGCCTCCTGGTCACAGTAAGTACATGGGGTTTACGCTTGAGAAACTCGTGGATGCAAAGACCTCCATCAAGGATTACATCTAATTGTAGGCAGTAAATATGGGGAGGAAGCACACCTGGACCGTGCTCACTAGTTGTTTGGGCTGATTATAATGCGTGACTGAATTAGAGCTTCAACTTGGGCACCTGCTTTTATCTGTAAGTGCTTCCTGTTGAGGTTTAATTTTTGTGACAGAAGCATCATGCCAGAATGAATCCTGCCTGCATATTTATCCACGATGATGCCACGGGTTGTGCAATACCTCTTCTCAACTGGAGTACTTTCTACTGGCTAATCCGTAAGCGCTACCTCGTTGGGTAAATGTATAGTGCTTTTGCTACACTACAGCTGCGTAAAGGCCCAGAAGAGTTGTCTCCAGTGAGGTGTGTCTGTAACTTTGCCACCGCGCCGACTAGCGCCGAGGTCCCTCGAGTGAGCTGTACCTCATAGTGAGGAAACAGCGGGGAAAATTTGCATACCCTAGTGTGTGTGTGTGGCGGGGCCAAATGGGCGGGGCTTCTATGCGAGTTCACATGCCTCTTGTTTATAAAGGGTCAGAGACTGATCAGAGCAGCAGATGAGAAGAAAGCAGCCTCCTGGTCACAGTAAGTACACGGGGATTGCGCTCGAGAAACTCGTGGATGCAAAGACCTTCATCAAGGATTACTTCTAATTGTAGGCGGTATATATGGGGAGGAAGCACACCTGGACCATGCTCACTAGTTGTTTGGGCTGATTATAATGCACGACTGAATTAGAGCTTAAACTCGGGCACATGCTTTTATCTGTAAGTGCTTCCTGTTGAGGTTTAATTTTTGTGACAGAAGCATCGTGCCAGAATGAATCCTGCCTGCATATTTATCCACGATGATGCCACTGGTTGTGCCATAACTCTACTCAACTGGAGTACTTTCTACTGGCTAATCAGTAAGTGCTACCTCGTTGGGTAAATGTATAGTGCTTTTCCTACACTGCAGCTGCGTAAAGGGCCTGAAGATTTGCCTCCAGTGACCGTGTGTGCCTGTAACTTTGGTCCCTTGAGTGAGCAGGGCATGAAAAAAAAAATCCGGCCGCGTGCAAATTTGCGAATTTTTCGGCAATTTCGCAGATTGTGAAATTGCCGAAAATTCGCAAATTTCGCGAGTGGAACGGATTTTGCACCCATACTTAACTAATATACTGTGATGCACTTGCACCTTTAGTAGAGAAATTAAGGCATGGATAAAGCACCTTTTTCTGATATTTAGTACTGTGAAAAAATAAGCACTCGCACTTTCTATAATTGCTGAAGCAAGCAAAAAGGCAACTGAGGCATAATAGCACTTTACAATATTCAGTACTGAGAGTGAAAAAGCTCTTGCACTTTATAATTGTTAAAGCACTGGCATGTTTAATATCTGCCAAAAGAAACATAAGGAAAAGTAATGGAGATGTGGATAAGGCGTTAGCACTTTATAATATCTAGTACTGTACATTGGAAAAAAAGCATTTGCACTATATATAATTGTTAATAATAATAAGGAGCACTGTCACTTTTATTAATCATAAATGATTCAATGACTAAATAAATTTTGCAAGGAATGCTCTGATACGCTTTTAAAATGTGATGCAGGCATTTAAGGAAATACAATGGATCATGCAAGGACTTAGTTTTCCTGCGATAATTATTTCCTATTGCTGTAATTATGGTAAACATATTCTCCTGAATGAGCGTTATAAAATGTTGGGAACTCTCCAATATTGAAACATGCCACATTTTGAATGTTAGTTATCTTTTAACCAAATGTTTTAAGATTGCCGCCGTTTGTTGCATAGCACTTGCTTTGTGTTTACGTTTAGTCTGTCACCCATGTCTACTTTCTAAAATGCCTATTTTAACTGAAATAGATGATTTGTCTACATCGTGAACAAGGCAGCGCGAAGCTGTTGAAAAGCGTTGATGTAATAATCACCAAAATAAAGATTGAGTGACTTTACTCTTTGGAGTGCCGGCTGGTTTCTGCTGAATCGTGGTAATCGTATATATATATATATATATATTCACTGAAAAAACCATAGGTTTCATACCAGTTATAGTTAGGAATTAGCATTTAAAAAAACCTATTACATTCACTGAAAAAACCATAGGTTTCACACCAGTTATAGTTAGGTGAAAATTTTACTGACATAAAACCAATGAAATTCCCACGTTATAGTTAGTTGGACTCACTATAACTTGCGCGTGTAATGCACTGCTGATGACATCACATATTACATCACTCATGACATGGTCAGTGACATCACTCATGACATCACTGATGACACCATCCAGTGAATGTGTGTCTTTCTGAAAAATAAATATGTATTATATATGTATATGTAAAGGACGATTGAAGAATAAATGTTTAAATAAGTGTCTTAATGGATGTTTTTAAAAAAATGATTGATTAACTGGCTTATTAAGTGTATCTTAGTGAATACATATATTAGTGAGTAACTTTTAAATATTGAAATATATGTATCAGTGTTTCACTTTGTGTATAAGTGGCTGCACGGGTTGGTGACTGACTCACTGTTTGTATGTGTTTTGATGAGTGTATATATGTGTGTGTTAGTGAGTGAATGGCTGTCTCACTAGTGTCTTTATCAGTACCAAGATATGTTTTAATCTAGTATATGTGAGTATTGATGTATATAAGTCAGTATATGTGAGAGTGAGAGATTGTAAGAGTTCCTGTTTAAGTATGTGTTTCTATAAGTGATTGTTTAAGAGAGGAAGTATGTGTAAGTTTCCTTAGAAGTAAGGTGGTAGTGTGTGTAAAGTTGTATATGCAAATAAATGGATGTTCAATACTTTATTTGCATGTGCGAGTAACTTTTGGATGACTGTCAGTGTGTAACAGGATGTATAGGTGTATCACTACATATGATGAGTAAGTATATGTATGAGTGACTATATAGAAGTGTTGGTGAATGAGTAGATGTGTATATAGATGGTGGAATTACTGAATTGGTGTTGTAACTGGTATGGTATCTCCATTTTTTTGAAAATGTTAGTTTCTATTTTTGAATATGTGTTTCAAGGGCTACATTACACTAAAAGGAGGCATGTCACTCTGGCACAAGGATGGTGTCATCAGTGATGTCATGAGTGATGTCACTGACCATGTCATGAGTGATGTAATATGTGATGTCATCAGCAGTGCATTACACGCGCAAGTTATAGTGAGTCCAACTAACTATAACGTGGGAATTTCATTGGTTTTATGTCAGTAAAATTTCCACCTAACTATAACTGGTGTGAAACCTATGGTTTTTTCAGTGAATTTAATAGGTTTTTTAAATGCTAATTCCCAACTATAACTGGTGTGAAACCTATGGTTTTTTCAGTGAATTTCATAGGTTTTTTAACTGCTAATTCCTAATTTTTTTATATGGACTCATACCTATGTGTTTTTTAGTGAATTTTTATGGTTATTTTTTTGAAAATATCTATAGCTTAGAAAGGTATGTTTTTCTAAAAATGAATCATATATTGTATATTAATATAATATTTCTTTTTTAAAAAGTGTATTCTTTTTTTTATATTTCACTCAGGTGCGCTCCCGGTGCACGTACCGGTCTGCGCCCCGGTGCGCGTACCGGGACGCGTCCCGTCAGCGCACCAACAAAAAAAAAGAAAAAAAAAAGGAGTGAGCATGAGGAATGGGGAAAAAAGAGAGTGGTGTAAAGAGAAAGAGAAATAGAGAGAGAAACAGAGAGGGGCTGTGTAAGAGATAGTAAAACAGAGAAAAGGTATAAGAGGAAGTAACTGAGAAAAGGAAAATGAATAAGGGAGCAAAAGAAGAGAAGAAAGAGGAAGAAAACTAAAGCAGATGTTCTAGGAGAATGTGAATGGTTGATGACAGTAAAAGGAAGGAAAGTAAAGGATGAGGAATGAAAGGTAGTGACGGAACCAGAGAAAAGGAACAATGGTGACGGAGGGAAAGAAAATAGCAGTGAGTGTAAGTAAAGAGGAGTGAAAGAGGGTGGATAAAAGTGAATAAGGGTAAGACATGGGGAGTGACAGAAAGAAAGAACAGAGAGAGTAAAGGAAGGAGTGTCAGAAAGGGACTAAGTGAAGCAGAAAAAAAAGGAAAGAGAGGGAGTGTGGGTGAGCAGGGACACTGAAATAAGTTGAATGTGGTAGGAAAGTAAGGAAAAGGGAAGTAAATATGGAGGATAAGAATAAGTGAGGGAAGCAGAGTAAGAAAACAGGGGTGAGGTAGGGTGACAGAAAAGTAGTGAGGTTAAAACAAAGGGTGATGATAAATTACATTTTGTAGTCACACTTACCATATAATTAATGAAAATTCACTTGCATCTTTAAACTACACTTTGTATCTGTGAAAGACAAAAGAAAAACAAGTTATAATTAGTGAAATATATATTTTAAAATAGAAGAAACAGGTCAAGAGGTAAAAAATCTAAAAAAGTTTACTAAGAAATAAAGCAATAGTGAAGGATACAAAAACAGAAATAAAGTGATGTAGAAAGAGAAAAAAGAGGGAAAAAGAAATAGAAAGAGAACAAATTACTGAAGATAAGTAAGATGCTAAAAGAATGCGAGATACCAAAACGAAATCAGGAAAGATAAGAAAGTAAAAGGAAAATGAGTGAAAAGGAGAGGAGTCTAAATGAGGAACTATTAATAAGAAAGAGGAATAGAAGATGACTGAGAGTGAGTGAAGGGGAGTCACAGAGTGAAGGGATGAAGGGAATGAGGTTAATATAGAACGATGGAGGAAAAAGGAGTGAGAGAGTAAGTACACAGAAAAACAAAGGGAAGGACTGAGTGAACTGCAGTACAATGAGTGAGAAAGGAAAAAGAGTAAAGGAGCAAAAGAAAGAAAGAGAGGGGAAGAAAACTAAAGCAGTGGTACTGAGAGAATGTGAGAAAGATGAAAAGTGGTGGAAGGGAGAGAGGAAATGCAGACAGTTGAAATTGGATTGAGGAGTTGTGAATGAAGTGAAGTAAAGGAACAGCGATGAAACAAAGTTAAAAAAAGGCAGTGCAAATGAGTAAAGAGAGCTAAATAAGGGTGGAAAAAGGAAAATGAGTGTGAGACAATGGGAATACAATATAAATTACACAATGCAAACTATAGAATAACTTCTACAATATGTTACATTATTTATTTTTGCTGTTCTCAGAATATATTGAATTTCACTTAAATTAGTGAGTTCAAACTCTTCATCATATAACAGCGGGAAAAAAAAACACAATCTAAAAGATTGTGTTTAAAAAAAAACATAATAACTTACAACTCATATATGTACACTAATCTTTGATTCACTTACTTTTCCGTGAGGCCAAATAGAAGATAGTGAAGGTCCTTTTGGTGGAAAAAAAGTCTGCTGTTCTCTATAACTTCCATTTCATCGACTTCCTATGAAAAAAGATTTAAGAACATCATACCTTACACTTTCCTTACGGCCAAATCGTGTCAGATATATGAGTATTTTTTACTATGAGATCCACTTACAGTACCTATATGAGATACATAATTTTAAACATTAGATTAACTAACTAACTAACTTTTATTAACTATTCCCGTCTTCAAAGGCCAATTCCCTTTACTAAAATTTTGGTTTTAAAAACACTAGGTAAGAATTTTTAAAGTCATAAGGCAAACGTTGTTTACAAGTCAAATGAGAATCATTGCAGTAACTCCAACCTTTTTTACATTTTAAGTAGCATGTATAATGTCCTGATGTTGTCGAAGGACCGTCATGATAAATAATAGCTTCAGTTGTAAAGGTTCGTCCTGAAATTGATAACTGAGAAGCCACAAAACTTTTGATACAAGTTGTCAATTTAGTTCCATCAGGTCTACATCGTTGGAAAACTAAAACGATATACTGACCATAACTTTGTATAAATAATGTGGATAGCATTGGACACTTACATTGGGTACACACCATATTATGATCTGCTGCTTTAACTAGATTTTTAAATGACACTGATTTACAGTCTGGTAAAGTCAAATATATAAATCTTTCAGTGTCTATTCTAGTATTACTAGATGAACTACAATTGTGGCAGTCATGCTGCCATTGATAAGAAAGGCTGAAAAGATTATCTACATCTACACCTTCATCATCCAAAACACCAAACATATACATTAAAAATTCCTGACAATCCTGCTGAATGTTCTGTGAAAATTTATCTTGACCAGAACACATATCTAAAATATTTCGAATTTCTGTTACACTTTCTATTTTTGCTCTATCACTGCTACATTTCTCAAGCACAGAATTCAATAAACCACACAATCTTTGATCCCGATTTTCAACAATTTGTTCTTGTAAAGTTTGAAGAAAAAAAACAACATTAACCACTACATTAGCATAGCAGTTGACACCAGAACTATTTTCAAACTGAAATCCAACAACATTTTCATCACAATCCTTTTTCTTTCTGTTTTGAATTACAGTTTCATCTACTTTTTGTCTTTTTGCTACTACCTCACTGCAATTATTCTCATTTCTTCTTTTTCGGCCTACCACACGTTTTTCAAACAGAGGATATTGAGGCAAATGTGGAGCATACTCTCTTCTTAACCTATTGTATTCTTTAACACAATCTAGATCTGCACAAATCTTTGTCTCATCACACTCAATCAAGTACAATCCTGATAAAGTTCTGACTCGGGATAATGCCACATATGCCATACCCTCTTTAAACACAGATCTTCCAATGTTCACCAAAGCACTATCTACACTTAAACCTTGAGATTTATGAATTGTTACTGCATATGCCAAACAAACAGGAAACTGTTTTCGGCGAACATATAAGTCTTTTACAAGTAAAAATCTATCAGAACAACGACTGATTTGTTGTACTTGCTCAATACCATCAAATTTTATTTTTAAAAATTCAATTCCATCTCTATTTCTATAATTCACAAAATCAACAACATAACCCATTGCTCCATTTACCAGACCTCTTTCAACATTTAAATTCCTTCTCAAAATGATACGACAATTTAAACACACATTCAGAGTCTTTTCAAAACCAGCTGTTTTAGAAATACTTTCCTCCAATGAATCCAATTTTGTTTTCAAATTTTCTGACAAAAAAATTGTTGCACCCATATGCTCTATTTTATCTATTGTTTCCAGTTTCACAATCTCTTCATTTTCTAACTTTAACATTTTGTTGTTGAAGATGGAACATTCTTGCAGAGTTGGCATCAAACATATCCCAGATTTCTTCTCAGTCATTTTTTTAAAAATATTCTCTGGAAAAATGTTTTCATTTGGATACAAATTTGAAATTAATTGAGCATGTAAAGCTTCTTTCACAAGCTCACTTACTTTTCCAATTCTTACATCTTGTAGAATATTTTTATAATCTTCATCCTTTGCCTGACGCATATTTTGAAGCAGTTCAGCATATTTAAAATTTAACCATATATTAACGTTTCCAATGCTTCCAAGGGACTTCCTGGTATCTTCATGCGTGAGTATTTTAAACACTGGTTGTCCTTTTACTGGAGTCAACTGCAATAGATCTCCAAAAACAATAATGTGTTTTCCTCCAAATAACACATCATACTCTGTTCTAAGACTTTCTTGCATTCTCAAATGCACAAAAGCAAGCATTAGATTTGAGACCATGCTTACTTCACCAATGATAAGAAGTTTCATTTTCTTCAAGACTCTTGAAACTTCAGAACACGCATCTCCAGATAACTTGTTGTAATGCAATTTATTATCATGCTCAACTGGCAGCATCAGTAAACGATGTACAGTAATCTCTTTAATGTTATGTGCTGCCAGACCAGTTGGAGCAGTTACAACACAAGACAGCGGTGAATCAGTCCTTTTCTGCAGATAAGTTGAAATGGCTTTAATCAGAAAACTTTTTCCTGTCCCCGCTTCTCCACTTACGTACAGTCGGACAGGCTCAAATGATGTACATGAGCACTCTTTTTTCTCATGTCTGAATCCATGTTCAATCTGTTCTGTGACTTCATCATATATCTTTTTCTGCTCAACGTTTAATTGCTTTACCAAATCTTCTAAGTTAACTCCATCCTCTTGAGCTTGTTCCATAGCTCTTTCCACCTCATCCATGGCAGTTGCAGCTTCATTTTGGATAATTGGTCCTCCTAGTGGATCCTGACTCAATGAAGTAGAACTCTGACTGTCTTGAGAACTGTCTCTAGCAATCTCTTCAGCAATTGTGGTTTCTTGCTCTTTTTCTTCGTTCAACATTTGCAGATAATTTAGAAAAATAGGACATTCTATGGTATCCTTAGTTGCATTAAAAGAGTCTTCATAACAGAGAAAATCTCCAAGTAGTTCCTCTTCTGTACGCCATGGCTTAAAGAGTTGCAAAAGAGCTAAATAGTAAAATTCTCTTTTGTCTGGAGCTTCGCAACTCAATTTTCGATGATTAATCAAATGGCCTTTTCTCTGCTTCACTAGACATCCTTCATACCCAATGACAGCATATTTTCCATTATTGATATCTTCTGTGATGTTCCTCTTATAACTGTAGTTTTTCAGAACTTCATACAAACAAGTGTTCTCAAGGTGAGTACTTCTATTTGGATAGTATGTATCCAACATGTTTGTCTTCAAAATATCTGTACTGTTTGGTTCTTTCTCCGCCAAATATTCAGTTTCTTGTACAGATTTCAAAACTCGGTTTCGTGTTGCAGCAAGACCTAGACTCACCCAAATGATTGTTCTTGATGATAACCGATCAGAACATTCATATGCTCCAATTTCTCGATGCGACAACATCTTCAGACTGAAACTGTATAATTTCTTGCTTAGACTCTTTTCATGTGAAATGTCCTCCCACATTTCCTTCAGTTCTGTCTTTTCTTTTTTTGTGATGTAAGATGTCACATATCGGGCCACAGCAATAGAGTTGTCAGCAACGAACTGAATATCCATGTTAGCATTCCACATGGACAAAATCACTGGGTTGTAGTCGTTGATGTACTTGGACTCTTCGTTTCTTTTTAAATTATATGTATTTTTGGGAGATTTCCTCGTCACAGTATGTCGTAGAGATGACATCAAATTATTTACTCTTCCCTTAGAAATCACTGGTCGTGGAAACGCAAAACGACATTTCGTGTAGTACTTTTCCTTGTTTTTAAATTTTCGACGACAGTACTTTCCACAACGATGGGATTGAAAACGTAAAACTTGTTGCCTTAAACTGTTTTCTTCAGTAGTTTTTGGAACAGCACATGTTGAATACTCTTCAATGAAACTCATCACTGTTTCATCCGAATCTAATCCAAATTTTGGGTGAATCTTTAATCCATAACAACATATGTATATGAGGAGCACCTCTCGCTTGATAATCCTTCCTCCAAAAGAAATCCAAAACCTCTCCAAGGGGAGGATTTTTTTTGTTGGTAATAAAAGACATCATAGCTTCAAATCTATGATTAAAATATCTGCAAACATTCACTGGATCCAAAGAACACAGTTCTCCAGGTGTTTTCAATTCTATATTTTGTATGTTTCCATTTGCCTCTCGTAGAAATTGAAGTAAGTCGTCCCATGCATACTCAGCACAGCTAAGAGTGAGGAACCATGTAGGAGTTCCTAGGTTTCTTAGCATACATTTCAATTCCCCATGACAACGGAACCAATACTCATTTGTTCCACGCTGACATGCCATGAGATTGATTAGCTGAGATTCCAAAATACTGTCTTGCAGATTGACTTTCTCCATAAAGTCCCTTGCTGAAACATTTTGCAGATGAGCTCCACTTTTCAATATATGATTAACTGCATAAGAAAGCCCAGACAAATCACTTTCATACAGTAGATGAAACAAATACGGAATGCATTGCCGAAACCTTGGATCTTCAGCATATAATCTTAAAGTCCGGTATTCAGCTGCAGGAATTTGAACTGGTCGATCGTTATATCGTCCACCACAACCTGTTGGAAATAACTGTGGAAAACAACGCGCTTCCAAACTTTCTTCCCATACACTAATGGGACTTCCTTTTGCTGCTTTCATTTGAAACAAGTCAATTGCATTCCCCATTACTTCTTTGGAATGCAAAGGATGAACAGTATAATGTTCATATATTTCTTCACTTCTAGACACATCAACTTTTTCAATTTGGCCAACTGAACAATCACTGTCTTCTTCTGTAACTGTTTCCTCTGCTCCAACACTTACATCTTTATAGTACTCATTGTTTTTGACCAAATACAACGTTGCCATTTTGACTTTCCTAACATCCACTAAATCTTGCCAGATTTTCTTACTCTTTGTCGGAACCCCATTAACTAGAATAACCAGAGGATCCTCTTCTACTCTTTCTACACCAATTGTATCAATATTTTTCTTGACATCTAGAAGCAAATAAACAACTCTTCCCTTTAATCCTCTTTGTAAATCTGTAGGAGGTAATTTCCCTATTTTAGGCTCCATGCGAACAATAGCTTGAAAATTGATTCATAAGTATTTAAATCCATCAATTCAGAAGGAATATCTATCAACTGAAAATTATTATGAGCAGCTCTAGCAGGCATTCTATTTTCATTTATTTTTTCAAACAATAATTACAAATACGCTGATCAAAACTCAAATCAAAAGAATTCTCCACCAACAAATAACTTACAAAATCCTTCCATTCACTATTATTTTCAAATTCACATTTTGCATATAAATCAACTAACCTAGTCTGAATCTTATAATGAGTCCGTCGACAACACACACAAGTTAAATTAGGCCTTTCACTTGATTTCACCTTAAACTTGGTAATTTCCTCGTCAAACTTTTCTGTACTTGAAATCTGTCCATTGTCTTCCACATTACCATCCATTACTATATAATAATATAATAATAATAATAATAAAAACCATTTATTGAGCGCCTGGTTACACTGAACAGTGTGTCCCCGCGCTATAGAACCCCATCATTAAACCATCAGACCAGCCAGATCAGTAGAATCTCTAACCAGACACAGACCGCTAGTCTTTAGGGAAGAGATGCGTCTTAAGTTTCAAGCGGAATCTCCTCTCGGAGGGTTCCATCCGCAATTCAAGGGGTAGTTTATTCCAATAGGAGGCCGCTAAATAACAAAATGAACGGCCGCCCATTTTGGCTTTAAAAATGCGAGGAACTGAAAACAGCATACTGCCCAATGATCTTAAGTGACGTTTTGGGCGGTGGATACTGAGGAGCTTGTTCAGATAAGGGGGTCCTTTCCCTTGTGCAATTCGATGGGAAATGCACATGGCCTTGAAAAGTATACGCTCCTTTATAGGAAGCCAGTGCAATTTGGATAATGCATCCTTTCCTGAAGCTCTGCGTGGGAGGTTGAGAACTAGGCGGGCAGCCATATTCTGGACTCTTTGTAGTTGTTTCAGACCTTTTTGGCTCAGCCCTATAAGTAGGGCATTGCCATAGTCAAGATGTGGGGTGACTAAGGCATGGACAAGGGATTTCCTTGTATTCATCGGTACTAGGTCCAGGACCTTACGCAGGATTTTGAGAACTGCGTAACATTTACCAGTAACCTTTTCGATATGCTTCGCATATGAGAGTTTGGTATCTAGTATCATTCCCAAATTCTTGGCTGACTCCGTAGGAACAGGGGTCTGACCAAGTTCTGCTGGCCACCAGTCTGATGACCACGCTGAAGGAGCCTTACCAATGAGCAACACCTCAGTTTTGTCTCCATTCAGACGCAAACAGTTATTGTTCATCCAGCTCGCTACAGCTGAGAGACAAGCTGAAAAGTTGATAGCTGTCTCTTCTCCATCTTGACTGAGTGTAATCATTAGTTGTGTGTCATCGGCGTAAGTTATAATATTAACACCGAAGGACTCAACTATACGTGCAAGGGGTTCCATATACAGGTTGAACAAGGTAGGGCTCAGACTTGAGCCCTGTGGAACCCCGTGCTTCAGCTGTCTGGGAGTGGACTTGAATGGCGGACAATGAATTTGGAAACTTCTATTTTCCAAAAATGACTTTAGCCATTCATATGCATCTCCTTCAACTCGAATCTCTGATAGACGTGACAGCAGCGTAGAGTGTGACACAGTATCAAAAGCTGCGCTTAAGTCAAGTAACACAAGCGCTGCTGTCTGGCCTTTATCCGCTATTTGCCTCAGCAGTTCTGTTGAGTAAAGGACTGCCGATTCAGTAGAGTATTGAGCTCTGAAGCCAGATTGAGTAGGGTGAAGAAATCGCCCTCGCTCCAGATGTTCCATAAGCTGTATATTTACAATTTTTTCTGCCACTTTCATACAGAAGGGCAACAAAGAGATTGGGCGGAGAATCTGAAGTAGAGACACGTGCAAGTTAGCTTTCTTTTTTAATGGAATAACCTGAGCTCTTTTCCAAGGTTCAGGTACCTGCTTTTCAAAGAAAGAAAGGGAGATGAGATGACTTATGTGATTTATTAAAACATCTGTGATGTCAGTGAAGCATTTAGGTGGGACAGCATCGTTAGGTGAGCCTGATTTCACACTTTTAACAATGCGAAGCATAGACTAACGGTCTGGCATCACAAAACTGTTTAAGCACCTAGTTCTATCTGGGCAACTGTCTGTCATCTTCACCTGCATAGAAATCGCAGGTATTTTAGTAAATGAGGCGTGTATTGTGTCCACTTTGTTTATAAAGTGATCTGCTATGGAGTTGCATAGTTCATTGGACAGCGTATCCTGAGCCAATAATCTGTTGGGGACCGTAATTTCTTTATATATGGCAAAGAGTTCTTTGGCAGGATTGTTTGCATTCAAAATTCTGTCGTTAAAACATTTACTCTTTGCTGCTCTGATCATTTTAGAGTATTTGCTTAGTTCAGTTTTGTAAAGTTGTTTACTCTCTGTATTATAATCTCTCCTCCAGAGGCGTTCCAATTTTTTGCATGTGGCTTTAGCCCTTTTTAATTTGTCAGTAAACCAAGGAGCCGTTTTATTACTTCTTACTGGGATTTTAGTAGTCCACGGTGCAATTTTATCCAATGCCTTTTCCATCCATTCTTCATAAGCCGTCCAGCTTTTGGATAGATTATTGCTCAAGGGAGGGGGATTTTCCAATAAGGCCTGCCTATAAGCTTCTTGCGTAAATTTCTTCCAATTCCTGCGCCTGTGGGACAGGGATTTATGGAATTTCGTAGTGTTAGGGACGTGAGAGATTTCGAAAACAATAAGCTTATGGTCTGACCAAGGAATTGTGAAGGGAGGGGCAGTCAGAATAGAATTCCAGTTAGCAAATAGCGGGTCAAGTAAGTGACCTGATTGATGTGTGGGCGTGGTAAATTGCAGTTCTAGCATCAAGGATTTGAGTGCCCCTAGAAGAGTTTGTGCTTCTATGCACTCTGTATTGTCAAAGTGGATATTTAAGTCCCCCAGCAGGAGAAAGTGGTTATATCTAACTGCTGGTTGGATAATTGCATCCAATAAACTGTCGCAAAAAGTTGCAGCAGGACCTGGTGGTCTATAGAGCAAGTAGCCATTTATGGTGATGAATTTCGGGGAAATCATGATAGAAAAAACACCAGCCTCACATTTTGTAATATTTACAGGTTCAAGGGTACAAGTAAGTTCCTCTCTATAAATGATCGCAATTCCACCTCCTCTTTGATCCTCACGATCTAGTCTAAGTAAACAATATCCCGTCGGGATAGCATCAAGTGTTTCAGGCGAGGAGGTTTCGTCTAACCATGTTTCCGTTAAAAAAAATACTTCAGGCTGATGATCCATGATCAAATCATGAATATCCATTTCTACATTGTCCTCTTTGTTCCCAAAATAACAAAACTCAATTTCTTCACAAATAGTCTTCACATCCACTTCAGATCCATGCAAAAGAGCACTGTTTAACTGTTTAAGCTTAAGTGCTGGACTTTTTGCATCATACAACTTTCTCACTAATTTCCTCACCTTATTATGATGCACTGCTAACATCCTAAAATGATGAAAACACTCTAACATACTTTTCTAGAAAGGCAAGCCAGTGAATGCCCATGCAAACCTGTGCTTTCTCTCACTCTGCAAGGATCTAAGTCTTGTAAGATCTTCATTTTTTGTTTTAGACTTTTCTTACTATTTGTATGTAAGAAATTTCGAAGCAAATCGATTGAATCCTGTCGCACACTACAAATACTACTGCACTTCCATGTGTACACGGGACCCTTAGTACGTCTCCCTAAAACTTCATCACTTAACACCTCTTCTTCATCTCCAGACACAAGTTTCTCTTTTTCCATCACACAACCATCTTTCACCTCATATGCTCGACCACTGGTGTCAACTGCATGCACCAAATCATTTTCCTGAAAGTAACTCTCCTCATTAAAAAATGGCTCAGAACTTGAACTATGCATCCATTCTCCAGAAAATACTTCACAAAAATGAGTCTGATTAATAATTCTTTTCCATCTACTGTTCGATTAGAAAACATCAATTGCCTTATTAAGTATCCTAATTCTATTGATTACTAAAATAAATAATTTTTTCTTAACTTCAAAAGCCTGATCAACAATCTTCTCTACACTTTTCTTTTTCTTGTAAAAAGCAGCTCTCTGTTTACCTTTCTTTTCATTTTTTAGCAAATTTAAAACTACCCTATTGCGAAACATTCGTCTACGGATGTCCCTAAATTGATTTAACTTTCTATTGCTATCCACAGTCTTATCTCCTCCTCCAATAGAGACATTTTTTGAGGGCCTCTCCTTCCTTTTTAGATTTGCTCTCTGCTTCTGGACCTTCACATTACCATTAACATTACTTTTTGATCTACATAAATTGTGAAGAAAAGACTTAATTGTCTTACCAGGCGCTTTTCTGGTGTTTTTTGAAGTACTTGTTGTAGAGGATTCTTTTAATTCCTTGATGGCATTTTTGCTTGCTTTCAAAATGTTGATTTCAATCTGTGGTTCTGAAAAAAATAACACATTAAAGACCACTATTAGCAAACAACAAAGTAATGACAAAAAGAAAACAATATAAACACTAATTTGCAACATATTAAAGTTTATACCACAGCAACTCAGGGCCTTATTTATGAAGGCCTTGCGCCACCAGTGCGTCCCATGTTAAAAGAGACGCACCGGTGCCACAAGGCAATCATAAATAAGGGCCAAATGTAAATACCATTGATTTGCCCCCAAAAACGTTTTTTGAATAACATTTAAGAAACACTGCGCAGAACCTATGTAGAACCACTCAATATCACTTTTGAAACCTCACTGTTTCCCAAAATACAAATCCTCTATCTTGCAAATGTTCATAGCAAGTATTATCAAAAAGCAAAAAACAAACCAACAGCAAACAAACTCAGGGCCTTATTTATGAAGGCCTTGCGCCACCAGAGCGTCACTTATTTCCCATGTTTAAGGTGATGCACCGGCAGCACAGGCAATCATAAATAGGGGCCAAATGAAAATACCATTGATTTGCCCCCAAAATCGTTTTTAGAATAACATTTTAGAAACGCAGCAAAGATCCTATGTACAAGCACTCAATTTCACTACTGAACCCTCACTATTTCACAAAATACAAATCCTCTATCTTGCAAATGTTGATATCAAGCATTATCAAAAAGCAAGACACAAACCAACAACAAAAAAACTCAGAGCCTTATTTATGAAGGCCATGTGTCACCAGAGCGTCACTTTTTTCCCATGTTTAAAGTGATGTACCAGCAGCACAAGGCAATCATAAATAAGGGCCAAACAAAAATACTTTTTGATTTGCCCCCAAAATCGTTTTTTGAATAACATTTTAGAAACACAACACAGGACCTATGTACAAGCATTCAATTTCACTACTGAAACTTCACTATCTGCTTCCAAATGTTCTCCATACAGAAAACAAGTCTCTATCTAAATTAAATAAATCATTACTTACCTTTACAAATGCTTTGGGAGATTGAAAACTGTCAGACACACACACCAATTTTTCTTTAGCAGAGCAAAAGGTGTGCACTCAATACACTGAAACCAAGACTGGCATAGACAATCTCGAACTTTACACACATATGCCTTATTTCAACCAATCAAAAGTCTTCCCTCACTATTTTCAAACCAACACCCTTCCCCCTCTCAGACCTTTCTATCTGTTACCATAGCAACTCCCTCCTAACTGAACTCTCAGGTTCAAAAGTTTATTCTACAATGTTGCAAATTAAGTCAGCAAGGATGTTTGACCTCTCAATACACCAGCTTATCCAGGGCATTATTGCTTTTAGTGACTTTTTCTTAACCATTCAAATTGCTTCTTATACACAACACAACCATGCACCCTAACTTTCTGTTTTCAACTAACTGAATCCACCAATCATTGCTTGTGATTCAACAGCAGGGAAACCCCACAATTATTTTTTGTAAACTCCTACTGTTCCAACTGCCATTTCATTCCTACACTTCGTCTGACTGCACCTGAACCTTCTCACATCATGTATTCTGTATGGATTATTGGACATAGCTACATCCACTGGGCTCAAAGGTATGCAGAAAGCAGAAATTATCACAACCTTGATTTATCAAATGTGGAAATCAAGTGGATTGGCCAGAGAGGATTGAGATGTCATCAATTGATACCATTGGTGAAAACCTTTTTGCATCTGCCAAACCCTGACCTCTTAATAGTGCACTGTGGTGGAAATGATTTAGGCACTATGACTGGGGTTGGTCTGGAAATGCTTTTAAAGGACACCTTTGATCAATTAATGACACTTTTCCCACAAACTGCCTTGGTATATTCCAATATATGCCAAAGACAGAAATGGAACTGGTCCAACCAATTTTGTCCACAATTTGAGAAAGCACGGAAACATGTGAATAAATCTGTTTCTGCTTACATGAGAGACTTGGTTCAATATACAACAACAACTTGCGTTACAACATGCAAGACATCTACAGAGGAGATGGTGTGCACTTCTCAGATGAGGGGAATAGAATATTCCTCCTGAATTTAAGACTGTGCATTGGAACCTACTTGTAGGTACCTAAATCAGCCACAGAACCCAAAAGCTCTTTTCAGAGCTACCCTACCTCTGATCATTCAAAACGTTTATCTTTTTCTAACTTTTTTCACCAAAGTACGCTCCCCGGTACGCTTACCGGTGCGCGTACCGAGCGCTCCCCCCGCAAAACTTTTCCCCCCAAAAAATCATTTTTGGCCTATATGAGCGTCCTAAGCCCCCCTCAGAAAACCTAGAGGGTCAGGAAGTGACTACCGTGCCCCCTTCTACCCATTCCCAACGTTGTTTGTCCTCCATTTTGTGTCTCGATTCTACCGAAACACAAAATGGAGGACTCCCGTAACGCTGCCGGTGTGCGTACCGGGGCGCGCACTGGTAAGCGCTCCCTAAAAAAAGGTGGGAAAGTAATTTACAGAAAAAACACTGGAGACACTTTCATCAAATATAGAATAGGCCCAACTACATAGCAGTCCCTACCATTTACCCAAATTTGATGGAATTCCATTGAGACATTTATGCTGTAGGCCTGACTAAATATCCTGAGGTAAATTACATGACAAAAACACATATGAAGTGTTAGAATTGACAACCAATTAAAATGTTACTTTCATTTTCTACTATTATTTCATGACATTTGATTGGTTATGTACCTGAATATATATAAAGAAAGAGAGAGAAACACAGCCATTTTGACTACTACTTCCTGAAGTACATTTCAAGAGCATTTTCACTGACAACTTAAACTTCTTTTTGAAAGGTAAGATGTTATTTTAAAAACTGAAGTATGTTGTGCACTTTAAGTTAATTTAGAAAACATTTTCTGATAGTTTTATACTATCCCTCTGTAATAGTTATAGAATAAGATAGACTTCTCTGTTATAGTTATGGATGGAGTTAGGCTTGTCTTGTATAATTATGAATTTACTTAGGCTTTATCACATACACTTTTTTATATTTCTACTTCCAGTCTGATACCATACACTGCCCAAAGATAAAATCACTGTTAAAAAAACCAAAGTACCTGTCTGAACTTAAACCCAACAGTGCCCTATCTCTACTGATATATTTTTTTTAAATGCAAATTACAGCACAAAAATGGAAGGAGAGCAAAAAATGTCCATCAAAAGAGCAACAATAATAAAGTTATTGAACCCAATGACTCAGAATTCATGGATGAATCACAGGACTATGAACTACTTCAATGTGTACAATCAGTAAATTTCCTGATTCAAAATGAGGACATTTCTGACAATCAAATATTAGAAGTTCTGTTAAATTTGGAAAAGGAATCTGAAAAATAAATTTATATTTAATAATTCAAAAATTGTTTGAGACATTATTCATTTTTATATGTATTTCTTAAACTAGTACCAAATTGATTATAATGTAAAGTCAGACTTAAAATATACTGTGCAACTTTTTTGTGTTACATAGTAAGTTTGCTCATAGTTACTTCCTTTCTCCCACTATATTATCTCCAATGTGTATTTAACATCTCTTTATCATCTCCTGCCTCCATATTGTTTCTGCTTTCCTGACAGACTCTGCTATGAATTCCATATACCACATTAACTTCTGTAACAACATGCAAGATATCTACAAAGGAGACGGTGTATATTAAATTTTAGACTCTGCATTGGTACCTACATGTTGGTACTTAAATAAAAAAAACAACAAAAAGAACAATTAATAAACATACAATATTTGAAAAGTCTATCATTCTTTTTTTCCCCATAGTACGCTCCCCGGTCCGCTTCCGGATGCGTGTACCGGGCGCTCCCCCCACGAAAAAATAAATTTTTTTTTTGCCCCTCGGTCAATTCGATGACTTCCGGTGGAGCCCCAACGTGACCCGGTAGGGAAGAACTTGCCCTCCCTTCTTTTGACTGATGGTTCTTGTTGCCTGTCCCCTCTGTTGTCATCTAACGGAACCTTTTTGGACTGCCGAGTGAGAAAAAAAAAGGTGAGGCTTTCATCATTTGGGAAAAAAAATGTTTCAATCCAATGAAAAGTGTTATTTTTAGGTCATATGACCAAGCCTTCCATCATTAGGAAACCAAAAGTAAAATGAACCAATGAAAAGTTTTACAAACAAGTCACAAGACCTGTTATGCGGCTGTGGGCTCTAAAAAGCCTACAAAATCCGTTGGCCTGTGAGGCGGCGTCAGTAGCGGACCGATGTGTGAATAGGCCGAAGGCAGCACAACGTTCCGAGATCCGGATGGCACCGAGGTGGTGTCCAGCAAGTTGCACTGGTGTGGCCATCCTACAATGCTGCGCCGAAAGACGGCGTGGGGTGCCCGGGGGGGGGGGGGAGGCGGCGCGAACGGGCCTCTCCCGCCTCCCCAGGTGGAGGCACCTCATCTGCAGTGCGGCGCCCCTTACCGTTTCACTCACCGTCCAGTTGAGTTCCGCCCGCCCGCGTTGTGCGGCCGAAGGCAGGACAACGCGCCGAGATCCGGATGGCACCGAGGTGGTGTCCAGCAAGTTGCACTGGTGTGGCCATCCTACATTGCTGCACCGAAAGACGGCAAGGGGTGCCCGGGGGGGGGGGGGAGGTGGCGCAAACAGGCCTCTCCCGCCTCCCCAGGTGGAGGCACCTCATCTGCAGTGGGGCGCCTCTTAGCGTTTCACTCGCCGTCCAGCTGAGTTCCGCCCGCTCTTGCGGCACAGTGCCTCAACCGCCATCCAGCTGAGTTCCGCCCGCTCTTGCGGCACAGTGCCTCACCCGCCATCCAGCTGAGTTGCGCCCGCTCTTGCGGCTACAGCGTCTCGCCCACCATCCAGCTGAATTGCGCCCACTCTTGCGGTGCAGCGATAGGCGGCTGCAACAGGACTCTCAAAATGGCGGCCGGCTCTTTGGATTTGGGCCTGGTCCACTAAAATGGCCCTGGGACACCTTGGAACTCGGACGCTTGCCTGCTAGGGCATGGGCCCCATTCCCGAAAGCGTCCCCTCTTTTGACTGATTGTTCTTGTTGCCTATCTCTTCTGTTGTCATTTAACGGAACCTTTTTGGACTGCCGAAAGGGGTTCTGGTCCGACCGCTGGTTGGTGGAGACATTTTGACTATATCCTGGACCTGCCCGGCCTCGCCCAAAATGGCGCCGGTATAAATGGGACTCGTAACTCCTTGTTGTGTACTGGTTGCCCAACCTTGATATCACGAGATACGTATGCAGTTTTGAAGCACATGGCGGGCGGGGACGAGTACTGATTGAACATTTGGACATCCCTATTGATATTAAGTTCTGATGTGTTATTGATTACTGTACTATTGAAAGTTCAAATTAACGTCACCCATGGTACTTGCCCGCAAATGTATATCTAGATAATTTTATTGTAACTGGCTCTGTCGTACTTTAATTATAAAATGTACGTCCACCGATTCCGCAACTGTTAGACACCTTAGTTCTTGCAACCTAATGGCCAGCCCGTTACGTTCTTCTACAGTGTAAATGTCCCCTCATCATATACGATTCCAGTTTGCTCTGTGGCCGGCCCACGTGGTTATAGGCCCGTATTTGTATACTGACATTTTCACAATAAAGGTTTTTAAAACAAAACATGGTAGTGGTACCTAGATTAGTAAAGTTTGGAATAATAGCCACTGTTTTCGAATCAGTAAAAGGCAATTGAAATAAAGCAGCCCGATTACATGACGGTTAAAAGGTATAATACGCAGGAACGCAGTAAAGATAAATGGTCAAGGGCTGTTGTGTTTTACACTTCTGCAACATAAAGTGATCGATAAGAATCCGATATTCAGGCCTATCAGCGACTAAGACAGCAGGCCGAGCTTGTTCAACGGCTCCCTCATGGGACGAAGAAACGCCCTTTTTCTCGAAATAGGAATATTTTACTTGCAGGACAGTTGTAAATTTCCCGGGAAAATACATTAGCCTGGAACATTGTTAGTGATAAACTGTAAATGCATCTGGGTCCTTTGCCTAACAAGTCAGAGTGAGAAAAAAAAGGTGGGGCTTTCATCATTTGGGAAAAAAAAATGTTCGAAAGCAATGAAAAGTGTTATTTTTAGGTCATATGACCAAGCCTTCCATCATTAGAAAAACAAAAGTAAAATGAACCAATGAAAAGTTTTATTAACAAGTCACATGACCTGTTATGCTTACGTTACGCGCTGCGCGCCGCGCCGTGGATCGCTTCCGGGAAGCTGCGCCTCGCGCACAGGAGCACTTCCGGGTGCGCTAACGCGGCGCGTCATATGACGCATTACACGACAACGCAGGTCCAGAATATAGTCAAAATGTCTCCACCAACCAGCGGTCGGAACACAACCCCTTTCAGCAGTCCAAAAAGTTCTGTTAAATGACAACAGAAGGGACAGGCAACAAGAACCATCAGTCAAAGAGGGGAGGGCAAGTTCTTCTCTACCGGGTCACGTTGGGGCTCCACCGGAACTGATTGAATTGGTAGTCTACAGTGTTTTTGGATGTTTCAGACTGAAGCTGGCATCAGCATGAGAGCACCACCATCTCGTAGCTCCGTCGTGGCCATTCCGCAAGCAATCATGGCAGCCGCTCCCCACCGGAAGCCTACGGGAGTCGGGGGTCCCGGTGACTGTTGTAGAATCTTCAAGGCTGAGCGGACGCTTTCGAGAATGGGGCCCAAAACCTAGCAGGCAAATGTCCGAGTTCAAATGTGTCCCAGGGCCATTTTAGTGGACCAGGCCCAAATCCGAAGAGCCGGCCGCCATTTTGAGAGTCCTGTGGCAGCCGACTATCGCTGCACCGCAAGAGTGGGCGCAACTCAGCTGAATGGCGGATGAGGCACAGCGCCGCAAAAGCGGGCGGAACTCAGCTTGACGGCGAGTGAAACGCTAAAGGGCGCCCCACTGCAGCAGAGGAGCCTCCACCTGGGGAGGTGGGGGAGGCCCGTTCGCGCCGCCTCCCCCCCCGGGGCGCCCCACGCCGTTTTTCGGCGCAGCATTGTAGGATGGCCAGACCAGTGCGGCAACTTACTGGACACCACCTCGGTGCCGTCCGGATCTCGGCGCGGTGTGCTGCCTTCGGCCTATTCGCACAACGGACCGCTACTGACGCCACCTCACAGGCCGACGGATTTTGCCGACTAAAAGACAGACCAAAGCAGCCCATTGTTGCTTTGAGATGGATGTTGCAGCAGGCTGCCATGTAAATAGTTGTTTAAAATGTTTTTTTTAACGTGTTTACTTTGTTGGAGCGTTGTATATATTTATAAGTTATTAAAGTGTTATAATCCTACTACTTTGTTGGAGTGCTATATATTTTTAATGTGACACATCATTGTGAAGACTTTGATGTACAAAAAGGCATCCCTGGAATCTTCCGCTTCAGGCTCGGTCCCACACACCCTTACAGTGAGAATCCCCTCCCCAATCACAATACAGGATCGTTATCAGATAGTAGGAACGTGTGTGGTGTGATGGATCTCATGGGGTGGGGGCCTTGATCTACTGTAACTCCTTTGAAGAGGGGTGATTCTTTACAGTTGGGGCCATAAACTACATCCGCAGGGCTAGGTGATAGCCTGGGACCAGCCTGGACAATCAGACACAGAGGAAGAGGAGTGTCAGAGGGTGCGGTAGTGAATAGGTAGGGTGAAAGGAAGGTGTCGGGCGGGCACAGGGTGTGAGTCTCAGGGAAGAGCAGCGCAGATGGGGGGAGGTTTATGGCCCATGCATGAGAGAGAGAGCGGGGGTGACCAGTGCGTGGGGGAGATGCTTGCGAGGGTGGGGAGCCTTGCTGAGGATCGGCGGCGTGCAGAGAGTGGGTCTGGTCAAGGCATCTAAAATAGCTGCCGTGCACGACAAAAGTGTGGCATTGGAAAAAAGGCAAGAAGGCGCAGACAATGTTTATCAATACGGATTAATTTATAACAATTATTTTTAACAATATATTTACTCGCAGTGACAAAATGGCGGTCAACACTTCCTGATTTCCTTCGAATCGAACGTTAACAGATGTCACGCAGCAAAAAAAAAAAAACGCTCACGCGCAGCCGCTGGAAGACATGTATCAACATATATGAGCATCCTCAGCCACCCTCAGAAAACATAGGGGGTCAGGATACGTCTCCCGTACCCCCTTATACCCATTTCTCACATTGTTTTTCCTCCATCTTGTAATTTAATTAAAACAAAACACAAAATGGCGAATTCCCGTTTCGCGACCCGGTTCGCAAACCGGGAAGCGCTTCTACTGCGAAAAATCAATTTTTTTTTATTTGCCCCACGGGACCCTTTAATAACCCCAACATCATTCCTAGGGGGTCAAGAGGGGTCTACCTTGCCCCCTTTCATTAAATTCCCCCTTCGTTTTTCTCCTCCTCTTGTCTCTCGATCCTACCGAGAGACAAGAAGGCGGCGTTCCGGACTGTTTAGAATGTTGACAGACACCGGAGAGCCAATCAGCTTCGCTTCGCAAAGTTCCGTAACGCGAAAAGTACGCGAACCGGAGCGCTACCCGGGACGCTGTCACAGATATATCTGTTTTTTAAAACGTTAATTTCTCAAAATCCACTGGAGCACATATATTGAGACCCAGCAAAGGCACATCGGGCTAACAGTCCCTACAATGTTGCCAAGTTTCGTGCAAATCCATTCAGCCGTTCGAGCTAAAAGTGAGGCAAACGCCCTATGGAAAAATTAATGGGAAAAACGCGTTTTGGGACCCCCCTTTTTTCTCGGCCCCCCCTTGACGAAACCCCCCCAAATTTTCAGGGGCTGCTCAGAAACAAAATGTGCCATTTTCCTGAAAATTTCAGCCGATTCCGTCCACAAACGCCAAAGTTATTAGACATAGAATTTTCAAAAGTCCCATAGAGAAAAAATCCTAACTATATATACCTACTGGCTATCGCCAGTAGGTAATATATATATATATATTTTTTGTGGTTGGCTTTGGAAGAAGACCGTTTGGTCGAAACGCGTCGCCATTAAAAACAATTGAAAACACAGACCCTGGAGTGCGAGTCTCTTTGTGTGGTTCCTGCTAGAACGTTGGCTGGGAGCCCTTTCTGACATATATATATATATATATATATGCCTCCAAAGCAGTTCCTTTTCGGGAGATGATGCAGCGCTCACGCATGTGCGGTATCCTGCGGCAGAACCAAGCCGCTAATATCCTCCAAACTATCTCCCAGCACGGGAAAAACGGGTCGCACAGCCAACTTTGGATTTTAAACAGCAATCCTTTTTATTTTGTTCATTTCCAAGGGCAACAGGCACAGAGATCTACGCGTTTCGGTGTCACTCCACCTTGTTCACGATCACTGGGTTTGCCCCACCCACAAACATTTAACCACAACAATTTTTTTCTTTTTTTCAAAAAACAATTGTATTTCCTGTCACATGATGTGCTAAGGATTGTGGTCCTTGTAGTTTTTGCGAAATTTTGATTCAACCCATTCGGGTGCAGGGTCCTCAGGTTAATGATGAATTTTGATTCAGCTTGTCGCAATTTTTTCGCTCGATCACCCCCCCGCTCACCTTTCAAGATTGTTTGAATGCCATAAAATTTCAGTTTTTGCCAATCACCCTGGTGTGCTAATTCCATATGTTTGGCTATGGCATTTGAGCGGTCCTTGTGAATTGTGGCCCTCATATGTTGCAAGATTCGGTTCTTCAATTCAACAGTTGTACTTCCAACATATTGCATGGGGCAAGGGCACTCCACAACATATACAGTGAATGGTGTTTTGCACGTTATACATTGTCTGATTTTCCATTTCTTTTTGTTGGCCAAAGTGATTTCTTTTGTTGGTTTGGCTATCTGGCACATTTTGCACCCATGCCAATCATTTGAATCAAAATTCATCATTAACCTGAGGACCCTGCACCCGAATGGGTTGAATCAATCGGAGGAGTTGTATGTGCACCTTTGAACAGACATGAATCAACTTCGCAAGGACATATGTCAGTAATGGTTAAGAGTTAGCCTATTGGAAGGCAAATCCAAGAGTGATATTCAAAGCCTATTGGAAGGCACATGACTTAAATGCATTTAATTTTGTAAATTTTATTTAATCATCAATTTGGGTGCACTGTTTTTCACAATTAGTTTTTGTCAAAATTTCGCAAAAACAACAAGGACCACAATCCTTAGCACATCATGTGACAGGAAATACAATTGTTTTTTGAAAAAAAGAAAAAAATTGTTGTGGTTAAATGTTTGTGGGTGGGGCAAACCCAGTGATCGTGAACAAGGTGGAGTGACACCGAAACGCGTAGATCTCTGTGCCTGTTGCCCTTGGAAATGAACAAAATAAAAAGGATTGCTGTTTAAAATCCAAAGTTGGCTGTGCGACCCGTTTTTCCCGTGCTGGGAGATAGTTTGGAGGATATATATATATATATATATATATATTCCCAAAACACAGTTCACCAGCCGCTGCTCCTCTTTGTTACGGGTGCGTCCTCTGCGCGTGGTGAGACGCGCAAATATGTTCCACAACACCAGTTTCACAATCCCAGGAACTGCTTTAATTGAGTGCACTGAGGAGCCATACACAGGGTCAAAGAGTAAATTTCATTTATTAAATTGTTTCTGCAAAAATTGACAAACGCGTTTCAGCGTTTCCGCCTTCGTCAGTGTCAACAATAACTTTACTCTTCAGTGTTTAAATAAAAACAGTGCTCGTAGTTCATAAACATAGAAAGTGCCTTGTGCATACTAATCAAAATAAACAATGGACTTTACTTTAGCGGCCATCTTATAGTGGACTATATTATATCCTCATTCATGATGGGTTTCTCAATGTTTCCTTTTTACACAGATTCGATTCATCTTATGTCAAGCGTATGTAATATGTAGAATTATAAATCGGCATTGTTTTGCGCTTAATTGTCAAAGAAAAAAAGGGCAAATGAAAATATTCAATCATATTCACATGTAAAATTATAAAGCCACCTATGGTCCTATTTACATTGTCATTACTTTTTGATGACTTGCCGCTTTCTTTTGCAGAAACAATTTAATAAATTAAATTTACGCTTTGACCCTGTGTATGGCTCCTGAGTGCACTTGATTGAAGCAGTTCCTGGGATTGAGGATAAGAAATTTCATCATATGTGTCTAAGTGAGAATCTTCAGGAAACAAGAGTAAAGAAAAATGGTATTTCTCACTAAGAACAGAATGCATGTAATGAAATGAATTTAGATTTAGGGTAAAATGGGGAGAAAAATAATTTGAAAAATAATTTGAAAAATCATTTGTAATTTTGTAAATAATTGGATCTAGAAATGCAAAATAGACCTATCCGTTGCATCTGGGACCAGAACAGGGTAGATATAATGTAATCCTCATGGACAGTTAGTTTTTAAATTTTATGTAGAAAAATAAGGTACATTTTTGTTTATGAGAACATCATATGAAACCTCTGGGTCTGTGATTAGAACAGATGTAAAGTTGAAATGTTGTGACATTGTCCATTCAGGGCTGTATACAGGAAAATATTGAAGCATATGGATTTAATTGTTGAAAGTCTAAAAAAATGATTGCCGCCAAAATATGGTGAGACTGGCAACAAATATGAAATATAAATGTTAAGTAATTATTTTAACGTAAATATGGTAAATTGTGGAGGACCATCTAGAAGAATTTAAAGATGGCCACCGTGAAGACTTAGGAGACATGTGAAAAAAAGATTCATAGAAGTCCTCTTTCTGTCACAATGGTAGTAGAACACAGAGGAAGTGATGTGTATACATTTGTAAAAAAACTTTATTAGCTCTGACATTGACGAAGGCCAGCATGGCCAAAACGCGGTTGTCTGCCGAAGGAGCGGAATAAAGCTTTTTCAAAAAATGAATATGGAGTAGTGTGCACCACACCTTTCTTGTGAGAAAAGTGCTTTTGAAGAAATATATATATATATATATATATGTATATATATAAATATATTACCTACTGGCGGTCGCCAGTAGGTATATATAGTTAGGATTTTTTTGAATAGGGATTTCAGAAAATTCTATACTGAATAACTTTGGCGTTGATGGACAGAATTAGCTGAAAGTTTCAGGAAAATGGCACATTTTGTTTCTGAGCGTCCCCTGAAAGTTTGGGGGGGTTTCGTCAAGCGGGGGCTGAGATAAAAGTGGGGCCCCAAAACGTGTTTTTAACATTGAGTTTTCCATAGGGCGGTTGGACTCACTTTTAGCTCGAACGGCTGAATGGATTTCCACAAAACTTGGCAAAATTGTAGGGACTGGTAGCCCGATGTGCGTTTGCTATGTCTCAAGATATATGCTCCAGTGGTTTTTACGAAAATTAACTTTGAAAAATATATATTGGGCTATATATATGTTAGAGCCCAAATGTAGCCCAATGTAGACCAATGTAGACCAATGACAGAAACAAAAACAAATGTAGCCCAAATATCAGCCAGATGTAGCCCAACTATAGCCCAGTGACAGAATGTCCCAGAGTGTTCTAAAGAACAACTAGAGAGCTAACAGTCTTACTTATGACAAAAGTATGGCAACCTGAAGTCATCTTGATTGGAATAAATTGTTAACACTTAAAACATTTAATTTGCAAAGGAACAAAATGAGGGGTTTCATTTTGCCATAGAAATGTTATATATATATATATATATATTCACTGAAAAAACCATAGGTTATAGACCATATATAGTTAGGAATTCGCATTTACAAAACCTTATTTTACTCACACAAAACCATTGAAATTCCATATATAGTTAGTTGCACTAACTATATATCGCGCACCCGCAATCCACTGCTGATGATGTCACATATTACATCATTCATGACATGGTCAGTGACATCACTGATGACATCACTGATGACATCTCAAATGACATCACTGATGACATCTCAAATGACATCACTGATGACATCACTGATGACATCTCATTTGACATTACTGATCACATCACTGATGATATCATTCATGTGATAATACGATGAACCTCTTCAGACTCTAATATAACCTTAGATACAATCAGTGTAAACAGACACTCACAGACTGTCACTCATCCATGGAGTTACTCACACACCTAGTCAGTCATGCAAAGAATCAATCACACCTCCATTTCCTCAACTATACAGTTATACAAACTTTACTTATTCAAACATATACTAACACATATTTACTCTCTTATACAATCCCTGATACAAGTTCACAATGATCCATACAGCCACTCACACATTCACTGGCTCTTATGCACAGTTATTTATATATGTCAACTCTCACATGTACTGTGTTTTACATATGTACTTACTTTGACATGTAGCACTGAGATATCCATTCCCTCACCAATACACTCATGCACACAGTCAACCACCCATACAGCTGTTTCCACATGCACTTTTGAAACCATACATCTAGTGAATCAACTGCTCACACATCTATGCACAGAGTCATACACCTCCCAGCCACCCACACACACACTCAGTCTCCCATACAAATATTCGGGCAACCAATCAATAACCCATATAGTTACTCATATAGCTACTTATCAACACATGCAACAGTTTACAGAACAACAGACATAATGATGCACAAATTAAGACAGTTTAGTCACTAACCCATGCACTCAGTGAGACACATTTAATCACTCACTCATACAGTCAGTCATGCACCTACTAAATCCTTCATCCAGACACTTATACATCCACTCATTCTTCAATATGTAAGACATATTTTAATTTTACAGAAACATACAGTCACTGGATGTTGTCATCAGTGATGTCATCAGTGATGTCATTTGAGATGTCATCAGTGATGTCATCAGTGATGTCACTGACCATGTCATGAATGATGTAATATGTGACATCATCAGCAGTGGATTGCGGGTGCGCGATATATAGTTAGTGCAACTAACTATATATGGAATTTCAATGGTTTTGTGTGAGTAAAATAAGGTTTTGTAAATGCGAATTCCTAACTATATATGGTCTATAACCTATGGTTTTTTCAGTGAATTTTCAAGGTTTTGTAAATGCTAATTCCTAACTATATATGGTCTATAACCTATGGTTTTTTTCAGTGAATTTTCAAGGTTTTGTAAATGCTAATTCCTAACTATATATGGTCTATAACCTATGGTTTTTTCAGTGAATATATATATACATACATATATAAACATATATCATCTGTATATCTATATAAATACAAACATAAATGCATGCATACATATACTTATATGCATACAGATGCATGTTATTTACATGAAAGTTGAAAAAACACTAATAAAAGCAAAGCTAAAAAGCCACCTCATTACAAACAGAATGGCTTTAACTTAAACGAGGGCGAGATCTATTGCATTTTCAATGCTTGTTTACTTTGGTTCCATCAAGAAGGCATTCAGATGTGTCACACATTTGACATAAATTCTGAATGTTAGCACTCTAGTTGCACATTAGATCACTGTAGTAAAGCTACTGCTCACCAGGGACGTCTGCTGCTGGTATTCAAAGTGCATGTTTCAGTCTGCATGTCAGAATTTTTTTAATGAAATAGAAGAGGATTTGAGAAGTCACTCAAAATGATCCCTAATTTTTCTTTCTGAAGCACTAATCATACTTTCTATGGCAAAATTAACCCCCTCATGTTGTTCCTTTTTAAATTGAGTGTTTTCAGACTTACCACTTCATTCCAATCAAGATGGCTTCTGGTGTGCCATACTTTTGTCATAAGTAAGACTGTTAGCGCTCTAGTTGTTCTTTAGAACACTCTGGGACATTCTGTCATTGGGCTATACTTGGGGTACATCTGGGTGATATTTGGGCTACATTTAGGCTCTTTTGTCTCTGGTGGCCATCTTGGGAGACTGTATGTCAGAATTTTTTAATGAAATTGAAGAGGGTTTGAGAAGTCACTCAAAATGTGCCCTAATTTTTCTTTCTGCAGCACTAATCATAATTCATATGGCAAAATATACCCCCTCATTTTGTTCCTTTTTAAATTAAATGTTTTAAGAGTTACCACTTTATTCCAATCAAGATGGCTTCAGGTGTGCCATACCTTTGTAATAAGTAGGACTGTTAGCGCTCTAGTTGTTCTTTAGAACACTCTGGGACATTCTGTCATTGGGCTATACTTGGGCTACATCTGGGTGATATTTGGGCTACATTTAGGCTCTTTTGTCTCTGGTGGCCATTTTGGGAGACTGCATGTCAGAATTTTTTAATGAAATAGAAGAGGATTTGAAAAGTCACTCAAAATGTGCCCTAATTTTTCTTTCTGCAGCACTAATAATACCTTCTATTGCATAATATACCCCCTCATTTTGTTCCTTTTTAAATTAAATGTTTTAAGAGTTACCACTTTATTCCCATCACGATGGCTCCAGGTGTGCTATACCTTTGTAATACGTAGGACTGTTAGCGCTCTAGTTGTTCTTTAGAACACTTTAGGAGGCTGCAGTAGAGCACAAAGGAATCAACTGACAGTCTCTGTCCTTGTTGGATGTACATGTTTTACTGAGAATGTCAGACTTCATTTTCACATGACTGAGAAAGATAATGTGAATTTACAGAAAATATGCTTTCAGTTTAGCTTATAGATCCCCTTCCAAACCACTGTGAGAAAATCATGAGATATTAGTTTTCTTTCAAACAACATTCATGATATCACAGCAGAAGGTTTTTTCACATGGTAAAATCACCTTAGAACCCACCACAATTCCTAAAACGAGTATGGTACCATCAACAAATGATTTATAATGTAACTAAAGTCCTAAAACCCTCTATTAACTACAATGCTTTTTAATGAGGTGCTATCATGTATATTGGTCCCAAGATGGCTGCCAACACTTCGTGGATGAAGTGCTGAAAGCCAATCAGATCAGATGTGTGGTTAGGCTCCGCCCAGATATATATATTTTTTTGAACCTAAATTACTCAAAATCCACTGGAGCACATATATTGAGACCTAGCAAAGGCACATCGGGCTAACAGTCCCTACAATTTTGCCAAGTTTCGTGCAAATCCATTCAGCCGTTCAAGCTAAAAGTGAGGCCAACCGCCCTATGGAAATTAACATGGGAAAAACGCGTTTTGGGACCCCCCTTTTTTCTCGGCCCCCCCTTGACGAAACCCCCCCCAAATTGTCAGGGGCTGCTCAGAAACAAAATGTTCCATTTTCCTGAAAATTTCAGCCAATTCCGTCCACAAACGCCAAAGTTATTAGACATAGAATTTTCAAAAATCCCATAGAGAAAAAATCCTAACTATATATACCTACTGGCGACCGCCAGTAGGTAATATATATATATATATATATATATATATATATATATATATATATATATATATATATATATATATATATATATATATATATATATATATATATATATATATATATATATATATGTATATATATATATATATATATATATTACCTACTGGCGGTCGCCAATAGGTAGTTATAGTTAGGATTTTTTTCAATGTTAAATCTCAAAATTTTATTTTGAATAACTTTGGCACCGGTTGACGAATCTGCCTGAAATTTTCCTGAAAATGGCCTCGTCGAGCTCCGGTCCTTCCCTAAAAGTTTGGGGGGGATACGTCAAGCGGGGGCCGAGATAAAAGGGGGGTCCCAAAACGCGTTTTCCCCATGTTAATTTCCATAGGGCGGTCGATTTCACTTTTAGCCCGAACGGCTGAATGGATTTCCACCAAACTTGGCAAAATTGTAGGAACTGGTAGCCCGATTTGCCTTTGCTATGTCTCAAGATATGTGCTCCAGTGGATTTTGAGTAATTTAGGTTCAAAAAAATATATATATCTATAGGCGCTCTCCGGTGCGCGCACCGGAGAGCGCTCCAGGCGCGCCACGCGACTTGCGCGCAGAAAGCTGATTGGCTCTCAGTTGTCTGTAAACATTCTAAACAGTCCGGAGCGGCCGCCATCTTGTGTCTCGGTAGGATCGAGACATGAGAGGTGGCCAAAACAAAGGGGGAAATGACCATAAGGGGGCAGAGTAGACACCCCCTGTACCCCTAGGTTTGATGTGGGGGCCATTAAAGTTCCCCGCGGGGTCTCAACATTTTTTTTTTTTCGATTTTCGCGGGGGAAGCGCCTGGTACGCGCACCGGGGAGCGCACCGGAGAGGGTACTATGGAAAAATAATCACTTTAAAAAATTGTATGTTTATTAATTGTTTTTTTTTTTTAATTTTATGTAAGTACCTACATGTAGGTACCAATGCAGAGACTTAAATTTAATGTACACCATCTCCTCTGTAGACATCTTGCATGTTGTTATTGTATTTTTTGTGGTATATGGAATTCATAACATAGTTTGTCTGGAAAGCAGAAACAGATCTTTTAAGCACTCCCTGAGAATTTCTAGGGGATCATCAGTAGTTTATCCTGCTCCCTTATGAAAAAGAGGTGTAAAATATATATAGGAGATAATATAGTGGGAGAAAGGTAGTAACTATGAGTAAACTTACTATGTAACAGAAAAATAGTTGAACAGTATACTATAAGTCTCACTTTATATTTTAAACATTTTTTGGTAATACTTTATGAATTACTTATAAAAATGAATATTGTCTCAAACAATTTAAAATTATTAAATATAAATGTATTCCTCTGATTCTTTTTCATAATTTAATAAAATATCTAACATAATATTGTCCGGAATTTCCTCATAATTATAAGTACATGATTCCATTTGTTCCAAACATTCTATTAACTGTTGATCCAAAGAGTCATCCATGAAATCTACTTCATCTTTTTGCTCTTCTGGTTTTTCCACCTTTATTTCGATAGAAGTAACATTTGCTTGATTTTTTCCTTCCATTTTCTTTCTGAAAATTGCATACAAATTAACTATATTAGTAGAGTTAGGGTACTGTATACCAGAGAAGCCTAACTCAATCCATAACTATTACAGAGAAGTCTATCTCAATCTATAACTATTACAGAGGGATAGTATATAACTAACAGAATATTTTTTCAGAAATTGACTTAAAGTGTACAATATACTTCCATAATAACAATTTACCTTGGAGAAATCAGTTGAAGTTGTCAGTGTAATTTGTTTTCAAATGTACTTCTGGAAGCAGTAGTCAAAATGGCTGTGTTTCCCTCTCTTCTTTTATATATATTCTTGTACTTAACCAATGAAACGTCAGGAAATAATCGTAGAAAATGAGAGAAACTTTTTAATTGGTTGTAAATTCTAACATTTCATATGTGTTTTTGTCATGTAATTTACCTCAGGATATTTAGACAGGCCTGTAGCCTAAATGTCTCAATGGAATTCCACCAAATTTGGGTAAATGGTAGGGACTGCTATGTAGTAGGGCCTATTCTATATTTGATGAAAGTGTCTCCAGTGGTTTTTTTGTAAATTGCTTTCCCACCTTTTTTTATGGAGCGCTTTCCGGTGCGCGCTCCGTTACGCGCACTGGCAGCGTTACGGGAGTCCTCCATTTTGTGTTTCGGTACAATCGAGACACAAGATGGAGGGTAAACAATGTTCGGTATGGGTAGAAGGGGGCACGGTAGAGACTTCTTGACCCTCTAGGTTTTCTGAGGGGGGCTTTGGAGGCTCATAAACGTAAAAAAAAAAAAAAATCTTTAATTTTCCACGGGGGAAGCGCCTGGTACGCGCACCGTTAATAATAATATATAATAAGGGTAGCTTATAAAGCGCATGGTTACGCCAAAGCGTGTCCCCGCGCTGCAACTGAAGAACTCTGAGCGAGGTGGAGACCAGTGATCCGTTATCTGGAGAACAGGGGTGTTAAGCGTACCGGAAAGCGTACTTTGGTGAAAAATAGTGAAAAAAGTTAGAAAAAGATAAACGTTTTGAATGATCAGAGGTAGGGTAGCTCTGAAAAGAGCTTTTGGGTTCTGTGGTTGATTTAGGTACCTACAAGTAGGTCCCAATGCACATTCTTAAATTCAGGAGGAATATTCTATTCCCTTCATCTGAGAAGTGCACACCATCTCCTCTGTAGATGTCTTGCATGTTGTAACGCAAGTTATTATTGTATATTGAACCCATTCCATAGTCTCTCATGTAAGCAGAAACAGATTTATTCACATGTTTCCGTGCTTTCTCAAATTGTGGACAAAATTGGTTGGACCAGTTCCATTTCTGTCTTTGGCATATATTGGAATATACCAAGGCAGTTTGTGGAAAAAGTGTCATTAATTGATCAAAGGTGTCCTTTAAGAGCATTTCCAGACCAACCCCAGTCATAGTGCCTAAATCATTTCCACCACAGTGCACTATTAAGAGGTTAGGGTTTGGCAGATGCAAAAAGGTTTTCACCAATGGTATCAATTGGTGACATTTTAATCCTCTCTGGCCAATCCACTTGATTTCCACATTTGATAAATCAAGGTTGTGAAAATGTCTGCTATCTGCAGACTTTTGAGCCCAGTGGGTGTAGCTGTGTCCAAGGATCCAGACAGAAAACATGATGAGAGAAGGTTCTGATGCAGTCAGATGATGTGTGGGAATGAAATGGCAGTTGGAACAGTAGGAGTTTACAAAAAAATATTTGTGGAGTTTCACTGCTTTTGAATCACAAGCAATGATTGGTGGATTCAGATAGTTGAAAACTTAAAGTTAGGGTGCATGGTTGTGTTGTGTTAAAGAAGCAATTTGAATGGTTAAAAAAAAGTCACTAAAAGCTAAAATACCCTGGATAGGCTGGTGTATTGAGAGGTCAAACATCCTTGCTGAGTTAATTTGCAACATTGTACAATAAACTTTTGAACCTGAGAGTTCAGTTAGGAGGGAGTTGCTATGGTAACAGATAGAAAGATCTGAGAGGGGGAAGGGTGTTGGTTTGAAAATAGTGAGGGAAAACTTTTGATTAGTTGAATTAAGGCATATGTGTACAAAGTTAGAGATTTTCTATGCCAGTCTTGGTTTCAGTGTATTGAGTGCACACTTTTTGCTCTGCTAAAGAGAAATTGGTGTGTGTGTCTGACACTGTTTTCAATCTCCCAAAGCATTTGTAAAGGTAAGTAATGATTTATTTAATTTAGATAGAGACTTGTTTGCTCTATGGAGAATATTTAGAAGCAGATAGATATGTTTTAGAAGTCAAATGGTATGCTAGTATATAAGTCCTGTGTTGTGTTTCTTATATGTTATTGAAAAAACGATTTTGGGTGAAAATGAATGTTATTTGCATTTGGCCCTTTTTTATGATTGCCTTGTGCAGCTGATGCATCACTTTAAACATGGGTAATAAGTGACGCACTGGTGGCGCAAGGCCTTCATAAATAAGGCTCTGACTTTGTTTGCTGTTGATTTGATTTTGGATTTTTGATAATGCTTGATATCAACATTTGAAAGATAGAGGATTTGTATTTGGGGAAACAGTGACGTTTTAAAAGTGATATTCTGTGCTTGTACATAGGTTGTGCGCAGTATTTTTTAAATGTTATTCAAAAAACGATTTTGGGTGCAAATGAATGGTATTTGCATTTGGACTTTTTTATGATTGCCTTATGCAACTGGTGCATCACTTTATACATGGGAAATAAGTGATACTCTTGTGGCGCAAGACCTTCATAAATAAGGCCCTGACTTTGTTTGCTGATATTGAGTGGTTGTACATAGGTTCTGCGCAGTGTTTCTTACATGTTATTCAAAAAACGATTTTTGGGTGCAATTGATTGGTATTTGCATTTGGCCCTTTTTTATGATTGCCTTGTGCAGCTGATGCATCACTTTAAACATGGGTAATAAGTGACGCATTGGTGGCGCAAGGCCTTCATAAATAAGGCTCTGACTTTGTTTGCTGTTGATTTGTTTTAGGATTTTTGATAATGCTTGATATCAACATTTGAAAGATAAAGGGTTTGTATTTGGGGAAACAGTGACGTTTCAAAAGTTATATTCTGTGCTTGTACATAGGTTCTGCGCAGTGTTTTTAAATGTTATTCAAAAAACGATTTTGGGTGCAAATAAATGGTATTTTCATTTGGCCCTTATTTATGATTGCCTTATGCAACTGGTGCATCACTTTATACATGGGAAATAAGTGACACTCTTGTGGCGCAAGACCTTCATAAATAAGGCCCTGACTTTGTTTTCTGATATTGAGTGGTTGTACATAGGTTCTGCGCAGTGTTTCTTACATGTTATTCAAAAATCGATTTTTGGATGCAATTGATTGGTATTTGCATTTGGCCCTTTTTTATGATTGCCTTGTGCAGCTGATGCATTACTTTAAACATGGGTAATAAGTGACGCACTGGTGGCGCAAGGCTTTCATAAATAAGGCTCTGACTTTGTTTACTGTTGATTTGATTTTGGATTTTTGATAATGCTTGATATCAACATTTGAAAGATAGAGGATTTGTATTTGGGGAAACAGTGACGTTTCAATAGTGATATTCTGTGCTTGTACATAGGTTGTGCGCAGTATTTTTTAAATGTTATTCAAAAAACGATTTTGGGTGCAAATGAATGGTATTTGCATTTGGACCTTTTTATGATTGCTTTATGCAACTGGTGCATCACTTTATACATGGGAAATAAGTGATGCACTGGTGGCGCAAGACCTTCATAAATAAGGCCCTGACTTTGTTTGCTGATATTGAGTGGTTGTACATAGGTTCTGCGCAGTGTTTCTTACATGTTATTCAAAAAACGATTTTTGGGTGCAATTGATTGGTATTTGCATTTGGCCCTTTTTTATGATTGCCTTGTGCAGCTGATGCATCACTTTAAACATGGGTAATAAGTGACGCACTGGTGGCGCAAGGCCTTCATAAATAAGGCTCTCACTTTGTTTGCTGTTGATTTGTTTTGGGATTTTTGATAATGCTTGATATCAACATTTGAAAGATAAAGGATTTGTATTTGGGGAAACAGTGACGTTTCAAAAGTGATATTCTGTGCTTGTACATAGGTTCTGCGCAGTGTTTTTTAAATGTTATTCAAAAAACGATTTTGGGTGCAAATGAATGGTATTTGCATTTGGCCCTTATTATGATTGCCTTATGCAACTGGTGCATCAATTTATACATGGGAAATAAGTGACACTCTTGTGGCGCAAGACCTTCATAAATAAGGCCCTGACTTTGTTTGCTGATATTGAGTGGTTGTACATAGGTTCTGCGCAGTGTTTCTTACATGTTATTCAAAAATCGATTTTTGGGTGCAATTGATTGGTATTTGCATTTGGCCCTTTTTTATGATTGCCTTGTGCAGCTGATGCATCACTTTAAACATGGGTAATAAGTGACGCACTGGTGGCGCAAGGCCTTCATAAATAAGGCTCCGACTTTGTTTGCTGTTGATTTGTTTTTGGATTTTTGATAATGCTTGATATCAACATTTGAAAGATAAAGGATTTGTATTTGGGGAAACAGTGACGTTTCAAAAGTGATATTCTGTGCTTGTACATAGGTTCTGCGCAGTGTTTTTTAAATGTTATTCAAAAAACGATTTTGGGTGCAAATGAATGGTATTTTCATTTGGCCCTTATTTATGATTGCCTTATGCAACTGGTGCATCACTTTATACATGGGAAATAAGTGACACTCTTGTGGCGCAAGACCTTCATAAATAAGGCCCTGACTTTGTTTGCTGATATTGAGTGGTTGTACATAGGTTCTGCGCAGTGTTTCTTACATGTTACTCAAAAATCGATTTTTGGGTGCAATTGATTGGTATTTGCATTTGGCCCTTTTTTATGATTGCCTTTTGCAACTGATGCATCACTTTAAACATGGGTAATAAGTGACGCACTGGTGGCGCAAGGCCTTTATAAATAAAGCCCTGAGTTGCTATTGTATAAACTTAAATATGTTGCAATTTATTGTTTATATTGTTTGCTTTTTAACATTACTTTGTTGTTTGCTAATAGTGGTCTTTCATGTGTTTTTTTTAACAGAACAACAGATTCAAATCAACTTCTGAAAAGCAAGCAAAAATGCCTTCAAGGCAAAGAATTATCAAAAATACCATACGGAAAAGGAGAACATCAACAACAGAGTTTATCGAATCCTCTACAACAACTACTTCAAAAAACACCAGAAAAGCTTCTGGTAAGCCAATTAAGTCTTTTCTTCGCAACATATGTCGTAGAAAAAAAAATTATATTGCTAATGTGAATATTCAGAAAAAGTCAACAAATCTAAAAAGGAAGGAGAGGCCCACAAAAAATGTCTCGATTGGAGCAGGAGAGAAGAGAATGGATAGCAATAGAAGGGTAAATCTTTTTAGGGACATTCGTAGGCGAATGTTTCACAATAGGGTAGTTTTAAATTTGCTAAAAAATTATAAGAAAAGTAAACTGAGAGCTGCTTTTTACAAGAAAAAGAAAAGTGTAGAAAAGATTGTTGATCAGGCTTTCGAAGTTAAGAAAAAATTATTTATTTTAATAATCAATAGAATTAGGATACTTAATAAGGCAATTGATGTTTTCAAATCGAACAGTAGATGGAAAAGAATTATTAATCGGAGTAATTTTTGTGAAGTATTTTCTGGTGAATGGATGCATAGTTCAAGTTCTGAGCCTTTTTTCAATGAGGAGAGTTACTTTCAGGAAAATGATTTGGTGCATGCAGTTGACACCAGTGGTCGAGCATATGAGGTGAAAGATGGTTGTGTGATGGAAAAAGAGAAACTTGTATCTAGAGATGCAGAAGAGGTGTTAGCTGATGAAGTTTTAGGGAGACGTACTAAGGGTCCAGTGTACACATGGAAATGCAGTAGTATTTGTAGTGTGCGACAGGAATCAATCGATTTGCTTCGAAATTTCTTACGTACATATAGTAAGAAAAGTCTCAAACAAAAAATGAAGATCTTGCAAGAGTTAGATCCTTGCAGAGTGAGAGAAAGCACAGGTTTGCATGGGCATTCACTAGCTTGTCTTTCTAGAAAAGTTTGTCGGAGTGTTTTTCATCATTTTAGGATGTTAGCAGTGCATCATAATAACGTGAGGAAATTAGTGAGAAAGTTGTATTATGCAAAAAGTCCAGCACTTAAGCTTAAACAGTTAAACAGTGCTCTTTTGCATGGATCTCAAGTGGATGTGAAGACTATTTGTGAAGAAATTGAGTTTTGTTATTTTGGGAACAAAGAGGACAGTGTAGAAATAGATATAGTAATGGATGGTAATGCAGAAGATAATGGACAGATTTCAAGTATAGAAAAGTTTGATGAGGAAATTATCAAGTTTTAGGTGAAATCAAGTGAAAGGCCTAATTTAACTTGTGTGTGTTGTCGACTGACTCATTATAAGATTCAGACTAGGTTAGTTTATTTATATGCAAAAAGTGAATTGGAAAATAATAGTGAATGGAAGGATTTTGTAAGTTATTTGTTGGTGGAGAATTCTTTTGATTTGAGTTTGGATCAGCGTATTTGTAATTATTGTTTAAATAAATTAAATGAAAATAAAATGCCTGCTAGAGCAGTTTATAATAATCTTCAGTTGATAGATATTCCTTCTGAATTGATGGATCTAAATACTTATGAATCTATTTTGATTCAATGTGTCCATCCTTTTCAGGCTATTGTACGCATGGAGCCTAAGACAGGGAAATTGCCTGCATCAGATTTACTGAGAGGATTAAAGGGAAGAGTTGTTTATTTGCCTCTAGATGTAAAGAAAAATATTGATACAATTGGTGTAGAAAGAGTAGAAGAAGATCCTTTAGTTATTCTAGTTAATGGGGTTCCCACAAAGAGTAAGAAAATCTGGCAAGATTTAGTGGATGTTAAAAAAGTCAAAAAGGCAACGTTGTATTTGGTCAAAAACAATGAGTACTACAAAGATGTAAGTGTTGGAGCAGAGGAAACATCTATAGAAGAAGATAGTGATTCTTCAGTTGGTCAAATTGAAAAAGTTGATGTGTCTAGAAGTGAAGAAATATATGAACATTATACTGTTCATCCTTTGCATTCCAAAGAAGTAATGGGAAATGCAATTGACTTGTTTCAAATGAAAGCAGCAAAAGGAAGTCCCATTAGTGTATGGGAAGAAAGTTTGGAAGCTCGCTGTTTGCCACAATTATTTCCAACAGGTTGTGGTGGACGATATGATGATCGACCAGTTCAAATTCCTGCAGCTGAATACCGGACTCTAAGATTATATGCTGAAGATCCAAGGTTTCGTCAATGCATTCCATATTTGTTTCATCTACTGTTTGAAAGTGATTTGTCTGGGCTTTCTTATGCAGTTAGTCATATATTAAAAAGTGGAGCTCATTTGCAAAATGTTTGTGCAAGAGACTTTATGGAGAAAGTTAATCTGCAAGACAGTATTTTGGAATCTCAGCTAATCAATCTCATGGCATGTCAACGTGGAACCAACGAGTATTGGTTTCGTCGTCATGGACAATTGAAATGTATGCTAAGAAACTTAGGAACTCCTACATGGTTCCTCACTCTTAGCTGTGCTGAGTATGCATGGGACGATTTACTTCAATTTCTACGAGAGGCAAATGAAAACATACCAAATATAGAATTGAAAACACCAGGAGAACTGTGTTCTTTAGATCCAGTGAATGTTTGCAGATATTTTAATCATAGATTTGAAGCTATGATGTCTTTTATTACCAACAAAAAAAATCCTCCCCTTGGAGAGGTTTTGGATTTCTTTTGGAGGAAGGAATATCAAGCGAGAGGTGCTCCTCATATACATATGTTGTCGTGGATTAAAGATGCACCCAAATTTGGATCAGATTCAGATAAAACAGTGATGAGTTTCATTGAAGAGTATTCAACATGTGCTGTTCCAAAATCTACTGAAGAAAACAATTTAAGGCAATAAGTTTTACGTTTTCAATCTCATCGTTGTGGAAAGTACTGTCGTCGAAAATTTAAAAACAAGGAAAAGTACTACACGAAATGTCGTTTTGCGTTTCCTCGACCAGTGATTTCTAAGGGAAGAGTAAATAATTTGATGTCATCTCTACGACATACTGTGACGAGGAAATCTCCCAAAAATACATACAATTTGAAAAGAAATGAAGAATCTAAGTACATCAACGATTACAACCCAGTGATTTTGTCCATGTGGAATGCTAACATGGATATTCAGTTCGTTGCTGACAACTCTATTGCTGTGGCTCGATATGTGACATCTTACATCACAAAAAAAGAAAAGACAGAACTGAAGGAAATGTGGGAGGACATTTCACATGAAAAGAGTCTAAGCAAGAAATTATACAGTTTCAGTCTGAAGATGTTGTCGCATCGAGAAATTGGAGCATATGAATGTTCTGATCGGTTATCATCAGCAAGTCTCTATGCCAAATCAAGAACAATCATTTGGGTGAGTCTAGGTCTTGCTGCAACACGAAACCGAGTTTTGAAATCTGTACAAGAAATTGAATATTTGGCGGAGAAAAAACCAAACAGTACAGATATTTTGAAGACAAATATGTTGGATACATACTATCCAAATAGAAGTACTCACCTTGAGAACACTTGTTTGTATGAAGTTCTTCAAAACTACAGTTATAAGAGGAACATCACAGAAGATATCAATAATGGAAAATATGCACTCATTGGCTATGAAGGATGTCTAGTGAAGCAGAAAAAAGGCCATTTGATTAATCATCGAAAATTGAGTTGTGAAGTCCCAGACAAAAGAGAATTTTACTATTTAGTACTTTTGCAACTCTTTAAGCCATGGTGTACAGAAGAGGAACTACTTGGAGATTTTCTCTGTTATGAAGACTCTTTTAATGCAACTAAGGATACCATAGAATGTCCTATTTTTCAAAATTATCTGCAAATGTTGAATGAAGAAATGGAGCAAGAAACCACAATTGCTGAAGAGATAGCTAGAGACAGTTCTCAAGATAGTCAGAGTTCTACTTCATTGAGCCAGGATCCACTAGGAGGACCAATTATCCAAAATGAAGCTGCCACTGCCATGGATGAGGTGGAAAGAGCTATGGAACAAGCTCAAGAGGATGGAGTTAACTTAGAAGATTTGGTAAAGCAACTAAACATTGAGCAGAAAAAGATATATGATGAAGTCACAGAGCAGATTGAACATGGATTCAGACATGAGAAAAAAGAGTGCTCATGTATATCATTTGACTCTGTCCGACTATACGTAAGTGGAGAAGCGGGGACAGGACAAAGTTTTCTAATTAAAGCCATTGCAAGTTATCTGCAGAAAAGGACTGATTCACCACTCTCTTGTGTTGTAACTGCTCCAACTGGTCTGGCAGCACATAACATTAAAGGGATTACTCTACATCGTTTACTGATGCTGCCAGTTGAACATGATAATAAATTGCATTACAACAAGTTATCTGGAGATGCGTGTTCTGAAGTTTCAAGAGTGTTGAAGAAAATGAAACTTCTTATCATTGATGAAGTAAGCATGGTCTCAAATCTAATGCTTGCTTTTGTGCATTTGAGAATGCAAGAAATTCTTAAAACAGAGTATGATGTGTTATTTGGAGGAAAACACATTATTGTTTTTGGAGATCTATTGCAGTTGACTCCAGTAAAAGGACAACCAGTGTTTAAAATGCTCACACATGAAGATACCAGGAAGTCCCTTGGAAGCATTGGAAACGTTAATATATGGCTAAATTTTAAATATGCTGAACTGCTTCAAAATATGCGACAGGCCAAGGATGAAGAATATAAAAATATTCTACAAGATGTAAGAATTGGAAAAGTGACTGAGCTTGGGAAAAAAGCTTTGCATAGTCAATTAATTTCAAATTTGTATCCAAATGAAAACATTCTTCCAGAGAATATTTTTAAAAAAATGACTGAGAAGAAATCTGGAATATGTTTGATGCCAACTCTGCAAGAATGTTCCATCTTCAACAACAAAATGTTAGAGTTAGAAAATGAAGAGATTGTGAAACTGGAAGCAATAGATAAAATAGAGCATATGGGTGCAACAATTGTTTTGTCTGAAAATTTGAAAACTAAATTGGATTCATTGGAGAAAAGTATTTCAAAAACAGCTGGTTTTGAAAAGACTCTGAATGTGTGTTTAAATTGTCGTATCATTTTGAGAAGGAATTTAAATGTTGAAAGAGGTCTGGTAAATGGAGCAATGGGTTATGTTGTTGATTTTGTGAATTACAGAAATAGAGATGGAATTGAATTTTTAAAAATAAAATTTGATGGCATTGAACAAGTACAACAAATAAGTCGTGGTTGTGCTAGATTTTTACTTGTAAAAGACTTATATGTTCGCCGAAAACAGTTTCCTGTTTGTTTGGCGTATGCGGTAACAATTCATAAATCTCAAGGTTTAAGAGTAGATGGTGCTTTGGTGAACATTGGAAGATCTGTGTTTAAAGAGGGTATGGCATATGTGGCATTATCACGAGTCAGAACTTTATCAGGATTGTACTTGATTGTGTGTGATGAGACAAAGATTTCTGCAGATCTAGATTGTGTTAAAGAATACAATAGGTTAAGAAGAGAGTATGCTCCACATTTGCCTCAATATCCTCCGTTTGAAAAACGTGTGGTAGGCCGAAAAAGAAGAAATGAGAATAATTGCAGTGAGGTAGTAGCAAAAAAACAAAAAGTAGAGAAAACTGTAATTGAAAACAGGAAGAAAAAGAATTGTGGAGAAAATGTTGTTGGATTTCAGTTTGAAAATAGTTCTGGTGTCAACTGCTATGCTAATGTAGTGGTTAATGTTGTTTTTTTCCTTAAAAGTTTACAAGAACAGATTATTGAAAATCGGGATCAAAGATTGTGTGGTTTATTGAATTCTGTGTTTGAGAAATGTAGCAGTGTTACAGCACAAATAGAAAGTGTAACAGAAATTCAAAATATTTTAGATATGTGTTCTGGTCAAGATAAATTTTCACAGAACATTCAGCAGGATTGTCAGGAATTTTTAATGTATATGTTTGGTGTTTTGGAAGAGGAAGGTGTAGATGTAGATAATCTTTTCAGCCTTTCTTATCAATGGCAGCATGACTGCCGCAATTGTAGTTTATCAAGTACTACTAGAATAGATACTGAAAAATTTATATATTTGACTTTACCTGACTGTAAATCAGTGTCTTTTAAAAATCTAGTTAAAGCAGCAGATCATAATATGGTGTGTACCCAATGTAACTGTACAATGCTGTCCACATTATTTATACAAAGTTATGGGCAGTATATCATATTAGTTTTCGAACGATGTAGACCTGATGGAACTAAATTGACAACTTCTATCAAAAATGTTGTAGCTTCTCAGTTATCAATTTCAGGAAGAACCTTTACAACTGAAGCTATTATTTATCATGATGGTTCTTCGACAACCTCAGGACATTATACATGCTACTTAAAATCTGAAAATGGATGGAGTTACTGCAATGATTCTCATTTAACTTATAAACAACGTTTGCCTTATGACTCTACAAATTCTTATCTAGTGTTTTTAAAACCAAAGTTTTAGTAAAGGGAATTGGCTTTTGAAGACGGGAATAGATAATAAAAGTTAGTTAGTTAGTTAGTTAATCTAATATTTTAAATTATTTATCTCATGTAGATACTTTAAGTGGATCTCAAAGTAAAAAAAACTGATATATCAGACACAAATTGGCCGTGAGGAAAGTGTAAGGTATGATGTTCTTAGATCTTTTTTCATAAGAAGTCGATGAAATGGAAGTTATAGAGCACAGCAGACTTTTTTCCACCAAAAGGACCTTCACTATCTTCTATTTGGCCTCACGGAAAAGTAAGTGAATCAAGGATTAGTGTACATATATGAAATGTATGTTTGAATGTTTTTTTTTAAACACAATCTTTTAGATTGTGGTTTTTTTTCCCGCTGTTATATGATGAAGACTTTGAACTCACTGATTTAAGTGAAATTCAATATATTCTGAGAACAGCAAAAATAAATAATGTAACATATTGTAGAAGTTATTGTGTAGTTTGCATTATGTAATTTATATTGTGTTCACATTGTCTTACACTCATTTTCTTTTTCACCCTTATTTACCTCTCTTTACTAATTTACACTCTTTTTTCATCGCTGTTTCTTTACTGCACTTCATTCACAACTTCTCAATCTAATAGGAACTGTCTGCATTTCCTCTGTTCCTTCCACCACTTTTTATCTTTTTCATATTCTCTCAGTACCACTGCTTTAGTTTCCTAACCCTCTCTTTCTTTTTCTCCATTTTTTTTTCTTTCGCACTCATTGTACTGTAGTTCACTTAGTTATTCCTTTTGTCTTTCTGTGTACTTACTCTCTCACTCCTGTTTTATCCATCGTTCTATAATAACTTCATTCCTTTCATCCCTTCACTCTGTGACTTTACTTCACTCACTCTCAATCATCTTCTATTCCTCTTTTTTATTTATAGTTTCTCAATCAGACTTCTCTCCTTTTCACTCATTTTTCTTTTACTTTCTTATCTTTACTGTTTTTGTTTTGATATCTTACATTCTTTTAGTATCTTATTTACCTTTAGGAATTTGTTCTCTTTCTATTTCTTTTTCCTTTTTTTTTCTTTTTCTACATTACTTTCTTTCTGTTTTTGTATCCTTCACTATTGCTTCATTTCTTAGTAAACTTTTGTAGATTTTTAAACCTCATGAACTGTTTCTTCTATTTTATTATATATTTTTAAGTAATTATAACGTGTTTTTTCTTTTATCTTTCACAGATACAAGTTTGCATTGATTATATGGTAAGTGTGTTTACAAAATGTTTTTTGTTATCACCTTTGGTTTTATTTTCACTATTTTTCTCTCACCCTACCTCACCCCTGTTTCCTTACTTTGCTTCCCTCACTTATTCTTTTCTTCCATGTTTACTTCCTACCACATTCAACTTCTTTCAGTACCTCTGCCTATGCACACTCCTTCACTTACCTTTTTAACTGGTTCACTTAGTCCCTTTGTGACACTCCTTCTTTAACTCTCTCTCTTCTTTCTCTCTATTATTCCCCATGTCTTACCCTTATTCACTTACATGTACCCTCTTTCACCCCTCTTTACTTATATTCACTGCTATTTACTTTCCCTCCGTCACTACTATTCCTTTCCTCTGATTCCGTCACTACCTGTCATTCCCATACTTAACTGTCCTTCCTTTTACTTTCATCATCCATTTACATTCTCCCAGAACCTCTGCTTTAGTCTTCTTCCTATTTCTTCTCTTCTTTTGCTCCCTTATTCATTTTTTTTTCTCAGTTACTTCCTCTAACACTTTTTCTCTGTCTTACTATCTATTACACAGCCCCTCTGTGTTCCTCCCTTTAGCTCTCTTTCTCTTAACACCACTCTCTCTGTCCCCATTCCTTATGGTCACTCCTTCATTATTTTTTTTTTCTTTTTTTTTGTTGGTGCGCTGACGGTGCGTGCACCGGGGCGTTCATCGGTACGCGCACCGGGAGTGCTCCAGAGTCAAATATAAAAAAAAAGTAAAATACTATTTTAAAATAAAAATATTATCTTAATATACATTATAGTGTTCATTTTTAGAAAAACATACCTTTCTCAGCTAAAGACAATTGTGAAAAAATAAGCTTAGAAATTCACTAAAAAGTACATAGGTATGAAGACCTACAAAAAGTTCAAAATTAGCATTAAAAAAACCTTTGAAATTCACTGAAAAAACCATAGGTTTCACACCAGTTATAGTTAGGAATTAGCATTTAAAAAACCTATTAAATTCACTGAAAAAACCATAGGTTTCACACCAGTTATAGTTAGCTGGAAATTTTACTGATATAAAACCATTGAAATTCCCACGTTATAGTTCGTCGGACTCACTATAACTTGCGCGTGCAATGCACTGCTGATGACATCACATATTACATCACTCATGACATGGTCAGTGACATCACTCATGACATCACTGATGACACCATCCTTGTGACACAGTGACAGACCTCCTCTCACTGTAAAGTAACCTTTCAAACACATATTGAAAAATTGAAACTAACATTTTCAAAAAAGTGCATATACCCATACCAGTTACAACAACCAATTCAGTAATTTCACCATCTATATACAAATTCACACATTCACCAACAGTTTTATTTATTCACTCATACATATACTCACTCATCATATGTAGTGATACCCCTATTCATTCTGTTACACATCGACAGTCATCAAAAACTTACTCATACATATACTCACACATGCAAATAAACTAATAAACATCCATTTATTTGCATATACAACTATACACACATTAGCACATTACTTCTAAGGAAACTTACACATACTTACTCTCTTAAACAATCACTTATAGAAACACATACTTATTTAAACAGGAACTCTTTCAATCTCTCACTCTCACATATACTTACTTATATACATCAATGCTCATATATACAAGATTAAAACATATGTAGTTACTCATAAAGACACTAGTGAGAGAGGCATTCACTCACTAACACAAACATATACACACTCATCCACCCATACAGTCCTGCACATATGCTGTCTTCAAAACACATACAAACAGTGAGTCAATCATTGATGCATCTATGTGCTAAGTAACAGCCCCACCAAACCATACAGACACTCATACTGATACTAAAAAAACATCTAATAACCCATATACACACACATGTAGCTACTCACCAACCCATGCAGCCACTTATACACAAAGTAAAACACTGATACATATATTTAAATATTAAAACATTACTCGCTAATATATGTATTCACTAAGATACACTTAATAAGCCAGTTAACCAATCAATTTTTTTTTTTAAAACATCCATTTAGACACTTATTTAAACATTTATTCTTCCATCGACCTTAACATATACATATATAAAACATATTTATTTTTCAGAAAGACACACATTCACTGGATGGTGTCATCAGTGATATCATGAGTGATGTCACTGACCATGTCATGAGTGATGTAATATGTGATGTCATCAGCAGTGCATTGCACGCGCAAGTTATAGTGCGTCCGACTAACTATAACGTGGGAATTTCAATGGTTTTATATCAGTAAAATTTCCAGCTAACTATAACTGGTGTGAAACCTATGGTTTTTTTCAGTGAGTTTAATAGGTTTTTTAAATGCTAATTCCTAACTATAACTGGTGTGAAACCTATGGTTTTTTCAGTGAATATATATATAGTTAGGATTTTTTTGAATAGAGATTTCTGAAAATTCTATGTTGAATAACTTTGGCGTTGATGGACGGAATTGGCTGAAATGTTCAGGAAAATGGCACATTTGGTTTCCGAGCGTCCCCTGAAAGTTTGCGGGGGTTTCGTCAAGCGGGGGCCGAGAAAAAAGGGGGGTCCCAAAACGTGTTTTTAACATTTAGTTTTTCATAGGGCGGTTGGACTCACTTTTAGCTCGAACGGCTGAATGGATTTCCACAAAACTTGTCAAAATTGTAGGGACTGGTAGCCCGATGTGCCTTTGCTATGTCTCAAGATATATGCTCGAGTGGTTTTTACGAAAATTAACTTTGAAAAATATATATTGGGCTACATTGGGCTATATATATGTTAGAGCCCAAATGTAGCCCAATGTAGCCCAATGTAGCCCAAACATGGCCACCAGAGACAAAAAAAACACATGTATCCCAAATATCAGCCAGATGTAGCCCAACTATAGCCCAATGACAGAATGTCCCAGAGTGTTCTAAAGAACAACTAGAGCGCTAACAGTCTTACTTATGACAAAAGTATGGCACACCTGAAGTCATCTTGATTGGAATAAAGTGTTAACACTTAAAACATTTAATTTTCAAAGGAACAAAATGAGGGGTTTCATTTTGCCATAGAAATGTTATATATATATATATATATATATATATATATATATATATATATATATATATATATATATATATATATATATATGTATATATATTACCTACTGGCGGTCGCCAGTAGGTATATATAGTTAGGATTTTTTTGAATAGGGATTTCTGAAAATTCTATGTTGAATAACTTTGGCGTTGATGGACGGAATTGGCTGAAATTTTCAGGAAAATGGCACATGTTGTTTCTGAGCGTCCCCTGAAAGTTTGGGGGGGTTTCGTCAAGCAGGGGCCGAGACAAAAGGGGGGTCCCAAAACGTGTTTTTAACATTGAGTTTTCCATAGGGCGGTTGGACTCACTTTTAGCTCGAACGGCTGAATGGATTTCTAAAAAACTTGGCAAAATTGTAGAGACTGTTTGCTCGATGTGCCTTTGCTAGGTCTCAAGATATGTGCTCCAGTGGATTTTGAGAAATTCACTTTGAAAAAAATATATATATCTGTGACAGCGTCCTGGTTAGCGCCCCGGTTCGCGTACCAGACGCGTAACGGAACTTCGCGAGGAGAAGCGGATTGGCTCTCCGGTGACTCTCAACATTCTAAACAGTCCGGAGCGGCCGCCATCTTGTCTCTCGGTAGGATCGAGAGACAAGAGGTGGAAATAAACGAAGGGGGAAATGAATGAAAGGGGCAAGGTAGACCCCTCCTGACCCCCTAGGATTGATGTGGGGGCTATTAAAGGGCCCCGCGGGGCAAAAAAATAAAATACATTTTTTTTCGATTTTTCGCGGTGGAAGCGCTACCCGGTACGCGAACCGGGTAGCTCACCGGTAGCGTAACGGGAGTCCGCCATCTTGTGTTTCGGACGAATTTAGTCACAAGATGGAGGATAAACAATGTTGGGAATGGGTATAAGGGGGCAAGGGAGACATATCCTGACCCCCTGGGTTTTCTGAGGGTGGCTGAGGAGGCCCATATATGTAAAAAAAAAACCACATTTTTTTTCAAATTTTCGCACGGTTAGCGCCCGGTCCGCGCACCGGGTAGCGTTCCAAAAAGCGTAACAAGGGGAAAACCAAGGGAAATAGTAAAATAATATTTTAGAGTGCTTTGAGGTAGGGTAGCTCTGAATAGAGTTGTTGTGTTGTGTGGGTGATGTAAGTACCAACATGTAGGTACCAATGAAGAGTCTAAAATTCAATGTACACCGTCTCCTCTGTAGATATTTTGTATGTTCTAATATGGGTTATTTAAATGTAAATGTGTGGAAAAGCACTACATGCTTTAAAGCAATTGTATTTTTGAACTGATTGTTCTTTCCTCTTAGTCCTCCTCTTTGGTTTTTTTTCCCCACACTCTTCTTCAGCATGATAGTTGATAAATTTGTTCCCTCAAAAAATGTATATACATAAAAAATTATATTAAATACATATAAAATATATTTTTCCTTTAAAAGAAGAATACATTTTACAGCTTTTGATATTTGCTATTAAAAAACCATTGAAATTCACTGAAAAAACCATAGGTTATAGACCATATATAGTTAGGAATAAGCATTTACAAAACCTTGAAAATTCACTCAAAAAAACATAGGTTATAGACCATATATAGTTAGGAATTAGCATTTACAAAACCTTATTTTACTCACACAAAACCATTGAAATTCGCATATATAGTTAGTTGCACTAACTATATATCGCGCACCCGCAATCCACTGCTGATCATGTCACATATTTCATCATTCATGACATGGTCAGTGACATCACTGATGACATCACTGATGACATCTCAAATGACATCACTGATGACATCACTGATGACAACATCCAGTGACTGTATGTTTCTGTAAAGTTAAAATATGTCTTACATATTGAAGAATGAGTGGATGTATAATTGTCTGGATGAAGGATTTAGTAGGTGCATGACTGACCGTATGAGTGAGTGATTAAATGTGTCTCACTGAGTGCATGGGTTAGGGACTAAACTGTCTTAATTTGTGCATCATTATGTCTGTTGTTCTGTAAACTGCTGCATGTGTTGATCAGTAGCTATATGAGTAACTATATGGGTTATTGATTGGTTGCCCAAGTATTTGTATGGGAGACTGAGTGTGTGTGGGGGTGGCTGGGAGGTGTATGACTCTGTGCATAGATGTGTGAGTAGTTGATTCACTAGATGTATGGGTTCAAAAGTGCATGTGGAAACAGCTGTATGGGCGGTTGACTGTGTGCATGAGTGTATTGGTGAGTGAATGGATATCTCAGTGCTACATGTCAAAGTAAGTACATATGTAAAACACAGTACATGTGAGAGTTGACTTATATAAATAACTGTGCATAAGAGCCAGTGAATGTGTGAGTGGCTGTATGGATCATTGTGAACTTGTATCAGGGATTGTATAAGAGAGTAAATATGTGTTAGTATATGTTTGAATAAGTAAGGTGTGTATAACTGTATAGTTGAAGAAATGGAGGTGTGATTGATTCTTTGCATGACTGACTAGGTGTGTGAGTAACTCCATGGATGAGTGACAGTCTGTGAGTGTCTGTTTACACTGAGTGTATCTAAGGTTATATTAGAGTCTGAAGAGGTTCATCGTATTATCACATGAATGATGTCATCAGTGATGTGATCAGTAATGTCAAATGAGATGTCATCAGTGATGTCATCAGTGATGTCATTTGAGATGTCATCAGTGATGTCATTTGAGATGTCATCAGTGATGTCATCAGTGATGTCATTTGAGATGTCATTAGTGATGACATCAGTGATGTCACTGACCATGTCTTGAATGATGTAATATGTGACATGATCAGCAGTGGATTGCGGGTGCGCGATATATAGTTAGTGCAACTAACTATATATGCGAATTTCAATGGTTTTGTGTGAGTAAAATAAGGTTTTGTAAATGCTAATTCCTAACTATATATGGTCTATAACCTATGGTTTTTTCAGTGAATATATATATATATATATATATATATATATATATATATATATATATATATATATATATATATATATATATATATATATATATATATATATAACCTAAATTCAGTTTCCTGGACCCAAAAGTTTTTTTTAAATGTTGCCACAATAGATTGATTCTTCAATGATAACCCCATTGAAGTACCAACTTTCTCTGTCAAGGACACAGAATCTACTTTTGCATTGATGTTACCTGGACGGCGTTGTGCACTGGGAACAAAAGAGCTTTGCTGTGACCAACATATATATATATAAACAGACATTATTATTTGGGGTTTTGGTTATTTTTGAGGTTTGGTGGGTAGTTTATAAAATGTATTGCTTTTTACATTTAAAAAATAATTTTGTAATACTTTTTCTGAAAAGTAAATATGTTATTTGTTGGTCAAGTTTTGGGGTTTTGTAGGGCTTTTTAGTGGGTAGTGTATCAGGGGTTAGCAGGCTCCAAGTGATAGTCCGGCCCTGCAGACAACACCCACTATGCCTGCCCAAAGACTGTATAAAGTGGGGGTGCCGGCGTGCCTCGGGTAGGCCATCCATGAAAGGTGGGGAACAGAGCCAAGCATATAGACCAGGTTCTGTAACCAAACCCGCTACACATTGTCAGAGTCCATGCCTAGGGGGGTGGTAGCCACTTGCTGTGGGTTGTGCCCACTGAACTTTTGGATATGGAATATGATTAAAACCCCAAAAGATTTCACTGAAACCAATAAAAGGCTAATGTGAAGTTATAAATGCATATAGCTGCAACACCTCAACGTATGTTTAAAAAAAAAACCTCAGGCATTCACCTAAAAAAGTACAGATATGGATATAAAATACAATTGAAAAAAACTGTGAAATTCACAAGCGGTGGTAACTCGCACACCAAATTCAATGTTTATGGCTTCACAATATTTATTCCAGTAAAAAAAAAACACCAAAAAATAAAATGTAGTTAAACAACACTTAATAAACCCCAAAATTATACTACATTCCCAATCATCCTTGTGAGAGTGGTATGGATAAAGTGATATGAATCTCATCTGTAAAATGATGTACATTGTTTATCACTGCACCTGTTTCATAAAGGGTGCGATCATGAGTATTGCTTTTGGTGTGCAGGTTATGGTTTGCATGGCTGTTGTGCGAGTTATGGATTGTGTACACAAATGTAGGGAATACCACAAGCGAAAACTCTTCCAGCTTTGCCATCGACTCCACCAGTGTCTGAAGTTGACTCTGCGACACAAAATGGAGGGTCAGTTGTTCACTCTAGTGTGATTGGTCCACCTCCCTGTTAGGCAAAGTTAACTCCATGAAGCGCGGCTGTGGTCATGGTGTGGTCATAGAGAACAAACGTATAGTGTTGCCAAAATGCTCATATTTAGCTCCCATTCTGAGGGCCCTTGTATGCAGGAAGAATTTCCACCAACATCGATGGACATTGGTAAATCTTACACAGAAATGTTTCTCCACCTTAATCTTACAAGGCAGAGACAACTGTTTCGATTGAGTAACTCCAGTAACGACAAATCCTCAATAGCCTAGGACAGATTTTCAACCACCATCTTAGAAAAGGATGTAAATCCTCTAAAAGGAGTGACAAAAGATCCACAGATCACACTGGTACTCGGGCTTAAGCGTTTTAATCCTACATAATGACATATCATTACCCATCCTTCCTCCTTTTACTTCCTTGTTACATCCCATTTTCTAATTTCTAATTTCGCCATTTTCCACTCTGATTCACCTGTCAGAAAAATCTGAGTTTTTTTGTATCTTAGTTGTATTGTTTGTTGATCTGCCGAACAAAATCACCAAACTAGAAATACTAAAGTATTAATCACACCTCAGTGGTTTCATTAAGCGACAGTGAAAGACCTCGGCCTCTGTTGACACACCTAGAAAGGTCAATTATTCTGAGATTCTTGGAAAGTTTCAGGGAGAAGCAGGTATTCACTGGAGGTGGAGACGGAGGATTTCACAATTAAAAGGCGTAGCTCCGAAAGCCTCGTATAAAGTTAAGTAAAGGAAGCGAGGTCCTGGTGAAACAGAGTCGGTTCCTCGCAGGGTGCTCATTCGAGCTCCCAATCGAGCAAGTGACGGATATGGCTCGCTTGCTGGCTGCCGCGTTACTTCTCTGTGTGATTACAGTGATCAGCACAGCTGCGCGTGTAAATCCTCCAAGGAAAGTCCACGAAAGTGCAATTTCATCAGCCAATGAGGACCACGAGCGGGAACAAATCAGAAACAAAAAACAAGACGCCGGTATTGTTGACAGCCCTGTGAGTACTGCATGACAAGATTGTTTTAATATGTATTTAAAGCAGAACACCTTGAGACTAGCGGACCTATGCCACATATGAGCCCGGCAGCGCTAACTTGAGACAAGGTGGCCCAGATTTAGAAGCAGCGCTACTCCCTGTCAGTTGCATTGCATGACAGGAGGTAGAGCTTTAAGTGGGCCGGGTCCCTCCGGGTATCAGCTACAGTAGCATTTTGGAATGGACATTGAAATGGGTCACTATAGGGCCGCATATTCGTGTCCTTAACTATACTGATAGTCATGGACAATTGATGCAATTATTTTCAAGTAATCCATGTTATGATTTAGTTTCCGTTTGTATTTCACATGTTTTGCTGAATCTTGCACTCCACTTGAGTGTTGGCTATTCTCAGGATAAGGGCTTCTAGTGGGATGAAAAAACGTGAGGGAGTCTCCCAGAGGGGTGTAGCCGATGTAATTAAGGGCGTGGCTTCAATTCATGTAAGCCAAAAACCAGTGCTTACATGCTTATCATAGAGTGCTGCGTGACTGGCATTTTGCTGCTTCTGTCATTGCATGACATCCAGATATAAAATACAAGTAACATTACACCTACAACATGCCAGGCAGGGCTATTGGCTGTGCCACTGGTTCTTAGTTGCATAAGCTAAATAAGCAACAACTATGGCTTTGTTGTATAGAATATTGAACAACTATAGTTCTGAAATGATGAGACTGTGAAAGAATTAAAACGAGTCTCTTTGAAGTTTCTTCAAAGCCTGTGAAGGGTAGAACTTATTCAGAATTCGGACTTTTATTTCACCCTGTGGGTGAGGGCAATAATGCAGAACCCCATAGGGACATTTACATTTACATTTACCCGTTTCAGCACCGGATTTGTAGAACTGCTGGTGCTGAGCACCGACAGGACCCAGCTCACTTAAAGCCCTGCCAAGGATGTTATGTTTTTGGGTGTTTTTTTCATGCAGCATATATATTGTATAGTGCATGCATTGAAGTGGATCAGTTCCAGGTGTTTATCACAGCCATGGTTGAAAGCTCTAAAGCTGAGGCTGAAGGCAGTGAGTGTTTCTCACAGTGCCTGTCAGAGGGTCAAAAAGTTGCTCAGAATACATGGTCATCCAAACCTTGGCTTCTCTGCAGAGCTCACAGAGACAACTCCTGACAAAACCAATAGTCCTGGCTGTATTTAGGTGTATGCCATCACATCTACATCTTTCCAGGCCTCTCACACCCACTGCACCTACACAGCAAGGAACAAAAGATCTTCGATAAAGAGCCCCTTTATGGGTGCCCGCCAAGCATTGCAGCGCCGGCTCGACGAGGAGCAGACCCATATGATGAAGCATTATGACACCTATCTTGCTGGGTGTGTGCTGGTCCTAGTTCCGAAAGGAGGTATTCCCCACCTCCCTATTACCTTGAGTACACACCAGGTGGTGTATCTGCCACCCAGGAACACCGTATCACTCTTGTCCTCTAGCATGATCCAGGGCTAGTACGGATGGACCTTTATCAAGCCCCGATTATCCCCCTTTTTGTTGACTTTGTACGAGTGAAACATGAGCCTTACTATAAAGCCCAAGTAACTTTTGTTTTTATCAGTGAATTTATATTTATATTATTATTATTACTTTTGAAATCTGCCACACAGAAAAATGAGGTAAATGGGATGTCTGCATATGAAATAACACTGTACAGGTACTCACTTAAGGGCTTCCAGGAATTTTAAGCAAAGGCACTACAATTCCAGAATGCCCTTCATTTTATTTAAGGCTTGTTAATTAGAGCAACATAAGTTTGGCACCGCTTGAAAAAGTTGGACGTCGAAACGCGTTGTGGTGTGAAATGCTGTCTCTTAAATAAAAGGATATTGCTAATTGGAGCCCCCAGGAGTGCATCGTTGTCTCAATTTGTGAAACAATTACTAGGGGGTTCATGGTTTTTACCCCCAACACCGCAGCAGCATCAACAGCACGCCACTTGTAGACCACTTTGTTTTGGAGAACCCTAAATGTACTAAAGAAGACTAAAGAAGAATAAAACAATTGGATTTATCTTGGGTCTGTGGACGTATCTGAAGAAACCTATTTGAATCAGAAGATAAACGGAAGAAAGTATTATATATACACTGACGAAGGCAGTACGCCGAAACGTGTTTGTGTGGTTCTCGATAATAAACTCGTGGACTGATGATTCACCCTCCTGAGTGCTGTGATTTCTGGCAAAGCAACCCGGAATAGTGAGCAGAATATATATACAGGACAGGATAGGCAGGTAGAGTAAAGAAATCAAAATACAGACCAGACAGGAAGGAGAAAGAGCTGAGGCTAGGGAGGAGAAAAGACAGACTGGGGTGAATAGTAATAAGATAGGGAGGGAACTGAGAGACTGACAAGGCGAGCAGAGAGCTTGGGAGTCAAAGGGGGACAGGCTTGGGGAAAAAGAGGGCAGACTGAGGGGGAGAGGTGAGATATGGGAGGGAGTAGAGAGAATTAAATACAGAAGGGTCAATTTGGGGGAGACCAGAGACAATGGGAGAGCAGAGAAACTGGCGAGGACAGTGGAGAGACTAAAAGTGAGAAGATAAACAGGAAGAAAGATAAGACAACAGGGAAAATGTGGGCAATGTGAAGTCAGAAAGGGTAGAATGGTGAAAGGGACAAGAATTGGAGAGAGAGTACACACTGAGGAGATCGAGGGGAAAGGAACGGAGAGCAGATAATATAGAGGATATCATGTGGATGGTAAAATCAGAGAGAAAGGTGTGGAGACTAGATAAGCTGAGTTAGAGTAGACAGTTGGTAGCAAAGATGCTTTGGGTAGATCCGATTAGCTGAGGCAGGTCAGGCAAAGCTGGGGGAGAGACTATAATTGAAACCAGGCAGAATGGAGGAGAAAGAACAGACTGGAATCGAGAGCTGAAAGATGGTGAAGGGTGAAGCAAATAGGAAAGAGGGGTTAGTCTGGATGAGCATAGATTGTTTACTGAGAGACTGTCAAGCACAGTGTAGAGACTGGGAGTAGTAGACAAGATACTAGAGAAGAGAATACAGACTGGAAAAGAGAGTGGAAAGACTAGGGGAAGTGGGTACAAGCTGAGGTGGGAGAGGGTAAGCTAAGGGAGAGGGGGCAGGCCGGAAGAGAGAACGGACAGAATTTGGAGATAGAAGGGACTGAGACTGGGAGAGTGAAGATACTGGAAGGAAGAATAGGGAGAGTGTAGGGAGACTGGACTGAGGTGGCAAAGTGAGCTGAAGAACGATGACGGATTCAACCCTGATATATGACTGGAGGAGAGTATCCGAAAAGTTTCAGTGTCTGAAAAGTTTCAGCGCTCCGTCCATCTTCTCATTGTGTTTTCTTTGTTTGTCCTAAATTGGCAGGGTAAGTTCAGGTGTGGGTCCCTGTCTCACTTTGCCACTTGATTCAAGCTAGCCTGGCTGATGAGGGGTGGTACCCTGAAACCAGTCCCCGGATGCTTGTTTCCAGTCAGGGAAGACCTGGCTTGGCAGTTTGGGCTTGACTGTTCCCATGAGGCACAGGGTCAAGATTGATTTGCATATAGTTTGGTCTGAACTCAGGTGACGAAGTGAGCTAAAGAACAATGATGGTTTCAACCCAGATCTGTGATGGGGGTGAGTGTCTGAAAAGTTTCAGTGCTCCGTCCATCATCTCCTTATGTTAACATTGGCTTATATCCAATTAGCATATTTAATTACCTTATAAGTCTCTAGTAAAGTGCACTTCATGTTCCCAGGTCCTGTAAATTAAATGCTACCAGTGGACCTTCAGCACTGATAGTGCCACCCACTTAAGCAGCCCTTTAAATCTGTCTCAGGCCTGCCATTGCGGAGACAGTGCGTGCAATTATAACCTGTCATTTCAACCTGGCAAAAAACATTTTGCCAGACCCAAACATACCTTTTTAATATATATAAGGCACCCCTAAAGTACACCCTAGACAACCCCAAGGGCACGATGCAGTACATATATTAAGTAGGACATGTACTTTTAAATTTTACATATCCTGTAGTGAAAAACTCTTTAAATTGTTTTCCACCACACCAAGGCCTATCTCACTCATAGGATAATATTGGAGTTACTTTATTACAATTTATAATTGTAATTTCCAAATGTGAAGAGATAGCCCCTACAAGTTTGGTACCTCTGGAATCACAATTAAAAATCCTAACTGATAGTAAAGTCGGATTTTAAATTGCAATTATGAAAATGCCAATTTAGAAAGTTGGCATTTCCTTCTTTTAGCCTTTTGGTGACTGCAGCCTATCCCTGGTCACATGACTGGGGGTAGTTAGCAGGTGGGCTTTGTGTATTCTTACTAGACAGCCACACACAATGAGAGCTTAGGTGTGACTGCATGGGTCATAACTGGCCAGATGAGAGGGAGGAGCCGAGCCCAGTCTCACTTACTTTGCACCGGAACAAGGTTGCTTGCATGGAAAATCAATACGAGCCACTACAAGTTTGTCTCTTCACACAGTAAGATTTGATTGCCCACATGGACCGCCAAGGCAAAGCACCAGCCTGCGATGCTTATCCTGCTCTTGGCACAAAACATCTTGGCAATGAGATGGTAAATCTTCAGCAGGACTAATCTGGGACTGTATCCAACCTGTGATCCATCATGCTTTATGCTTTTAGGTGCTATTTTATTGTTTATTCTTTAAAAATTCATAACTTCAGTTCCACTAATTGTTTTTTGTTATTTTGGTCTTGTTTTATGTATTTACGTGTTGCTCTATTGTTCTAACCTGGCGTGGGATCTTTTGTGGGGGGTTTTCACTGTTTTACTCTTTGAAATGTTCCACAAATACTTTACATATTGCCCCTAAATTAAGCCTGACTGCTCTGTGCCAAGCTACCAGGGGGTTCAGCACAGGTTAATTTGGGGAATGCCTGTGCCTTACGCAGACTAGGATTGTGGTTGCTGCATAACCAGGGCTCACACCCCAGTCAATCAGTGATCACATTTCTAACACATGTATTTAGGCAGCAGGTGGATAAGTAGTGGTTTGCTTGCTCCTTGCATGACATTTGGCCAAACAGTGCATAATCTGTACTAGTAGCCAGCAGACAAGTAAATGCTGAAGTTTCTTTTCTATTTGCACAGCAGCTGGCCAAATCATATATATTTTCTGCTATTCAACTACAAATTCAAAGAAACTTCACTATTCACCCAACTGCTGGCTAAATAGCAGTCTTTAGGTACTATTTGAATTGCGGCCATGAAAACAGCAAAGAAACTTTACTATTTGCCTGTCCTGTGGCCAAAGAAAGCATATCTGCTTTTTAGTCAGTAGCCAGGCAAATAGTAAAGTTTCATTGCTATTTGCATGCCATTTCTTTTTAATCTGCATGGCAGCTAACCAAACAGTGCACAATCTCTACTATTAGATGGCCAAGGGCCAAAGAGTACAAAGTCTTCTTTTTTCCCAGCAGGCAGATACATAGTAAAGCTTCTGTGCTATTTGCAAGGCCGACATCCAACTAGTATCTAATGTCTGCGATTTAGCAAGAGGCCTGGTAAATAGTGAAGTTGCTTCCTATCTACAGGGCTGGCGGTCAAACAATGCATTATCTCTACTTTTTAGCCAGTTACAGACTGAGGTTTCTTTGCTGTTTGCATAGCCATAGGCTAAACAGTGCATAATATGTTTTATTCAGCCCCAAACCCGCTAGATAGTGAAGTTGCTTTGTTCCTTGCACAACCACAAGCCAATTCTGACATATTATCAGCTATTTAACTAGCGGCTGTATAAATAGTTACGCTTTCTTACTATTTGAATGACCCTTTGTCAAATGCCTTTTAATAGTGGCTAGATAAATAGTATAAATGTCTTTGATATTATCATGGCCGCCATCCAGAAAGTACCTAATGTATGCTATGTAGCCAACACCTTTAAAAAAAACTTAAGAAGTTAACTTAAAAAGCCAAAGGTAAAGTGCAATTATCGGTGTGAATTAAACAGAAACACCACTGAAATGCACAAGTGATGGTTAGTATGCAAGCCATAATATGCACAACAGCCATTCAAACCCATACCTTACACACAAATGCTATATTTATCACCTCACACAGATGATACCAAGATTTGACAATACTTAAAAGCACAAAGTAATTAAATCACAACTCATACTCAAAGCAGTAAACAATTCTGCATTCACCGTCCTAAAGAGTGTTATGGTTAATCTCATCTGAAATCTGAGCAGCATATGGAGAAAGGGTGAAATGCTCCTACATGTGTTTTAAATGTTCCTTGTTAATGAGAGGAGGTTGGAGACCCTCCCCAATCAGTGTACATAAGACATCCCTGTACTTTAGCCATGTTGTATGTTTTGTGTATGTGTAAAGATGTGTCAATAGTCAATAGTGAAATACCTTTTATATTTTCATGCAGTGGAAGACCCTCCACTAAGGCGAAGGCGCGTGGCCCAACTGCTTTTCTGCATTGCAAAAAAGGAAAGATAAATTGATAAAACACGATGGTATTATCATTCAAATTTTCCCTGCTTAGACAGTTTTGCAGGACGGGGCTGAGTTGAGCTGCTCATAGAGCAGGGAAAGGAGTGGTTGGGGTACTTTCTAAGTGTGCATGAGGGTTTGGCCAGCAGTCTTCGGCCGGCCAAACTGTCATGTGCACTTAGCATGTTCTCCACCAGGCTGTATTGGACAGGTTAGGTGGAGAACATGCACAGGTTCCAAGTCCCTGTCTGAGTGCTGAACCACGGCGCTCACACCAAACACAACGCAGCTGTCATGCTGGAGACAGCAGCGTTGTGATTGGCTTAGAGGAGCCTGTGTGCTTCCTGCTTCCGTTCTGGGACTCGTCGGGAAGAGAAGGGGAGGAGAGATGATGGAGAAGAGATGGGGCCGCAAAGAGGTAATTGTATTTTTTTTCTTCACACAACCCCCCACGATCCCCGATCTGTAACAGCCTCACTGTTTTCATGGCTGCAATCCAGATAGTTAAAAATGTATGCTATATAACCAGAGACTTTAAATAGTACCTAATATATGCTATATGACTAGTGACATGTTTAAGAAAAACAACATTAGAAGTTCACTCAAATAGCCACAGTTAAAGTGCAATTATAGGAGTGAATTACACAGAAGCACCACTGAAATGCACAAGTGGTGGTTGGGTATGCAACCCATAATTTGCACAAGTGCCATTTAAACTATACCTTGCAGATAAATGCTATATTTAGAACCTCAGAATGATTATACCAAAAATAACAACACCTAAAACACAAACTAATTAAATTACAACTCACACTCAAAAGCATAAATAATTCTGCATTCACTGAGGCTTATTTATAAGCCCCTTGTGCCGCCTGTGCGTCACTTTTTGTGATGCTCCGTTGGCACAGGAGCCTGCTCCAAATTTACCAGGCAGCACTAAGCCACATTTTTTGGCATATTGCTGCCTTGTAAATATTGCTACCTTTAATGCAGGTTTCTGCTTTAAAGGGGCGAGCAATGGGTGTTGCTGGGGCCATTCCCAGCAACATCCATGGCTTTTTGACACTGCCCCAGATTTACGAGAAATCATAACTCTGAAGCATTGCCAAAAACGTACACCTCTAAGAAAGGCACAACAAAGAGAAATATCTTTATTTCTCCTAATTTCTTCTTTTTCTATGTGTGCAGCATTCTGCAGCACACATAGGAAGAGTAAAAAGTCTGTTGTGATTTTGTTTGTGCATGAAGGGAAGCTTTCCTGCACAAAAACAATCATCCCTGCAACGCAGGGACATTTGCACCAAGGTGCAAAGGTGCCTGTGTTGGAGCACGGCTGCCCATTGTGCGCCAGCGCAGGAGAAAAGAACAGGAATGCTGCATATCTGATAGATAAGCACATTCCTGCACTTTTATTTTGCCGTAGAGCAGCGCAGCAGGAAGTCCTGCAATGCTGCCCTATGGGAAAAATGAATAAATCCGGCCCCCACTCTTTAACCCCTTCACAACGGTGGCTATTCTGCCGCAGTGCTAAGGGGGTGGGGGGGCCACGCGGCGGTCCCGTGCTCGTGACGGAATCGCTCCATCACGGCACGCGGGTGAGCAGTGCTTGTGACGCAACGGTTCCGTCACGGCCCCGCCCGCGCTTCAGAACGTTAGCGCAGGCGCGGAATTTGCGCCGCGCAGGCGCGGCGAGAGGGCCATGATGGAACTGTTCCGTCACAAGCATGGGAGGGGTTAAAGCTTTATGGGTAAGCTCATCTGAAATCCGTGCAGCATATGGCGAAAGGGTGAAATTATTCTACATGTGTTCTAAATGTTGTTTGTCAATGAGAGGAGGTTGGAGACCTTCCCCAATTCAGCGTACCTAAGACATCCCTCTGCTTTAGCCACAGTGTAGGTCTTGTGTATGTGTGAAGACATGTGTACTTCTAGTGCCTTTGCTCTTTAAGTTGTAGGTGATGCATGCACAACTCCTGCACATGCCCTATCTATTATGTCTGTGTGAGCAAGTGTGTACTGCTGCTGCTGCCTACCCTGCGGCTCTTCTATATATGTGTTGTAGAGGTACATCCTGCGCAATTTCTCTGAATGAGGAATCACGAACTGCAGTGATTTGTATTATACCTGCTCCAGTGCTTGATTTGTAAAAGAATAAGTGCAAGGGCTCCAAGTTGTGCCAGTGGTTTGCAATAGCAAACACCAAGGGTGCTGAATACCTAGGTCGCACAGTTTTAATTCCATCTCATGCATCTCCAATCCACCACCAGACACTCCCTGCGCCTTTATCTCACTCTTGCAGGTTTCTGCTTTCTCCCTTTGTCACTGTTTTTGCCCGTCTCATTCTGCTTCTTTACCCCTTTTGGTCTCTCTCTTACTCTGGATCAAAGTCTGTTTTGAGAAAATGTGTGCCGCCAAAAGTGCAGCTTCATCCACAAGCACCAATCAAGCACTGACCTGCTCCCTGAGTGTGAGGGAGCCAATCACAGCTTCGGCTGTCACCCGCCAGACTCCCCACAGCAGTTTCTTGTATTAGGGGCGCTTGCACTGCTGCTGCTCTTGCTGTGTTGTTGTTGCACGTTAGTGCGGTTTAGAAAAAATCATTATAAATCTGAAAACGAGTGGCATCATCATTACTTGGTTCTAACGTTTCACTCTGTTCACAGCCACCATCTCAGACATCTGGAAACCAGGAAGACAACCCCGAAGATTCATTAACGGAATTAATTAGTTATTTTTTGTGCTGCAAGATGAACCTATGTGCTGGTAAGTCTCAGCAATAATATTATTTCAAATCCTTTCACTTGCTGTTTACATATTCATCATGTTTGCCCCAGTAATAACTGTACATACTCAATGCCTCTTGCTGCATAACTGTAATGAGATGTTTCAAAGTCAAGAATTGATCATGGACATATTGTGCCTGTCCATAAAGAACTAAAAAGACAACCTCAACTGGCAATAGTAGGTGCACATCTGATGACTAAACGGGTGTGGTAATAGCAGAAAATTCATTTAAATACGATCCGTGGACCACAGCATAGGGAAAAGTATGTGATTCTGATGCTACCTGTGCAAGAAACCCTACTGACTGTTAGCTCTGCAGAAAGTGCTGCAAGGCCCATGCTGTATTCCTGAATTCACACTAACTGTGGACACAAAGATAAGCAAGGTCATGTTACAGGTACTAGATATGAAGATAAAAGGGATGATGAGGTCGCATTGGTGTGTGTGTGGGGGGGGGCTGACGTACCATATGTCCCCCAACAATAAGTTGCCATTATTTTGCATACCCCGTAACTCCCTAGGAAACCATTTAAGAGGGACTTTTGAGGGGGCTTGCAACGTTCATCGGAGCCCCTCCCCCATCGGAATAGAAGCTGGGGGGGTCACATGTGCAGACACTGTGAGTGTGCCTGGAGCCATGCTATCTGTATTTTTACATACACACCCTGTTCCCCAGCTGTTCTGATAGGAATCACCCCAGCATGGTATACAGGCATGTTCCACTGACCTGAGTGCCTAAATGAATGTGCACCTGACTTTCGTTTTGGCTCTAGTGTCGTACAAATATAAGCGTGTGCACAGAGACATATGACTATCAAAGGTGCTGGACCAGTCACTTTAAGGGGTGCAAAAGTGTGCACTTATAACGAAAAGTGGAATACTGTCCCTGTCCTGGGCAGAACACACAAAGTGATGGCCGCAGCATGCTCTGTTTATTGAAACTGATAATGTGGCCAGACCCTATTATCTGTGTTACCTAGAGTGTGGCCTACACACCCTTTTTGTTCAAAGTTCCACTATCATGTGTATGCCCAGAACCTTTTTTGGCATCAAGTGTGTCTGGTTTGCAAGCGCATACAACATATGCAGTTGTGTGGCTCTGTGTGTGAGTGAGCCTGAGTATTGAAGCTAGTGGGATCCAATTTGCCCCTGTCTTGACTTGACACAAGATGGAGGAGGAGGACTACTTCTTGAGACAGAGGACATGTATTGTCTGCATTTCTTTGACTTGCAGTGCAGATCTGAATACTGAAGTGTGGGGGATGGAGTAAAGGCTACCTTTAGAAATTCCATCAAGACATGTGTTACCCAGGGTCTGTAGACAGTTTCTTCCTGCGCACTGGTATTTGGTTGACTGTAGGGATTGGGGTGAGACTTCATTTTCTATTGTGCTAGGTGAAGACATTTGTAAACCAGACATACATTTTTCCCAGTCCTGATTGCTACTTCAGAGATGCAGTGAACACCCAGCCGCAGAAACCTCACACTTCCATGTCTTGTAGGTACTCCAGTTTGGAGACAGCCCCTGTGGTACGTACCTTGAGAAGCATCACTGTTGCACCGTGAATTTGCCTGGAGAACAGGCTGAGAAGGAGACTTAAAAAGTGAACAACCTCACAACAGTTCTGAATTTTCAGACGGTGGATCCACATGCCTGTCTAGAAAGGAGTATAAAAACGGGGACCCAAACCACCCAGCTTTGTTCCTGATACAAGTCCTTCATGACCCAGGAAGAGAGCGCTTCTTAGAGAACTCAATGAATTCTTTGTGATCGGGGCAGGTGCCTCCCTGTCGGACAGTTTTCCAGTGTTAACGGGGCATCAGCTGCAGCCTGCATCTTCTGATGTACGAGTTAATCATCTTCCTGAGTGGCAAGAGGCCTGCCAACTGACAGAGGGAAGGAGTCTGTCTGACCCTGCGGCATTTCAAACAGTCCAGGATGAGAGAGGACCAGCATTTCTCAAATACTGAGGGGCATTCAGAGGAGGGTGACTATTTGAGGGCAAGTTAGAAGCAACGCACTTTGCAGAGGGTTTCTCAGTCATTTCCAAATGGTCCCTGGCTGGACCCACCTCAAGTATCTGTGCCTGACGGCCCAATCGGGGCTGCTACTGCTTTCAAGGCTGCATATGCCTGCAATAGTGTTGATGCTAACTGGATCTGCTCCTGATGAGCAAGGAAAAGGCTAATGCATCCCTGCTGCACCACCACGAGTAAGAACGGAAAAAACTTTGACAATGCATTTGACTTGCAAGGGAAAAACAGATAGGTGAGTGTTGGATAGTTCATTCGAGGTAGAACAAGAACTTGGTTGGTCATTCAAATGTCTGTAACAGAGATGTAGCTCTTGACGCCTTTTAGGAACTTCAGCTGGTACCAAACACTGTTAGCTGTCTGATTTACAGGCATGTGTAAAAGCAAATTGCTATTGCGGATGAACCCCAAGGACTTCAGGTTTCAAGGACTCCAGGTTTGGGTGAGAATCAGGGGTTGCATTCATAGCTGCAAGGAGAATTTCCATCACATGACTGCATGATTTGGGGAGTTGAGACGAAGAGGAGGAATTAAGTCATTTCGGGGATTAGTAGGAAGTCATATTAAGGAATCCAGAAGTGGACGGTACTGAGGACGTGGGAGAGCCTAAGGATATGATCTTCAGAGGCAACTCTTAAGTAAACGTGTCTGTCTAATGCATTTAGGGCCAGATGTAGGTGTCCATTTACCGACTGGTAACGGCCGATTTTGGCCGATTTCGGCCGTTACCGACCGGTAAATGGTCATTCCTGATGTAGGGGGCCTATTTTACCGATTCGGTAAATTTACCTAATTGGTAAATTTACCGAATCGGTAAAATACCGAATCGGTATTTTTACCGATTCGGTAACTTTGAGATGTAGGTGGGACTATTCTGAGTCCCACAGGCCTTACCGAATCGGTATTTTACCACCCAATCCTATTGGGTGGCAAAATACCGAATACAGGTGTGCATGCACACCTGTGCAATGTGACACACAGACATGCCCTTAGGGCATGTCTGTGTGCCACATGGCACACAAGTCCGGAATTGGGGTGCCAGAGGGTGTCAAAGTGACACCCCCTGCACCCTTGCAACAATCGGAATTTACTGAATCGGTAAATACCGATTCGGTATTCCACATTGATTCCTATGGGCTTCAAGGCCCATAGGAATCAATGGGGGATACTGATTTGGTATTTACAGAATCGGTAAATATTACCGATTCTGATTTACCTACATTTCCCCCCCTCTAATTTACCACTTCTTAAATACCGAATCGGTATGATTCGGTATTTAAGAAGTGGTAAATTAGAATTACCTACATTGGGCCCATAGTGAGCACAAAACCTGCAAATTTTTAATTCAGTTAATTGAATCAAGGGACAGTTTGGGAGTTGTATATTTCAAGGGATATCATGCAGGAGTTGCACAGTGATGACCAGGGCACATATTCTCTGGTGTAGAATGCGGTAATATTGTCTCCTCTCTACATCCCATGAAGCAGATACACAATCTTGTGACTGAAAATACATTTTATTTTATGCTGCAAGGATTTGAAAGGTGCTAAATTTCCCTCAGGAGAGGTATCCAGGTGCACTCGACCTCTATAGAGAGAAACAGGAAATAGAAAGGAATGGCTGTGTTGATGTTAGATCAGCCAATTCTTCAGGTTTTTTTAAAGATAAATTGTTGGACGGATGGAGAGTGGGGGAGGAGGTTCCCGGTTTAAACCACGAGGTAAGAGAAGGAATGTCCTCCAATGCACATGTGGCAGATGCATGGAATAACTGTAAGATTAAGTGTACTGGAGCAGAGAGCTCTAGTCAAGCTATATATGATTACCCTACTACTCAGAGAGTGATGGCCAGTGTCATAAAGTGCTTATTGCAAGTGACAAGCAACTTAAGGGTGACACGTTTATGAATATGTAGGCAATTTAGGACCTTGAGGTCTGGAGACATTGAGGTGCAAGCAGGGAGTTTGCAAACCAAGGAGGCAGCAGCGCTCTGTACAATGTAAGCGCTTATTGCGAGGTACTCAGGAATGTCGTCATAGAGCGTGTTGCCATAATCAAGATAGCTGGTGATCAGGGCTTGGGTAACTAACGGTCAAATGGGTGCTTATGGTGAGTCACCTGAATATTTTGAAAAGCATTCTGAGGATGCCAAAACAAGCAAAAGAGATGAAGGCCGTCTGCTCACTCATAAGGAGATTGTTGTCCAGAATGAATTCTAGGTTCCTGACTGACTTAGTAAGTACAGGCAGTTCGCCTCATTCTTTTTTTCCACCATGTCTCGCACTAACCAAGGTGGACTTGCCAAAGAGGACCACCTCTCTCTAATCTTCAGTAAACCCAGGGGTCTTTCCAAAATTGTCAATAGTGCCCGTGGGACCAGTTGTTGAATTTTTACCTGGCCGCTGCATTGCTCGAGTCCTCCCGCTGCCGCTCCTACGAACCCAGTGGCTGCCGAGTGGAGGACTCGGCTTCCCATCACCCTTTGCGGCGGCGCAGCCCGGACCTGTCATCCCTGCGCCTGGAGGCGCTACAAAAGCTGCGTGTCCCCGGTGGAGCTGGTGAGGCTTCAGTAAACCTAGGGGTCTTTCCTAAATTGCCAATAGTGACCGTGGGACCAGTTGTTAAATTTTTACCTGGCCGCTGCATTGCTCGAGTCCTCCCGCCACCGCTCCTACCATCCCCTCGGCTGCCGAGTGGAGGACTCGGCTTCCCATCACCCTTTGCGGCGGCGCAGCCCGGACCTGTCATCCCTGCGCCTGGAGGCGCTACTAAAGCTGCGTGTCCCCGGTGGAGCGGGTGTGGCTTCAGTAAACCCAGGGGTCTTTCCTAAATTGCCAATAGTGACCGTGGGACCAGTTGTTGAATTTTTACCTGGCCGCTGCATTGCTCGAGTCCTCCCGCCGCCGCTCCTACCATCCCCGCAGCTGCCGAGTGGAGGACTCGGCTTCCCATCACCCTTTGCGGCGGCGCAGCCCGGACCTGTCATCCCTGTGCCTGAAGGCGCTACTGAAGCTGCGTGTCCCCGGTGGAGCGGGTGAGGCTTCAGTAAACCCAGGGGTCTTTCCTAAATTGCCAATAGTGACCGTGGGACCAGTTGTTGAATTTTTACCTGGCCGCTGCATTGCTCGAGTCCTCCCGCCGCCGCTCCTACCATCCCCACGGCTGCCGAGTGGAGGACTCGGCTTCCCATCACCCTTTGCGGCGGCACATCCCGGACCTGTCATCCCTGCGCCTGGAGGCGCTACTAAAGCTGCGTGTCCCCGGTGGAACGGGTAAGGCTTCAGTAAACCCAGGGGTCTTTCCTAAATTGCCAATAGTGACTGTGGGACCAGTTGTTGAATTTTTACCTGGCCGCTGCATTGCTCGAGTCCTCCCGCCGCCGCTCCTACCATCCCCACGGCTGCCGAGTGGAGGACTCGGCTTCCCATCACCCTTTGCGGCGGCGCAGCTAGGACCTGTCATCCCTGCGCCTGGAGACGCCACTAAAGCTGCATGCCCCCCGCGTCGCGGGACGCCGGGCGAAGCCCGGGCAAAGGGCGGGCCCTCTAAGGCCCTCTGAGGCCAGAGGAGGCTAAGCTGGGCCCCCCCTTTGACGTGCCATCTACAGCGAGGACTGACTGTTCCTATATGTACATGAGTCTAGTAAGCAGACTCACCTAAAGCTTTTTTTTTTGTTTTTGGCCTCCCTGAGTATTGTTACATGCATGTTTACAGCTTGGACCGAGATAACATTAAAGGTCAAGTGTGTTCTAACTAGGTATCCACAGCTTTAAGTAGTACAAAAGGGGGTGGTGATGGACGGAGCATCTGAATCAATCAAACACTCACACCCAGTCAAAAGATCTGGGTTTAATCCATCACCGTTCTTTAGCCCACTCTGCCACCCGAGTTCAGACATGGCTATATGCAAATCAGTCTGACCCTGTGCCTCATGGGAACAGTCCAGCCCGAACTGCCAAGCCATGTCTTCCCTGGACCGGACACAAGCTTCCGAGGACCGGTTTCTGGCATTCCAGCCGTCTTCAGCCCGGCTTGCTTGAATCCAGTGGCAAAGTGAGCACGGGACTCACGTTGAGCATACCCTGCCACACTTATGGCGGCCAAAAGCGGTACAAAAGCGGGTGGGATCAGTCTGACCCTGTGCCTCATGGGAACAGTCCAGCCCGACGTGAGTCCCTTGCTGACTTTGCCACTGGAAGCTTGTTTCCGGTCCAGGGAAGACATGGCTTGGCAGTTCGGGCTGGACTGTTCCCATGAGGCACAGGGTCAGACTGATTTGCATATAGCCATGTCTGAACTGGTGTGGCAGAGTGGTCTAAAGAACGGTGATGGATTAAACCCAGATCTTTTGACTGAGTGTGAGTGTTTGATTGATTCAGATGCTCCGTCCATCACCACCCCCTTTTGAACCGCTTTTGGCCGCCATAAGTGTGGCAGGGTATTATCAGACGTGAGTCCCTTGCTCAATTTGCCACTGGATTCAAGCAAGCCGGGCTGAAGACAGCTGGAATGCCAGAAACCGGACCTCGGAAGCTTGTTTCCGGTCCAGGGAAGACATGGCTTGGCAGTTCGGGCTGGACTGTTCCCATGAGGCACAGGGTCAGACTGATTTGCATATAGCCATGTCTGAACTGGGGTGGTAGAGTGGGCTAAAGAACGGTGATGGAATAAACCCAGATCTTTTGACTGGGTGTGAGTGTTTGATTGATTCAGATGCTCTGTCCATCACCACCCCCTTTTGTACCCCTTTTGGCCGCCATAAGTGTGGCAGGGTATGCTCAGACGTGAGTCCCTTGCTCACTTTGCCACTGGATTCAAGCAAGCTGGGCTGAAGATGGCTGGAATGCAAGAAACCGGTCCTCGGAAGCTTGTTTCCGGTCCAGGGAAGACATGGCTTGGCAGTTGGGGCTGGACTGTTCCCATGAGGCACAGGGTCAGACTGATTTGCATATAGCCATGTCTGAACTGGGGTGGCAGAGTGGGCTAAAGAACGGAGATGGATTAAACCCAGATCTTTTGACTGGGTGTGAGTGTTTGATTGATTCAGATGCTCCGTCCATCACCACCCCGTTTTGTACCGCTTTTGGCCGCCATAAGTGTGGCAGGGTATGCTCAGACGTGAGTCCCTTGCTCACTTTGCCACTGGATTCAAGCAAGCCGGGCTGAAGACAGCTGGAATGCCAGGAACCGGTCCTCGGAAGCTTGTTTCCGGTCCAGGGAAGACATGGCTTGGCAGTTCGGGCTGGACTGTTCCCATGAGGCACAGGGTCAGACTGATTTGCATATAGCCATGTCAGAACTGGGGTGGCAGAGTGGGCTAAAGAACGGTGATGGATTAAACCAAGATCTTTTGACTGGGTGTGAGTGTTTGATTGATTCAGATGCTCCGTCCATCACCACCCCCTTCTGTACCGCTTTTGGCGGCCATAAGTGTGGCAGGGTATGCTCAGACGTGAGTCCCTTGCTCACTTTGCCACTGGATTCAAGCAAGCCGGGCTGAAGACGGCTGGAATGCCAGAAACCGGTCCTCGGAAGCTTGTTTCCGGTCCAGGGAAGACATGGCTTGGCAGTTCGGGCTGGACTGTTCCCATGAGGCACAGGGTCAGACTGATTTGCATATAGCCATGTCTGAACTGGGGTGACAGAGTGGGCTAAAGAACGGTGATGGATTAAACCCAGATCTTTTGACTGGGTGTGAGTGTTTGATTGATTCAGATGCTCCGTCCATCACTACCCCCTTTTGTACCGCTTTTGGCCGCCATAAGTGTGGCAGGGTATGCTCAGACGTGAGTCCCTTGCTCACTTTGCCACTGGATTCAAGCAAGCCGGGCAGAAGACGGCTGGAATGCCAGAAACCGGTCCTCGGAAGCTTGTTTCCGGTCCATGGAAGACATGGCTGAGCAGTTGGGGCTGGACTGTTCCCATGAGGCACAGGGTCAGACTGATTTGCATATAGCCATGTCTGAACTGGGGTGGCAGAGTGGGCTAAAGAACGGTGATGGATTAAACCCAGATCTTTTTACTGGGTGTGAGTGTTTGATTGATTCAGATGCCCTGTCCATCACCACCCCCTTTTGTACCGCTTTTGGCCGCCATAAGTGTGGCAGGGTATGCTCAGACGTGAGTCCCTTGCTCACTTTGCCACTGGATTCAAGCAAGCCGGGCTGAAGACGGCTGGAATGCCAGAAACCCGTCCTCGGAAGCTTGTTTCCGGTCCAGGGAAGACATGGCTTGGCAGTTCGGGCTGGACTGTTCCCATGAGGCGCAGGGTCAGACTGATTTGCATATAGCCATGTCTGAACTGGGGTGGCAGAGTGGGCTAAAGAACGGTGATGGATTAAACGCAGATCTTTTGACTGGGTGTGAGTGTTTGATTGATTCAGATGCTCCGTCCATCAAAACCCCCTTTTGTACCGCTTTTGGCCGCCATAAGTGTGGCAGGGTATGCTCAGACGTGAGACCCTTGCTCGCTTTGCCACTGGATTCAAGCAAGCCGGGCTGAAGACGGCTAGAATGCCAGAAACCGTTCCTCGGAAGCTTGTTTCCAGTCCAGGGAAGACATGGCTTGGCAGTTCGGGCTGGACTGTTCCCATGAGGCACAGGGTCAGACTGATTTGCATATAGCCATGTCTGAACTGGGGTGGCAGAGTGGGCTAAAGAACGGTGATGGATTAAACCCAGATCTTTTGACTGGGTGTGAGTGTTTGATTGATTCAGATGCTCCGTCCATCACCACCCCCTTTTGTACCGCTTTTGCCCGCCATAAGTGTGGCAGGGTATGCTCAGACGTGAGTCCCTTGCTCACTTTGCCACTGGATTCAAGCAAGCCGGGCTGAAGACGGCTGGAATGCCAGAAACCGGTCCTCGGAAGTTTGTTTCCGGTCCAGGGAAGACATGGCTTGGCAGTTCGGGCTGGACTGTTCCCATGAGGCACAGGGTCAGACTGATTTGCATATAGCCATGTCTGAACTGGGGTGACAGAGTGGACTAAAGAACGGTGATGGATTAAACCCAGATCTTTTGACTGGGTGTGAGTGTTTGATTGATTCAGATGCTCCGTCCATCACCACCCTCTTTTGTACCGCTTTTGGCCGCCATAAGTGTGGCAGGGTATGCTCAGACGTGAGTTCCTTGCTCACTTTGCCACTGGATTCAAGCAAGCCGGGCTGAAGACGGCTGGAATGCCAGAAACCGGTCCTCGGAAGCTTGTTTCCAGTCCAGGGAAGACATGGCTTGGCAGTTCGGGCTGGACTGTTCCCATGAGGCACAGGGTCAGACTGATTTGCATATAGCCATGTCTGAACTGGGGTGGCAGAGTGGGCTAAAGAACGGTGATGGATTAAACCCAGATCTTTTGACTGGGTGTGAGTGTTTGATTGATTCAGATGCTCCGTCCATCACCACCCGCTTTTGTACCACAGCTTTGAGTAGGCATCATGTCCTCGCCTGTCCTCAAAGAAAAATCCTTAGTGGGTGGAGGAGTAAAACGAGGGACATTAGATAACTATGTCATCAGGGCCACTATAGGAACTGACAGGGACATCGTACTCGCTGAGAGACGGGCCGAAAGACGTCGCTCTGTTGAGTTTATTAAGAACAAACGTTCATCTCTGGGTCCGTTACAGCTAGCCATTTCACCGCACACCAGCACGCATTGCGAAACCGAGGGTCCTGATGCATCTTTCGGTGATATTATACCTTACTCCTCCAAGATAGAACCCCTCCACTCGATCCAAATAATGATTTGATCATAAATCTTTCCGCTTCCTCAGGTAACACGACACGAGAGGCAGAAGCCTCGGCAGACACACTGTCACCATTAGTAGAGACTGCCCAAAAACCTAATAAAATTCCTAAAAATCCCCGACCACAAGGCCCTCCCCCAAAAAAAAGGAGAAAGGGGGGGAAGGGAACATGGAGAAACAAGATCAGTCATATTGATCCTGTCAAATCTAAGAGCTCCTCATTTGTTGCACCTACATTATCCGCACCAGCCATTCAACCACCCTCCCCAATACTAGAAACATCTGGCACTGACTTAATGGGAAGTACCGATAAACTGGTTAGATCCCTCATATTGCCTTTAGTAGAGAGACGAAAAAGAATAGCTCAACAGTTGGGGAACTTAGAACATGTAATCGAGGAAATTAAAGATGGAATTAAGGATGTACCAAGGCCCCTACTAGTGCCCGTAACCTCTGTATCATCTCCAAACATTATCGTCCAAAAGGCGATAAAAACTACAAACCAAACTAAATCGAAAACCCCGAATCCAATGCCCCCCAAAATAACTCGGCAAAATGTGAAAATTTGAGATAAAGAGGCTCAGGTGGGTGGAAAACCTAATCTCCCAGGAAGTCCCCAAAAATCTATTGGCCATGATGATTCTGTGAGGACATCCTTCCCTAAGAGGCACAATGCGGAGCTGCCTCCGGAAGCAGCTCTGCTTGTGGTGGTCCTCACCGGAGTCCCGGTTCTGAAGGATGGTAAGAGAGAAGACCAAAACCAGCTAAAATTTAAAGTCATATTTTGGCTCAGGCAGAACCGACCAATTCCGCCTAATGTAAATGGCGAAATTCTACACTTCAGGCACCTTCCCTGGTTAGGACCCAGTGTAAAGAACTTAACGGGGGATATCATCATAATAAATTTTAGAGACAAAAGGGCAGTCAGATATATTTTAGATTGGCATCCTCCTAATGGAAGGAATGCTATTACAGCCTGTGAATTGCCCTACTTTTATCCCAGAACTTTGATAACCCCTGTTACTAATCCCAGGCCTCTAGCCTATCATCAGGATGATCACATTAGACCCTTATTCCAACATCAGGTTGATCATTTGAGGCCCCAATTACACAACGAGATGATCGCCTTAGACCTCTATTTCAATATCAGGATCCTTGCTTTGGGTCCCTACCACTACATCAGTTTGATCACTCTAGACCCCCATTTCAATATCAGAATGATAATTTTAGGTCCCCAGGCTATTTCTATCCCCCACTGTGGAATAACCCTCCTACCCAGGAACGCAGGTCCAACCACCAACTAACTACAAGACCATTTTTGATCCCCACCCAGAACCGATATAACATTCTGTCAGGAATAGACGATATTAAATGACTAACAGCCACCCCAACTTCCTTAGATAATTCTAACATGCATATCCTAGACAAGCTGATCGTACCCCAAAAGGTTTCCCTATCTGAAGATTATTCTTACAGTTTCTCTCGCTCAAGCCCAAGCGATCCTCCTAATAAGGCCCAGGAAAACAGTATTTTGAATGAAGGGCCTTGGAATTTAATGCAAGATCCTTCCCCGTCGACCCAAGTTCAAATTGCGTACATTCATTTTAAACAACCGTATCTCCCTCCCAAGGTACAATCATCCAGTAGTTCAATCATATTTTGGAACGTAGCAGGTCTGCGTCCTAAAGTCGACCAACTTAACTGGCTAGAAACAATTAGAAATCAAAACGTAGTATGCTGCCAGGAAACATGGTCGGTGACTGCTATTCATCTTCAGGGGTATAGATCGTACCACTCTAGTGCACGTCCTTCCCTTTTCGGTAGACCCAAGGGAGGACTATCAGTATATGTATCTAATACCCTCCCACTTAAGGAAATCATCGAATTAAAAACCGAAGAGAACTATCAGATCCTCAAACTTTCATTGAAACAAGGGCACACATACTTTTTGGTGAATTTTTATAATAATTTGTCTCCACCAGAATTTGTCCAAGTGATAAATAGGATAAGTTCTGTCTTAGATGACCAACGCAGTAGATGCTCCTTTTCGCCTTTTAAGTTGATATGGGGTGGATATTTTAATATTACTTTATGTAAAGAATATAATAAGACTAACTGTGGCATTGTAGATGAAGGCGGTAGACCTCTAACACATTTCACTCACTCCAGTACTGGGAATATCTTAAATGAAAAGTTATTTACCCTAGGACTGGGATACGCGAATGAATTAGTTGAGCCTTCAATTGACTTTCCCCGGCAGGGGTTGTAACAGCATAATTGATTTCATCTTGATCTCCAACTATAAGAAGGACCAGCTGCTCACATTTTTAACTGGAGATGATATTAGTAGTGACCATTACCCCTACAGTGTTAGCATCTTAGTGCAGAGCGCACGTAACACAACTGGTAACCTTGGGTTATTAAACCATGAAGCCATAAGCATAGACAAAACAAACGGCTATTCGGTTAAATGGTCCAAAGTAGATCCGGATGTTATAACTACAAAGGTTATAACCAGAGCCCTTTCCATGTTGGAAACATGTTTAAATCTGCATTCCTCTGCAGAGCAGATTCTGACTGGTTTCATTAACATCACTAAGGTAATTAGCGAGGAGTTGCTTCGTAAGCAAAAGCAGAACTTCTCGCAAGATAAAGGCTGGTTTAATCCTGAATGTCGTAAGGCTCTTTCGCCCCTAAAAATAGCTTTACGCATACCTGTGAGGGATCAAGTTGAAATTAGGAAGCTGAGAAAGCTTTATAATCTGGCCATAAAAAAATGTAGGCAAGAAATCAAAAAAGATCTGTGGGTGAAGCTTCATGAGAGCTGTACTGGAAAGGATAGTTTTATGTTCTGGAAAGTGGTTAAATCACCCTTCTTGACTGATGTGAACCCTGGCCCCAGAATTGAGGTAGCAATCTCAGCAGAGGGATGGGTCTCTCACTTCTCGAAAATATTCTCAGCTGAAAGTCTGTATACAGACGAAAGTGGAGAGGGAGTATTTCCCAACATATCAACTTTCCCTATCGAACTATCTTTCAGTCATGATGAAGTAGTTAATGCCTTGTCATCCTCAAAGTCTGGTATGGCCCCTGGGCGGGACGGGGTACCTTTGGATATTTACACCCATACGCAGGAGCTCTGGTCGCCGGTACTGACCCGGGTAATTGAAGCTGCTCTAAAAGGGGGCCTTATAAAATCTTGGTCAACCTCTACCCTGCTGCCCATTTTTAAGAAGGGAGATCGTAACAACCCTGCATGTTACAGGCCCATCTCCCTCCTGGATTCCCTTGGTAAAGTCACTGGTGGGCTGATCCTAAATAGATTGCGGGTCTGGTCTGAGGCCAATAACATCTTGACAGACCTGCAATATGGCTTCCGGGAGGGCCTGGGCACTGTGGAGCAGGCGCTGAATCTCTCCCTTCTTATTGGGAAATATGTAGGGGCAAAGAAAGGTAACCTCCACTTAGTTTATGTGGATTTGACCGCAGCTTTTGACTAAGTTTCACACTCAAGGCTGTGGTTAATCCTAACAGAACTGGGCATAGATCCCCGATAATATCCTTCCTACGTGAACTGTATTCTGAAGCATCGGCCAGGGTTAGATTTGGGGTGAACGGGGAGCTTACCCCCCCTTCGCAGTCGCAAAAAAAAAACCTTAAAACTCATCTTTTCAGCAGATAGCCTTTTGTGGGAGGTGGGGGGACAGCCATTTCACTTATCACAGCGCGGGGACACGCCGGTGGCGTAACCAGGCGCTTAATAAATGTCCAAATATATATATATATATAAGGGAGTTAGACAGGGGTGTGTCTTGGCTCCCTTCTTATTTAATCTCTACACGAATGGTCTTGAGAAGGCCATGCTAGAGTAGAGTCAGGACTTACCAGCTATCGCCCGTCGTCCCATTCACGCGTTGCTCTACGCGGGCGACGCAGTGATCATGGCGCGAACCCCAATACAACTTCAGAATCTGTTAAATTGCTACTGTAAATTTATGGCCTCATTGGACCTTAAGGTTAATATAAAAAAAACTTTTGCTATGCATTTTGGTAAAAAGATAGCCAAGATAAAACCGATATTCATTGAAGAAGCCAAATTGGACTGTACTAACACCTAAACACCTACCCATACTTAGGTATTTTATTTGATAATAATTCTTCTTGGAAACAGGCCATTAGTAGTAGGCACCTTCTATTCTTGAGAGCTACTTCTGCCCTTTTTGTTTTTGCGCGTAAACTAGGGAAGCCTCCCCAAAAGAACGTATGCAAATATATCATGCAAAATGCCATAGTGTAGCTGTTTACGGTGCTGGGGTGTGGGGCTATGTACTCGTGGACATCTTACAGAGGGTAGAGAACAATGTTACCAGTTTTTTGTTAGCCGTCCCGTAGTGTTCTCCAACGTTTGGTTGCCATATCGAACTGGGCATGGATTACATTGCTGACTACATCAAAATCCAGCCAATATGACTATGGCACCGCATCTGGTCAACGGAGCAGTGTAGTATAACACGTGCATTAATTTCAGACTGTTTGACACTAGATAATTGGTCAGATATCCTGTGACTTTCTTAAGGATTTGGACCTGTCTACATATTTTAAAGAACCTTCCATTTTATCCACTATAACAAGAAATACTTAAAAAATGTTATGTTTGTCACATCTAAGAGAATTACGTACAGCCCAAGAAATTAATAAAGTCTCAAACCGACAAATTTTAACTATTCAATGTACTCAGGGCATTCAACCATATCTCACCTTTTGTCTAACCATTTACGAAAAATACCTGTTGACTCGGTTCAGGTTCAATATATTTTTTCGTTTGGTTACATTTCCAAAGAAACAAGACTGGTCTACTCCATCTACCCGGTGTCCTTGTGATGGTATATCCGAACAGTCCACTATCCATGTAATATTGTTCTGTAAATTTTATGAATCACCTTGCAAGCGTTGGATTACTCCAATATTGTTATCCCTGGGTTTGAGAAGATGCTGTCCTGCTTTTATGCCGTTACAACATTTAGAATCAGTATTTATTGCTAAATGCATTGCCATGTTTCTTAAAATCTGCCTAAAAATTCCTTGCAAACATGATTAATTGTAGTTCCAGTGTTTTAGAATTATTACAGTTATTTATCTTTTTATATTTTTGTAACGAACTCTTGTTCTTTTAAAACTATGTATGTTGATTCTCATCTGTACTTTTTGTGGTTCCTTTAAAATTTGGAAACCGAATAAAAGTTATTTACTACTACTACTCTCTAATCTCCATTGAGCTTTAAACAGTTTTTCTTTATCCAGCTTGCACTTGGTACATGTAGACAGTGAATTTGACCCTAGTTTCCGGGACGTTTTCAGTAATTGACGCAATGAGCTGGATATCAATGTGAATTTCTACTTGCAGAGGAAGGCTAATTTTGACTAATAGGACATACTTTAAAGTGTTAGATTATTTTATGAGCCCCCTCAAATGTTTAACTAAATTATCTGACTTTTATATATTTTTATTTCTTGGTACATAGATGTGGAGTTAGGTGTAGAAAATCTGTACATACTTATTTATCAGTATTTTGTCCTCAATATTTTGGCTTTGATATTAGGGAAGTACAATATTCAGTGCTCAATATTTTGGACCCACACTTTAAGTCCATTCATCTAAACACCTCATGATATTTTATTCTCAATGGAGAAAATCTTATAAATGGGATAATATATATTTGCAAATTACGCACACATTAATTTCCTTTACCATATGTTGAAATATGGAATTTGAAGAAAAGTCTTCACTCTAATGAGTTACAAGGGAGTGTAACAAAATATAGTTAATTTATGGAAATCGGAAAACTGTATAGAAATCTGTATCCATGTGAAAACGTACTCTGAGAAAACGTTTTTTTACAAAACAAATGACTCCAAAATTTAGACTACATATTTCACAACATTATGTAACTATCTCCCTACAAATATCGCTACCAGAATGTAATTGCTAAATCCAATCAAACTGGCTTCCTACATATTTTAGGAACGGTCTCATATATTTGTAAGTCCAGTCCTATTACAACTAAGGGCAAGTAGGTGATAACATGATTAGGTTCAAATCGGAATCTTCATAGGAAGATATTAATCAATGTACAATTGATGGTTGTGCTAATCTAAATTTTTGAGTCTAATTGCTTGCAGAAGATAACATTTAATTAATTAAGTCCTTTCTATAAGTACAATGCAATTCACTCCAGGAATACTGCTAAAATGAGCTTCATGAAGAATCGCTTGCCGAAAGGAGTCATCTAAAAACCAAGGAAAGAATCACCTTATAAACAAGGGTGAAAAAGAAGGTTAATTAAAATGGGGAACAAATGAAGAAGAATATGACATGTTATATTTCAGTGTGAACTAAATATTATATTTAGTGAAAAATTATATATTGGAAAGATTTCCTATTCATTTCCTACTTTTCCTTACTTAATTTGATAGCCATCGGACACTCTGCTAGCAAAATAGTTTCTAGGTTATACATTTATGTATTTTTGTGAACCCCTTATTGCCTAAAGAGTTAGCATTCAGCTAGATGTATGTTATATTATGTAGGAAGTTGAAAATTAAAATATAAGAATGGTATTTTAGAAACATCCACATTTTCAAATTATTGCCATTTTAGAACGTTATTTTTTAAAACGTATTTTTTATCAGAAAAGTGCACATATTTTTGATTATCACTTTTGAAAATATTGATGTGCAAATAAATGTTATATTTTTCTCTAGAAAATGGAATGTTTAAAGTTATCATGATTTTGAAACCTATTGGGATTTTGAAAACGATTACCATACTTTTAAGGAAAAGATCAAACATGTTTTGGAAACAAAATTGTCAGACTGAGCGAAAGAGGTCACATTCTTGATGGGAGTTAGAGCTGATCTCCAAACTTCTCTGAGAAATCTGTAGCTTATTTTTGATATCTTGGCAGGAGCAGAAAGGATTTACTCAGCAAAAAAGTGCATGTGACACATGGACACCAAAATCAAAACAACATTAGAGTTCAGCAACAAGCACAATACATTTCCCAAACCAAAGTAGCTAAAAAGACCTAATCTAATTACAAAAATAATACAAATTAATTTTAAAAAAAGGCTGAGATGTTTACTGCATTTAAAGCAATTTCTGGCAGCGAACTATTAAACATACCAAGGTTTTACTTATGCATCACTGAAATGACCGGGACTGGGCCACACTTGCATTTGTTTTTTAGCACTGAAACTAAGCAATTGCCTCATTTTAAGAAAATATACTTTTTGGAAAACATTATTCTTTAAATCACAGTTTCATTGACATGTAGTAAATGAATGTTTAGAAAGTAGTGATACAAACAAATATCCATCCATTTTGAACATCATTTCTGGTGCTTCAGGTGTTCCCCTTATGTCCACAGAATATTTCTTGGGCACTATGCTGCCAGTTCAAGAGGGAAAGGGATTTTGTTCACTTACAGTCCATGGCCACAGCTCCTGTTTTGGACTGAAGTCTCAAATCATATTAGAGCACGCTGCTGCCTTGTAGAGGACTGCAAGGGCCACGATACACCACCAGCTTACGGGAGGGGAGGAGGAGCCACACCCCTTTGCGCATAAAGAGCTACTTTGATCCCAGCTGCGTGGGATGTGCTCTGCCTAGGAGGGGACTGCAAACCCCATGGTGACCACCAGCTGACACAAAGGGAGGAGGAGCCATACCTCCTATGGGCATGTATTCCTACTTCAGTCCTCACTGCGCATGACAGCGTGCTGGCTAAGGGCGGGTTCATTCATGACCGTCTGCGACAGAAAGCGGCAGGGCAAGGCCACACCTCTTGATCCTGCACCTGGATAGTGCCTGGACATTGCTGGTGAGCCTGTTATCTCAGCCGTACTATTGGATTTATGGAGTGCCCCTCTGTTTTCTTTCTTTAAAAAAAAGAAAAAAAATCCCATGGTTCCACTTTCAACTGTGATTAATTAGATTCCACTATATACTGATCTGCTACTGAAGTTTTTTATGGGAAAAAGAAAGGCAGCCGACCATCCTCGGGGTGCTGGGAATAAACATATGACCGCTCTGAGAGATGAGGCTGAAAACTCTACAGGTTAATGACAACTTAATAGTGGAGGTAGAGGATATCCTCAATAAAGGAGAAACCTGCATGCGGTGCAGGCTTTCAAGGTTTTAAAATCTAACACAACTCAATTTTACAAAGAGAAGCCAAATTAAGTTTATCCTAGTGCAACACACCCCCGCCAACTAACTAAAAGTAGAGAAGGCAAGGGCCATGAACTCTGTTACTTCGCATGTCACACAGCTAGCCTCTACCAACAGCCAGCTGCAATTGGAAGCTCTACCACCTCATCAACCCACCAGTTTGACCCTCTTAATCTCTATTAATCATCATATTCCTCTAACTAGCCTAGACAAAGAAAGGGAACTGCCTTTTACTTCTGATCTGGTACCTAATGCTTTGTGTTTTGACAATATTAAAACCCTTTTTAGTAGTTTGAAATGAACTTAATATTGCATGAAATGCTGTTTTTGCTTTATTAGAAACTAAAAATAGCCTAAAAATAGCCTAATAAAGAATTTGTTATCACGCCAGACTTGTAATAATCCAGCCTGTCAAACAGTACAGTCCAATTGAGTTCCCAGTTCAGCTAACTCTGATGGAACATCACTGGGTAATTTTGCCACAGGGAACAGTCATTCATCTTTCATTCCTACCTGTCTCTTATTAATGATCACAACTGCTCAGGACATGGGGGTAGTTGTGTAGTAAAGAATGCTCTTTCTATAAATTTACAGGTAGTAAACAATTAAAAGTATTCTCCACTCGTTCCTCTGATCCTAACTTGCTGGGGCAAACACCTGCACCAGATGCGCTAAGTAAGATTCAAACAGAGATTTTTTCAGGTAGGGACACTAGTGCACACTTGTCCAACACTGATCAGTTGGTTCTTCCTCCCAAAGTTAAACCTTTTGTAGCTGTTTTGGTAAATGTGCCCCCGCTTATGTAGAATGTCAGTGAAAATTATTGTAAGTTAATGAAGTAACACATTGGCTAACTACAAGGGCTGGGAAAGTTAGCTTTTACACTCAAATTGACATGGTACATAGGGTAGGATGGTGGGGCGCAATAATGGCAATTGCACAGTAGTTAATTTTAGTAATAGTTGAGCTGCAGGCAGAATCCTTGCCTCTTCTGAGGGCAAGGAAGTTTCAGCTATGAATTTCGGCTACGGCCATTGGGGTTTTTCTATAGGCCGGACATTGTGCAAAGTCTGAGAACTCCTAGGCTTACCTCATTCTTGGCAAACTAAGGTCATCTTGAGGTACATCTTAGGCATATTAAGGCATCTGCTACCTCCCTCCCACTCTCGATTAGATTTAATGGTCTCAATACACTTGTGAAAGTGAATTGACGAACTCCTACTGATCGCAATATATTTACCGGCTTGACCAGCTTAGTTTTTTGTCGTGGAACATAGCAGGGCTTTAGGAGAAGGCCAATGATTTGAATTGGTTAGATTTCATTAGGCCTCAATGCATACTGGCCCTTCAAGAAACCTTGCCAGTTAGAAATATACCCTTCTTAGATGGTTTTTGTAATTTCTCTCGCCCAGCTATTCCATCTTCTTCTGGGCAAGCTGAGGTGGGGGCAGGGGTCTATCCTAATATCAATGACCTTGAACTGTCTGATTGAAGAGTTAGAGACAAACTCTTCAAATTTAATGGTGGTTTTCTTCACTTTCCTTAATAAAACAAATCCGTTGAATTTAAACAACTGTAATTCTAATGGTCATTCCTTCCATTCTGATGTTATTGCCTCTATGGGTATGGCTCAGGAGAAATAGAAGACCTTTTCTTTAGCCTCTGGCTCAAGCTCTACTCTTTTCTTGCACAATAGTCACTATGGGTGATTTTATTATCCATCCCTGTCAAAAAGTTTGTCTGTTCTTCAAGGATTTCCCCTTGGGGGAGAGGATGTTGCCTAACAGCTAGGGCACTCAATCTCAAATCTTGGAAACCAGGTTCGAATCTTGGCAATGACGCTCAACATCTTGTGATTCTGGGCAAATCCCTTAATCTCCACGTGCCTAACAAAAATGAATGAGTCCTTGTGAAATGCAACTGGTGCTCTTGTTAAACGCTCCGATACCTGATACCTTCGCTTCAAGTTTGCGCAAAAAAAAACTCCAGGAAAAAAACCCTCTATTTTTTAGTTCAGTCTTTGAATCTGGTTATACCAATCTCTTCGGGACCTCCTACCTATGTTGGTAGAGGCTGTGAAATATTAATGGAATACATATTAATGTCCTCACCTTTATCCTATTTTCTGACTGACTACAGGGTTCTATTGTCTGGTTGAAGTTATTACAATCCACCGGTATTACTGTTAAAGTATTCAAGTCAGAAATTGCTTCTGTCGACCCCTGGCACCAAACATCTAGCTCCCATGGATCAGGGCAGATGCCTGAAATGGATAAAAGTGATCCCAGAGGAGTTTTGTGAAAACTTGTTTTGTTAGAGGAGTAATGAGCTTGAATGCTGCATAAACCCCAACTCTGTGCCTCAAGATGTCTGAAATGCATTTTCTATACTCTGTGAAAATGTGAGGGACTCCCTAATTGTTAATAGTAGAGGCCCTACTGTTACCGGGGTGGAACTTTAGTTTGATCAGGTGTGTTCCCAAGGCCCTTCACGATCTAACGAAGACCCTCAAGCATTCCCGAAGGGGTAGAAGGGAGGTGAAACTTCTATGTGGTCTTGTATAAAGGCTATTAAGAAAAGAAAAGAGTCTCTTAAGGACAATGCTTAGGGTCAGTTATTGAGTGAAGGCCTCCATCATGATGGTGCCACTTTTGGAGGGTTCTTCACAGTCCAATTCTAGGAGCTGAAGACATGCCAATTTTGACCTCAGTGATAGACGAGGATAAATGGTTTGATCATTTTTAACATATTTACTCCCTTGATGTAGGGACAGATCCTTTAATCCAACCTGCCATGCTGGAACAGTTGAGAAACTCCAAACTCTCTTTTGCTACTGAAGAAGTTGTGAGTGATATATTGAGATTAGCTGAAAATAAGGCAATGGGCTCTGCCTGAGTTGCATTAGATCTGTTTAGGAGTGATTCGATAATCCGGCCCACTTGTTATTCAAGGTACTAAATGATGCTGTGTTGTCAGGTCCTCCTAGTTCATGGGCTTAATCCATCATTGTGCCCATTTTCAAAAACGTTGTTCCTGGGGGACATTCATAGGGACATGTGTGCGTCTGTGAGGGTTGGGTGGAATCGTTGTTTTACAAGATCTTTTTCCATAAATGAGCTGTTATGCAGGGGTGTATCCTGGCACAATTCTTGTTCACCATTTATACTAATCGCTTAGAGGTACTGTTGCTAGACAAAAAATATGATGTTTCCGATATGGGCTCCAGTTAGTTACCAGTTCTGCTTTATGCAGATGATGCCATTCTAATTTCATGGACAGCCATAGGGATGCAAATGTTACTTAAAACCTTTGCAGATGTTGATGGGTCATTTAGATCTCTCCATAAAGCACACATAATCATATGTATTGGTCATCAGTGCTTAGCCCACTAAAAATAAAGCTTTTTGGTAATAAATAAGAATTACACAAGGTCATACTTTGAGCTCCCTGGATATTTTGTTTGATTATAGAAACACTATGGGACCTCTGTTCACTTCAAAAAGGTTAATGTTCGCTCCTGGGGAACAGTCATGGATTTTGGCATAGGGTTGAGTAAGAAACCAATTAAGTCCCTTCTCCTAGTCTACAACTCCAAATGTGTATCTGCCACATGCTATGGTAGGGATATATAGGGGTTACAAGATCTAAGTGTCATCTAGGTTGAGGAGAATAGGTTTGCCAGGCGTATAGCGGCTGTTTTGCAAAGTATTTCAACCTTTCTTGCCGATGAGGAATTGGGTCCTAAATATATCTTGGATACTGTCACACTGTTACAGTAGATATCTGTATGGTACAAGAATGAGCCAATCTTGAACAGAGTGATTATTAGGGACTGTCCTACCCTGGACAATGTAAGAGCAATCTCATAGCTCAAATATATCACATCAGAGCTTACTACATTAGGTCGCCCGGATTTATTTATTTCATACTGCAAAATGATAACTAAAGCAGATTATGAGTGGGTTTGCTGCTTTAAGGGAAGGTAAAAAATTACAGAAACCTGCTGCTGATGTCCATTGCTTGATGAAAACTGTACTTCCAACTGAACGGTACTTGACATCGACCTATATCGAGGCTGTCTTGCCCAGCCAAGCTTGTCGAAAAGCTTATAAATTTGCAACTGACAGCCTTTTTGGATGACACTCTTTCGCTGGATGACACATAATTTAGGTTGCACAAGGCCATTATACCTAGTCAGCACTAATAGTGGCCACAGAGGTAAACAAGGCATCCGTGGACAAGGGCGGAAATACTGCCCTTGTCCTACCTGACCTATCTGCAGCGTACGACATGGTCAATCATGATCTCTAGATTGACCGTTTGGGGGGTAGGGATTTGAGGGTGTTGTGTTCTCACTATTGAACTCATTCCTGACCATGGTCAATCTGTTTTCCTAAAAGATATTACATCTGAACCTTTTTCTGTACCATGTGGGGTTCCACAAGGCTCGGGTTTAAGCCTAACTATTTTCAACATGTACGTCACATCTCTAATGAAATCTTTTGCGTTGTTATTGTTGTCGTACGTTGTCATACCCAGATCATGATCTCTCTCTCTAGCAAAGGCTCAGACATGAGCATCATATTTCATAACTGTATGAGTACTGTGAGCCAATGGATGGACAATTGTCTTAAATTGAAATTCTCAAAAATTGAAATCTTCCTATTTGATAACAACACCTCTTTCTGGTCTCCTGCTTGGTTGCCAGATAAACTTGGTTCTCCTACGATCCGAGTAAAATAAATGAGAAATCTTGGTGTTTAAATTGATAACAGACTCCCATACACGGAAAAGTCAATCAAGTGATCTCTACCTCCTTTTACACCTTGCGTGTTACCAAGAAATGTGATCTATGGAAAGCAGTCATTATAGCCTTTGTGCTATTTAGAGTTGAATATTTAATAATGTGGCTGTTCCCTCCAACAAGCTTTCCTCCTGAAGAAGCAGGAGTTGTGTCATTTACACTGCACAGAACTGAAACTTGCTCCCTTTAGGACTGAAAGCAGCTCCATCCCTGCTCTTGTTTTGAAAAACGTTGAAAACCTGGCTCTTCAGCCAATAGTATTCCAGCTTGCCCTGTAAAGCCTAATTTCCTGGCTTTTTAGCCAAAGCATCTGCAACCTGCTCACTAACCCTGTCACTTAGCGCCAAGATGCCTCCGGGTATTTGCTTGCGCTTTAAAAATATATAAATTAAATCAAATCACATGGGTGACTAAAGCTTAGCACTGCCAGTTATTTTTTTTTTTTTAATTTTTAAACCCTTTATTGAAAAAGTGCACACTGCTATTCAGCCTAACATCCCGGAGGCAAGGCAGTACGGTGAATCAGGAGAGCAATAGTGCAAGAACAATTGCAACAGTACAGTGAAGGTTGTTTTTATATTTTATGTAGTAAAGAGAACATAGAACAAGAAAAGAAGAAAACGCCAAGGGCGTGAAAGAGTGGCAATGGAGTAGAAGAAGCCTTCGAGGTGTTGGAACAGGGCAGGGGGACAGCGTGCACAGAAGCACGAGTACAGGAGAATAGACCAGGATAAAGGGGGGGAAAAAGAAGAAACAGGATTCAGCAGTATAACGTATCACAGTTGGTGTCACAGGTCATGGTGACAAATGTTCCTCCAAAGAGACAGGTTCCGGGGGCAAGCAAACATCACCCCTGTAAGCATTCCAAGCCCCCCACACTTTCGACCACTTTTTGGGCTTACCCCTGGCAACATAGACCATCTTTTCCCTAAACATACACCAATCCATGTTGGCTTTCCATTGTACCACCAGGGGAGCCGTCGGAGCCCCCCATTTCTGCGCAATGTCGCGTTTGGCCACCATGTTGCCAAGGGTCACCCACTGCGTCTGAGCCACATTGTGATCGGATGGCTCCCAGATGTTGAGGAGAGATCTCCTAGCTTCCGCAGTTGCCACCACCCCAGTCACCTCATCCATAATCCGGTGCACACGTCTCCAGTAAGAAGCTATGATGGGGCATTCCCAAAGAATTTGCAGGAAAGTAGCAGAGGCGCCACAGCCACGGCGGCAGAGCCCATCGATCGAGTAGCCCATATGCACAAGCCGGGGGCCAGTCACGTACACCCTGTGCAAGATCTTAAACTGCACTAGCCGAAGACGAGAGGAAATGGCGACCTCCTTAGGGGAAGACACAGCGCTCTGCCAGTCCTCGTCGTCGATCTCCAGGCCGTCACGCACCCACTGATCCCGCACGCCGAGGAGGAGGTCAGTGCGAACATTAATTAATTTCTTATACGACAGTGAGATAGCACTGTCAGGCATATGACCGTCCAACACCCTGTCCTCCAGCGGGGAGCTTTCTGGAATCGCCCGGTCTGCCGGCTTAGCAGAGAGTAGCGCGTGTCGCAGCTGGGCATAACGGAAAGATTCCGTGCCGCCCAGCTGATACTCAACCTGTAGCTGGGAGAAGGTCTTAATCTCGCCCTTCGAGATCATATCATCCACCCTGGAAATTCCTATGAGGTCCCATTTATCAAATCCCTTGGTGTGCCATAGTTTGCCCAAAATATCGGAATCATACAAAGGGGAGAATTTAGTCAGCCTGCCCTGCCAGCCCTGCGCCTTGGTGATCGTCCGCCAGATGTGGACCGCAGTTCTCGTTGGACCCGACATCCGCCCATCCAGAGACCTCGAGTACAGCGCCCTGTAGTAATTGCCGCCACCCAAAAGCCACTTATCGATGGCGTAGCCGGGGTTGTTTTCCGGACCGTAGAAACCATGATTGATAGCCGCCAGTTGGGAGGCCCAGTAGTACCTGCGCACATCTGGTACTGCGATACCCCCGTCGTACCACGGAAGTGTGAGCTTCGTGATAGCGACGCGGGGACGGCCGTCCCAGAGCAGGGCACGTTGAAGGCTCTCAATCTCCCGAAAGTAGCGGGCGGGGACCGGATCTTGGGTGTTCTGCAGGGCGTACAGAAACCTGGGCAAAGACATCATCTTGAATAATGCCGCGCGTCCAAGTAGAGAGAGGGGGAGTTTGCGCCAACCCTCCACGTCACGCCGGAGGCGCAGAAGAGGGGGAAGCAAGTTGTGGTCGTATCTCACCGTCGCATTACCAGAGATGTAAATCCCCAGGTATTTAAAGCCCTGGCTGGCCACCTGGATGTTACAGCCTCTAGGGAGGCATGGTGTGTCCCCTTTCAGTACGTATAGGGAGGACTTGGCCCAGTTAATAACGAGGCCAGAGTACCTGCCAAAAAGTCTAAGTACATCGCATGCCACAATAAGTGACTTGCAAGGGGAGGTGAGGTAGAGCAGAATGTCATCGGCATAGAGAGAGATTCTGTCCTCGAAACCAGGGGCCCAGCTTATACCATGCAGATCCGGGTGCGTGCGCAACATAGCCGCAAGCGGCTCAAGAGCGAGCGCAAACAGAAGAGGCGACAAGGGGCAGCCCTGTCTGGTGCCCCTATGAAGGGCAAAAGATGCCGAGATGCGGCCATTGACGGCAACGTTAGCCAGTGGGTCAGCATAGAGGAGCTTCACCCAGCCAATAAACACCGGGCCAAAACCGAGCTTCGTCAACACCGCCCAGAGGTAACTCCATTCGAGAGAGTCAAAAGCCATCGTGGCGTCCAAGGAAGCAAGGACTGCCGGCTCCTCCAGGGTGTGGGCCCTGGCCAGGGCGCCATGGAGTCTACGCAGGTTAAGGGCAGTGTTGCGATGAGGAATAAAGCCCGACTGGTCCGGGTGCACTAAGTCGCCAATAACCCCAATCAGTCGATTAGCGAGTAGCTTGGCGAGGACCTTAGGCTCAGCATTAAGGAGAGAAATGGGACGATAAGAGCGACACAAGTCTCTCGGCTTCCCTTCCTTATGGATGACCACAATGGTGGCCAACCTCTGGTCTAAGGGAAGTAGGCCGGCGTCCCGCGCTTCCAGAAACATGTTACGCAGGTGTGGAGATACCACATCCGGCCTGATCTTATATATCTCAACCGGGATGCCGTTAGGGCCAGGTGCCTTGCCCGATCGCAATGAGCGGATCGCAAGGGCGATCTCATCAACAGAGATGTCCCTGTCCAAGTCGTCGCGCTCCTCGTCCGAAAGACAGGGAAGTTCGACTGTCGAGAGAAGCGCTGTCGAATCAATCTCAGACCGGCCCGAAACAGAGGTGTAAACGCCTCGGAAGTAATCAGCAAAGGACTCGGCAATAGCGCTGGGATCAGAGATGACAACTCCGTCATCCCCCATTATCTCGGGTACGACACGGCTAGCCATCTCTCTCCTGTCCAGCCAGGCCAGCAACTTCCAAGCCTTATCGCCAACGTCGTATATACGACCCTGCTGTTCCTTAGCTAAGGTAAGGGCTGCATTCGTGGCAAGGTCACGGTATTCCGACTGTTTGAGGGAAAGGTCATGCAGGAGAGCGGGATCAGGTTCTGTCTCCAACTGGGAGTCAAGTTCCATGATCTCCTCCTCGATGCACACCAAATTGGCATCCCTGACTCTACGGGCCTCCGCTATAGGAGCGAAAGTCTCACCTCTCAAGACAGTCTTAAACGCCTCCCACAGAGTCGCGGCCGAACCAACCGATCCCCCATTCTCAGAAAAATAGAGGTCGATGGCCTTGGCCAAGAGATTGCGAGTCTTGGGATTGCGAAAATACAATGGATTAACAGCCACCGGCCGATCTGACAAAACAATGTCAAAATCAAAAGAGACCCACAACGGGGAATGGTCGGAAATGCCCCGCGCCAGAAAACGGGCCTCAGAAACAGCAGGCGCATGTGCAGCCAATGTAAGAACATAGTCTATCCGGGAAAGACTACCTTGGGCGCCGGAATGGAAGGAAAAATGACAAAGCGTGGGATGTAAAAGCCGCCAGCTATCCACCAATCCCATAGTCTCAAGGAAAGATGGCAACCACAGTTGGGAGCCCCGGAGGTCTCTAGGCGGATGTCGGTCCAAGGAGCCGGAGCAAACCGAGTTGAAATCACCCCCTATTACCAACAAACCAGCAGGCAAAATTAAAATGGCGCCACCAAGGTCTTGGAAAGTGCTAGATTGTAAGCCCGGAGGAACGTAAACTGAAAGTAATGTCAGGGCACGCCCCTCCCACCGTCCCGCCACTGTGGCGTATCGCCCCCTCTCATCTATCAGAGTGACGTCGACCTCAAGTGGAAGGGACGTACGGACAAGAACTCCCGCCCCCTGAGATCCCGAGGAGAACCCCGAGTGGGCCACCATTTTGTATCCCTTTCGATTGAGTGCTTTACATGTGTGCCCAACCAGATGTGTCTCCTGAAGGAGAACAACATTGGGCATGTGGCGTTTAATCAGTTGAATCACGACCCCCCTCTTGATGCGGTCACCCAACCCGTTAACATTCCAACTGAGTACTCGTAGTTTCCTACCCCCCATCATCGTGTCGCCAGCCCCACCCAACCCCAGCAAACCTCAACAACAAGTGAAACTGAACAGTGTATACGACCCATTGCCTAAGAGATAGAAAGAGAGAAAAGTAAACAAACAAACAAACTTTCCCATCACCACCCCCCACCCTGCAACCCTGCAGCAGACTAAAAAACCCCCCAACCAGCAGTGTGCCTGTCGCCCCATGAACTAGTCTACAAAAAGTCCCCAGAGGAGTAAGGAATCTCCGCAAACCCCTCCCGCCACCCTCCATGTAAACACCAGGAGAATCATCCAAATCGAAGTAACATTGGTATTAGCAGTCACAGACAGCAGGGACACCAACCACCATGATCAGCTCAGTAGAGACCAGTCCTAGAGGTCGGAACCACCAGTTGCGCCTCTGGAATGCTCGTCTTGTTCTTCCCGACATTGTGGCAAAGTGTCCAGCCAGTCGCTTGCATTGTCCGGCACATCGAAAAACAGGGCACGGCCCTCGTGCTCAATACGAAGTTTGGCAGGGAACAGCATCGAGTATTTAAAGCCCATGTCTCTTAGGCGCCGTTTCACCCCTGCGAAACTCTGACGCTGTCTCTGCACAGCCCTGGTGAAATCCGGATAGAAGTGCACCTCAGAGTTCTGGTATTTGAGCGGTCCATGCCGTCTCGACGCCTGAAGGATCACGTCCCGGTCTCTAAAGTTGAAGAGCCGGCAATGATGGGTCTAGGCGCCATACCCGGTTTCGGCGGGCCGCCCGGGACCCGATGGGCCCGCTCCACAGAGAAGAAGTTGCTCAGGCCAGAAGGTGCGAGATGCGTCTGCACCAGGTCTTCCACAAAAAGGTCCACTGCCGCCTCCTCCGCTCCCTCCGGAACACCAATAATACGGACATTCTGCCACCTGGCACGTCCTTCAAAGTCCTCCAGCCTTCTAGAAAATTGGTCGTTGGCCAGTCTCAGGGTCCGGACCTCCGTCTGTAGGTCCGAAACATCGGTAGTTAGGCTCGAGGTCTTGAGATCAAGAGACTTCACTCGATAGTTGGTTTTTCCCAGGTCAGCCCTGATAAGGTTGAGGTCCACAGCCAGAGTGTCCACCTTGTGAGTCAGGACCTCATGTTGTTTTTGCATTTCAGACCGAATGCCCGCGATGGCACCCATAACGTCACTCAGGGTTGGCTCAGAGCCTTCGGGCGAGCTCGCACGATGAAGGTCTTTACGAACACCTCTGTTCGACGTCTTGTCGGGGTCCCCTCTGCCCGCCATGTTGGGTCCAAGGAGGACAAAGGGCTACACCATCCGAACAAAGAAACACACGAACAGAGCAGAGGCAATGTCAATAATCGCACCAGGCCGGTAGTAGGCAACTCCGCAGCTACAGGCACTCCGCCAGCAGGGACCACAAACAACCGCTTCGCATTCCAGTCATGCGGAGCGTCGGCGAAGGCAGCAGCCACCCAAGAGACAATGGCGCATCCCTGGCACGGAGTTTAGCTCGACGTAGCTTCGCCTAGGAACCACCGATTTAGAAGCGGAAAGCTGCTCCCGTGTCTGCGACCATCCACCAAGTAGAATCCACTAACGTGGATCAGGATTTCCAACAGGATATTTGCGGAGGGTCGGAGGGTCCGCGGAGCTCCGAGCTTACGCGGCCATCTTGGTTGCCCGCGAAGCTCCTCCTCGCACTGCCAGTTATTGGCAAGGTTTAGGGTTAATCTCTTAGTACAATGAATCAGCTTTCCCAAGGCCTAGTCTGCTTATAGTTCTCTAACCTCCCTCTGAGTGCAATAAAACATCGTCCCAGACAATTGACAATTTTGTATTCCTTTGTCTGCATTTTACCTGGCCAAGAAAAAGATTTGTAATACCTCCTTAAAAAGTTTTAAACTTCATATAAGTGTAGCCTGCTATGCTACACCTCCTGATGCTTAAGGATTTTTAAACTTGCGTGTGTAGGCAATTTTCTAAGTAGTGCAGTTAAGCTTCAAAAGGCCTAGATTTAATTAAGTCATGGGCTTTCAGGTCTTTATTGTAGTGTCTTGTAAATAAAAGAATGCTGGAACTCTTTTGGTTCCCACTGTACACAGTAGGCCAGTGACGTAACCGTTGGAGAGAGAAGTTAAAAGCAGGATAAGAATGTTGAGTTCTGACTTACACGTTGGTGACATAGTTATTGGTGAATTATTGGACTGGCAGGATGCTACAAATGGCGGCGAGATAGGGGATGGAAAGCCCGCACATTGAAAGTTGTACCAAAGAGAGATTACTGTGGTACAGTAAACTGTAGAATCGACTCTGGCACTGGTGGAGTCTCAGAGCAATGCCAGCCTGTGTAAAACGCTTAAAGATAACGAAAGCAACATTGTAAGGTCTATGTATTGTGGCCAGGAATTGAATGAAACTGCTGCAAATAAAAGGTACTGCACCATTACATAAATGAATGCCATCTGCTATACGAAGTAAGAACGCTAAAGGCAGATGCAACTAGGTTACGATAGCAGCACACAGCAATAGTTCAGTACAGATTAACCTGAAATTCATATGCTACGAAACAGAGTTTCACCAGCTGTTTGCAAAGAAACTTTTAAGTACAAATCAACCCAAATTTCATAACATGATCTGCCTTCATGGACTACTAGCATACACAGTTTATCTGCTTACCTAAACCATTCATGAATCATCGTGCCACAATGTGCTGCAGGGTGGACCCAGAAAGAGGGGTGGGGGCTGTGCTAGTGGAGTTGTCCCCAAACGTAGGGGCCCACCACCAAAGTTGCAAGGTAGGGGCTCAGAACAACTTCCTAGACTGCCCTCAAATAAAGAGTTCTGATGGAGAGCCAAGGTGAAATCGAAGCTCCACAATCATTAATGCTGACCCCAAAGTCCGAACGTCACAAGGCGCTAGTGAAGCACTGCCTGATCAAGTTTCACAAGAAGCAATTGAATGACCACAACTGTCCACTAATGTTGCTGCATTTTTACAACCACCAACTGCATTTGATACTGCCAAAAATAGTGGCAATAGATGAACGGCATGGATACAGACATTTGAAGAGTTCATAGATGCAATAGATGAAAAATAACTATAAAAAGATTATAAAATATATGAGGACCATTGTTGGTGAAGGAGTGAAAGATGCCATAAGAAAGATACCACAAGAAGGTGAAGTGGCATACAATCATATCAAAATAGCCTTAAGTGTCATGTTTATGTGGATTTTGAAAGATACATATTCATTCAGGAACGCTAGAGGACAGGAGTTTGTTGAGAGACTGGATGTTCTGGTGAAACACTTTAAATTCAATGACTTTAATGATGAAGAAGCTGCCAGCCTCTGAGTAATCGATGGATGTACGTCAGATACCTTTCAATGATGAATGCTGAAGGAAACTCATATCTTAAAACACGTTCTCAAGGTTTGCTCATGCAGTAGAGCCTGCTGGTCATCAAGGGACTGGCATGAAGGCCAGAGGCACCTAATGGCCATCAGTCATGAGCATATAAAGTAAGCCAAAGTACAAGCCTGAGGGACACAAATCGATGTCTCCGCAGAAAAAGAAAACATGTTACAGATGTGGACTGTCATTCCTACTTGAAGGTAAATGTCCTGCCATTGGACAGATATGCATTGGCTGTGGTGAAGCAAGCCATTTAGTGACCACTTGAAAAGTGAAGAGAAAAATAGGTGCGTCACAGCGTGAAGACAAAAGGGCCGATGGAGCGCTACCTTAATTTGTACGTCATGCTTCCACAAGCCAAGTGTTCACATCAACAGAGGCAAATCAACACCAAATGAAGTTGCTTGTTTTCTAAATCATCGACAAAGAGTTCCACAGCATCAGTTTTTAGTGAAAGTGACAATGACAATTGTGCAAGTCGATATTTTCTTCAAAAAGGTATGCACAAGTGGGACTGGTATAATGTGAGGGCAAATCCACAGTGAAGAAAAATCGACACCAAAAAGCACCAACAACATTTAAACATTGTTTGAAGATCACTCTAAAAATACATGGGTGTTGGATACCTTTCATAATTGACAGCGGTGCGTCAATAAACATCATGCCTAAGGAAAAGTATCAAGAACTGTCTCCATTACCACAACTTACAAAATCAAAAACTAAAATATACACATTGGCTGCTTCGACGCCCTTAAAGAGTCTAGGTTCATTTGTAGCCACAGTTAAACATAAGAAAACTGTGGGACAAGCACTGATTTATGAACTTTAAGGAACAGCTTCAAGGGCCTGTTTGTTGAGCTTCAACACTGCTGCTGATATGGGACTGATATCAGTGAACTATGATATGAAAGCACATCATTAAATTGTAAGTCAATTTCCTTCACTATTTCATGGGTTAGGAAAACTCAAAACAATGAAAGTAGGGTTACATATCAATTAAGATGTTTATCATGTTGCTCAAAGACACAAACAAATTGCGTTTCACTTGTGCGAAACTGTTGAAAAGGAACTTAATTTGTTGCTTAAACATGGCATCATTGAACAGTCCCCTGGTCCGACTCCATTGGTTTCTACCATTGTAGTTGTGCCTAAAAGAGAAAGTGAAGGAGCTGTACACATATGGGTTGACATGCGTCAAGCCAACAAGACAATTGAGTGAGAGAGACATCCCAGTAAGCGCATTGCTGATATGATAACTCAATTGAATGGTGAAAGTTCTTGTCTTGACTCGACTTAAATAAAAAAAATCACTAATTGGAACTTGAATAAAAATCCAAGTACATTTCAACCTTTTCTTCGCATACTGGTCTGTGTCACTATAATCATTTGAGATTTGGTGTATCCTCTGCTGCCGAACGTTTCCAATACGTCATTTGGCGTATCATACAGCCTATAGTAAATGCATTTAACTACTGTGATGACATATTTGCTTCCAGAGTCATACAGAAAGAGCATAACAAAGTTCTCATGCAAGTATGTTGGTCGCTGAATGTTGCAGACTTAACTTTGAAAGCTAACAAATGTGAATTCCACAAAAACAGCTCAAATTGTTTTTGTCTATGTTTTTCTGATGGGAGTATGAAACTAGATCCAGCTAAAGTGCACACATTATCCACTGAAAATCCCCCACAAGACATTTCTGTGTCATGATCATATCTTGGAATGGCCAGTTACTGTTCTAGCTACACACAAGACTTTGCTACGGTCAGTGCACAGTTACCACCCCCTTTTCTGAATCGTTTTTGGCCACTATAGGTGTGGCAGGGTATACTCAGACATGAGTCCCTTTCTCACTGCTCCATCAGGATTCAAGCAAGCCGGGCCGAAGACGGCTGAAATGCCAGAAACCGGTCCACGGTAGCTTGTCTCCTTTCTGGTGAAGAATTGGCTTGGTAGTTTAGTCTGCCCTGTTCCCATGATGCACTGGGCCAGGGACAGACTGATTTGCATATAGCCAGATTCTGAGCTGGGATGGGGCAGTGAGATAAATAACGGTGATGGATCAAGCCCTGATCTTTGGACTGGGTAAGAGTGGTCTGCTCAATTCAGACACTCTGTTCATCACCACCCCCTTTTCCAAATTGTTTTTGTCTATGTTTTTCTGATGGGAGTATGAAACTAGATCCAGCTAAAGTGCACACATTATCCACTGAAAATCCCCCACAAGACATTTCTGTGTCATGATCATATCTTGGAATGGCCAGTTACTGTTCTAGCTACACACAAGACTTTGCTACGGTCAGTGCACAGTTACAAGAATTAATGAAAATGAATATGTCATAAATCTTGTGAAAGTGTGAAGAGCTTCTCCAAAATCAGGCAAGGTATTGACAGTGCCACAGAAATGGCCTACTTTGATCCCAAGCGTCATACAGAGGTTGTAGTTGACGTTAGCCCTGTCAGATTAGGCGCAATCCTTGCACAGCAAAATGAACAGCCTTGTAGTGCTTGGAGACATATTGTTTGCATACGTCAGTAAAAGCCTGTCAAAACGAAACGTGCTTACTCGCAACCTGAGAAAGAAAGTTTAGCAGCGGTTTGAGCTTCTGAATATTTCCATGTATTTTTGTACGGAAAGCCTTCCACAGTTGTGACTGACCATCAAGCACTGTTGATGATATTTGGCAATCCCAAAGCCAAAATGCCTCCTCTAATTGAGCATTGGGGTATGAGGTTGCAAGAATACAACTACTCTGTTCTTGATCATCCAGGGAAAGATCAGAATCCTGCTGGATATTTTTCAAGAGTGACATTACAGTGCCCTGGTATCCCATCTAAGACAGTGGAGGGCTACATCTATTTTATTGTAAACTCAAGCGCACCATCTGCCATGTCTTTAGAACAAATTGTCACTGCCATGCGCCAAGATAGTCACATGTTAAAGTTAAAGACATTATTGCTCATCAGTCAGCACTCTGGACCTCTCATTAATGACAATGAGTGTTTGAAGTTCAAAAATGTAAGAGAGGAACTTTCAGTGACTCAAGAAGGCCTCATTCTACAAAGTACACAAATTGGTATTCCTGAGAGTCTACGATGAAAAAAGTAATTGACATCATCCATGAGGGACATTGAGGAAGAATAGCTGCCACCAATAGAGCTCTCCATGACTAAGTCTGGTTTCCTTACCTTGATGAAAGGATCTAAAACAAATTCATGGCTTGTCATGTAGGCAACTGTCTTTTGTCTTAAACAATTCAGCACCCTTTAAACATATCAGAATTGCCACATCATGCTTGGGAGAGAATTCCTATTGGTTTATTTGGTCCTCTTGAGAACATCACCTTCTAGTCATTGTTGATGAATACTCCTGTTTCCATTGGTAGAAGACCTTTTATTCACTACACATTAAAAGCTTATTCAAAAATTTGACGCCATCTTTGTGACATGGGGTGTACCTACAGTCATAAAATCTGACACTGGTCCATCTTTTAATAGGCAAGAATTCAAAGACTTTTTAATTCACCTCAATATAAAGCATCAAAAACGTAATCCTCTTTGGCATCAAGCCACTTACCTGGTAGAACAGCTCATGAGTACTTTAAAGAAAGCTTATCAGCTTGCTGCATTGAGAAGCCCAACCTCAAAGTTGTTTTGAACACTACTCTTCAAACTTACAATTTGACCCCTCATTCAACAACAGATGAAAGCTCTACCACTCTCATGTTTGGAAGAACCAGGACGAGGAAGCTGTCCCAATGGACCACCTCAGATCGAAGAACGAGGAAGATATTCATACGAAGGACATTGGTCGCAAACAGAAGATTAAAAGATGTTCTGACAGGTGATGACTTTACAAGAGGAGATCGAGTGCTTGCCAGACAACACAAGAAAAGAAAGTCTGATGATAATTTTGAGGCTGAGCCCTTTACCATCACTAACACCAAAGGACACATGGTAGCTGCCCACAGTCCTGGAAAGTCCCTTATGAGAGATTCCTCTCATTTTTGACATGTGGCCCATCACTCACCAATCATCAATGTCAATGTAGAGACTGGGGCCAGACAGACTGTTAAAGACTGCGAATGCTGATGATTCCACCTCACTGGCACGATCAAAGATACTTCAACTGCCAGTTCCTGGGTTCCAGTGTGATTCAGGAGCATGCTTCGCTTGATTGAAAAATTATAATTGCCTGTATATATATATATATATGTATTGCTTTATGAATTTAATGTATTCATATGTTTTTTTTATTTATTTTGAAAAGTTGTAACTTTTTATTTAACAAAGTGGTAGAGATAGTGCCTTGTAAATAAAAGAACGCTGGAATTCTTTTAGTTACCACTATACACCGTAGTCCCCTGACGTAATTGTTGGAGAGATGAGTTGAAGGCAAGCTTAGAATGTTGATTTCTGACATAAACGCTGCAGAATAAAAATTACTCTCTGTGTGTGGCATAGTTATTGGTGAGTACCTGGGCTGTCAGGACGCTATATTTATGAGTTATTGCCTTCAAGTAGGCGTCATTTCCATGTTCCGTGGACAGAGCATAGTGGACCTAGTTGAGGTTTCTGCACTGCCTCGAAAATTTGAGAATCTATTTTATGTCGAAAACTGTATTGCAACTTTTGTTGCAAAGGCACAAATGCAGGTTGAGCTCCAAATATTGTAGCTAAAATTCCATCACAATCCTCTCCTATCTCCCTGAACCTTTCCTGTGACTTATGGCAAAATAAATCCCTCAAGGCCTTATTCCCAAGTTTGACAAATACCTGAGTATCTTTCTCCCTGCTTCCAATTCCTAACCCATGCCTACCTCTTCTAACTGTTTCATGATCAAAGTGAAACCGACCCCTTACGATCAGCGCTGTGTTACCCCTTTCAGACAGTATGGTGACTGCCTCTCTGTTTGACACTCTTACTTCAAAGGATCCATTGGATCTTTGCCACTATGATGTGCAATTGCTAACTGAAAAGGCACAGAGTTCTTTGTGTGTGCGGACCTGGCATAAATGTCACCCTTCTCACCTAAAGATGTTCCTTAAGCAGAAGGAAACCACCAATTACCAGTTCTTTAACCTGCATAGGTATCTCATCCATGATATTCTTCTCTTGATTGATGACTGTAAGAAATAAAGGGAGCAAAGCTGCTGATGTCTTTTGCCCTGGGAGGTGCCTAGGTTTGTGTCTATTTACACCTCCTCACACCTTTCCAGGACTCGAGGAAAATGTGAAGGAAAGTAATTAATGTTGGTAGCAATCCAGGCACCAGAAGTCAGCAATTATGTATATCAACCTTTTAAAAGTGATTCCTCTAACAGATAGAATAAAAAAATCAGCGTAAACTCACAATGTTTATTTTTGCCAGTCGCCTATTAGTAGTGAGAGCGCGGTTTCTAGTTCTCCCTAAGCCAAAGTTAAAAAGAAGCATGATTGTAAGCACTGCACAAGTTATCAACTACAGCAGGGGCACGATTTCTGAAGAACAGTCACAACTGCCTTACTTAATGGCAGATTTAGCATTCAAATGGGCAGGAAGGTATATCTTCCTACATAAGAACAATACTTTGAGGCATAGTTATCTATGTGCTGTAGAATGTAGCATACATGGAAAAAGGAAACAACATTACGCCTCTCTGGGGTAGGGAAACAATTTTGCCACAAACCCAGGTTTACCGCCTTTAGTAAATCTGGGTTTGTGGCAAAATACGTGTGTGGATGCATGGGAACAGTCATGCTTCACCCATGCAACGCCTGCCCAATGCAAAGCCACTGAAGGCGACACAAATCGGCCCTTGCATGACTTTGTAAATCTTGAATAGCATTTTGCGTTGTGGCAAAAAATTGGCAAAACCAAAACGCAAAATGTTAGTAAATCTGTGAAAAGTATGTAACTTTTACACCATCCAACCTGTTATCTGAGCTCAGGGGAAACAACAAGTGCTGATAAGGTGTTTGGCAGTCCCTCATTGCCTAGAGTTAAAAAGTACCGTTAATTCAGGTCCATAAAAAGCAAAAAAAGCTGGGTGCAATTACATCAAAATTAAAATGTCATACAAAAAACAGAAAAATATAGTGATTTAGGGCAACGGTCACTAAATTAGTCCAAAGCTAGACCATCAGAAGCAACATCAAGCTAAACTACAAACTGATTAGGCCTTGCTGTTGATTTGTCTGATTATTTTCTGTTAGTTGGCGAAAAAAAGGCTATGTAGGCAAAGGAAAACACTATTTTCAGAGTGTGTTCAGTATTATCCCAGGGGCCAGATGTAGGTACATCTAATTTACCGACTCTTAAATACCGAATCATACCGATTCGGTATTTATGAATCGGTAAATTAGAAGGAGGGAGATGTAGGTAATTTTTTATTTTGAATTATCGATTCTGTAACATTCGGTATTTACCAATTCGGTAAATACCGAATCGGTATTCCCCATTGATTCCTATGGGCTTTGGAGCCCATAGGAATCAATGGGAAATACCGATTCGGTATTTACCGAATCTGTAAATACCGAATCCAGCAAGGGTGCAGGGGGTGTCACTTTGACACCCTCTAGCACCCCAAGTGCAGGCTTGTGTGCCATGTGGCACACATACATGCCCTAAGGGCATGTCTGTCTGTCTGTCACATGGCACAGGTGTGCATGCACAGATGTGAATGCACACCTGGATTCAGTATTTTACCACCCAATAGGATTGGGTGGTAAAATACCGACTCTTAAGGGCCTGTGGCACTCTGTGGAGTGCCACCTGCCTCTTGATTTACCGAATCTGTAAAATTACCGATTCGGTATTTTACAGAATCGGTAAATTTACCGAATCGGTAAATTTACTGATTCTGTAAAATACTGCCCCTACATGCTGATTCCTAAATACCGGTCGGTAACGGCCGAATTCGGCCGTTACCGACTGGTATTTCCTCTCCTACATCTGGCCCCATATGTTGAATCATCATGAAATGTGATTGACATGCTAATAGAGGAGCAAACATTGCCTCGTTTTGTTTGTCAATGTAGGCAAATGGTATAGAAATAAAACATAGACTTCCATTCAATGCTTCTTAAAAAAGTCTCAAAATGATCTTTGGAAGCGTACATCTATTTTATTTATATAACACATCATATTTAATCATGTACTAATTGTCTTGATTTAAGCAGTAAAAACGTCTTATTCTAGGCATTCCTATTTCTAAGCTATACTTTATAGTTGTTTCATATCATTTGTATTTCTGCTGCTTCTTGATTTTCTGACATATCACAAATGTTTGTTTAGGCCCTGCCTGTGCGAAATGGACCATTGAATGAAGGCCAGAATGCAGAAAAACTACAAAGAAAAGATGAAGTGATATCTCAGATGTGAATGGAAAATAACACCCCGTTGTCCATAACGTTTAGTTCATGTTGCATTCATTAGAATGACAGTAAGTCCGAAGAAGGCAACCAGGTATTTCACATGCCAAGAAGCGATTCACTTATGAATGTCTCCATTAAAAATAACTATATCGATTGAAATCTGCTGCAATTTGGTTTAACATCACATCACTTGCTATTCAGAGAAAGATTATATCACTTGATTTACATATTATTTTCTTGACATCAAAGATTTTACACCTCGAGAGTTGATTTTTTTACTTTACATTTGCGCATTTCCAATTTACTTGTATACGTTGTTATGAAAGATGCCATTATGAAATCTGAGTAATTACCACAAGATTATAACTGGGTGGAGTCTGTAATTTGTGATTTTAAAATACAAATGTAAGTACATGTCCAAAATATGTCAATATATTGTTTTTTTACAGAAAGGTAACAATAAAATGTGTTAAACAGTGTGTTTCTTCTGTTTAAGGCTGTACCAGGATGTTTGAATCCCCCATCTTACACTCACTTACTCCTCACAGAAAGTAGAATTTAAAAAAAAAATGTTCGGCAGTATTTCAGCTATTTAATCGCAGGTGATTAACCTTTCCTTTATTCATTTTTTTAGAAGCTAAACTCATGTGGGAGTGGGCTTGGCCCAGCTGCTGGGTACTAATCTGGTGTTCTAGCGTGGGGACACTCCGTTGGAGTAACCCGGCGCTCTATAAGCTGTATAATAATATTTACAAAGTGAAAAGTGTAACTATTCTGTTGATGTTGCGACAAGGTAAGTGTTGTATTCTCTGCACTTATGTTTTGCTGTATCCCTTTAAGTCTGACATTCCATTTTCCTGATGTCATTTTCTACTGTGTTCTGCCTAGTCAGTTAGCTCCCTGCTTTCTGATGGGAACACCAGTTATTCTCTGTAGTGCATAATAAATGCCTTATATTCTTTTATTAGCCTCATTACTTCATTTACATCAGTAAGGTGTACATTTTTTAAAACTATTGTTACATCCACATTCTGAAATCATAGGAGAACTGAGTTGAGTCCATTGAGATGGTGGCATAGTTGCCTGGTCATGCAGAAGCAGATGGGAGAGTGCCACTTGCTGTGCAAGGATGATTCCCCATCATCTTCACCCAGGACTGTGGACCAGTGATGGAGTGCTCACGGCCACAGCATCCAAGGCGGGCATCTGCAGCCGCCAGGCATTCCTATAAAAGAACCAGGATTAGAGCATTTGATTTCCTTTCTTGCACCTACCATTCTAGGACAATGCCACTTTCCTGTGATGGCAGGTGTGGTTGTGGATATATTGATTTCTAATCAACATGGTCACCTTCACAGTTTTTGCTGCCAGAGCTATCCTGCCGAAGACGGTGTTACCATTTTCTTATAAAGTGTTTTCTTCTTCCACTCACATATAAGGGAGCTTGGAGCAGAGAAGGATTTGTTGCAATGCTTTGGATGCCCCTATTTGTGTTGCATTTATCCCCCAAGGGAAAAACTTGATGTCATTAATTTTTGTTCCTTTTTCCTCAGCTGCTTTTGCGTGTTGAATTCTTCAACCACAGAGATTATGCTAGACTCTTCCTCTGCTCTGTCTCAGGATCGTTTGGTGTCTTGCTTCAAAATCTTCTATCAACAACTATTCATATTGCAGACAATGTTTTACTGTCCTTGTGATTTTTTCCTTGCAATTGTATCTTCCAAAGGAGCAGATGACAACTTTCACATATATGTCAAGTGCAGAGTGGCACTCTGGCTAGTGGGAGGAGTCACCCTTTCTTCAAAGAATTACAAAGGAAATAATGGAGAGCCTCACTGCATCCAGTCCTGGAAAACTAAACCAAATAATAAATGTAGCAAAATATGTCGAATATATACTCACTCAACCCCATTCTCCTATTTGACGTTTCACTTTTCTATCACCTTCTGACTTTTATCAAGCATATGCTGGATTCTTTTTTCTCTCTTTTTAAAGATGCTCCTGAAAAAGTCTTGGTTTCCCAGTGAGGTCTTATCTCAGGGCGGAACTGGAGAAGCAAAGTATCCCTGGCAAAAATGCTCAAAACAGCGTCTCTTCCTTCATCTCCTCACACAATCTCTTTCTTTCCATCCATTCTCTCTCTCTTGTCCTTCTCTGATGGCTTTCCGTCTACCTTTCCATCTTTACACCTTTACACCTTTCTTTCCTTCCCTCTCTCTCCGAGTACCTACTTCAATTAACCTGAGGGCGCTGGGGAAAGTGACAGATGCACCAGGAGCAGCCACACCTGCCCAAAAAACAGCCACCGGGGGTTCCAGCTCACCCGGGAAGTGCCTAGTGGAATAGGAAGCCTGTCCGGGCTCGCCTTCTCTACAAGAATTCCTTGCTCTGCCGAGGCTATTACTGAAATATGCTCTTCATTACATGTCATTTGTCTACAGTTACTTTCTTTTTTATGGACTCTTAACCCCTTCGATGCCGGGCAAATTCCCCCGCTGTGCTGGGGGGCGGGGGGGGGGCGCGTACAGCGCCCCGGTGCTCATGAGGAGGTCAGCTCGTCATGAGCCATGGCACTCCGGTGATCATGATGAGCTGAGCTTGTCATGGCCACACCTGTTCCCATGGAACGCTCAGCACAGCAGGGGAATTAGCCCAGCATGCGAGCGTTCCATGGAATGGGCGCGGTCATGACGAGCTCAGCTCGTCATGAGCACACGAGCGCCGCGGCTCATGATGAGCTGAGCTCGTCATGAGCACACAAGGGGTTAAGGCTAACTGTTCGACACCTAGTAGGAAATGCACTAGTCAATATTGGTCTTTCTGTATAGCGTATATTGGGATTAGGAGTATGAATGTTAAGAGTAATGGTAAGAGTTGTTCCTACATTCCTACTCTCCAGTGGGCCAGATCATGGATTTTCTTCACTGTCATTACCCGGGACTCATTCATTGGGTATAAGGCAAAATATAAATGCCAGGAGGCCAACATTTCTGATATCTTACTCTCGCCAAATGTTCTAGGCTTTATATTATAATCCAATGAGGGACCTTTAAACAAGGGATCCTAAGAGAGTTTGGTGTAGGTTGATTTTTTTCTTTCCCCTCCCCCTTTTCCCTCCTGGTTTTTGATACCTCAACTTCATGGCACTTCAATGATGTGGGCCTTCAGTAAATTGTCAGTAGGATGTTGCAAGATGTGACAGCAACCAAGGTGAGGAGAAAGAAATATCTCTCATTCTACCAAAGAAATAACCCACTAACCCCATACCAGCTTTCTTGAGCTTTTCTCTTCTATGGAGGCCTATAAACAAAAAAAAAACTTGCAAGTGATACTTCAGTGCTGAAGTGCATGCCAAAGTTAGAGACTTGCCAATGGCATCTTTATCACCCCAGCTGAGAAACCATTAAGGCTAGACTGATTTGCAGGGACAGTGTTTCTTTTTCATGGCTACACAGCACATGGGCCTCAACCTGCTCTAGGCCAACTATGTATCAACCAAAACTAATAGTACAATTTGTCTGCCCTAGCTTCTTCAAGGTTCATCCTTGCTCACATTCTCTAGATTTGTGCTTCCTTCTTGCGGAAGCTATGTAGGATGGCTTGTCTCTTTGTCGGCATCCCCAATGTGCAGATAGCTGTGGTCCCTTTCCCTGCAGGCAAACGTGTGCAGCAGGGCCCATTCCAGCTACTTGCACTACAGTAAACAGTGAAAAGTAAAGTCAAGTAAAAGAAATCCACACGCTTCATTGATGAAGTTTTCATCACTTTTGATGGCCTGTATTTTGATGAATGTCCCAGTACAAATTTGAAGTAAAGATGGGTATGAAAGGAGAACTGTGGGTGAACCCTGGCCTCCCCTCCATATGTTAATTCTGGTAACATTTATTATACATTCTTTAAAAGTCATAGCATACTGTAAATCATATACTTCATTGGCATGAGCCTTGCCTTTACTCAACATTGCCATTGTGATATAAGGAAGGTACATTGCACAGGTATACAGGTATGATAATTTTCTAAGATCTGTCTCTTTAGTGGACACTGATTTCCATATGAATGGGGTCTACAGCAGACTGTATGCTTTGGGCACAATAAAACCCTCTTCGTGGATAATTTAGCCTAGTTTGTTATATTTATTTATCTAATTATTATTTATTTTTTTGGATCCTCATTTCACCGTTGGCAAACACAAATAAATGCTAACAGCCCTGATTCTGTTGTGGGTGCCCTGGGCTGAATTTATTGCTTGTGCCTTAGGCCGTCCCGGCCTGCCCATTTGTTCAGGGCATGGTGTAATCATAGGACCCTGGTGTTTTGACCAGCCTCATTTCTTTTCCCCACTCTATCAAAGGTTCCCAAACCGTGTTATTTACTTATATGTCATACCAACGTGCAATAATTTAGCCTAGTTTGTTAATAGAGAGTATGTACATTGTTCAACAGGAACAAATACTGAGCAAATGACATGTGCCCTGGGTCCCTGTCAATCAGGTTCCCAGGGCCTGTGTTCTTTCCCAAAACTGTACCTTGCACCCTCAATTGGCTCCTCTCTGGCCACATGTCAGTCCCTTGTAAAAGGTACAATGGGTACCGAGGGTACTGCAGCCAAGGGAGACCTCTAAGAGCTGCAGCACTTATTGTGCCACCCTTAGAGGCCTTGTACCTTTACCCACAAGCACACTGCCATTACAGGCTGTGTATTATGGTGCAGAACAAAATGAAGAATCGACATGGCACACATCCCTGTTTGCCATGCCTTCAACTCACTGCCCTGGCATAGGTCAGTCATCCCTCTAGCTGGGTGCACTATACCAGGGGTGAGGGTACAGTTGCCTTAGCCCCGCACTCATACAGTGCCTAGACCAATTGTTAGACATTGTAAGTGGAGTAATACCAAGTAAGTGTATATGGTGCTGGGAGATTGTCATTACGAACTCCACAGCACCAATAATGGCTTTACTGAAAACTGGGACGTTGGGTATCAAACTTCTCAGCCCATTAAACCCACATTTATGCCAGTTGGGGTTTAATGAAAAATGAACTCAGAGGGCATCTTAGAGATGCCCCCCTGAAAAACTTCCAGCCTCTGGTGGGTTTCCTGACTGGTTTACACCAGCCTGCCACCACAAGACATGTTTCCCTGAGCCCAGAAACAAAGCTTTTCCTGGGCAGAGGTGGTCACACCTCCCCAGGCCAGGAAGAGCCATCTGTGGATGGGGAGCTTCAAAGGCCTAGCCGCCTTTGCCATGCAACCCCCAGCCTCTCTTGCTATAAGGAGCAGGCCCACTTCCTGTATCCCCTCCTTTTCAGTGGGAACACAGGCGGGTAAAATTAGCCATCCCAGAAGGTGCGCCCACCTCTGCCAACCCCACCCCTCAGGTGGGGAGGCAAGGTGAAGCCCACTCTTCAGTGCCCGCCATCATGCAGATGGCAGGCACTCTCCAATCATCATCATCATCAAATTCCTTTATTTCGGCAATACATGCCATAAAAGACAGACATACAGTCATAAAAACAACATATGTAAATAGTTAAAAACATTAAAAACAGTATTCATTACAGCTTTCGAGGATCTAAAAGACAAGGATTATCCAACAGTCCATTGCGTTTGCAGACATCAATTAGTTAAATCTTCAGTAAAATGCCTATGCATTAACAATTACGAATGACATTCAGTGCTTTCCTGCGCTTTAACCAGACTGCCGCCAAATATTTAGCAACGGCAAAAACAACTACAGGTGACAAATCTGTTTTTAGTATGCATAAGGCTTGCATACAATGTGTGATTCGCATGTTTTTGCATAAGGGGATCAACCAATACCTCTCGCTCTCCTATATGCCGGGCAGAAAAACATGATGTGTACTTCAGATTAGTTGGACGCCAGTTACATGTGAAAGTTCCAATTGACAGTGTGCCATACCTCCACTGCAGATACAACTTTCTTGTAAGGGCCGGAAAGATGACATCTAGGACGGTTTCAAAATGATAAAAATCCTTCACCTTTAGAAAAGAATCTATTAAAGTGCCATTGTGGGAACTGGAAGTCGAGAGTATTAATCTGCATTCATAAAAAAGTTTAGACAGACTTTTTCGTGAGATTCTCGGGCAAGCAGTTTCAGGTTTATACCACATATCAGAGAGGCCCAACTTAACAAATTCATCTTTAATATAAGCTAACCAGGGAATTTTCCCTATATTAGTTATATTTAATATCTCTAACAATTCCTGTCTGTAAGCAGAAAGCTCTAGAAAAGGAAAGAGCAGAGATGGGCCCAGCACCCATCAATAGTGGCAGCAACTTAATAAATAGGGTCAGAGAGTGCTCTTACTATCCCGAAATCCCCAAAGGAATTTTCCCTAAATTTGAGGATGTTGATGATATCACTAAGTGGTTCACAGCACTGATGAAACATTGCATCAGTATCTGATAGACCTAGGTCCAATTTCTTCCCAAGAATTGGCAAAGAAGGCGGACCACTGTGTCGAGACAAGGGTGACCAGGACGCCCACTGGGATTGACCAAAAGAAAGGGGTTATAAAACCTCCCCAGAGGAAAGACAGTGAGCATCCTAAAGATAAAAGTATGGAGTCCCAGGTAGCCACCCAAAAACCTGTCAAGGCGGGTGTGCCCAAAGACACCTCACAAACTAAAACTGGGTACCAAGGTAAGAGTTAGCCCCCCTGACTCTATTGGTCATGGTGGGGTTACTCAAGTTGTGGGTAACTTCTGTGGGTAGGCTGAGTTTTGCCCTAGCTAACTTAGAATTGGCAGCGGTAGGCGCCTCTGAACCCAAACTAAAAAGATAAAGACACTGAGGAGCTAGGAAAGGAGCATTGGGAATTAGGTCTTGAAACTCTGCAGGTAGGCCAGCTCTGCAAAGGGACTTACCTGGACAGAAGGATGTAAGGCGGAGTAGGCCCTGCAACTTTCAAAGCACTTCCTCTACTCTTGCTTGCCTGAAAGACTAGGAGGTCTCCTAGGTTTGGCTGAGTTGCATGACCTTTGGGCTGGGGGGGGGCTTCTGTAGGAAGCTGGGTTTCTGGTGAAGTAACCCCCCACTTTTTGCCAGACTACTGATGCACTTTGATTTGATGTGCCCTAGGTCCATGCCAATCAGGTTCCTAGGGCCTGTGTTCTTTCCCAAAATTGTACCTTGTAACCCCAATTGGAATCTCTCTGGCCACATGTCAGTCCCTTGTAAAAGGTGCCTGCTAGGGCAAAGAAACCCTATGCCTGGTACCATCACTGCACCTGTCGCCTATGCCCCAAGTTCCAGTGTCCCATCAGTGCCAGCAAGGTCCTCAAGCTCTCCAAAGTCTGAGTCTACCGTGGGGTGAACCCTCCAGGACCCCCCCACGTCTCCTGCAGCCTCTGCACGGAGATCCCCCCCAACCACGAGTGGACCGGTAAGGTGAAATCCGACATCAAAAGATACCTCTGCAACCAGACGCTGTGCACCCTGGATAAGAGAACCTGAGGTGCACCTACATTCCTAGCTCTCCAACTTACATGCCCAGCTGTTGGTTCCTCCCGGAAGTCTTTCTTTGCCGATCCTGCAGCCAAAATCCCAAACCAGCAATTCCCATTGAAATCAACAGGTCATCCAATGCCAAAACAGCACCCTGAACCCAGCTACCGCTGCAGGTGTTCTTTGGGTGCTATCTCGGATCCCCCTTTGCCCTGAGCCTAACACTAGGACATTTGCTCCCACAATCTTGTGAACTGCTCTTGAGCCGCCACCAACCGGAGGCCCCCTATCCCCCATTGGATAACATTGGCCCTCAGCACTCTGCACCCGGCTGTCCTAGTGCAGCTGAGGTTGCTTTGAGAGTACATCCTTGACCCTAGGGGAATCCTGGTTCTAACACCAGAATACCAACTCCCACAAATAACTACTTACCTGTAAACTGGTAACTCAATTTCCTTCCATAGGATTGCATTGACTGCTTTTTCCTGAAAATTGTTGTGTGGATTTGGTTTTGTATGAGAACTTGAAAAACTGCAAATAACTAAAAACTACTTAACTTACCTTTTCTCTTGGAAATGTCCCAGTGTGATATCTAGGCATATTGCACTGAGTAGAATAAGTAATTTATAAAAGTAATCAGAAGTAGTCTAACAGTAATTTCCACTGTACTGAAAGCATTTACAAAGCTGTAACAAAGACATTTTCATTCAGCTTACTTGTATTGTTCAACCTCCCTTGAAAAGTACCATTTGCGCTTACCTGTACCAGGCTTGCTTTGTTCTGGAAAATAAATATAACTAAATAATACTTTTATACAATCAATTGGTCTGAATTCAGTCTTTGAGTGTGTGACATCATTTGCTTCCTGAGTGTGTTCAATGAATGCTTAACACTACCCTTTGATAAAGTCTTACTGCTCGCCCACACTACCACAAATAGAGTAAGGTGCTATCTACTTTTACCTCCGCCTACCTTTGGGGTTTCACTGGAGTCTGTGCACACTGTACCTCATTTTGGTATAGTATATACAGAGCCAGCTTCCTACACTATGTACATCCCCCACCTGGTCTAATGGAGAGATTAAATTGATACTTAACAGAGGTGAGGAGATTAGAGAGGCTGTGGCGGAAGGATCCTAAAGAATCCACCAAATGTAAGCTAACATATATAGAATGCTCTATTTGTGAAAAAAATATATCATGAAGGAAAAAAAAACATCCTTTCACCTTATAAAATTTGGAAGGAGGCAAATAAGACTAATAATGCAGACTTTCAAAGCTTTCACAATTACTACTGTTTATTCCCTCCTGAGCAATCTGAAACTATTTTAAGTAGGAACAGAGACTTTTAAAATACAAAATTGGTCTGTTTGTGATCATTTGGATACAAAAGAGTGGCTTAAAGCTTGTTCTATGTCAGTGGATCTTGCCATTTCCCCTTAAATCTTTTGTGAGCTCTCCCTTGATGAGACCATCTCAGACGATCACCATTATGAAGACTATCAGTCCCTCTTTGTGACAGGGAGGTCTCTGCCCAGCGAACATTGTCCAAGCAAGACATATTGAACTGGTCCTTTACAGCAGCGAAACTATCAACACCCCTTTTAGAAACATATTATTCCCTATTGTCTCGAGCAAGCCTAGGTGAGACTGCTCCTTAAGATACACCGATCGCAAGCCACTAACCCAAAAAAACTGCTCAGGTTCAAAAGTCCTCTGGCTTCTGAAACTGATGTAGAAATATACTATACGACAATTTCAAGAACTTGTGAAAGCAGTTTGATTTCTTGAGTTAGCTCAGTCTAGTTTTGCCCAAGGAACAGAGACAGCCCTTGTCCTTGTAAAGTCCACTGTTCTGAAGATTGTAGACTCAGGCGACCATTTGTGGTATTGGGTTCTCCAGTCCTACATACTCCGCAGAATACCCACTACACCATAAGAACTGTTGGCACGGAAACTAGAAAATGTAAAAGACAAGTTTATTAAGACCCCATGGGGTGGTGGTACATTCCTACAGCACCCTTCGGTAATGCAAGAAGTATCACACCGAACATCGGTGCAAATCCTTCTTTTATACAGTTTTACAGTAATAAAAAGGTACGCGGTACACATTTACAGAGCTTTAGGTACATATATGGTCATTTTTGGAACACAGCCAACTCATGGGAGGAGCTATAACACCACTGGTCAGTTTGGCGGAACATTCCTAAGGGATGACTGGTCAATCTGAACTGCGCATGTGTGAGCTTGACCATTACTAAAAATAGCCTGTTGCTGGGCAAACTCGAGTGGTCAGTGGTACAGAGGAAGGACAAAGGGCATGCTGACCACGAGGCAACGCATTCTGTAAAATGGCCGCCGATACATACAAAATGGCGTCCGACAACTATAGTCAAGATAAGGGAAAAGTACGTGTAGCAAAGCTTAACGCTAACCCGATCACCGTCAAATTACGACAGACGACCCTTTTAGCGTTTAGCTGAAGCTACCTCATAGTGGACATAGTCGGGGTACTCATCTTCAATATCAATAGACATAATTTGTGCCACTTCTTTATGAATCATTTGTTCATGTTTAGCAAAGGCTCGTTTGGATGGAATGCAAGCAGAAAGGCACATGGAGCATAATACAGGGCCACACTGGATACAAAGACATAAAAAGAATAATATCCCAATTATTACACATAGAATCGTCAGCAACTTCCAACCCCAGGTACTAAGTATTGACCAAAACCACCCCGAAAATGTCCATGTACCAGTATCAGGATGTATCTCAGCAGCAATTTTATGTAATTTAGATATGGCATCATAAACAGAAGGTGAGTTATCTGGCACATATACGCAGCAACTACTTCCGATAATGCGGCATGCTCCTCCACGATCAGCTAATACTATATCTAACACCATCCTGTTCTGGAGCGTAACAATTCTAGTTATCTGAAGCTCCTCAGTTAAATTCCCTAATGCAAAAGCAGTATCATTGGCAACAGCTTCTACAACACGAGTTAACCGTCGTATTTTCCAAATATTCAGAGCAGCTCCAACAAAAGAAAACAGACCTAAATTAAAATCGACATATTGTTGCAACGCAGTGTCCGTTTGGTCTATGTCTTGAAGGACTAATGCTCTCTTTACCCTATTCAATATGAAGTCGTGATAAAGGATGTAGTTGTTATGATACATAGGTGGGGCAATAAACACAGGGGGTAATACAAAAGATATATAACATGTTCCTAACCATCCTATGGGGAGACGATGATAACCTTTATTTCCGCATATAAAATACGTATTTCGGGAGGCCACAAATGAAATGCCATTCGGAGTGTCAAAGGTAAGAGTGGTGTTACATTCACTTCTGCCAACTGGGATTGTACCTTTATTACGAACACAGAGATCAGCTTTGGTATCAATAACAGTAATTACATGTGAATTGGACATATTTACGTTCCGCTGGTTATTATAAACTCGTGGTGCCGACACATTGTCGGGGCGGTACTCCTCCCATTCAAACTTAGTTCCTTCAGCTTGCGGATAGCCATCTCGATCATTGTAACATATCTTATTGAGTCTAAAGAGCAACCCCCCTTTCGTTGGCCATCGCAAAGTGAATAGGAGTGTGTGCCAGGCATTGCAAGAGCCATTATGGGAAAACGGGAGTGGGATAAGCGGTGTGCCTCCTTTCTTTTGATGTCCAGGCAACATCCCACATACCCAGCAGTTCGAAGTGTTAGTGATATTGTGGGTGTGATGCAGAATCTGAATAAAACTATTGTTCAAATAAGTTTGTCGGTGTCGCTCTTCATGATAAGGCAGAGTAAAATGAAAATGTTCAGATGGAATCAGGGTAGTTGGTAACAAATGTTCTCGTACTGGCACCACAAATTCTACTACCCAAGCTATCACAAGTCATTTGGACCATCGCCTGCAAGTAAGCTGCAGGCAATTTCCATCTTTCCATGTCTTTGCTTCGCCAGCAACCCTCATCATCCAGCACTCCCTCAGCTGCCCAGGTTGCAAGTTCTGCTTCAGACGCTGATTTCTGAATGTCTAATATCTCCTCCCTAGCATCATGCCATCGCTCAGCCTGTGACTTCACCACATACATTGGCGAACTATTTCGTGACATAGCCGTTTGTCTTGCTATACTGTCTGCAAAAGCGTTACCTTGTCCCACTTTGTCAGTGACCTTTTTATGTGCACTGCATTTGATTATCGCCACTTTCTTTGGACAAAGCAACGCATTCAAAAGATCACGCACTAGTTCTCCGTGCTTGATGTGTACTCCATGCGAAGTCAAAAACCCGCGCTCTCTCCAGAGTAGGCCAAAGTCATGCGCTACTCCGAAGGCGTACCGGCTGTCTGTGTAGATGTTCACACATAGGCCAGCACTCAATTCACAGGCTCTTGTCAAAGCTATTAACTCTGCTGCTTGGGCCGATTTCTGTTGTATTCGTGCTGTTTCTACCACTGTCTTAAGTGTCGTGATCGCATATGCTGCAGAAGTTGTGCCATCTGGCAGCCTTAAACACGATCCATCAACCCACAGTTCCCCATCCACATCTGGAAGTGGCGTATCCTGTAAGTCGACACAACCCTTTGTTTGTTCTTCAGTCAGGAAAACACAATCATGGTGTTCTTCCTCCTGGCCCTCAGCAACCGGATACGGCAATAAAGTGGCAGGGTTCAGGGTAGCACATCTCTTTAGTGTGATGTGTGGTGCCAGCAGTGTGAGCTCATATCCTGTTAAACGTGCACTCGTGAGATACTGGGTTTTCGTTTGATTTAGCAAAGCGTCTACCGCATGGGGAACTAACACCAACAGTTTGTGTGACAAAACTATTCCCTCACTCTGCCGTATAGCTACTGCTGTTGCTGCAACTGCTCGGAAACACCCGGGTAAACCTCGTGCCACAGGATCAAGTATTGCCGAAAAGTATGCACAGGGTCTCTGCTTATCCCCGTGTGTCTGCACTAACACCGACAATGCACAGCCATCTTTCTCGTGCACATACAAAGTGAAAATCTTTGTGTAATCTGGTGTACCTAACACTGGTGCAGAACAAAGGGCTTGTCTCAATTGTTCGAAAGCAGTCTGACATTCATCTGTCCATTCAAGAGGCATTGGTGTAGTTTTGGACAATAATGCTAACAAAGGTTTTATAATGTGTGAAAACCCCATTATCCACTGTCTACAAAAGGACGTTAAACCTATAAAGGCACACACATCTCTCTGAGTGCGGGGGACTGGTGTATCTAAAATTGCTTGAATGCGATCAGATGTTAATGCACGTCCCTCCTTTGACAAAAGATGACCGAGGTAGGTCACCTTTGGTCTACAATATTGTAACTTTTTCCTAGAAACTTTATGATTGTTCTGAGCAAGAAAAGAGAGCAAAGCAAGAGTGCTCTCCTCACACTGTGCATATGTGTCTGCAGCTAGTAAAATATCGTCAACATACTGGATGAGAGCTACTCCAGACTGTAAATCAAAGGAATCAAGCTGTCTTTTTAAAGCCTGGCTATAGATGCTAGGACTTTTTGAGGAACACGACAAAATCTATAAGATTTATTATTTAACGTGAAGCCAAATAGATATCTGCTATCGGGATGAATGGGAATGGAAAAGAAGGGATTTTTAAGGTCAATTACAGAAAACATGGTGGCAGTAGGGGGGGCCAAAGTAAGTAAGGTGGTGATATCAGACACCACCGGGTACTGGGGCACTACAATTTTGTTTATTTCTCTCAAATCAATAATAAATCGATAGACTTTGTCGTCAGTGTCTTTCTTTAGGATCGGAAGAATCAGGCTGTTACAAACATTGTAGGGAACTTCCTCCACAACTCCTGCAATAAGACACTCCCTTCTTAACAGTTATTCGAATAGGCGGAATGTGCATCTGTCCCACATCCGTGTCTGATGTAGCCCATAACGTGTGTGGGAGAGAGGCTAATGCTTCAATTTCCTGCATGGTACATAGTCTTCCTACATCTGGATAATTGTCATTCAAAATAACCCGCACTCCTTCAGGAGCGCAGCGTATTGTTGCTCGAAAATATTTAAGCAAATCTATGCCCATAATATTGTCTGGGGTATGTGGCGACAATAAGAATGGACACAGGCCAAAGAATCTGTCAATGCAAAACGTAAGAGGTTGTGACAGTGGGCTTGGAGAGGGTGTTCCATCGAACCCTATGCATGTAATCGTTTCGCCAGACAGGGGAGCCCTTGGAACCAAGTTTTTAGACGGAGCACTGAGAGTAGCTCCTGTATCAACCAAAAACTGATCAGTAGAACCCAAAACGCCCGCTGATACATATGGACCTCTTTGATCTACTGGCACTTCAACCGATTCCACACCCCATCCTACGCAATCCTATGCGTGCACATAATCCTGAGACTCCACATTCTCACCCTCCGATATCTGGTACTGATTCCGTCGATCAAAAGTATTACCACGGCCTCTCGCCTCAAACCTACCACGATCACAGGCTCCACCTCTCGCTCCCAAATAACTATTCCGTGTCCTTCCACCTCCTCGACCACGCTGACTACGTTGCTCACGAAGCACCGGACAATCTTCGGCCCAATGCCCAAACTCTTTACAGTATGCACATTGGTCCTCGGCAATGTCAGTACGACCATAAGACGTGCCATACCCTCCTCGCCTGCCTCTATCATTCCCTCTTGGCTGTGTAGCACGAACCTGAGCCAACATCACCTTTGTCTTCAACTCCTTCGCTTTCTTATCAATACTTTTTTTAGCCTCTAATTCCTGCCGCTCATAATACTGAGCCATAGTTAACAAAGACGCAGGGGTCGCCTTGGTCCAGGAACTTTCACTAGTTTTCAATCGCTTTGCTGTCTCCGGCAGGAGATTAGCCACATACTTATCGACAAACAAATGCCTACCCGTATCATCCGTTAATAATTGCCCACTGTAATCATGAAACGCTTCCTCGAAACGTGAAAAGAAGTCAGATACCGACTCATCCTGTTTCTGTTTGCAAGAGGCTAACATAGTCCAATCAATCTTTTTAGGGGGAACAAGTGTTTTTAATTTATTCAAGATAGCTGTTGGGAGATCTAGGATTAACTGGCAAGGCTTACATGCAGGCTCCCTGTCTAAATCAGCTTGAGCTATAGCTTTCCAATCCGCTCCTAAAATCGTTTGGTCATCAAACTTACGAATTGCTCTCCACATATCAGGGGGCAATATTAACCCAAAGAAAAGATCGATATCAACTAGTGTCATAACACATGAAGAAATAGCCCCCTCCACTCCTTCATAGAAAGCTGCCGGATTTTTACATGGATCATGTAAAGCGTTTTTCAATGCCATAACATCTGCTCTATTCCAAGGCGTGTACACCCAATTATATATAAAATACCCTTTTGCATCCCCGGACAATTTATCATCACTGGTACCTTGCCCTTTGGGGGGGACATACAAAGGTGCGGCTTCACGCATAGGCATAACTTGAACTTTAGAACTCTTATCTGTTCCAAACATAGAACACTGTTTGGATGATTCCGTCGACCCCGGCGCAGGCACGTCTGCTGCTTTTTGTGCTTCCCGCAATCTGGACGCCTCATCCCGTAGCTGGACCAACCGTTGGAAAAACCCATCCGCATCTGCAATAACAAATAAACCTTTACGCATATTCTCACGATGAACTGATATGTCCTTAGGCTCTAGATCATCTGAATGTTTCCTAAATCGTTCTACAACTTCATCTCCGAAAGCACTTAAAAAAGTACAACTGTTCTCGCTCTGACCACTTATTTCTTTCAATGTTAATCTCTGACATAGTTATTTTATTCAAATTAAGTTTGCGAGCAAAACTGCGCAACTCCGCAGCTTCACTAGCAGTTAACCTTTTACTCTTACTCCCTCAACCATCGTCGTCCGAGTCCACGTCCGGAGCCGTAGGCGAAACATACGGAGGCGGGCACCGATCTAGTAATGAAAAATCATCAACTTCGTTAGTAAGGACAGGATAAAGCGGACGCCGAATAGGAAATTGACCACTCGTTTGCAAATTACGTTCCCGTGCCTCCCTCTCTTTCTTTTCCTGTAACTCCTTCTCCTCCAGCTGTAAAGCCTTATCTCGAGCAGCCTTGCGCTGCTCTTTTCCACCAAGGCAATCTCACGCTTTATTCGCTCACGCACTGCTTTCTCCCACATTCGTACACAATCAAACATATTTTGTCTAGACCTGCGCTGAAACAAACATTGCTCCACAAACTGAACCTTTCGTAAGTCAAACGACCCATGTAGTGGCCATTGCAACTCTGGATCAGATTTAGTATATTTATTCCATAATTTACTGTACAATATAGGGGGAAGGCCGAATTTTATGTACATCTCTCGATTGGGAGTCCCCTCTGGGGGAGCCGGCTGAGATTCATTTAATCGATAAGTGGTACCATTTCCAAGAAAGCACATTCCTCGGAGTGTGCTTAAAACAGGCATGTTCAAAAAGTATCACGGAAACGTGACACCACAAAAATGGCACTTACTATACTTCACACAAATGTGCCGCTCAAACACAAACAAAGTTAGGGAAATATCTCTACATGCCTGCCTATGTGAAGTGCACTGCACATATAGTTCAAATCATAGGATCAAATGTTAGCTAACTCAAAACATATTCATAGAACCACAGTAAGCGTCCGCAGACTACCTTACCAATCACAAGCTTACCAAAATCTCAGATATCCAGGTTCCAACTGCCAAGGTCTGTGATCGAATCAGCCAAATCGGCACTGTACGACAACTCGAACGAGTAGGATCTCAGTTGAGGACCGTCGCCACCTGGAAGGTCAGATCAGAAGGAAAGGAAGAAAACACCGTGGGTGCCAAGACTCGGGTCACTCAGAGGCAGCGTACGCGTCCATGGTGAGTTTCCAATCCTTCGTCACGACCTCTCCTTCGGGCATCCGAGTCACCGATGAGTCCCTTCGTGGTTGCCAATTTGTGGTATTGGGTTCTCCAGGCCTACATACTCCGCAGAATACCCACTACACCATAAGAGCTGTTGGCACGGAAACTAGAAAATGTAAAAGACAAGTTTATTAAGACCCCATGGGGTGGTGGTACATTCCTACAGCACCCTTCGGTAATGCAAGAAGTATCACACCGAACATCGGTGCGAATCCTTCTTTTATACAGTTTTACAGTAATAAAAAGGTAGGCGGTACACATTTACAGAGCTTTAGGTACATATATGGTCATTTTTGGAACACAGCCAACTCATGGGAGGAGCTATAACACCACTGGTCAGTTTGGCGGAACATTCCTAAGGGATGACTGGTCAATCTGAACTGCGCATGTGTGAGCTTGACCATTACTAAAAATAGCCTGTTGCTGGGCAAACTCGAGTGGTCAGTGGTACAGAGGAAGGACAAAGGGCATGCTGACCACGAGGCAACGCATTCTCTAAAATGGCCGCCGATACATACAAAATGGCGTCCGACAACTATAGTCAAGATAAGGGAAAAGTACGTGTAGCAAAGCTTAACGCTAACCCGATCACCGTCAAATTACGACACATTGACTTCTGCTGCTGGATCTATCTGCAGATTTTAATGCGATTAACCAGACATTTTGTCAAAACTACTACAGGAGGTGGTGAGTATTTCTCATCTGTTGTTAAGTTGGTTGAAGTGTTTTCTCAGGCTTTTAGTTTCTCATGTAGCTGTAGGTCAGGTACAAGCAGAACATGTTCTAGTGGATTTGAGTGGAATCTTGACTATCCTCTCTTTTTAAAGATTAAGGGCCAGATGTAGGTAAATTAGATTTACCAATTTTTAATTACCGAATTTTACCGATTCGGTAATTAAAAATCGGTAAATCTAAAGTGTGGATATGTAGGTATATCCAGATGTTCAAATACCGAATCTTTACCAATCGGTATTTACCGATTCTGTAAATACAGAATCGGTAATGCCCATTCATTCCTATGGGCTTCAAAGCCCATAGTAATGAATGGGCATTACCGATTCGGTATTTACAGAATCGTTAAATACCGATTCACACAAGGGTGCAGGGGGTGTCACTTTGACACCCTCTGGCACCCCCAAAATAGGCACGGGTGCCATGTGGCAGGCATACCTGCCCTAAGGGCAGGTCTGCCTGTCACATGGCATAGGTGTGCATGCACACATGTGCATGCACACCGGAATTGGTATTTTACCATCAAATAGGATTTGATGGTAAAATACCGATTCGTTAAGGCTCCAGGGACTCTGAAGAGTCCCACCTACATCGGAGAATTACCGAATCGGTAAAAATACCGATTCGGTATTTTACAGAATCAGTATATTTACCGAATCAGTAAATTTACCGATTCTGTAAAATTGTGCCCCTACATACCATTTCAGGTATACCGGTCGGTAACGGCCGAAAATACCGATTTTCGGCCGTTACCGACCGACCTACATCGGGCCCATAATTAGCACCTACTTCTAATAGAATTGGTTGTCAGCTTCCAGAATATTGCTGTTTCCTCTATCATGTAAACTAGAAACTAATCATAGGATAGTTACTGAGACCTTCCCCAAGATCATGACATGACATCCCCTCTAAAATTGAATGTTACCTTTTAAGTACCAGTTATTGGCAGCCTTTAATGCCTTCTGTGTGGTTTGAGAGAAACATTTCCATGGGTTTCCAGGTGAATGTCATAGTTCAATCTTCAAATTATCCCTTGTTAATCTGCACAAACCTCGCCTTGTATTAAAGCAATAGGTTTCTGCAATTATAGTGAGGGCTAAGGTAGATAACTAGATAATGGCAAATGAAATGCTTACAAACTTCACGTACTGCAGAACCCAGCACGATTGCAGGTCAAAATATCATACAGTGAAACCTTCTCTTATGTAAAAATTGTTTACAAAAATTGTTTACAAAAATATCATGCTTTGGGTGTTGATGACTATCATTCATTCCAGTGTGTAGGTATTTTTGTGAGCGACATTTAGGGCAAGATTTAAATGTCATATAATGTGGCAACGAAATACTGGTACCACACTCTATGCGTCATGAGATGAGTCAAACCTCTACTAGCTGCCCGCTAGATCACGTCCTCTTTTTCATATCAACAACTCTCAGACAAAAAGCATTATTTGTGAGTGTGACAATTCACACCAGGCAGTGTTTTACTGGACATCGACCCACACATCTTCTCCATTAGGCTGGTGAACACTTGCTTATTCCCGCAAAATTTGGACCACAAAAATACAGCAGACAGGGCTCTTGCTGTGGTTGCAAGGGCTGAATGGAGCTTCCTAAGTGAAGTCCTGGGGCACAAGAAAGAGCTTCTTTCATTCAGAGAAGCGCTAAAACGTTTCTGTTTGGTGAGCATTAAAGCAGGCATTTTTGGCTGTAAATGTATGTTTATGGTTGAAAATGCCAACATTTTTCAAAGCTAAGCCTCCACAAAAGGAACCTTGGCAAGTGTAAAAGAGTTTGCATATTTCTCTGCCACAACTGCGTAGAAATATGCTCTAGTAAATCCTATGCAAGGGACGGGACATGAGCAGAACACGGTGTGTTAAGCTTTGTATGATTTTCGGTGCCCTCAATCTTGTACGTTTGTTGGCATGTACAAACTCTAATCCAACTCTTTCCAATGTTAGAAAGGATTGGAGATTTACTCTAGCAAACCGGTAGAAGTACTTTCCTTCCAGGCTAGGAAAAGGACTAGGTTACCGCCAGACTTGGAGGAGACAGTAGAGGAAACGTTTCTCCATAGAGAAAATGATTTCCGCCCCCTCCCCCCACTGAAAAAAAAGAAAAACAAAACAAAGGGCCTCATTTATGAGGCCCCTTGCGCCAACGAAATGTCAATTTTTGTGACGTTCCCTGGCGCAGAAGCCTGCGTGATATTTAGCAGGCAGCACTGAGCCACTTTTTTTGGCTTACTGCTGCCTGATAAATATCAGTCCCTTTAACGCAGTGTTCTGCGTTAAAGGGGCGTGCAATGGGTGTTGCTGGGGGCATTCCCAGCAACATCCATTGCCTTTTGACACTGCCTCAGATTTATGAGAAATCGTAAATCTGAGGCAGTGCCTAAAGCTTACGCCCCCAGGGCAGGCGTAAGGGAGGCGCAACGGGGAGAAATATCTTTATTTCCCCTTGTTTGTCCTTTTTCTATGTGTGCTGCATTCTGCAGCACACGTAGAAAGAGGACAAGCCTCTTGTGAATATTTTTGTACCGAAAGATTTCCCTTCCTGTACAAAAATATTCATCCCCGCAACGCAGACCCCTTGCACCATTGTGCAAAGGTACCTACGCTGGCGCAGGCAGCCCATTGTGCGCCGGCGCAGGGGAAAAGGACAGGAATGCGCCCTATCTTATAGGTACGGCACATTCCTGCCCTTTTCTTTTGCCGTAAGGAAGCGCAGCAGTAAGGCCTGCTGAGCCTCCCTACGGCAAAACGTCATAAATGAGGCCCAAAATGTGCTGCATTGTGAGCACTTTTTCCCGTTTGTTTAAGTCTATGCTATGTAGTTTTATTCACTGGGATATAAGAGCCATCTGGAAATGACTCTCATGCAGCGGTAGAAGTGGGCGGGGACGGAAGGGCACGGCGTGCCCCTACTTCTAAAAATAATTTCAGCCCGTTCCCCTACTTCTTTCTTTGAAAAAAGCATCCCGGGACGGAGAGAATAGTCCTACTAAAAACGAGAACTTTATTTTCAGCTTCCAGGGGCTGCTTGCACTTCTCTGTTGACCTCCAGAGGCTGCAGCAGCCCCTCCCTGAGCTCGCACAGACCGAGGGCGGCCCATTGTCATTCCGAATGAGGCTGATTATCCCCTTTGGAATGACAATGCGCCCGCCCGCTGCCTGCCTTTAGCATATGCCAGCGAGATCTGCATGAGGTGTCTCTGGTATCTGGGTGCAGGCCATGGCTCGTTGTGCAACAAATATACGAGATGGGTCCACAAATGTGCAATCAAAACTTTAAAACAATCCCGCTGGGGCGTGAGAGGTGCGCTGTGGGCAGTGTAATCTACTGTTTGGAAAATACAACCCTGACTTCGACGACGCGGAGGAGGTGTGGAAAAGCATTACATTCGATCAAGCTATTTTTATAGACGGTATACTTGTAAAAACACTTGTGGCTGTCAAAGGCGTGCCCGAAGGTGCTTGCTTCTTCTAATGCGTTTTATGGAATATATATTTTGCTTAGTGCTCTAAGCTGTGTTTTTATAAGTGTGTTTTGCTGCTCAGTACGTGATGTATTAAAGGGGAAATCCGGCGAATATTACATTAGTCTCAACACCCAGCAGATGAAATTGAACAAGGGAATGCCTATTGTTGGGGATTGTTCAAATACAGGTCGATAAACAGAATGGGGTTTTCCTTTAAAGTGCCAGGTCCCTTTAACTGGAGGACCACGTGATCTTAAGCCCTCCTCTGTGATCCTGTGGCCTTTAAGGTGTGAGGCTCTGCTCAGGGGAGAAGCCAGAAAATCAAAATGCCCCGTACTTTGAACTACACTTATAATGGCAAGCAGCATGTGAGAAGAGTGTTCTTTGCACTCCCTAAAAGAGCGGCCTTCACTGCTCCATCCAACCAAGGGAGTAGTCAGAAAATTAGAATGCCCCCCATTTTGCAGTAAACCTCTGATGCACACCAAGTAAAATAAGTAAATGTGCCCATCCTCCACTCGAAGAAGTGACGGGGACAGGAGAAGTGACGGGACAGGAGAAGGAGAAGTGAAGTGACAGGAGAAGGAGAAATTAAGTGAAGGGACAGGAGAAGGAGAAGTGAAGTGACGGGACAGGAGAAGGAGAAGTGACAGGGACAGGAGAAGGAGAAGTGACGGGGGCAGGAGCAGTGAACGGGGCAGAAGTGAAGGGACAGGAGAAGTGAAGGGACAGTAAAAGTGAAGGGACAGGAGAAGTGAAGGGACAGTAAAAGTGAAGGGACAGGAGAAGGAGAAGTGACGGGACAGGAGACGGAGAAGTGACGGGACAGGAGAAGTGACAGGAGAAGTGACGGGACAGGAGAAGTGATGGGACAGGAGAAGTGGCGGGGGCAGGAGGAGTGACGGGGCAGGAGAAGTGACGGGGCAGGAGAAGTGACGGGGACAGGAGAAGTGAAGGGACAGGAGAAGTGAAGGGACAGGAGAAGTGACAGGACAGGAGAAGGAGAAGTGACGGGACAGGAGAAGGAGAAGTGAAGGGACCAGGAGAAGGAGAAGTGACGGGACAGGAGAAGTGACGGGACAGGAGAAGTGACGGGACCGGAGAAGTGACGGGACAGGAGAAGGAGAAGTGATGAGACAGGAGAAGTGACAGGACAGGAGAAGTGACGAGACAGGAGAAGTGACGGGACAGGAGATGTGACGGGACAGGAGAAGGAGAAGTGACTGGACAGGAGAAGGAGAAGTGACGGGGCAGGAGAAGTGACGGGGCAGGAGAAGTGAAGAGACAGGAGAAGTGAAGGGACAGGAGAAGTGAAGGGACAGGAGAAGGAGAAGTGAAGGGGACAGGAGAAGTGACAGGGACAGGAGAAGTGACGGGGACAGGAGAAGTGACAGGACAGGAGAAGTGAAGGGACAGGAGAAGAGACGGGGGCAGGAGAAGAGACGGGGGCAGGAGAAGTGACGGGGCAGGAGAAGTGACGGGGGCTGGAGCGGTGACGGGGGCAGGAGAAGGGAGGGAGCAGGACTGTTCCCATTGGGAGCAGAATCTAGACTGATTTGCATATGGCTGGGTCCAAACTGGAATGGCATGGTGAGCAAAGAAACAATGGATTTAGGCTCAGATCTCTGTATTGGGGTGAATGTATGATATTGTTCTGCATTCAGTTGTTCTATTTGCTATATGATTGAGCAGGTAGCTGGCGACATGAATATGAAGGAGCCTTTGTGGGTTTCCGTGAGTCTGGATTCTCCTGAAGAATCCCTTTCTCTTCTGAGCCCTGCTTAACACATGTGTACAGGAGGAGCCCTGTATTCATGACCTCAATGTTTGAGACAAAAAATAATCATGGATTTCTGAAAATTGAGTAAAAGCATTAAGGTAACATGTTGTTCCTGCTTATATTTCACACGCTTTACATAAACCTGTATTCCCTATAACTGTTTGCTTTTTCCTGAATTAAACCTCAAACATGTTTATCCATTGTTTTAATTAAATAACGTTATAAGCTGTAACTGGTCAGTGAAATGCTAAACGTACAAAAAATTGGTATGTTTTGCTATTTCTAGCCACGCCCCTGACTCCGCCCACTGATTCAATCTTCGGTTATTCCCGCCCCCTGATTCTCCACCCACAGTTCCCCTACTTTTTTTCCCCCACTTCGACCACTGCTCTCATGTCATTACCCTAGCACGCCTGGAAGTCTGGCCTCGGCCAGCTTTTACAAAGTACCACTGTGAATATTTGTGAATTCCAAAAAGTAGTAAATCAGCCTTCATTCATATGAGAACTTTTGCAGCAAATTTACTACTTTCTTTCTGAATTGCCCGCACCTGAATTGATTCTAAAACCCATTTGTGCAAGCCAGCTCAATTTAGAAGTGGTAATGTTTTTTCCCAGGAGACCAAGGTATTCCCAAAAAGTGTCATTCCACTTGCAAATCTGTTTACTGGAGACTTTGTCGGTATTTGCAAACTTTTTTTCGGCGATCTACTTCTTTATGGAGAAATATAAATCCCATTCCATGGCATGAATAGGAATGCAAATGGGAAAGCCACACCCTCACACCAAATTGATCAGAGAGAACTGGGTGTAAGTGGCCCGATTTGTCAAATGGGAAAACATATTTTCCACATAGAGAAGAAAAAAAAATGCCATTATCCAAAAGCGAAGGCAAATCGACAAATGCAATTGTTAATTGCACTATGTGCAAATAAGTATTTAATTAACTAAACAATAAAGATCATTCAGTCATTCATTCAGTCATTCATTCATTCGTATTGGGAATGTCTCTACATAGTGGCAAGTGCAAATTCGCAAATATTTTTCAGGGTACAGCTAGAAACCTGTGTCTGGGACCTATCCCAGATGTACTCTGTGAATCTGATGTGAATGTCTGGAATTCCAAAATCTGTTACGATCTGTTGCTGTGAACTGGGGGTGCAGATTTCAACATACTTCTGTGACAAGGGCAGATAGTTAATTACTTTTTAAAGATACCTTTATTGCATATTGTAGTGTATGAGAACATAGAATCTTTTCACGTGTTAGGAAAATGACATTTCCATCTGAAGGTATTTTAACCAGAGGCAGTGATAAAATAGCCCAGTATTAACCCCTTCGCTGCTAGGCCTTTTACCCCCCTGTGCTAACCTTTTTTTTGGCTATTTGGGGTAGTTCTCGTTTAGGCCCCTGTAACGTTTTGACCACATAAGTTATCCACGCAAAATTTGTGTCCTTTTTTCCAACATCATGGGGATTCTAAAGGTACCCAGGGCTTGTGGATTCCCCTGGAGGGGACCCAGAAATTAGCCAAAATACAGCTACATTTTGTTTTTTGGGGTAAAAATGCGAAAAAAGGGCTACAGATGAAAGCGTCTGTTTTTTCCCTGCAAATGGTATCAAAAAAGGGGTTGTGGTGCTGAAATCACCATCTACCCAGCTTTTGGAGACAAGCAGACTTTTGTCAGAAAACCAACATTTTTTACCCAGTTTTGGCCTTTTTTCTGGGACATTGCCTATTTTTGCTATTTTTTATGCTTTCAACCTCCTTCCAGATAATGTTAGAAATGGGTATAAAAGCCATAATGGGTCCAGGAAAGCTATAAATTTTGGAAAAGTAAACAAAATTCTGAATTCAGCAAGGGGTCATTTGTGTAGATCCTTCAAGGTTTCTTTATAGAAACTAATTTTAAAATTTTAAATTTGTTAAAAAACCAGCCTTTTGTGTTAACATTTTCACATGTAACTTCTAATTAAGACAACTTGTTGAAAGCAATATATTGTTACATCCGCTGAACTTTACTGGTTGTGGGGATATATAGGACTTGTACTTTCACCAAGAACACGATGAACCCATAGCCAAACACTGAGTAGGGACTTGCAATGGTTTTTTATTATGTACCGGGTTTATAGCAATTATTCTGGGAAAAAGTATACATGGAAAAATTGGTATGAAAGACACCTATGTTGCCGAAATGGGAACAAAATATAGAGTTCAGAAACAGAAGATATTTGCACATTTCCGAAGTTGGGAATACTCATACTAGCATGAGAATTATCTATAATTTTTCAAAATTACTCCTTTTTTACACATTGTCTTTCATTTGGAAGGCAGAAATGCATCGAAAGTCAACAGGTAATAACAGTTGCTTTAAAAAGCTGAATTACCCTAAGTCTCCTAATAAAAATGGCACCTCACTTGTGTGGGTAGGCTTAGTGCCCACGACAGTATACGGCTCACAAAGCAACGTGAACACACCACATTTTCACAATGAAAAATGACACGATTTTTGCAAAGTGCCTAGTTGTAGTTTTTTAACCCTAGCTCTGCCGGCACCTAGGGAAATCTAGCAAATCCATACATTTTTTAAAACTAGATACCCCGAGAAATCCAGGATAGGGTGACTTGACTGCCTCTCACCAGGTTCTGTTCCCCAGAATCCCTTGCAAACCTAAACAATTGTCCCCAAAAACACATTTTCGTCGCATTTCTGTGGTTGAAAGTTCTGGAATCTGCGTGGATCCACAAATTTCTACCCACCCCACATTTCCCAAAGTCTTCTGAGAAAAATGGTACCTCACTTGTGTTGGTAGGCCTAGTGGCCGGTACAGGAAACGGCGCAGAACGCAACATGGACACACCACAATTTCACAGAGAAAAATTACCCTTTTTTTAGCAAAGTACCTAGCTGTAGTTTTTGAACCCTAGCGCTGCCGGTACCTAGAGAAACTTAGCAAACCTATACATTTTTTAAAACTAGACAACCAGGAGAATCCAGGATGTGGTGACTTCACTGGCTCACAGCAGGTTCTGTTACCCAGAATCCCTTGCAAACCTAACAAATTGTCAGAAGAAAAAACTTTCCTCACATTTCTGTGGTGGAAAGTTCTGGAAACTGCATGGATCCACAAATTTCTACCCACCCCGTGTCCCCCAAAGTCTTCCAAGACAAATGGTACCTCACTTGTGAGGGTAGGCCTAGTGGCCATGACAGGAAACAGTGCAAAACGCAACGTGGACACACTACAATTTCACCGCAAAAAATGACCCTTTTTTGGCAAAGTATCTAGCTGTAGTTTTTTAACCCTAGCTCTGCCGGTACCTAGAGAAACTTAGCAAACCTATACATTTTTTAAAACTAGACACCCAGGAGAATTTAGGCTGTGGTGACTTCACTGGCTCACGCCATGTTACCCAGAATTCCTTGCAAACCTTAACAATTGTCAGAAAAAAAACACTTTCCTCACATTTCTGTGGTGGAAAGTTCTTGAATCTGCGTGGATCCACAAATTTCCACCCACCCGCATTCCGCAAAGTCTTCTGAGAAAAATAGTACCTCTCTTGTGTGGGTAGGCCTAGTGGCTGCGACAGGAAATGGTGCAAAAGGCAACATGGACACACCACAATTTCACAGTGAAAAATTACCCTTTTTTTGCAAAGTATCTAGCCATAGTTTTTGAATCCTAGCTCTGCCGGCACCTAGGGAAACCTAGCAAACCTATTCATTTTTTAAAACTATACACCCTGGGGAATGCAGGATGGGGTGACATGACTGCCTCTCACCAGGTTCTGTTACCCAGAATCCCTTGCAAACCTAAAGAATTGTCCAAGAAAACACATTTTCCTCACAATTATGTGGTGGAAAGTTCTGGAATCTACGTGGATCCACAAATTTCCTACCACCCAATGTTTGCCCCGGTCTCCCGATAAAAGTGGTACCTTACTCACATGGGTGGGTCAAGTACCCGCGACAGGCAAAGGCCCAAAACCTATTGAGGCGACATCAAAATTACCTTTCACAAAACAACCTGGATTTGCAACTGGGTCACCTGTGTTTTTGGGCCCGGGCTCGGCGGGCATCTAGGGAAACCTACCAAACCCACACATTTCTGAAAACTAGACACATGGGGGAGTCCAGCGAGGTATGGCTCGCATGAGTCCCCTAAAGTTTTCCTACCCAGAATCCCGTACAAACCTCAAATTTACCTGAACAATCGTTGTTTTCTCACATTTCTGTGTGGGAAAGTTCTGGAATCTCCGTGAATCCAAAAATTTCCTTCCACCCAGCGTCCACACCGGTCTCCCGACAAAAATGGTACCTACTTGTGTGGGTAGGCAAAGTGGCTAAAACAGGATATGGCCCAAATCGTATTGTGGAGACTTCAAAATTACCTATAACAAAACTACCTGGTTTTGGGGGGGCACCTGGTTTTTTTGCCCCGGGCTCGCCGCGATCTAGGGAAACCTACTAAATCTACACGTTTCTGAAAACTATACACCCTGGGGAGTCCAATGAGGTATGGCTTGCATGGATCACCCAACGTTTCCCTACCCAGAATCCCCTGCAAACCTCAATTTTAGCTGACAAATATACATTTTCCACATATTTTTGCATGGAATCACCATGCAGGCACAAATGTCCTACCACCCAGCGTTCACCTTGTTCTCCCGAGCAAAATGATACCTCACCTGTGTGGGTGTACAAAGCAGAATTGGCTAAAAACATATTTTAAAAAATGCAGCGCTTAGAATTCTCAGTGCTATAATCTAAATACCTATGTTTTGGGCTCTTCCTAGCCACAGGCCTTTGGCCCACCTACTCAAGTGAGGCATCATTTTACTCGGGAGAAGAAGGGGAACGCTGAATGGTAGGACATTTGTGCCAGTACGGTTATCCGATGCAAATATTTATGGGAAAATTGATTATTTTCAGCTAAATTTGAGGTTTGCAGGGGATTCTGGGTAGGAAAATGTTGGGGGACCCACGCAAGCCATACCTCACTGGACTCCCCTGGGTGTCTAGTTTTCAGAAATATTTGGGTTTGGTAGTTTTCCAAGATCGCCACCGAGCCCGGGGACAAAAACCCAGGTGACCCCCCTTGCAAAACCAGGTTGCTTTGTGATAGGTTATTTTGATGTCGCCTCAATAGGTTCTGGGCCCTTGCCTGTCATGGGTACTTGACCCACCCACGCAAGTGAGGTATCATTTTTATCAGGAGACCTGGGGGAATGCTGGGTGGGAGGAAATTTGTGGATCCACATAGTTTCTAGAACTTTCCCACACAGAAATTTGAAAAAAAGTGATTTTTTTCAGCTAAATTTGAGGTTTGCAGGGGATTCTGGGTAGGAAAACTTTAGGGGACCCAAACAAGCCATACCTCGCTGGACCCCCCGGGTGCCTAGTTTTCAGAAATGTGTGGGTTTGGTAGGTTTGCCTAGATGGTCGCCGAGCCCAGGGCCAAAAACCCATGGGACCCCCCTTGCAAAAGCAGGTTGTTTTGTGATAGGTAATTTTGATGTTGCCTCAATAGGTTTTGGGCCCTTGCCTGTCGCAGGTACTTGACCCACCCACACGGGTGAGGTATCATTTATATCAAGAGACGTGGGGGAATGCTGGGTGTGAGGAAATTTGTGGATCCACATTGATTCCAGAACTTTCCCACCAAGAAATTTGAGAAAAAAAATTATTTTTTCAGCTAAATTTGAGGTTTGCAGGGGATTGTGGGTAAGAAAACATTAGGGGACCAATGCAAGCCATACCTTGCTGTACTCCCCTGGGTGTCTAGTTTTCAGAAATGTGTGGGCTTGGTAGGTTTCCCTTGATGGCCGCTGAGGTCGGGGTCAAAAACTCATGGGACCCCCCTTGCAAAACCAGGTTGTTTTGTGATAGGTAATATTGATGTCGCCTCAACAGGTTTTGGGCCCTTGCCTGTCGCGGGTACCTGTCCCACCCACGCGGGTGAGGTATCATTTTTATTGGAAGACTTGGGAGAATGCTGGGTGTGAGGAAATTTGTGCATTCACATAGATTCCAAAACTTTCCCACAAAGAAATGTAAGAAAAAAGTGAATTTTTCAGCTAAATTAGAGGTTTGCAGGGGATTCTGAGTAGGAAAACGTTTGATGACCCACGCAAGCTATACTTTGCTGGACTCCCCAGGGTCTCTAGTTTTCAGAAATGTGTGGGTTTGGTAGGTTTCCCTAGATGGTCGCCAAGCCTGGGGTCAAAAACTCATGGGACCCTCCGTGCAAAACCAGGTTGTTTTGTGATAGGTAATTTTGATGTTGCCTCAAGAGGTTTTAGGCCCTTGCCTGTCACAGGCACTAGACCTACCCATGCAAGTGAGGTACCTTTTTTCTCAGAAGACTTTGGGTGACGTGGAGTGGGTGGAATTTTGTGGATCCACTGAGATTCCAGAACTTTCCACCACAGAAATGTGACGAAAATGTGTTTTTTTACAAATCTTTTCGTTTGCAAGGAATTCTCAGTAACAGAACCTGGTGAGAGCCAGTCAAGTCATCCTATCCTGGCTTCCCTTGGGTGTCTAGTTTTAAAAAATGTATAGGTTTGTTAGGTTTCCCTAGGTACCGGCAGAGCTAGAGTTCAAAATCTACAGCTAGGCACTTTGAAAAAAAAGGATCAGTTTTCACTGTGAAAATGTAGTGGGTCCACGTTGCATTTTGGGCCCTTTCCTGTCGTGGGCACTAGGCCTACATACACAAGTACGGTACCATTTTTCTCGGAAGACTTTGGGGAACGTGGGTGGGTGGAAATTTGTGGATCCAAGCAGATTCCAGAATGTTTCACCACAGAAATGTAAGATTTTTTTTTTTGACAATTTGTTAGGTTTGCAAGGGATTGTGGGTAACAGAACCTGATGAGAGCCAGTCAAGTCACCCCATCCAAGATTTCCCTGGGTGTCTAGTTTTCAAAAATGTACAGGTCTGCTAGGTTTCCCTATGTTTCCCTACGCTAGGGCCCAAAATCCACAGGTAGGCATATTGCTAAAAACAACTCTGTGCCTAGTCGGCTTTCTGCCTCCCTGAGGGGAGATATCAGGGGGGGTTGCCCGATATGCCTCAAAGGGGGGCAGAAATACTGTGGCTATTTTTTGGGGGGTTGGGTGCATTGGTATGACATTCTGGGCAGCCCTTACCCACACGTATAAAAAAGCCAGCGTAATCGTTGGCGTCTAGTGGGCTTTTTGCCCCCCCAACGGGGGCAGATTGGGAGCTACTTCCCCCATCTTCCCTCAGGGGGGGGGGAGAAAGGCTGTAATTGTTGCGGGAGGGGGTGGGGCAGTGACATGCCCATTTTGGGAAGCCCCCACCCTATTTAGGATTTGCCTAAACAATCCCTGCCGTCTAGTGGGCTTTTTGCCCCCCAAGGGGGCAGGTTGGGGGCTACTGCCCCATCTGCCCCCCAGGGGGGGCAGGAAGACTGTATTATCTGCGGGGAGGGGGTGGGGGCATGGGCATGCCCATTTTGGGCAGCCCCCAACCAAATTAAGTTTTCCCAAAAAAATCCCTGGAGACTAGTGGGGTTTTTGCCCCCCGGCTAATGCCCCCATCAGCCCCCGGGGGGCAGAAAGCCTACTAGACGCCCGGTATTTTTTGAGGCAAATTTTAATTAGGGTAGGGGTTGCCCAAAACGGGCATGCCAATGCCGCCACCCTAATTAAAATTTGCCAAAAGCAATCCCTGGAGTCTGGTGGGCTTTTGCCCAAATTTTTTTTTATTGAATTTTGTGTTTTTAGTTCCATAGCGGGTTGTGGGTTTATAGGGTATTAGGGTGGAAGGCTATTTATTTATATATATTTTATTGATTATTTATAGTAGTTATTAGGGTGGGAAGTAATTTAATTATTAAAATGTATTGATTCATTTTTATTTATTCATATTTGTATAATTGTGATGTTATAGTGTTAAATGTGTAAATTAAGTTATTATTAACTGTTTAATTATTCATTGTTAATTTAAATTTATTAATTAGTAGTTATTTAGGGTAATTGTGTAATTAATTGTAGGTGTGTGTTGTGGTGTTGATAGGTGTAAATGGTGGGAAGTAATTTATTTTTTATTGATGAATTAATAATTAGTTGTTAATTAATATAAATTGGTGATTTACTAATTAATTATGGTAATTGTGTAGTTAATTTTAGGTGTGTGTTGTGGTGTTTATAGGTGTAAATGGTGTAAATGGTGGGAAGGGTAGGAAGTAATTATTTTATTTATTGATGAATTATTAATTCGTTGTTAATTAATTTAAAATAGTTAATATCAAGGCGATTCTCACGAGGTTCCTGTTGTTTCCTTCTTGGCGACGCAAACTCCCAACTCCCTCGTGGACTAATCAATTAGCAAGAATGAAACTCTTAACCAACTGACTAATCCCCAAGGGAAAGGGGAAGTGGACAGAGAAAACAATGCACACACTGGATCTCTTCTAGAGATTTCAGCGACGTTCTCTCTTGAAGTGTTCAGGGCTTCTTCCTTCTGACTTCTTATTGTATCACTGAATCACACGTAGTCACATTAATGTTACATACCTCATTTCCAACAAAAGATGCATCAAATATCAGTGATTATCTTGTACATACCATGCAAGAATAAGCCCTTTCAGACACTTCCTACAATTGACAGGAGGTTTTAAGTGCTTTTAACCTTTGAAACAAACACAAGATATCATCAGTCTGGAGAAATATAAAGATTGCAAGAACTTTGGTTAATTATTAGTGATTAGTTAGAAACTTGACACTACCACACTTATCTTACCTTGTCAATGCAAGATGAGATCTTTAAAATGGGGTTCTGGTAAAATAAAAGAGAAAAAGAAAAGAACATACCAACTCCTAACTCAAGGAGTTCCAAAACACACACTGCACTTTTCCAGAATGTTATATCCAATACAGTGACAATGCATGAGCAATACAACTTAGTACGTATGATAATGTACTTCTATGTTAGAAATACATATGGCAATATAAATTGTCTCTATAATGCGTTAAAGTTCGTAGATAGCAGTTTTCTGTCACTGCCTTTTGTTCTGATTATCACCGCTTTTAAATTGGTCAAAAAGTTGTCCTCAAAATGGAATTATAGGTATCAATGCTTCTTTCAAATGCGGAATTGCTATTTACAAGTTTTGCGGAATTATTTAAAAACACTAAGTTGTTTTTACCAAGGTTTGTTGTTTGTTAGCGCTAACAAGAGATCTCTTCTTACTGTTTATTCAGGAGGCTGATGTCCGGCTATGGATGGGCACCGGAAGCCAGGCAGATGGAGTTGAAGTCCTGCGCTTCCGTCCAAGAACTCAGAATGCCTCGGGAAGATGCAGATCGCGATCGGAGGCAGAATCAGGCAAGCTGGGCTTCTTCTAATTCGGAATCCGGGGCGAGAAACAAGAGGGTACGGGAGAAGAAGGAGGGAGATGGAGGTCCGGGAGGGGCTGGTTCGGCTGCTAAGGAACGCTCGCAGAGACGCCAAATGACTGGAAGCGAAGCGCCTCTATCTGGGTTCACGGGGCTTAACACCATCAGTGCTGCAGCAATTCCCCCTCTGTGCTGACTCTCATTTATTCCCATTGTTCATGACGAGCTGATGTATGAGAGGTGTACCTCATGATGAGCTGAGCTCGTCATGAGCATCGAAGGGGTTAAATACCTTTCCCGACAGGGCGTTGACTGTCGTTGCACGTGTCCAAAACTGAACGTTAATCTTAAGTTAGAACGTGATTGAATTCAACGTGCAACACGGGTTACCAAGAACATGAAGGTAAACAAACATTGCTACCAAGACCATATTGCAAACAAGCATTGCTAAACTCAAGATCCATACCAATGATAAACAATGCACTTGAATGATAGTACTTACAAGGAACAAAATAATATGTAATGCAATACAGTGCAAGTAAGTGGTAATAAGGAAAAGGTGCAGGAAAACTTGTTTAAGTGACAATTGCAAGTGAACTCATGACAGTTCTCCCCCCCAAAGGTCGTCTTACAGGTCTTGGTTTTTGGGGATTAAGAGCATGAAATAAACGAACCAATCGAAGAGCGTGTACATTAGATTCAGGTTCCCATGATCTTTCTGAGGAATCATACCCTTTCCAAGCAATTAAATAAAATAGACGACCTCGAATGCGTTTTGCATCTACAATCCTTTCTACCTCCTATTCAACATGATCTCCTACCACTATTGGGGGAGGTGGGTTATCAGGTCTGGTGTCTGGGTCATAAGGCTTTAGCAGGGAGACATGAAAAACCGGATGAATTGAGTAATCTTGGGGTGATTTCAGTTTAATAGATACTGGATTTACATTTTTTTCCACAGGGAAAGGACCAATAAATTGGGGTTTTAACTTTTTTGGACCTCCTATCTGGATGTTCTTTGTTGATAACCAAACCAAATCTCCTAATTTATATTGGGGCGCTGGTATCCTATGAAGATCTGCTGACCTTTTCATTTTTTCTTTGTTCGTAGCTAATGATCTTCAAACCTGTTCCTGAAGTGTTTGCAAATTAGCTAATCTGTCAGTAACTGCTGGCATGTCTGGTGTTTTGTCTGGAATTATTATTGGTATTGTTCGGGGGTGCTGACCAGTAACAAAATAGAAAGGTGAGCAACCCAAAGTGGAATGCACTGAGTTATTGTAAGCAAACTCAGCTAAAGGTAAAGCTTCATCCCAACTAGCAGACATTGTAGAAGTCAAACAGCGTAGACTTTGTTCAAGATATTGATGGACTTTTTCTGTTTGGCGTCTGTCTGAGGATGAAAAGCGGATGACAAGGCTACTTCAATCACCAATTGATTATTAAGTTGTTTCCAAAACTTGGAAACAAATTGAGGGCCTCTGTCTGAAATGATTTTTTGCGGCCAACCATGAAGTTTGATTACATTAGTCAAGAAGATTGTATTTAATTCCATGGCCGATGGTAATTTAGTTAGAGGAATAAAATGTCCCATTTTAGAAAGGAGATCCACTACCACTAGTATTGTGGTAACACCATGAGACTTAGATAGATCTGTAATAAAGTCCACATTAATAGTATGCTAGGGGAATGGTGGAATTGTAAAAGGTTGTAACAAACCCATTGGAGGGGTATGTAACGATTTCTGTTGTGTGCATATAGGACAGGTATGAACATAGCGACGTACATCCTTGCTTATGTTCTTCCACCAGAAGTGTCTCTGACACAGTTCTAATGTTTTGTTGGTCCCTGGGTGAGCAGCTGCAGCAATGTCATGATTCCATTTCATTATTTGTTCTCTCAGGTCTTTATCCGGAATGAACAGTTTGTTCTTAAAGAAGAAATAGCCATCTCTAATGGTAGTATGTCTTTATGAAAGCCATTGTTGTTGATTTAATTTTTGTGTCTCTTTTTTCAGTATAGACCAAAAGTCATCAGAGGTAGTTTCTGCACACACCTTTTCTGCAGGTATGATACCCTGTAACTCTCTAGGCTGATCGTTATTCTTATCACAAACCAATTGTGAGAGGGTGTTGGACAACAATTGTTTAGTCCTGCGGCGATAAGTAATTACAAAATCAAACTCACTGAAGAATTGCAGCCAACTCATTTCTCTAGGTGTAAAAGCTTTTACTGTTGAATAGAACTGCAAATTCTTATGGTCAGAAAAGATGGTTATTGTGTGCTTAGCCCCCAAAAGGTGATGTCTCCATTCCTGGAGAACAGCCTTAATTGCTAATAACTCACATTCAGCTATTGTATAGTTTTGCTCTGCAGGTAATAATTTTCGAGAGAAAAAGGCTATTGGATGTAAACGGCCTGTAGAGACATCTTTTTGTAACAAGACTCACCTACGGTGGTCTGTGAAGCATCTGCTTCTACAAAGAAAGGTCTATCTGGATGCACCAAAATTGGTGCAGTGGTGAAAGCTTCTTCAAGGTTTGAAAGGCAGCTTCTGCTTCAGCATTCCAATGAAACGTTTTCCCTTTTTGTAATAATTGAGTGATTGGCGCTACAATATTAGAAAATTTTGAATTGAAGCACCCATAGAAATTCGCAAATCCTAACACTCATTGAATTTCTTTGACAGACGTTGGGGCTGGCCAATTCAAAATTGCATCAACCTTTTTTGGATCCATTGTGATTCCTTCAGGAGATAGCCAATACCATAGGAATTCTACTTTAGGGGTGTTAAAAATACATTTCTCTAATTTTACGAATTGTGAATTGTCTCTCAGCTTTTTGAGCACGGCTCGAACATGTACAGTATGTTTCTCTGAATTTTTTTGAGTAGATCAGGATGTCGTCAATATATACAATAACGCAAACGTCCAGCAAGTCATGCAGAACCTCATTAATGAAGTACTGAAACGCTGCTGGATTGTTACAAAGACCAAATGGCATCACTGTATACTCAAAAAGACCATATTTAGTACAGAAGGCGGTCTTCCACCCGTCGCCTTCCTTTACGCGGATTAGATGATAAGCTCCGCGTAAATCTAGTTTTGTGTAAATACTCGAACCTTTCACCTGATCTAGCAATACTGGGATCAAAGGCAATGGGTACCGATTCTTAATTGTTGCCTTGTTGACTGCGCGAAAGACTATGCAAGCCCTGCGGTCACCTGTCTTCTTCGATACGAAGAAGAGTGGAGATGACACTGGTGAAGTGGAATGTTGAATAAATCCAAGCTCTAATAACTCATCTAGATAGGAACGTAAGTACTGATTTTCTAGCTCCGTTAGTGCATATATGCAACTGCAGGGCAATATAGCTCCTGGAATCAGATCGATTCGGCAGTCGTAAATCCTGCGGGGAGGTAATTTAGTAGCTCTGACTGGATCAAATACATCAGCATAATCCAGGTATTCCGTGGGAATGCTACTATATTCGCAATGTGATGCAGCACAATATAAAGGCATTACAGGATCTTTAGTTTCTTGGTAACAGTGAAGTTTGCAATAAGATGAATCTAAGGTTACAGTACGCTTGATCCAGTCAATCTTAGGGTTGTGAAGTTCTAGCCAAGGTATTCCTAAAATGACTCCAAAAGTAGGAGTATCAATAAGGTCAAAGGTGGTTAACTCAGTATGACCGTTGTCAGTTACCAGAATCAAGGGTGTAGTATGAAACCGTATTAATCCTGAAGAGAGTGCCGAACCATCAACAGCTCTCACAGGCTCAGGTTCCTTCTTGGGTACTTGTGTCAAATTCAATTTTCGAGCCAGTTCCAAATCAAAAAAAATCCATGTTACTCCAGAATCAATAAGTATAGGAATGCTGTGTCTTTGTTGATTGGACAATATCAAAATAATTCTCACAGTGAAATGCCTGGGTGTATGGTTAGTCACACTGGTGGAATATTGTGAGATCTTTAAACCTGGATCTCTCGAGGAATCGATCTCCTTTTTCCCCTAGATAATTAGTTTTCCGATATCTGAGGAGATTCAGACACTATTACCATAGCTTTCTTTTTAACTGGTGTAATAGGGCAGTCTTTGGCGAAATGTCCTGATTTGCCGCAATATAAACATAAATTCCCTTTTCGCCTACGATCTTTTTCCTCTTGAGTAAGAGGTCCTTTGATTCCTCCTATTTGCATAGGTTCAACTTGTGCATTTTTATCTTCACTATCTTTACGTTTCGATTTAAAATGTAAATGCCTGATGTCAACTCTTGGTCTTTCACTTTTTCTTTCACCTAATCTGTGATCTAGTTTTACAACTAAATCCTGAAAATCTTTGAAGTCATCTGGGAACTCCACTATGTGTGCTAAACAATCTTTTAAATTATCACTAAGACCTCTGTAAAATAATGATATTCTCTTTTCCTCCGGCCATCTGGTTTCAGCTAACAATCTATTGAAACTAGTGACATATGTTATTAAGTCTTTTGAACCTTGACGAAGATTTAGGAGTTCATTGTCGGATGCCTGTAAAAATACATGCTTGGCAAAAAGACTGGACATAGCAGTTTAAAAAAATTTCAGATTATGTATTACAGGGTCATCTGAGTCCACGAGAGGCATGGCCCAATTTGCCGCTACTACCCCTAGATATGATATAATAAACGCTACTTTAGAAGTATCTGTGTTTAAAATTTGTGGTTTGCACATAAAATGCAACTGACACTGACTCATAAAGGTATTGAAGCGATTACTATCTCCTGGGAATCTTTCTGGATTGGCTAGAGGAATAGGATGAGCGGTTACAACAGTGACCTGTACTGGTTGATCAGTAGCCTGCCCTGAAGTGGTCTGAGAAGGAAAATTAGAAACACCAAACTTAGGAGGGGTCAATATAGGGCGCCTATATTCGGCTGACTCTCGCCATGTTGTAAAGCCTGCTCCTGTTTTATCTAACTCATGTCTAAGGGATTGATTTTCTTGACGTAACTCCTGCATTTCTTCAGTCATATTCTGTATGAGCTGAGCTAACTGGGTTTCATCCATAGTGGATGGTTCCATATCCAGTTGCAACACCAGACCGAAACAAAAGAGTATGTGGCTTTGCTTTCTGTAAAGGCGATGCTCACGAGGTTCCTGTTGTTTCCTTCTTGGCGATGCAAACTCCCAACTCCCTCGTGGACTGATCAATTAGCAAGAATGAAACTCTTAACCAACTGACTAATCCCCAAGGGAAAGGGGAAGTGGACAAAGAAAACAATGCACGCACTGGATCTCTTCTAGAGATTTCAGCGACGTTGTCTCTTGAAGTGTTCAGGGCTTCTTCCTTCTGACTTTTTATTGTATCACTGAATCACATGTAGTCACATTAACATTACATACCTCATTTCCAACAAAAGATGCATCAAATATCAGTGATTATTTTGTACATACCATGCAAGAATAAGCCCTTTCAGACACTTCCTACAATTGACAGGAGGTTTTACGTGCTTTTAACCTTTGAAACAAACACAAGATATCATCAGTCTGGAGAAATATAAAGATTGCAAGAACTTTGGTTAATTATTAGTGATTAGTTAGAAACTTGTCACTATCACACTTATCTTACCTTGTCAATGCAAGATGAGATCTTTAAAATGGGGTTCTGGTAAAATAAAAGAGAAAAAGAAAAGAACATACCAACTCCTAACTCAAGGAGTTCCAAAACACACACTGCACTTTTCCAGAATTTTATATCCAATACAGTGACAATCCGTGAGCAACGGAGTACGTATGATGATGTACTCCTATGTTAGAAATACATATGGCAATATATATTGTCTCTATAATGCATTAAAGTTCGTAGATAACAGTTTTCTGTCACTGCCTTTTGTTCTGATTATTACTGCTTTTAAATTGGTCAAAAAGTTGTCCTCAAAATGGAATTGTAGGTATCAATGCTTCTTTCAAATGCGGAATTGTTATTTACAAGTTTTGCTGAATTATTTAAAAAAACGAAGTTGTTTTAACCAAGGTTTGTTGTTTGTTAGCGCTAACAAGAAATCTCTCCTTACTGTTTATTCAGGAAGCTGATGTCCGGCTATGGATGGGCACCAGAAGCCAGGCAGATGGAGTTGAAGTCCTGCGCTTCCGTCCAAGAACTCAGAATGCCTCGGGAAGATGCAGATCGCGATCGGAGGCAGAATCAGGTAAGCTGGGCTTCTTCTAAATCGGAATCCAAGATGAGAAACAAGAGGGTACGGGAGACGAAGGAGGGAGAAGGATGTCCAGGAGGGGCTGGTTCGGCTGCTAAGGAACGCTCGCAGAGACGCCAAATGACTGGAAGAGAAGCGCCTCTATCTGGGTTCACGGGGCTTAAATACCTTTTCTGACAGGGCGTTGGCTGTCGTTGCACGTGTCCAAAACTGAACGTTAATCTTAAGTTAGAACGTGATTGAATTCAACGTGCAACACAGGTTACCAAGAACTCGAAGGTAAACAAACATTGCTAGCAAGACCATATTGCAAACAAGCATTGCTAAACTCAAGATCCCTACCAATGATAAACAATGCACTTGAATGATAGTACATACAAGGAACAAAATAATATGTAATACAATACAGTGCAAGGAAGTGATAATAAGAAAAAGGTGCAGGAAAACTTGTTTAAGTGACGATTGCATGTGAACTCATGACAGTTAATTAGTAAATTATTATGGTAATTGTGCAATCAATTTTAGCTGTGTGTTGTGGTTATAGGTATAAATGGTGGGAAGTAATTATTTTTGTATTGATGAATTATTAATTATTTTTAATTAATTGATTAGTATTTATTATTCATAATTCTGTAATTTAATTGTAGGTGTGTGTTGTGGATAATATAGTGTTAAAGAATGTGTAATCAATGAATGTTTATTAGCTTTTTAAATTATAATACATTTTTTATTTATTAATAATTATGTTAATTATGAAAATACATTTTAAACAAACGCTGATGTCTTTTTTATTAGTGTGGTGTTATAGCTTAGGAACTAAAATAAATACATTTATGTTATAAATAATTTGTTTGTTAGTGAATATTTGTTTATTTTAAATAGGTATTGTTTATAAATGTAATTTTTTTAATATCATAGTTGTAGGTTTTATATAGTTGTATATTTAATTAACTTTATATTATGTGTTCTTTTTATATGTTTAATATATTTAATGGTATATTTTTAAAATATTGTTTATTTATTTTTAAGAATATTTATATTTTTTTAATTGTTGAAATGTTATTAGTAATTTTTGTTTTTCTGCTATCCAATACTTTCCCTACTGTTGCACTCACTGGAGTGGGAACAGTATTTTTTACCCTGCCGCTATCCAGCACTTTCCCTACTGTTGCACTCACTGGAATGGGAATAGTAATTTTTACCCTTCTTCTATCCAGCACTTTCCCTACTGTTGCACTCACTGGAGTGGGAATAGTAATTTTTGCCCCTCTGCTATCCAGCACTTTCCCTTCTGTTTCCCTCACTGGAGTGGGAATAGTAATTTTTACCCCTCCGCTATTCAATCTTTTCCCTACTGTTGCACTCACTGGAGTGGGAATAGTAATTTTTCACCTCCGCTATCTAATACTTTTCCTACTGTTGCACTCACTGGAGTGGGAAAAGTACGTTTTACCCCTTCGCTATCCAATACTTTCCCTACTATTGCACGCTTTGAAGTGGAAATAGTAAGTTTTTTCCTTTCCGCTATCCAGCACTCATACTACTGTTGTACTCACTGGAGTGGGGATAGGTATTTTTTCCCTTCTGCTATCCAGAACTTTCCCTACTGTTGCACTCACTGGAGTGGGAATAGTCATTTTTACCATTTCACTTATCCAGCACTTTTCCTACTGTTGCACTTACTGAAGTGGGAATAGTAATGTTTACCCCTCCGTTATCCAATACTTTCCCTACTGTTGCATTCACTGGAGTGGGAATAGTAATTTTTACCCCTCCGCTATCCAATACTTTTCCTACTGTTGCACTCACTGGAGTGGGAATAGTCATTTTTACCACTCCGCAATTCAGCACTTTCCCTAATGCAGCACTCACTGGAGTGGGAATAGTCAGTTTTACCCCTCCTTTATTCAATACTTTCCATCCTGTTCCACTCACTGGAGGGGGAATAGTAAGTTTTTACCCCTCCGCTATCCAATACTTTCTCTACTGCTGCACTCACTGGAGTGGGAACAGTAATTTTTACCCTGCCGCTATCCAGCACTTTCCCTACTGTTGCACTCACTGGAATGGGAATAGTAATTTTTACCCTTCTTCTATCCAGCACTTTCCCCACTGTTGCACTCACTGGAGTGGGAATAGTAATTTTTGCCCCTCTGCTATCCAGCACTTTCCCTTCTGTTTCCCTCACTGGAGTGGGAATAGTAATTTTTACCCCTCCGCTATTCAATCTTTTCCCTACTGTTGCACTCACTGGAGTGGGAATAGTAATTTTTCACCTCCGCTATCTAATACTTTTCCTACTGTTGCACTCACTGGAGTGGGAAAAGTACGTTTTCCCCCTCCGCTATCCAATACTTTCCCTACTATTGCACGCTTTGAAGTGGAAATAGTACGTTTTTTCCTTTCCGCTATCCAGCACTCTTACTACTGTTGTACTCACTGGAGTGGGGATAGGTATTTTTACCCTTCTGCTATCCAGAACTTTCCCTACTGTTGCACTCACTGGAGTGGGAATAGTCATTTTTACCATTTCACTTATCCAGCACTTTTCCTACTGTTGCACTTACTGAAGTGGGAATAGTAATTTTTACCCCTCCGTTATCCAATACTTTCCCTACTGTTGCATTCACTGGAGTGGGAATAGTAATTTTTATTCTCCGCTATCCAATACTTTTCCTACTGTTGCACTCACTGGAGTGGGAATAGTCATTTTTACCACTCCGCAATCCAGCACTTTCCCTAATGCTGCACTCACTGGAGTGGGAATAGTCAGTTTTACCCCTCCTTTATTCAATACTTTCCATCCTGTTCCACTCACTGGAGCGGGAATAGTAAGTTTTTACCCCTCCCCTATCCAATACTTTCTCTACTGCTGCACTCACTGGAGTGGGAATAGTCATTTTTAGCCCTCCTCTATTCAATACGTTCCCTACTGTTCCACTCCCTGGAGTGGGAATACTCATTTTTACCCCTCCTCCATCCAATCATTTTCCTACTGTTGCACTCAAAGGAGTGGGAATAGTATTTTTTACCACTTCGCTATCCAGCACTTTCCCTACTGTTGCACTCAATGGAGTCGTAATAATCATTTTTTACACCTCCGCTATCCAATGCTTTCCCTACTGTTGCACTCACTGGAGTGGGAATAGTAATTTTTACCCCTCCGCTATCCAACATTTTCCCTACTGTTGCATATATTGTGTTGCGAAATGTACGTTTGTTTTTTATAGTTTAATATTTTAAATTAATTACAGATTTTTTTTATTTTAAATTATTGATATATGTATATATGTTATTTTTATATAATTTAAATGTTTGAAAATAGAAGATAATAGTTAATAAATTATGTTAAAACAAATATATGTATATGTATAAATTATTATGTTTGTGTTTTTATGTTTTTTAATTAAGTTTATTTTTTTATATTTATTTAAAATGTATATTAAATTCAAATATTTTGTTAAAGATAATATTAATATTTTATATTTTTAACATATAATATTTTATTTTATTTATATTTTATAAATTGATATTTTTGACATCTAAATTTTCAACTTCGATATTTTTGATTCAATATCTTTGTACTTACCTTTTTAAGTATAGGGAGTCGATAATTTTACTATCTATATTTTTACTTGTATATTTTAACTATCAATATTTTTACTATCAATATTCTATCAGTTAACTGTTTAAATGGGCCCCCAGTCAGGGAGTGTTGGGGAAGCTCTATTGTCCTTCATGATGGATGCCAAGAAGGAACACTAATAAGGCATTTTGTTTTACTGTAATGTAGACAGGCACATAGGTCAGCTCAAGAGGGTCCCTCAGTTCTATTCAGATACAGTTTGCTGCTGCTTCCTCCAGTGAAGTTGTGCACTCACTGAGGAGCTTTTACTCCCAGACACTTTTTGACCATTTGAAATCAGTGAAATTTTCCTGGATGTTCATTTTGCCCTTAGGAATGTGGGCCTGCCATGGAGGTATTGTCTGGTGGCCAATTGAGAGGTAGGTAAAAAAGAGAACCACGACTCATGGAGAAGTGACAGCTTGCTTAGTTATAGGAGTTATGTATAGAATGTGAGTGCTATTCATCAAGGTACTAACTCATTATCACATTCTAGGGTACATTAACCAGGCAGAAAAGATGGTGAACTTTCAACTACGTGTGTACTGTGTGGCCCTTATCATGCCAGGATGCATGGCAATGACTAGTTAACAAGATCTCTGCCCAATGCCGTCAGGGGCTACTCCCTGTACAGCACTTTGGCTTAGTCAGACCCTCCAGGATTTCGCGATTTCGCGATTTGCCGCGAAATCGGCACTTTTGTAGAAATCGCAGCATTTTTATAAAAGCCGCTATATCCTGGGGGGTCTGATTAAAGCACTTCACATTGACAGACTCAATGGCATGGAGTAGCAGGAGCGTGCTCGGAAGTACGGAGGACCATTGGACAAAACAAATAAATATTATGGAAAGTCAGTTTTATAAAACCTGGAGCACATAGATGAAAGATGAAACTAAGAATGGTCATCGTTCTTTGCAGATGGAAGGAACACGACTGGTCAAAAGGTGGTACCCGCACCTGCCACAAATGTATAAGTAGTGTTTCTTCTCGGCCTATAACAGCTGCATAATGTGCGTCACAAAAAAACAACAGCCAGAAATACAAGTTGTTTCAGTTATCAGTCAAGCAACTGAACTGCCACCAGCAGGCACACTTCGTATAAGAGAAACAAATACTTCTTGCTCACCCACGTTCAGATTTCCGTTCTCCTCTACAGTCAGAATCTCCCGAAGAAGCACCCTGGGACTCATAGTTTTCTTCTAAGGATTACTTCCCTGTGTTACGTGATACGAGCCCCTTTCTTCATGGACATAATAGAAAGACTACAAATGAGGAGCCTGCTTAGGTGGCCACCTTTGAATGGGAGGAGATGTGATGGGGCGCTTTTAGTCAAGCAGTGAAAGTTTTAATTGTGTTTGTAGGACAGTCGTGCTGTAGTTTGTATTTGCCTTTTTATGTTGTAATGTTACATAAATATTTAAAATCAGGTCAATCACCAGCGTGAGCAAAGCAAGTTCCTACGCCATGCTGTATGTTATGGGACACTTGTCTGGTAGTCAATGTAATGTGTCTTTCTGTATGACATTTCATCATACGTGTAGAACTGTTATCTTTCCGTTGCATCGAGAGTAGAGCCACCATCACAGTTTTTCCTGAAGGTTCACTGTGATAAACCATCTACATTTTTATGTAGCGAAGTCACCAGCGCGTTACAACAGTAGCAGGATAAATTGGTTTATTGTAAGTGCATTTATATAGCGCTTACTACTCCTGAGAAGGCGTCGAAGCGCCTTTCCTCGAGTAGCATGCTACCCGGAACCCAAAGAGGATTATTCGTGAATTAGTATACTATAGGGAGATATGAAATTAATTTGAGCGGTGGACATGTGAGTTTGTTATTTGGTTTGAATAAGGATAGCGGAGGAAAGGGTTTGCACATATATAGGGCTGGCTACCCCTAATGAAGTGTCGAAGCACTTTTTGGCAGGTAGCCGCTACTCTGGAACGCACACAGGATTAGTTGGGAATTACTACAGGGGGAATACGAAATTTATTTGAGCAGTGTACTTGCGGGTCTTTTGGATTGAAAAGAGTTGTGGAGGGATAGAAGAGGGAAGGGTTTCTTTGGAGATTATAGCAGTAGGAGGAGGTTTGGGATGAGTAAAGGGGAGATGGAGGGGGAAGAGTCAGAGGGAAGGCTATAGAAAGGCTTGTTTGCTAAACGCCTTACGCCTGCTTCAAGCAGGCGCAGGGTTTTGACGCAGCATGGGCCCAAAAGTGACTGAGTGAAATCTTGTAGATTTCACTCAGCCACTTTTAGGAGGTGTTTCTGCGCAGGAACGCCTCCTTCTGGCGCAGGGCTTTACAACGTGACCCATCTCCCAGATGCATCACGGTGTAAGTACACTGCACCATGGCGCATCTTTTGCGCTGCCGCTGCGTCACAAAAGTGATGCAACGATGGTGTAAAAGGGGCGCAAGGGGTTTGTAAATCTGCCCCAAATTGTCTACATTGTAATTAAACCAAATATATATAGCTTAATGTTGTTAATTAACTCAAAAAACAAAGATATCTGTATTTTTTGTAGGAAAAATGGCCAAATAAAATGCCACAAAATTGCCGCTAAATTTCCATATTTGTGCCGCTAAATTTCCATTTTTGTGCCGCTAAATTTGCTAATACATGCCGCTATATCCTGGGGGATCTAGGGAGCTGTGATAGTAAAGAGACGTGCTCAAGTGGGTCATCAGGAAAAGCAGACCTTATCAGCCCCTTCTCCTCTGACTTTTTTGTGGCCTTCCCCAAACATGGGCAGGCCCCTGAGCATCTGAGCGTGGTGTGAGGTCTCCTTGTTCTGAAGGAATGGCTAGATCAGGCAGGGGCAAACATCAGTTATGCACTTCTCTTCAACCTCCTTGCAACATTAATTGCCATGAAAAACACATTTTTGAAACATTGAGCTGAGCAGGTGTAGAGCAATTTGAGATGCCAGTCAGCGGAGCAGAAATAGTAAATAAGTAAACAGAAGGGATGGCGTGTGCTGGGCGGAACACCCAAATTTAAGATAAATATTGTTAATTGAAAGTTTTATATACATTTGTTAAAGTATCAGAATGTGATTGGTAAATTAAGGACTTTTTACTTCAGTAATACTCCATACTTAATTTAGGATAATTGAGTTTATTGACACACAAATTGCTCCTCATAAGTTCTTCATGGTAAGTGTGCCTGCAGATTGGAGCACCGGATAGGCTCATACCAAAACCACGGGGTTTCTAGAATATTGGATTATGACATCCATTACCCTTGTTCTGCAATATATTGAACACATTTCCATAAAAAATTATTTTGCATTCAAACACAAATTTTTGCTGGTGAGATGCATATTCAAGAGTGTTATATTTGCTTCCAATTCATATTTAGCTGCATTTGAGGAATCATGCATCCATAGCAACAATTCCTGCTTTGAATATTTGCTGTGTAAATGCTCTATGCACTCCCTGCAGCCCCCCAGAACAGTTTTTGTAACATTTTGGTGGTGGCCTTGTCCAGATTAAGGAACCACAAAGCAGGAAAATATTTGCTAGCCTACTAAGGGCAGGTGCACCTTGTTAGGAGCATTGATTAATAAATGAGTGGCTATGGCCACTCATTTATTATTTCTTTTACATTTTCTAATTTTCTGGGTGTCCTGGTCCCTCATGGGGGACACAGCTTGCCATACTATTGGGGACCATGTAGGGAGCCCCCACAGCCTCACCGTTTCCCCAGTCTGCACCCATTCTTGAATGCCAGCGCAGGAGCCGGCTACAATTTGTTTTTACATTTTTTTGTTGGTGTTGGGTGCCCTGGACATGGCCCTGGCATTCACAGCATGCCCACTGTTTGGGGTAGCTGGAGGGGACCCAAGGCCCCACTGGCTGTCCAGCCAGCATCCATCTTTATGTTCTGGTGGGAGACAACCACTCTGAATTATGCTTCAACCTGGAAAGCAACATCTCTTTTTGTTCCCGCTGGCTGGAGCAATTCAGTGCCCCCTGCTCGCATGTGTACGTGCTGGGGAAAAAAATTGCGTCCCTACTTGCCACAGGCCCCACAGGCCCCATGGGAGGCAGTCCTCAAGTCCAAAAAATGGCTCCGGGAGGGAAACACACACGCCCCTCTACCCAGTTTAATATATTTATAAAAAAAATGCACCTGCTCATGGTCCTGGCCAGCCCTTTAGGGATTTTAATGAAAAAGGGCACTACGTTCTTTTATAAAACACATTTTGTGGTCCCATTGGACAGATACACAATTTAAAAAGAAACATCATTTTGGCACCAGGGGTCCCTCTGAGACTCTCAAACAAGAGCTAGGGGATCCCTACTCTGCCACCTTATTTGCCTTTTTTTAAACATTTTCAGGACAGGGGACCAAGTGCCCGAGTCCTGTAATGGCAGCCACAACATTTCTTTCATATTGTGGCTAGCCACTTAGAGCGCTCCCTCTGTGAAATCCTGCCTCAATCAATCATAAGAATTGATTTTTCGAATTTCAGCCCAACAATCCATATATCTAATCATTTTGAACTGTTCATCAGTATTTGAAAAATTAAGAGTCAAAAACGTTATATATTTCACTCCAGTAAGATAAGATACGATCTGCTTGGCTGTTAACACATCAGCAAAGATGTGTGGGCAGCCATTTTAGGACTGGAGGACTCAGACTGCTGCCCTACATGTAAATAAAAATAACATAGAGGGGGCAGAGTAGGCACACCCCGCCCTTTAGGACTGGTGGGCCCCCGGGGCCAAAAACCTGCATTTTCCTTTAATCATTGCCACAGATCCGTGGGGTGGAACAGGGCTCTAGTGCAGCGCATTTTTTATTTTTTAGGTAGGGGGGGATGCGAACCAGTAGGAAGTTGTAGTTAGGTCCTAGTTTCCATAGACAAAGCCTTTTTTGGTTTGCTAATAACTTTGAAGCCTTTGACAAACCTTCACTAATTTTCCTAAACAAGTGGCCTACTTTGTCTTGTTCTACATGGAAACTTTTAGAGTGATCCATCAAGGGTTGGTGCGAGAAAAAGATGGATCAAGAAACAAAACCCATGCTGAGAGATTGGCTGCCACGAAATCAACCAGGAAGTAGTGTCAGCCATCTTAGGACTCTGTACTCAGTTCAGAGTCAAGAAAAAAGGCAAAAGAAGGATGTAGAGGGCTGGAAAGGGATACCCTGACTTCTTAGACCTGCTGGTAGGGTCCCAGAGAGAACTCTTCTGGGGCCAAAATGTGTTGGTCCATGCTTATTTCCTTAAAACCCCTGGGGGTGGGCCAGGGCCCAGCAGCATGATGCATGTTGTTTATTTGGGAAGGGGGCACTTGGCCCCACTCCAAACCTCTGAGAGGCCAGAGGGACCTCGTCCCCTGGGGCCAAGTTAAAAAAACAAGGAAGAGGACCATAGTCTCCATCCCCAAGCCTTAAAAAGGTCCCAGGGACCCCATCCCCCAGGGTGTCACACTTAATAAAATGGAGGGGGAGCCACACAGCTGCCCTCCCTGAGTCTTTTAAGGCACTTCAAACCCCATTACATGGGGCCAGCTCAGTGACTGTGTCTAGGGGAGCTCACCCCCGGAACACAGTAGTTTCCCTGCCCACACTACAGTGAGTAGGGAAACATATTTTTGCTCTTGTTTGGGGGAGCATTTTTAAATATACCACCAAACAGGAGCAAACAGGTGAGTCTACTACCAGCCGGCAGGACATTTAAAAAGGCTCCTGCTTGCTGTGACCAGACTTGTGTGCTGTTTCACTGCCTGCCCTACTACAGACAGGGAAACAGAACCAATATTGCTTTCCTCTAGAGGGAGCAAGCATAGGTAGTGGCACCTTCAGGGCTGGAGCTATGCCAGCTCCCCCCCACTGCAGGGAGCCTGCTGGGGCCACGATGCCCTTAGGCTTTCCCTGTGGTTCCCCACATGTTGGTTGGTGGGAACCCATCTATTATAAAGAGAGGCCCTGGAGGATATGTTCCCCGGAGGCCCAGAAGGCTCAGGAAGGGTGGCAGCATAGCCCCCTTCCCTTTTTAATAAAACACTGCTCTGGAGGATGGACCAAGGTCTCAGAAAGCTCTGGGAGGAGGCCAGGAAGGCCCCTTCCCCTTTTTCTTGCATTTCTTCCTGGGGGATGGGGTCCCCAGAGCCAAATGAGACTCAGGGAGGGGATCCTGCGCCCTCTCCCCATTTTAATTGAATATGTCCCCATGGGATAGGGTTGTAGGGTCTTTAAAGGCTGGGGGAGGGGTTCATGATGCCCCTTCACATTTTTGTTGAATGTGGCCCTACGGAATGGGGTCCCTGGTGCCTAATTGGGCTTGGGTAGTGCCCCCTGCCATTTTTTAAATGAATTTGGCTCTGGGGAATGGTGTTCCTTGGACTAATGAGGCTCAGGGACGGGGCCACAGGTCTCCGCTCCTTTTATCATTGACTTTAGCCCATGAGGTTCGGGAACTGGGGCCTAATGAGGCTCGGGGGAGAGCCATATGACTTCTCTTCCCTTTTTAATGGAATTCAGCCATGAGGATGGGGTTTCGGGGACATATTAATGCTTGGGGAGGGAGGCTGCATGTCCTCTCCCTTAATATATGTGTTTTGGCCCCGGGGATGAGGTCTCCAGGGCTCCAAAACAACCCTTTGATGTGCATAGCTTGGCTTGGAGTTGCCAGACTATGGGAGATGTAGGCTGCATTCGGGTGGGCTGGTCACAGGGCCTAGCTGCAGGCCAGGTCCTCTGACCAACTCCTGCTGTGCACAACTAAAGGCCATACATAGCATGGGGTTGCTGCCTGAGGTGTGGCAACAGGGCCAGTATACTTGCCTTGTGCTATAAGGTAACTATAACTTGTGCTGTCCCCATGCACTGCTAAGTACCCATATATTACATCACTCACGATATCTTCCATGACTTCATTGATAATATTACAGCAACATTTGCAATGAAATTATTGATGAGGAAACTGCATGGCAGCGGTGCGAGTTAAGGCAACTTAGGGCACCAGTTTTAGTTACTTGAAATTACTATAGCTATAACTGGTGAATTTCTGAGGTTTTTAGAGTTTAAACATGACATTGTTACTGAACCTTTTACCTAACTATAAAGTTACTTTGACTTTTTTTGTTTCAATGAATATATATCTATTTATATTACCTACTGGCGGTCGCCAGTAGGTACTTATAGTTAGGACCTAGTTTCCAGAGGAAATCCGCAACATTCTATTTGGAATAACTTTGGTGCCAGTCGAAAAATACACGCAAAATTTTCCAAGAAAATGGCCTGCTCTGCTCCGCTCCTTTCCTAAAAGATTCGGGGTGATTCTTGAAGCCGGGGCCAAGAAAAAAGGGGGATTGCAAAACGTGTTTTCCACATGCAATTTTCCATAGGGACCTTTAGGTGAGGCTACAGGCCGAACTGCTGAACGGAATTACACCAAATTTGGCAAAAAGGTAGTGCTTGGTTAGCAGATTATGCTTTTTGTTAAATGGTGTAAATCCGTTCAGTAGTTCCTGAGAAAATCAAAAAGTAAAATCATAGATATATCTATAGACGAAATACCGTACGCCTACTGTCAGAGGATAGTACGCGTACCATTACGAGCATGAGCTGCGTGCTAATTGGCTGTCAACTGTCTTTCAACACTCCAAACCAGGAAGTATTGGCAGCCATACAAGATAACAGAAAAACAAGTGTGCAAAAGATGCAAAGGGGGCAGGGTAGAAACACCCTGACCCCCTAGGCCTGCTCAGGGGGCCCCACAAGGACCCCCAAGGCCCAAAAACATTGGGGCATATTACCAAGCAATAGAGATAATTATCGCTATGCATGGTTAGCGGCTAAAATTATATTGCCGCGCTCCGACGATTTTTACCGCTGAGATACCTTGATATTATCAAGGTTTATCTCAAAAGCGGTAAAAATCCTGCGAAATGCATGAATATCGCTGAAAAATCACAGATATTCATGCATTATCATGACAATGCTCATAGCCATGTTATTGTAAACCCTGATTGCCCACAGGATTGGATGGTGACACCCCACTGTTAGTTGTGCAAAGCAGAAATAATACAGTCGCAGACTGATGTGATTTGGTTCAGATTTTTACTCTCAAGAAGAGTTCTTACACCGGATCGAGTAGTACTATGAGTTACACCACTCAGTTCCTAAGGTTGCTTTCGAAACCGTCCTCCGCATGAGTGTCCACCTGACACTCTCCAGCGGAGGGCACTGTGCTAAGCAGTGGCCGACAATGGCACTCGACTCTCGAACAGCTAGCCAGCTGTTCTGAACCGTCCCCCGCAGTGGTGCTGGTCCCAGCACCTTCCAGCGTGGGGTACAGCACGTTCTGGTTAAGTATGCACCAGAGACCCAAGAGTCAGTTGTTGTCTTGCCAGTGCTTGTTCAGCTTGGGATAGCTACGAGCTTCTGCTCTTCCAGTTATCCCACACTAAGGTTTGTATTGTCTCAAGTAATCAAGGTGAACGAGTCGCTGCTCTCTCTCACCGGTCTGGGGAATCCTGTCAGCGAGCAACTGACGAGGTCTGTCTAATAACCGGGGCACCCGAGTTTGTGTAAAGGTTGAGTCAATTACGAACTCCAGGGTCAGGATGACAATGCTGCAAAGCTATGGGCATCTAAGGCTTAAACAACGGTTATCTGATTCAAACTCAGAACACAGAGCAGGGAACGCTTTTCCCTTACCTTCCCGGCGTCTTCCCTCGGTATCTTCAATATCCGATGCTGTCACCCGGCGCCGCTTCTGTTTTTATTCGTCACCGCAATTCGCGCATGCGCGGCGCACAGGCTCACGGGACCTGTAGTTCTCTCGGCTTCGCGGCTGTTCGCGCATGCACAGCGCACAGGCTCACGGGATGCGTAGTCCCCTCTTCGGCCGTTCTGGTAGTTTCCTGCGTTCGGCCAGGCGCATAGCGGAGCTGAATATGACAGTTATCCACTTTCCATTGGATAACATGGCTAAGAACTGCTCTTGGCAGGCGTTAGCTTTTGGAGATATTCGCTCTTAGCGCGAATATTTCCAAAAGTAAGGCTTTGTTGATAATTGGAGATAGCGATATTAGGGACTGTTTCCAGTCGCTAACATCTTGGCACGCCCACTTTGCATGTCATTAGCGATAAATATCGCTGACATACAAAGTGGGCCCCAAGATGATCGCTATCTCCTACTAGCTGTCGCTAACTGGTGTTAGCGACAGCTGGGTAATAGGGCGATAAAACAATCGCTGCTTTAGCGGGAAAAAGTCCCGCTAAGGCGGCGATAATAGCCCTTGGTAATAGGCCCCATTATTTTTTTTAAATCACGGGATACGCGTAGGGTACGCGTACCCTGCCGATCCCTCCAAAAAAATTAAGGCACCACTCTGCAAATGCGCCCCCTGGCGCGTTTGCAGAGGGGGAAAGAATTCCCCTTGAATACTGGGGTTCCCGGGGGGGCCATGTAGCCCACCAGGAACCTCCAGAATGCGCCAGGGGGCTGCCTTGCAGAGATGTGTAAAGAGGCCATGCCCCTTTTTACACCTCTCTGCAAGGCAGCCCCCTGGCTCATACTGGAGGTTCCTGGTGGGCTAGTTGGCCCCCAGGGACCCCCAGTAGTCAAGGGGAATTAGTTCCCCCTCTGCAAACGTGCCAGGGGGCTGCCTTGCAGAGACCAGTAAAGAGGCCATGTCCCTTTTACACCTCTCTGCAAGGCAGCCCCCTGGGGCATACTGGAGGTTCCTGGTGGTCTAGTTGGCCCCCAGGGACCCCCAGTATTCAAGGGGAATTAGTTCCCCCTCTGCAAACGCGCCAGGGGGCTGCCTAGCAGAGATGTGTAAGGAAGCCACGCCCCTTTTTACACCTCTCTGCAAGGCAGCCCCCTGGCACATACTGAAGATCCTGACCCCCTAGGCCTGCTCAGGGGGTCCCACAAGGACCCCCAGGGCCCAAAATATATATATTTTTTTCAATTGCGGGTTACCCGTAGGGTACTCGTACCCTGCTGATCCCCTCAAAAAAATTAAGGCACCACTCTGCAAACACGCCCCCTGGTGCATTTGCAGAGGGGGAAATGTATTTATTAATTTATTCAAGAGTTTTATATAGCGCTGGCTAGACCTGGAGGTACCAGAGCGCTTTACATGAGGTTCCACAAAAATTACATTACTAGATTACATCAGCTCCAATTTACATCAGTTGCTAGACAGACAATTGCAAGAGTAAAGAAGACAAGATAATTGAAGTGTAGAGGGGAAGGGGGAAGAGTAGAGGGATAGGAGGGAGGTACGGCAGAGAGACAAAAGGAAAGTCTGTCCAAAGTCCGGCTGGGTAGGTGATGGTTGAGGGGAAGTCCCAAAACCCATCTCCTCTATAGCTATCAGGTTGCTCCACCGGGAATTGGCCAAATAGCTCGGTCTCAAAGGGAAAAACAATTAGAGAAACATGGAGGGCAAAATAAATGGAGCGTAGAAGGGGGTGCATGGAAGGAGAGAAAGGGGGAATAGGGGAAGAGACAACAGGGAGAGACGAAATGAAGTCTGTCTAAAGGCCAACTGGGTAGGTGACGACAAAGGACGGAGTCCACGGCCCATCTCCCCTATAGCGAAGCCAGGTAGCTCCATCGGGCATTCAACAAAGTAGTTCAGTCTCAATACATTGAGAGAGGAGAGAAGGAGAGACAAAAGTAGAGGGAAGATGCGGGAAGAGACGACAGGAGAGATGAAAGGCAGTCTGGCTGAAGACCGACTGGGTAGGTGACGTCCAAGGAGGGAATCCCCGACCTGTCTCCCCTATAGCTAAACCAGTTAGCTCAATCGGGCATCAGACAAAATAGCTGGATCTCAAATGCCGAGGGAAAATTCGCAGATACATAGGATGGGGACTAAGGGCCAGGACAGGGGAAGACATATTTCAGCAGCAGGAAAGAAGAGAAGAGTAGAGCGAGGAGATAAACAGGGTGGGGACTAGGCCAGGACAGGTGAAGGCAGAGGTCGATAGCAGGAAAGTGGAGAGAAGTGGCGCGAGGAGGGGTAGGGGAAAGGTAGTTAGGCAAGAAGTTCCCATGGATCTTGTGGTCATGGCAGGTCCGGAGGCGGATCCACAGTGTCCTCCATAGGGCCCCTCAGCAGAATTCGCAGTGGAAAAGGCCCTTGTTAACTGGCAGCATGTTCAAAGCTTGAGCAAGGATTCGGTGCAGGGGTTCTACGAGACAGGAGAGGCCTTGATCTGCGGCCGCGGAGCGCCTACAGATTAAGAAGACTCAAAGACACCCCAGGCATTCACCATCCTGAGATGGGCAGTATCAGCGCGTGTGGTCCAGCAAAAAATAGCAGTCCAGCAATCGAGCAGGCCCCCAGGGACCCCGAAAATCAACCTTACAATCTTAGTTGGAGCCCAGAGAGGGTGCTCTCAGTGGAATACACAGTGTTCATACCTGGTCGCCGGACGTGCAGTGGTGGCTTCCCCCCCAGTGCACAGATGCAGCTCTTTGTCGAAGCCTGGGGGCTGCTTAGGGATCACTGAGGTATAGGAAGGCAGCGGGCCCAAGAAAACTGTCAATGGGTGATAGGAACTGGGGATCGGAAACCTGCAGTTAGAATGTCAGCTGCTCTGCAAGCTTGTGGATGTAGCTTTTCTTTGCCCCCCAGGCCGCTCAGGAGCATTGAGGGCAGCAGAATGCAGCGGGACCCCGGGAGGGCCGCCAATCCAGGCAGCAATCAATGCACGGGCACCAGGGAGACCCGCGCCGCACCCCGCGTCTGCTGCAGGAAGCAGGCCGGGCGCTAAGCAATGCCCAAACCTGCCTAAGCTGCCTGGGCCTTGGCCCAGCCCCACTCACCGTAGCCGGCACCGGCGGGCATCCGGTATCGCTACGCGCCCCAGCCAGTGATGATCGCCAAGATGGTGATTTTCGCCATCGCGGGGGGCTCCACACATTCTGTGCGGCTCCCTCCTCACGCCGCGAGCCTAGGCAGCCCTGAACATCCCTGGAGCAGGACTTCGGGACCTCTGCAGAGCAGGCAGCCTCCGCAGTGGGTCGCAGCAGTGGGACGAAGAAGATGGCCGACAACAAGAGCTCCGTCACCACTATACAAACCGACCGTCATTTAGCGTGGCCATGTAGCCCACCAGGAACCTCCAATATGCGCCAGGGAGCTGCCTTGCAGAGACGTGTAAAGAGGCCACGCCCTTTTTTACACCTCTCTGCAATGCAGCCCCCTGGCGCATACTGTAGGTTACTGGTGGGCTACTTGGCCCCCAGGGACCCCCAGTATTCAAGGGGAATTAGTTCTCCCTCTGCAAACGCGCCAGCGGGCTACCTTGCAGAGACCTGTAAAGAGGTCATGCCCCTTTTTACACCTCTCTACAACGCAGCCCCCTGGCGCATACTGGAGTTTCCTGGTGGGCTAGTTGGCCCCCAGGGACCCCCAGTATTCAAGGGGAATTAGTCACTCCTCTGCAAACACGCCAGGGGCTGCGTTGCAGAGAGGTAAAATTGTAAATTGATACTTGTATAGCGCACTACTCACCCGCAAGGGTCTCAAGGCGCTTGTACGAATAACGCTGTGGAACCCATCCTGGCTTTCCCTGTGAGGCGTCCACTCCTGGGCACCCCCAAGGTGGAGGCCAGGCATCCTTAGCATTGTGGGGGCCGTTGTGGAGATTAAGCAAGCTATTGCCCAGAGTTGCAGAGTGGGACTCCATGATTGGAATAGGCACCGAGGCGAGAATTATCAGGTCCCTGGAATTTTTGAGCCCAAGACCCACCGAGGCGGGGAATTGAACCCTGGTCCCGGGATAGACCTCTAGATCAGGGTCTGCCGCTCTAATCATTGAGCCACACTTCTCTGTAATGAGGCCATGCCCCTTTTTACACCTCTCCGCAACGCAGCCCCCTGGTGCATACTTGAGGTTTCTGACCCCCTAGGCCTGCTCAGGGGGTCCCTCAAGGACCCCCAAGGCCCCCCAAAAAAATAATAATAGTTTTTAGCAAATCTGGGATGCTCGTAGGGTAAACATACCCTGCCCATCCCAAAAAAATAAAATTAAGGCCCCTGGGGCGTTTGCAGAGAGGGAAATATTCCCCTTGAATACTGGGGGTCCCTGGGGCCAAGTAGCCCACCAGGAACCTCCAGCATGGGCCAGGGGGCTGCCTTGCAGAGACCTGTAAAGAGGCCACGCCCTTTTTTCACCTCTCTGCAACACAGCCCCCTGGCGCATACTGGAGGTTCCTGGTGGGCTAGGTGGCCCCCAGGGACCCCCAGTATTCACAGGGACTTAATCCCCCAACTAAGAAAATGCTACAGGGCGCGTTTGCACAGTGGTGAAGGTAGGGGGGCGGGGCTTGAGGTGATATGTGTGCAAATATGGCCTGTGGCACGTTTTAAGTTGGGGAAATAATTCCTCTTCAATTCAGAGGTCCCCTAAGGGCCAACCAGCCCACCAGGTACCTCCAGTAAGCGCCACGGAGCTGCGGTCCTCGGAAGCTTGTTTCCGGTCCAGGGAAGACATGGCTTGGCAGTTCGGGCTGGACTGTTCCCATGAGGCACAGGGTCAGACTAATTTTGTACCGCTTTTGGCCGCCATAAGTGTGGCAGGGTATGCTCAGACATGAGTCCCTTGCTCACTTTGCCACTGGATTCAAGCAAGCCGGGCTGAAGACGGCTGGAATGCCAGAAACCGGTCCTCAGAAGCTTGTTTCCGGTCCAGGGAAGACATGGCTTGGCAGTTCGGGCTGGACTGTTCCAATGAGGCGCAGGGTCAGACTGATTTGCATATAGCCATGTCTGAACTGGGGTGGCAGAGTGGGCTAAAGAACGGTGATGGATTAATCCCAGATCTTTTCACTGGGTGTGAGTGTTTCATTGATTCAGATGCTCCGTCCATCACCACCCCCTTTTGTACCGCTTTGGCCACCATAAGTGTGGCAGGGTATGCTCAGACGTGTGTCCCTTGCTCACTTTGCCACTGGATTCAAGCAAGCCGGGCTGAAGACAGCTGGAATGCCAGAAACCGGTCCTCGGAAGCTTGTTTCCTGTCCAGGGAAGGCATGGCTTGGCAGTTCGTGCTGGACTGTTCCCATGAGGCACAGGGTCAGACTGATTTGCATATAGCCATGTCTGAACTGGGGTGGCAGAGTGGGCTAAAGAACGGTGATGGATCAAACCCAGATCTTTTGACGGGGTGTGAGTGTTTGATTGGTTCAGATGCTGCGTCCATTACCACTCCTTTTTGTACCATATTTAACTCCCAGCATTTTACGGAGAGTACTTCCTGGTCACTGAAAATGTACCACAAATTTGGTGGGCATTCTCAGTGCCCTTTGTATGCAGGCAGAATTTCCACCAACATCGAGGGGCATTGGTAAATCTTGCACAGAAATGTTTCTCCACCTTAACCTTACAAGGCAGAGACAACTGTGTCGTTTGAGTAACTTCAGTAACGAAAAATCCGCAATAGGACAGATTTTTAGCCACCATCTTAGAAAAGGATGTCAATCCCCTAAAAGGAGTGACAGAAAATCCACACATCTTACCACAGATCCACAGGCTTAAACGTTTTAATCCTACTAATGACATATCATTACCCAACCCTTCCTCCTTTTACTTCCTTGTTCCATCCCATTTTCTATTTTCGCCTCTTACTTTTCCACTCTGATTCACCTTTCAGAAAAATCTGAGTTTTTTAATCCTACTTGTATTGTTTGTTGATCTGCTGAACAAAATCACCAAGTTAGAAATACTGAAGCATTAATCACACCTCAGTGGTTTCATTAAGTGACAGTGAAGGACCCCAGCCTGTTGACACACCTTGGAAAGTTTCAGGGAGAAGCACCACGTATTCACTGGAGGTGGAGACGGAGGAACGGAGGATTTCACAATTAAAAGGCATAGCTCCGAACGCCTCGTATAAAGGTAAGTAAAGGAAGCGAGGTCCTGGTGAAACATAGTCTGTTCCTAGCAGGGTGCTCATTCTATCTCCCGCTGAGCAGGTGACGGAGTATGGCTCGCTTGGTGACGGCCTTGTTGTTTCTCTGTGTGATTACAGTGATCAGCTCAGCTGCGCGTGTAAATCCTCCAAGGAAAGTCCACGAAAGTGCAATTTCAGCAGCCAATGAGAACCACGAGGGGGAACAAAGCAGATACAAGCGACCGGACGCCGGTATTGTTGACAGCCCTGTATGTACTGCATGACAAGATTGTTTAAATGTGTATTTAAAGCAGAACACCTTTAGACTAGCGGCCCTATGCAGCGCTAATTCGAGACAAGGTGGCCCAGATTTAGAAGCAGCGCTACTCCCTGTCAGTTGCATTGCATGATAGGAGGTAGAGCTTTAAGTGGGCCGGGTCCCTCCGGGTCTCAGCTACAGTAGCATTGTGGAATGGACATAGAAATGGGTCCCTATAGGGCGTATATTCGTGTCCTTAACTATACTGATAGTCATGGACAATTGATGCAATTAATTTTCAAGTAATCCATGTTATGATTTAGTTTCCGTTTGTATTTCACATATTTTACTGAATCTTGCACTCCACTTGAGTGTTAGCTATTCTCAGGATCAGGGCTTCTAGTGGGAAGAAAAACTTGAGGGAGTCTCTCAGAGGGGTGTAGCCAATGTAATAAGGGTGTGGCTTAAATTCATGTAAGCCAAAAACCAGTGCTTCCATGATTATCATAGTGTGCTGCTTGACTGGCATTTTACTGCTTTTGTCATTGCATGACATCCAGATATAAAATACAAGTAACATTACACCTACACAATGCCGGGGCTATTGGCTTTGCCACTGGTTCTTAGTTGCATAAGCTAAATAAGCAAGAACGATGGCTTCGTTGTATAGGATATTGAAAAAGCTTTAGTTCTGAAATGATGAGACTGTGAAAGAACTAGAACGAGTCTCTTTGAAGTTTCTTCAAAGCCCGTGAAGGGTAGAACTGATTCAGAATTAGGACTTTTATTTCACCCTGAGGCCGAGGGCAACAATGCAGAACCCCATAGGGACCCGTTTCAGCACCGGCTTTGTAGAACTGCTGGTGCTGAGGACCGGCAGGACCCAGCTCACTTAAAGCCCTGCCAAGGGTGTTATGTTTTTGGATGTTTTTTTTCATGCAGCATATATATTGTATAGTGCATGCATTGAAGTGGATCAGCTCCAGGTGTTTATAACAGCCATGGTTGAAAGCTCTGAAGCTGAGGCTGAAGGCAGTGAGAGTTTCTCACAGTGCCTGTCAGAGGGTCAAAAAGTTGCTCAGAATACATGGTCATCCAAACCTTGGCTTCTCTGCAGAGCTCATAGAGACAACTCCTGACAAAACCAATAGTCCTGGCTGTATTTAGGTGTATGCCATCACATCTACATCTTTCTAGGCCCCTCACACCCACTGCTTCTACACAGCAAGGAACAAAAGATCTTCGATAAAGAGCCCCTTTATGGGTGCCCGCCAAGCATTGCAGCGCCGGCTCGGTGAGGAGCAGACCCATATGATGAAGCATGACACCTATCTTGCTGGGTGTGTGCGGGTCCTAGTTCCGAAAGGAGGTATTCCCCACCTCCCTATTACCTTGAGTACACACCAGATGGTGTATCTGCCACCCAGGAACACTGTATCACTCTTGTCCTCTAGCATGATCCAGGGCTAGTACGGATGGGACTTTATCAAGCCCCGATTGTCCCCCTTTTTGTTGACTTTGTACGAGTGAAACATGAGCCTAACTATAAAGCCCAAGTAACTTTTGTTTTTTTTAGTGAATTTATATTTATATTATTATTATTACTTTTGAAATCTGGCACACAGAAAAATGAGGTGAATGGGATGTCTGCATATGAAATACCACTGTACAGGTACTCACTTCAGGGCTTCCAGGCATATTAAGCAAAGGCACTATATTTCCAGAATGCCCTTCATTTTATTTAAGGCTTGTTAATTAGAGCAACATAAGTTTGGCACCACTTGAAAAAGTTGGATGTCGAAACGCGTTGTGGTGTGAAATGCTGTCTCTTAAATAAAAGGATATTGCTAATTGGAGCCCCCAGGAGTGCAGCGTTATCTCAATTTGTGAAACAATTACTAGGGGGTTCATGGTTTTTACCCCCAACACCGCAGCAGCAGCAAGAGCACGCCACTTGTAGAACACTTCGTTTTGGAGAACTCTATATACACTAAAGAAGACTAAAGAAGAATAAAACAATTGGATTTATCTTGGGTCTGTGCCCGTTTCTGAAGAAACCTGATTGAATCAGAGGATAAACGGAAGAAAGTAATATATATACATATATATATATATATATTGGTCGTGAGGGGTGAAAAATAAAGTACTTCTTGCCTGAAAAACTTTGCTGCAGAGGCCTGAGTTTCCTTCTACGCCAGGTGCTTGTCTGGAAGTGGTGGGAATCGTTTCGAATATATATATATATATATATATATATATATATATATATATATATATATATATATATATATATATATATATATATATATATATTACCTACTGGCTATCGCCAGTAGGTATATATAGTTAGGATTAATTCCCTATGGCATTTCTGAAAATTCTATGTCTAATAACTTTGGCGTTTGTGGACGGAATCGGCTGAAATTTTCAGGAAAATGGCACATTTTGTTTCTGAGCAGCCCCTGAAAATTTGGGGGGGTTTCGTCAAGGGGGGGCCGAGAAAAAAGGGGGGTCCCAAAACGCGTTTTTCCCATGTTAATTTCCATAGGGCGGTTGGACTCACTTTTAGCTCGAACGGCTGAATGGATTTGCACGAAACTTGGCAAAATTGTAGGGACTGTTAGCCCGATGTGCCTTTGCTAGGTCTCAATATATGTGCTTCAGTGGATTTTGAGAAATTAACGTTTAAATCAAGATATATATCTGTAACAGCGCTCCGGGCAGCGATCCGGTCCGCTTACTTTTCGCGTTTCGGAACTTTGCGCGCAGAAAGCTGATTGGCTCTCCGGTGTCTGTCAACATTCTAAACAGTCCGGAGCGGCCGCCATCTTGTCTCTCGGTAGGATCGAGAGAGAAGAAGAGGTGAAAAACGAAGGGGGAATTTAATGAAAGGGGGCAAGGTATCACCCTCTTGACCCCCTAGGAATGTTGTTGGGGTTATTAAAGGGTCCCGTGGGGAAAATAAAAATAAAAATTATTTTTCACGGTAGAAGCGCTTCACGGGCCGCGAACTGGGCCGCAAACTGGTAGCGAAACGGGAATTCGCCATTTTGTGCTTCGTTAATTAAATTACTAGGTATAAGGGGGTGCGGGAGACGTATCCTAATCCCCTATGTTTCCTGAGGGTGGCTGAGGAGGCTGATATATGTTGATACATCTCTTCCAGCGGCTGTGCGTGAGCTTTTTTTTTTTTTTGCTGCGTGACAGTCCGGAGCGGCCGCCATCTTGTCTCTCGGTAGGATCGAGAGAGAAGAAGAGGTGAAAAACGAAGGGGGAATTTAATGAAAGGGGGCAAGGTATCACCCTCTTGACCCCCTAGGAATGTTGTTGGGGTTATTAAAGGGTCCCGTGATGAAAATAAAAAAAAAAATGATTTTTCACGGTAGAAGCGCTTCACGGGCCGCGAACTGGGCCGCAAACTGGTAGCGAAACGGGAATTCGCCATTTTGTGCTTCGTTAATTAAATTACTAGGTATAGGGGGGTGCGGGAGACGTATCCTAATCCCCTATGTTTCCTGAGGGTGGCTGAGGAGGCTGATATATGTTGATACATCTCTTCCAGCGGCTGCGCCATCTTGCCTTTTTTCCAATGCCACAATTTTGTCGTGCACGGCAGCCATTTTAGATGCCAGGCTGGTCCCAGGCTATCACCTACCCCTGCGGATGTAGTTTATGGCCCCAGCTGTAGAGAATTCAGACATGCCAACCCTCCCGATTCAGGCGTGTGACTACTGATTTCAGTGCTAGTCTCCCGCCTCCCGATTTCTGCAAGCAAAAACCCGGGGGCATATCACGAACAACTAGCGATAACTTTTGTCTCTAACTTGTTTAGAGACAAAAATTATCGCCGCACATCGGCGATTTTTATCGCAGATAAACCTTGCTATTATCGCAGAAAAGTCAGCGATATTCATGTATTATCGAGCAAATGCTCTTAGCCATGTTATCCACCTCCCATTGGATAACATGGCTAAGAACTGCTCAGGGCAGGTGTTACATTTTGGAGATATTCGCGCTTAGCGCGAATATCTCCAAAAGTTGGTAATAGGAGATAGCGATGTTAGGGACTGTTTCCAGTCGCTAACATCTTGGCACGCCACTTTGCATGTCATTAGTGATAAGTATCACTGACATGCAAAGCGGGGCCCAAGATGGTCGCTATCTCCTTTTAGCTGTCACTAACTGGTGTTAGCGACAGCTTGGTAATAGGGAGATAATTTTATCTCCGCTTTCATGGCTTTTAAAGCCAAAAAAGCGGAGATAAACCCTCTTGATAATATGCCCCACGATTCCTTGGGGGTTTCAGCTGACAGGGCTTGGTATTGTGTTACATGGTAATTTTTCCAGGAAACGTCAGAGGGTCGATGCAGGAGTTCTAGAAGAGGTGATAAACCATTTAAGCCTCATGAACAAGCGCATGGTCTTTTAAAGATTTGTGAAGTACTCGGGGCGGCGGTGTGTGTGTGCCCTCTTTCAGGAGCGGGCGGGGGGGCACTGCCAGCAACTTGCCAGGTCAGGTAGTGTTCAACACGTGCATCACCCTTTCTCTGCCTGCTATTGCGCTCCATGCTTCGGAAAGGTAAGAAAAAGAACGTGCATTTGAGTTTGAAATGTCCGATCCTGCAGCAGCACACTTCCGAAGCCCACACATGACAATAACCCGATTCAAGGCCCTATTCACCCGTTTTTTAAAAAATAGATAACACTCCAACAAAGTAAGATTATAAAACTTTATTAACTTTTAACTATAATGAACGGAACAAAAACTAAAAACATTTAAACATTTTTCAACTCAAAAAGCAACAATGGTTAGAAGCTGTCTTTTGTGCGAATAGTCCCAAGGCAGCACAACGTGCAGAGTTCTGGACGGCACCCAGGTGATGTCGCCTGGGTGCCGCACTGGTTTTGGGATCCTACAATGCAGCACAGAAAAACAGCGTGGGGCGTCCCGGGTGGTGCGGGGGGAGGCCTCGTCAGTAGCGGTCTGTTGTGCGAATAGTCCCAAGGCAGCAGAACGCGTTGAGATGTTGATGGGACTGTGTCCAGTGTCCCATGGCTGACACAACATGTACGACAGGCACCCAGGTGATGTCCAGTAAACTGCCGCACTGGTTTTGGTATCCTACAATGCTGCTCCGAAAATTGGCGTGCGGCGCCCCGGGGGGGGGGGGGGGGGCGTGGGGGAGGCGGCGTGAACGGGCCTCCCCAGGTGGCGGCCATCTAGCTGAGTTGCGCCCGCTCTTGCGGCTACAGCGTCTCGCTCACCATGTTGTTGAGTTGCTCCCACTCTTGCAGTGCAGCGATAGACGGCTGCCACATGGCTCTTAAAATGGCGGACGGCTCCTCGGTTTTGGGCCTGGTCCACTGAAATGGCCCTGGGACACCTTGGAACTCGGACGCTTGCCTGCTAGGGCTTGGGCTCCATTCTCGAAAAGCATCCCCTCAGCCGTGAAGATTCTACAAAAGTCTTGGGGGCCCCCGACTCCCGCAGGCTTCCGGTGGGGAGCGGCTGCCATGATTGCTCGCGGAATGACCACGACGGAGCCACGAGATGGTGGTGCTCTCATGCTGACGCCAGCTTCAGTCTGAATGATCCAGAAACAAGGTGGGGCTTTCATCGTTTGGGAAAAAAAAATGTTCTAAACCAATGAAAAGTGTTATTTTTAGGTCATATGACCAAGCCTTCCATCTTTAGGAAACCAAAAGTAAAATGAACCAATGAAAAGTTTTATAAACAAGTCACATGACCTGTTATGCGGCATAGGGCTACAAAAAGCGTAGAAAATCCGTTGGCACGTGAGGCGGCGTCAGTAGCGGACCGATGTGCGAATAGGCCGAAGGCAGCACAACGCGCCGAGATTCGGATGGCACCGAGGTGGTGTCCAGCAAATTGCCGCACTGGTGTGGCCATCCTACAATGCTGCGCCGAAAGACGGCGTGTCCAGCTGAGTTTCTCCCGCTCTTGCGGTACAGTGACTCGAACGCGCCGAGATCCGGATGGCACCGAGGTGGTGTCCAGCAAATTTCCGCACTGGTGTGGCCATCCTACAATGCTGCGCCGAAAGACGGCGTGTCCAGCTGAGTTGCGGTCACTGTTGCGGTACAGTGACTCGAACGCGCCGAGATCCGGATGGCACCGAGGTGGTGTCCAGCAAATTGCCGCACTGGTGTGGCCATCCTACAATGCTGCGCCGAAAGATGGCGTGTCCAGCTGAGTTGCGGTCACTCTTGCGGTACAGTGAGTCGAACGCGCCGAGATCTGGATGGCCCCGATGTTGTGTCCAGCAAGTTGCCGCACTGGTGTGGCCATCCTACAATGCTGCGCCGAAAGTCGGCGTGGGGTGCCCCGTTGGCTTATGAGGTGATGTCAGTAGTGGACCGATGTGTGAATAGGTCGGAACCAGCACAAGGCGCCAAGATCCGAATGGCAAGTCCTGGATGTTGAGTGCCTCAGTTGAGAGTTCTGAGCAGTGCTTGTAAGACTGTCTGAAGCTTATTTGCACCTGCTGCAGCTTCACTATTGCCCTGGTGTGGCCAAAGGTGGCACATGACATAGGCGGCCGGCTCCCGAGGTCCGGCGGAACTTTTTTCCTTTTCCTTTCTGCTTCTTTTCCTACAATCCGTTTCATCTGAAGACACGACCAGGTCCCTGAATGTGTGCAGGGGGACGCTATTGATTGAATGAAAATGGCGGCTTGACACAAAGCTGACTCAAGCGTTACTGTTGATGCTATACAGACAAAAATTGGTTTTCAGTTTGTACATTCTTCAGGTTTTTTTTTTCCATCCAAGTCTGATTGAGAGTTTGTAGAAAAATGGCTTCAGATTTTCCACATACTACTCTTCAACATTCTTCCTAAATGTAACAATGTGAAACTCACTAGGAGAACGGCTGTTTCTGTTTCCTTTCAAAATGCTGCCAACAATATTTTCTGAATGGAAGACACCATCTTGTAGCATAAAGGGCCGAAAGGGGTTCTGGTCTGGCCGATGGTTGGTGGAGACATTTTGACTATATCTTGGACCTGCCCGGCCTCGCCCAAAATGGCGCCGGTATAAATGGGACTCGTAACTCCTTGCCCGCAAATGTATATCTAGAAAATGTTATTGTAAGTGGCCCTGTCGTATTTTAATTACAAAATGTACGTCCACCGATTCCGCAACTGTTAGACACCTTTGTTCTTGCAACCTAATGGCCCGCTCGTTACGTTCTTCTACAGTGTAAATGTCTCCTCTTCATATACGATTTCAGTTTGCTCCGTGGCCGGCCCACGTGGTTATAGGCCCGTATTTGTATACTGACATTTTCACAATAAAGGTTTTTAAAACAAAACACGGTAGTAGTATTTACATTGGTAAAGTTTTTACTTTTAGTCACTGTTTTCGAATCAGTAAAGGCAAGTGAAATAAAGCAGTCCAATTACATGACGGATAAAAGGTATAATATGTAGGAACGCAGTAAAGATAAATGCTTAAGGGCAGTTGTGTTTTTCATGTCTGCAATATAAAGTGATCGATAAGAATCTGATAATCAGGCGTATCGGCGACTAAGACAGCAGGCCGAATCTCTTTTACTCAACGGCTCCGTCATGGAAGGAAGAAACGCCCTTTTTCTCGAAAAAGGAATATATTTTACTTACAAGACAGTTGTAAATTTTCCGGGAAAGTACATTAGCCTGGAATATTATAACATATGTTTGAAAAAAAAATATTGTTCGAAAACAATAAAAAGCGTAATTTTTAGGTCATATGACCAAGCTTTTCATCATTAAATTAACAAAAGTAAAATGAACCAATGAAAAGTTTTATTAACAAGTCACATGACCTGTTATGCTTACGTTACGCGCTGCGCGCCGCGCCTCGGATCACTTCCGGGTGCGGTAACGCGGCGTGTCATATAACGCATTACGCGACAACGTAGGTCAAGAATATAGTCAAAATGTCTCCACCAACCAGCGTTCGGAACACAACTCCTTTCAGCAGTCCAAAAAGTTCTGTTAAATGACAACAGAGGGGACAGGCAACAAGAACCATCAGTCAAAGAGGGGAGGGCAAGTTCTTCTCTTCCGGGTCATGTTGGGGCGCTACCGGAATTGATCGAATTGGTAGTCTACAGTGTTTCTGGATGTTTCAGACTAAAGCTGGCGTCAGCATGAGACCACTACCATCTCGTAGCTCCGTCGTGGCCATTCCACGAGCAGACATGGCAGCCGCTCCCCACCAGAAACCTGCGGGAGTCGGGGGCCCCCAAGACTTTTGTAGAATCTTCACGGCTGAGGGGACGCTTTTCGAGAATGGGACCCAAGCCCTATCAGGGAAGCGTCCGAGTTCAAAGGTGTCCCAGGGCCATTTTAGTGGACCAGGCCCAAAACCGAAGAGCCGGCCGCCATTTTGAGAGTCCTGTGGCAGCCGCCTATCGCTGCACCGCAAGAGTGGGCGCAATTCAGCTGGATGGTGGGCAAGACGCTGTAGCCGCAAGAGTGGGCGCAACTCAGCTGGATGAAGGTTCATAATTGAAGAGTCATCAAAAGGCAAAAAGTTCCGCCGGACCCCGGGAGCCGGCCGCCTATGTCGGGGTGATCTCAGGCTACACCAGTGCTATAAGACTTGGGGAGGGTGTCGGAGCCAAGCGTCTTCTCCGAGTCCATGGCCATCACACCGCCCCTCAGGGGCCTCCGTCAAGCTGTTTAGGAAGGTAACATATCACATTGTTTTCTAATGCAGTCAGGTCCACAAACGACACTCACTTACTTTGAGAATAGTGAAGCTGCAGTAGGTGGAAATAAGCTTCAGACAGTGTTACAAGCGCTGCTCAGAACTCTTAACTATGGCACCCAACATCCAGAACTTATGCCATTTGAGAATGGCAGTGACATCGAAGCAACTCAGGGACCAAAACCATTAACGTACTTTCACGTATGAAAATCTTACTTGGGGAGGGGGCAGGAGCGAAGCGCCCCCTCCCAGTCAGCGCCACCACACCGTATGTTGAAAATTTGAAGCCATCGTTCTACAAAGTCAACCAAACTTGGATTGAAAAATCTAGAAAAATGTACAAACTGAAAACCAGTTTTGGTCTGCATAGGATCAGTAGCAACGCTTGAGTCAGCTTTGTGTCAAGCCGCCATTTTGATTCAACAAAGCACAGGCATTGAAAAAGGCTCAAAGTCAGAACTTTGAACTATGGCACCCAACATCCAGGAGCTTGCCATCCGGATCTTGGAGCCTTGTGCTGCTTTCGACCTATTCACACATCGGTCCACTACTGACATCATCTTATAAACCAACGTTATGTAAATAGTTTTTTAATAAAATGTTTTACCCTGTTTCTTTGCTGGTGTGTTGTCTATATTTTTAATATTTGCATAGGGTTTGTCGTTATTTTGGGCGGGATAGGTGACGGAGCCGAGCTGTCTTGCAGCCCTCATGGTGTGGAGCTCAGTTCATCTCACTATTTTCGTATTTCTCATGAAGGGTTGTTCCTAATATTTCTATTTTAGCGAGGTCAAAAAGAGATCCAATTAGTGGCCTACTGATTTTGCTCGATTACTTTTATTTTTTTACACGATTTTTCACTATCTGCAAAGACTAAACAGAGTATTGCGACTTTGTGCTTGTTTGTAAATAGAGAATGATCCAAAGAGAACCAATTCTAAAACAGTAAATGCTTGGACAACAATCAATCAAATGGAGAGACAAGCAGGCACGACGGATTACAACGGGGGTAAAGGCCTGCGTTAACTACCCTTCAGTATCTGCAAAGAGAGAGTACTACTAAGACAAAAGAGGGGAGGGGGGGGGGGTGCAGCGTTCAAAGCACATCAGCGTGCATAAATACAAAAATGTTTTTATCTATCACGTACTTGACATTTTAAAGCTTTTCATATTTGCTATTAAAAAACCAATGAAATTCACAGAAAAAACCATAGGTTATAGTGGATATATAGTTAGGAATTTGCATTTACAAAACCTTGAAAATTCAATGAAAAAACCATTGGTTTTAGGCCATATATAGTTAGGGATTTGCATTTACAAAACCTTATTTTACTCGCATAAAACCATTGAAATTCCATATATAGTTATAAGCGCTAACTATATATCGCGCACCCGCAATCCACTGCTGATGATGTCACATATTACATCATTCATGACATGGTTAGTGACATCACTGATGACATCACCGATGACATCTCAAATGACATCACTGATGACATCACTGATAACATCATCCAGTGACTGTATGTTTCTGTAAAGTTAAAATATCTCTTACATATTGAAGAATGAGTGGATATATAAGTGTCTGGATGAAGGATTTAGTAGGTGCATGACTGACTGTATGAGTGAGTGATTAAATGTGTCTCACTGAGTGCATGGGTTAGTGACTAAACTGTCTTAATTTGTGCATCATTATGTCTGTTGTTCTGTAAACTGTTGCATGTGTTGATAAGTAGCTATATGAGTAACTATATGGGTTATTGATTGGTTGCCCAAGTATTTGTATGGGATATTGAGTGTGTGTGTGGGTGGCTGGGAGGTGTGTGACTCTGTGCATAGATCTGTAAGCAGTTGATTCACTAGATGTATGGTTTCAAAAGTGCATGTGGAAACAGCTGTATGGGCGGTTGACTGTGTGCATGAGTGTATTGGTGAGTGAATGGATATCTCAGTGCTACATGTCAAAGTAAGTACATATGTAAAACACAGTACATGTGAGAGTTGACATATATAAATAACTGTGCATAAGAGCCAGTGAATGTGTGAGTGGCTGTATGGATCATTGTGAACTTGTATCAGGGATTGTATAAGAGAGTAAATATGTGTTAGTATATGTTTGAATAAGTAAAGTTTGTATAACTGTATATTTGAGGAAATGGAGGTGTGATTGATTCTTTGCATGACTGACTAGGTGTGTGAGTAACTCCATGGATGAGTGACAGTCTGTGAGTGTCTGTTTACACTGATTGTATCTAAGGTTATATTAGAGTCTGAAAAGGTTCATCGTATTATCACATGAATGATATCATCAGTGATGTTATCAGTCATGACAAATGAGATGTTTTCAATGATGTCATCAGTGATGTCATTTGAGATGTCATCAGTGATGTCATCAGTGATGTCACTAACCATGTCATGAATGATGTAATATGTGACATCATCAGCAGTGGATTGCGGGTGCGCGATATATAGTTAGCGCTTATAACTATATATGGAATTTCCATGGTTTTATGCGAGTAAAATAAGGTTTTGTAAATGCAAATCCCTAACTATATATGGCCTAAAACCAATGGTTTTTTCATTGAATTTTCAAGGTTTTGTAAATGCAAATTCCTAACTATATATCCACTATAACCTATGTTTTTTTCTGTGAATATATATATATATATATATATATTACCTACTGGCGGTCTCCAGTAGGTAGTTATAGTTAGGACCTAGTTTCCAAAGGAAATCCTCAACTTTCTATTTGGAATAACTTTGGCCCTGGTTGAAGAATCTTAGCGAATTTCTCAAAGAAGATGGCTCGGTCCGCTGCGCTCCTTCCCTAAAAGTTTGGGGGGGATTGGTCAAGTGGGGGCTGAGATAAAAGGGGGGTCCCAAAACGTGTTTTCTCCATGGTATTTTCCATAGGACCTTTAGACTCGGCTACAGGTCGAACGGGTGAATGGATTTATAAGAAATTTGGCAAAACTGTACAGTCCGGCTCGCAGATTACGCTTTTTTTGGAATGGTGTAAATCCGTTCAGTAGTTGCTGAGGAAATTAAAGTTAAAGTCAATTATATATCTATACGCGCGCACACGTGCGCGCACCCAAACGGCTGCGCGCGCGAGCGGAATTTTGCTGCGTGACGTCTGTTAACGTTCGATTCGAAGGAAATCAGGAAGTGTTGACCGCCATTTTGTCATTGCGAGTAAATATATTGTTGATTTCAAAGCGTTGGAATATGGAAAGGGGAGAAGGTAGAGATTGTTTTGCTGCGTAGGTTTTCTCAGGGTGTGCAGTAAGGCCCTTAAAGGCGAAAATATATATATATATATTTTTTTTAAAGTTGCGTGGTGCGCGCACTCGGTCGTGCACACCTTTTTACAGGAGTGTGAAAATGGAGATAAATCAGAAGTTTGAGTGCTTAGATATAAGGTGGCTCTGAAAAGAGCCATTGTGTTAATTGAGTGTTTTCTGCATTTATAAGTAAGTACCGATGCAGAGCCTGATGTTGCAGAGGAAGATTCTGTTTCCCTCATTCGTGAAATGAACACCGTCTCTCCTATAGACGTCTTGCATGTGGTATCGCAAGTTGTTGTGGTAAATAGAACCCATGCTATAATCTCTGAGGAACGCAGAAACAGATTTATTTACATGTCTCCTTGCTTTCTCAAATTGTGCACAATGGTGATTGGACCAATTCCATTTCTGTCTTTGGCATATATTGGAATATACCAAGGCAGATCGAGGAAAAAGTGTCATCAATTGTCGAAAGGTGTCTTTTAGAAGCATTTCCAGACCTACCCCAGTGATTGTGCCTAGATCGTTCCCACCACAGTGCACAATTATAAGGTCTGGTTCTGGGAGATGCATAAAAGTTTTCACCAATGGAATCAATTGGTGACATTTCAATCCTCTTTTGGAAATCCATGTTATGTGTACATTTGGTAAGCTGAGGTTGCAAATTCGTCTGCTTACTGCATATTTTTCACTCCAGTGAATATAACTGTGTCCTATTAGCCAGACCTTCATTTTCAAGGGATTTGTAGTCGTCCTCCGATCGGTTCTGGAAGTGGAATGGTAGTTAGAAGTTGAAATTCTAAATAAAGAAAAAGGAAGAGGCTGGGTGTGGTTTAAAAAATAAAAATGATTGGTTGATTGTAAGAAGTGGAGATTGAACAGTACGTTGTATGTTAATGTTTATGTTAAACGAAAAGTACTATTGGGTGTGAAAAAAAAGACATGTAACAGAGCTGTGGATTGGCAGGTGTTTCTGGAGGGAAAACAGTGTTGTTAATTTGCTGTAGAACGTTGAGATATGAACTTTTGACCTGTGCCTTCAGCCAGGTGCAGAATGAGGTGTTACCATGGAAACAGCCAGAGATTTCAGTGGGTGATGGGTGACTTTTATGTGACATTGAAAATATTGTGAGGGAGAACCAACTGAAATGTAAATGCTTACGTTACGCGCTCCGCATTGTTTCCGGGAAGCTGCGCTTCGCGCCTCGCGCACTGGAGCACTTCCGGGTGCGCTAACGCGGCGCGTCATATGACGGATTACGCAACAACGCGATACGTCGTTGGGGCTCCACCGGAACTGATCGAATTGGTAGTCTACAGTGTTTTTGGATGTTTCAGACTGAAGCTGGCGTCAGCATGAGAGCACCCCGTGGCTACGTCGTGGCCATTCCGCGAGCAATCATGGCAGTCGCTACCCACCGGAAGTCTGCAGGAGTCGGGGGCCTCGGTGACTCTTGTAGAATCTTCAAGGCTGAGGGGACGCTTTTGGGAATGGGGCTCATGCCCTAGCAGTCAAGCGTCTGAGTTCCAGGGTTGCCCAGAGCCATCCTTGCAGGCCAGGCCCAAGTCTGTGGAGCCGACCGCCATTTCCTGAGCTCCGTGGCAGCCGCCTGTCGCTGTATTGGAAGAGTGGGTGCAATTCAGCCGGATGGCGGGTGAGACGGTGTAATAGCAAGAGCAGGCGTAATTCAGCTGGCCGAGCGAGGCACTGTGCCGCAGGAGCAGGCGGAACTCAGCTGGCCGAGTGAAGCGCTGGGGTGTAGCTAAGAAACCTCCACCTGGTGAGGTGGGAGAGGCTCGTTCGCGCCGCCTCTCCCTTCCAGTGCACCCCACGCCGTGTCCTGGCGCAGGTATATGTGATGGTCGGACCAGGGCACCGCAGGACGTGTCTTCAGGTCAAACGGATTGTGGGACAAGGTCCAGAATGGAAGAGGCATCAAAAGGCAAGAAGTTCCGCCTGACCCCGGGAGCCGGCCGCCTATGTCGGGGGCGATCTCAGGCCATACCAGGGGAACAAGACTTGGGGAGGGGGCAGGAGCCAAGCGCCCCCTCTGAGTCCGCGTTTCTTGGAGCCTGAATTATGGCACTCAACATTCAGAACTTATGACATTTGTGCAAGGCAGGGACATCGAAGCCTCTCAGGGACCAAGTGTATCCAGAGTCCTTCCTACAGAAGGTGGTGGGGGTGGCGGCATTAGCAAGGCATCCCCCCACACAACTTGTCGGACCCTGAAGTATGGCTCTCAACATCCAGAACTTATGACATTTGTGCAAGGCAGGGACATCGAAGCCTCTCAGGGACCAAGGATATCCAGAGTCCTTCCTACAGAAGGTGGTGGGGTGGCGGCATTAGCAAGGCATCCCCCCACACAACTTGTCGGACATGACCTCTGGATGTACTGGGTGTTCAATTTCAGAATTGAAACTACTAAGAAGCAATTAGAAGTGTTGTTTTCATGTTGCAGTAGGTTGCCATGTAAATAGTTATTTAATAAAACGTTTTATCCTGTTACTTTGCTGGTGTGTTGTATATATTTATAATATTTGCATAGTGTTTGTCGTTATTTTGAGCGGGGTGGGCGGCGGAGCCGAGCTGTCTTGCAGCCATCATGGCGTCGAGCTCGGTTCCTCTCTCTAGTTTCATGTTTTTTCTAACGATTTATATGTTATAGTTTGCTAGCACGATACAGCGGATAGTCCGCATTTTATATATATGTCCTTTTTATTAGGGGGTTCCTCCGGTGGAGTCGGACGATCTACCTCTAATAAACGGTCCGGGTTGAACCAACTACCAACAAACGGGGCAGAGATAGGCATGACGGGTTACAAAGGGGACAAAAGTGTGCACTACCTATCCTTCACTATCTGCAAAAACTAAACAGAGTATTGCAACTTTATGCTTATTTGTGAACAGAGAATGACCCAAAGAGAACCAATTTCGAACAATCATAGGCTATTGGCAGTGGGCAGAGAGGCCATGACACAGAAAATGGCTGTTACTTACGTGCATGATGGGGCCTAAAAGGGACTAGATGGCGTGGCCACTGTTTCGCGACTTTCACTTTACTTTTAACAATGGCTGTGGTGAACATAAATGAACGCCGCTTATGTATACCTAATTTTAGTCATTTTCCACAAAAAAGCTTTTGATATTTGCTATTAAAAAACCAAAGAAAATCACTGAAAAAACCATAGGTTATAGACCATATATAGTTAAATATCTGAAGTCGATCTCTGCACTCGATGGAGATACAGGTCGTCGATCAGAAGATGTGCTGGCCACCTCTAATGGTAATAGCGTGGCCAGGGCTCTTGTCGTTGCCTCTGCAAATTGCAGAGGGTGCACTTGTTTGACATGCCGCACCATGGTATGTATGGAAAAGGAATATTTTTTTGCTTGATTTCTTCTTGAGAGAACCAAGTCACATATCGTGCAGGTTACTTTTGGTGCATTCACTTTCTTTTGATCTTCAGGATAAGTGAAAAATTGCCAGATGAAAGATTTATTTTTTCTTATTAAAGGTAGTCGATCATTTTGGTCAGATTCGGAAGATGAATGAGATACGGTAGCCATTTCACCAAAGTCTTCCGAAAGATGTAGGACGTTGTTGTCTCTTGAGAGTAGAAAAGATAGTGAGGGAAGTGGGTGGATTGCTGCGTGTAAATTCCAGAATTGAAACTATTAAGAACCAATTGAAAGTGTTGTTTTCATGTTGCAGTAGGCTGCCATGTAAATAGTTATTTAATAAAACGTTTTACCCTGTTACTTTGCTGGTGTGTTGTGTATCTTTATAATATTTGTCGTTATTTTGGGTGGGGTGGGCGGCGGAGCCGAGCTGTCTTGCAGCCATCATGGCGTCGAGCTCGGTTTCTCTCACTAGTTTCATATTTCTCATGAGGGGTTGTTCCTAATTTTTCTATTTTAGCGAGGTCAAAAAAAGATCTCATCAGTGGCCTACTGATTTTGCTCGATTCCTTTTGTTTTTTCTAACGATTTATATGTTATAGTTTGCTAGCACGATACAGCGGCTAGTCCGCATTTTATATATATGTCCTTTTTATTAGGGGTGTCCTCCGGTGGAGTCGGACGATCTACCTCTAATAAACGGTCCGGGTTGAACCAACTACCATCCTGATTTTGTATATCTTCTGAGCTGGATTTAAGCAGACAATTGTTAAAGTATGAAACGTTTTATATTTCTAAAAAAAATACCAAGGTGTGTACATCCGGTAACGCACGAAAGTTTAAAAAGACATTCGGCTCCATTTACTGAAAAGTTTCATAAGAATAAAAAAGAAGTCTAGGTACAGTCTCTTTGACGTACTATAAGTTCTTTGAGGGGTGTATGAAGAAATTCAATAAGTTCAAATCGCAAGGTTTTTACGAAATATATAGGCCGGTGCGCGCACTCGGTCGCGCACGAAAGCCTGGAAATGCGATATCCATTTTATTGACAACTGTTGCCGAGAGTGCGCACACCGGGTCGCGCTCGAAAGTTTAGTAAGGCTATTTTTATTTACAGACAAATTTTAATGTGTTTAAAAAAAGGCAAGGTACAGACTTTCGAATTCTGTATTGCTTTACAAGGAGTCTCTATGCAACTTGAACAGTGAAGAAAACGGCTTGTTTTCGAAAAAAATATTGCCAGAACTTTATTGCCAAAAGTATAGGTTGCATACACGACATTTTTCTGAATTAGCATTTTAAAAACCAATGAAATTCACAGAAAAAACCATAGGTTTTACACACGTTATAGTTAGGAAGTAGCATTTAAAAAACCTATGAAATTCACTGAAAAAACCATAGGTTTGACACATGTTATAGTTAGCTGGAAATTTTACTGACATAAAACCAATGAAATTCCACGTTATAGTTAGTTGGACTCACTATAACTTGCGCTTGCAATGCACTGCTGATGACGTCACATAGTACATCACTCATGACATGGTCAGTGACATCACTCATGACATCACTGATGACACCATCCAGTGAATATGTGTCTTTCTGAAAAATAAATATTAGTGAGTAATGTTTAAATATTTAAATATATATATTAGTGTTTCACTTTGTGTATAAGTGGCTACATGTGTTGGTAAGTAGCTACATGCGTATGTATATGGGTTATTAGATGTTTCTCTTAGTATCAGTATGAGTGTCTATATGGTTTGGTGGGGGTATTACTTAGCACATAGATGCATGAGTGACTGACTCTCTGTTTGTATGTGTTTTGAAGACAGCATATGTGCAGGACTGTATGGGTGGATGAGTGTGTATATGTGTTTGTTAGTGAGTGAATGACTGTCTCACTAGTGTCTTTATCAGTAACGACATATGTTTTAATCTAGTATATGTGAATATTGATGTATATAAGTGAGTATATGTGAGAGTAAGAGATTGAAAGAGTTCCTGTTTAAATAAGTATGTGTTTCTATAAGTGATTGTTTAAGAGAATAAATATGTGTAATTTTCAATAGAAGTAAGGTGGAAGTGTGTGTATAACTCTATATTCAAATAAATGGATGTTCAATAGTTTATTTGCACGTGTGAGTATGTGTGTGAGTAACTTTTCGATGATTGTCGGTGTGTAACAGGATGTATAGGTGTATCATTTCATATGATGAGTGAGTATATGTATGAGTGGATGTGTATATAGATGGTGGAATTACTGAATTACTTGTTGTAACTGATATGTGTATCTGCATTTTTTTTTAAATTTCAGTTTCTATTTTTGAATATGTGTTTCAAGGGTTACATTACAGTGAAAGGAGGTCTGTCACTATGTCACAAGGATGGTGTCATCAGTGATGTCATCAGTGATGTCACTGACCATGTCATGAGTGATGTAATATGTGACGTCATCAGCAGTGCATTGCACGCGCAAGTTATAGTGAGTCCAACTAACTATAACGTGGAATTTCATTGGTTTTATGTCAGTAAAATTTCCAGCTAACTATAACATGTCTCAAACCTATGGTTTTTTCAGTGAATATATATATATATATATATATATATATATATATATATATATATATATATATATATATATATATATATATATATATAAAAACAAACTTTTCCTCCTAAAAAGGGAAACGAGCCGCCACCTCAGCAATGAAGGGATTTATTTTATTTGAATGTTGTTCAATCAGGCATTCCTGACGCGTTTCAGTCCTCCTGGACTTTTTTCAAAGGATTGCGCCTGTAACTTGCGTGCAGCAGCGTTCCACAAGCCTGCTGAGTTTTAAAAATGTTCCGCCCTTGGTGCTTTCACGGGCTGCCTCCGTGGGACCATTCGTCATCTCCGTTCACAGGACAGGAATTAATTAAATTCATTACCCCAGGTGGTGCAATTTGGAATCACTTCCTTTGAAATCCAGGCGTCTTATGGGTCCTGTGACGGAAAGGTCGATCCGGTTTTGCAGGTTTGGCTGGGACTTGTAGTTTAGCGCTGCATCTCAAGGTTCTTTTAATTATTTCCCCTCATGGCTGACTCCTTTGCATGCCTCCTTTGAAAGGCTGCTGAGACACCATACCGAAGTCCAGTCTTCGGGTGCACCCGCTGACCCTGTTCCGTTTGCACGAGTCTACCACATGGTTCAATGCGGGCAGCTGTGGTGCGCTTTGCTGGTGGTGCGATCCTCTTGGCTGAACCACGCCAAATTTATGAAAACAAACTTTTCCTCCTAAAAAGGGAAACGAGCCGCCACCTCAGCAATGAAGGGATTTATTTTATTTGAATGTTGTTCAATCAGGCATTCCTGACGCGTTTCAGTCCTCCTAGACTTTTTTCAAAGGATTGCGCCTGTAACTTGCGTGCAGCAGCGTTCCACAAGCCTGCTGAGTTTTAAAAATGTTCCGCCCTTGGTGCTTTCACGGGCTGCCTCCGTGGGACCATTCGTCATCTCCGTTCACAGGACAGGAATTAATTAAATTCATTACCCCAGGTGGTACAATTTGGAATCACTTCCTTTGAAATCCAAGCGTCTTATGGGTCCTGTGACGGAAAGGTCGATCCGGTTTTGCAGGTTTGGCTGGGACTTGTAGTTTAGCGCTGCATCTCAAGGTTCTTTTAATTATTTCCCCTCATGGCTGACTCCTTTGCATGCCTCCTTTGAAAGGCTGCTGAGACACCATACCGAAGTCCAGTCTTCGGGTGCACCCGCTGACCCTGTTCCGTTTGCACGAGTCTACCACATGGTTCAATGCGGGCAGCTGTGGTGCGCTTTGCTGGTGGTGCGATCCTCTTGGCTGAACCACGCCAAATTTATGAAAACAAACTTTTCCTCCTAAAAAGGGAAACGAGCCGCCACCTCAGCAATGAAGGGATTTATTTTATTTGAATGTTGTTCAATCAGGCATTCCTGACGCGTTTCAGTCCTCCTGGACTTTTTTCAAAGGATTGTGCCTGTAACTTGCGTGCAGCAGCGTTCCACAAGCCTGCTGAGTTTTAAAAATGTTCCGCCCTTGGTGCTTTCACGGGCTGCCTCCGTGGGACCATTCGTCATCTCCGTTCACAGGACAGGAATTAATTAAATTCATTACCCCAGGTGGTGCAATTTGGAATCACTTCCTTTGAAATCCAGGCGTCTTATGGGTCCTGTGACGGAAAGGTCGATCCGGTTTTGCAGGTTTGGCTGGGACTTGTAGTTTAGCGCTGCATCTCAAGGTTCTTTTAATTATTTCCCCTCATGGCTGACTCCTTTGCATGCCTCCTTTGAAAGGCTGCTGAGACACCATACCGAAGTCCAGTCTTCGGGTGCACCCGCTGACCCTGTTCCGTTTGCACGAGTCTACCACATGGTTCAATGCGGGCAGCTGTGGTGCGCTTTGCTGGTGGTGCGATCCTCTTGGCTGAACCACGCCAAATTTATGAAAACAAACTTTTCCTCCTAAAAAGGGAAACGAGCCGCCACCTCAGCAATGAAGGGATTTATTTTATTTGAATGTTGTTCAATCAGGCATTCCTGACGCGTTTCAGTCCTCCTAGACTTTTTTCAAAGGATTGCGCCTGTAACTTGCGTGCAGCAGCGTTCCACAAGCCTGCTGAGTTTTAAAAATGTTCCGCCCTTGGTGCTTTCACGGGCTGCCTCCGTGGGACCATTCGTCATCTCCGTTCACAGGACAGGAATTAATTAAATTCATTACCCCAGGTGGTACAATTTGGAATCACTTCCTTTGAAATCCAAGCGTCTTATGGGTCCTGTGACGGAAAGGTCGATCCGGTTTTGCAGGTTTGGCTGGGACTTGTAGTTTAGCGCTGCATCTCAAGGTTCTTTTAATTATTTCCCCTCATGGCTGACTCCTTTGCATGCCTCCTTTGAAAGGCTGCTGAGACACCATACCGAAGTCCAGTCTTCGGGTGCACCCGCTGACCCTGTTCCGTTTGCACGAGTCTACCACATGGTTCAATGCGGGCAGCTGTGGTGCGCTTTGCTGGTGGTGCGATCCTCTTGGCTGAACCACGCCAAATTTATGAAAACAAACTTTTCCTCCTAAAAAGGGAAACGAGCCGCCACCTCAGCAATGAAGGGATTTATTTTATTTGAATGTTGTTCAATCAGGCATTCCTGACGCGTTTCAGTCCTCCTGGACTTTTTTCAAAGGATTGTGCCTGTAACTTGCGTGCAGCAGCGTTCCACAAGCCTGCTGAGTTTTAAAAATGTTCCGCCCTTGGTGCTTTCACGGGCTGCCTCCGTGGGACCATTCGTCATCTCCGTTCACAGGACAGGAATTAATTAAATTCATTACCCCAGGTGGTACAATTTGGAATCACTTCCTTTGAAATCCAAGCGTCTTATGGGTCCTGTGACGGAAAGGTCGATCCGGTTTTGCAGGTTTGGCTGGGACTTGTAGTTTAGCGCTGCATCTCAAGGTTCTTTTAATTATTTCCCCTCATGGCTGACTCCTTTGCATGCCTCCTTTGAAAGGCTGCTGAGACACCATACCGAAGTCCAGTCTTCGGGTGCACCCGCTGACCCTGTTCCGTTTGCACGAGTCTACCACATGGTTCAATGCGGGCAGCTGTGGTGCGCTTTGCTGGTGGTGCGATCCTCTTGGCTGAACCACGCCAAATTTATGAAAACAAACTTTTCCTCCTAAAAAGGGAAACGAGCCGCCACCTCAGCAATGAAGGGATTTATTTTATTTGAATGTTGTTCAATCAGGCATTCCTGACGCGTTTCAGTCCTCCTGGACTTTTTTCAAAGGATTGCGCCTGTAACTTGCGTGCAGCAGCGTTCCACAAGCCTGCTGAGTTTTAAAAATGTTCCGCCCTTGGTGCTTTCACGGGCTGCCTCCGTGGGACCATTCGTCATCTCCGTTCACAGGACAGGAATTAATTAAATTTATTACCCCAGGTGGTACAATTTGAAATCACTTCCTTTGAAATCCAAGCGTCTTATGGGTCCTGTGACGGAAAGGTCGATCCGGTTTTGCAGGTTTGGCTGGGACTTGTAGTTTAGCGCTGCATCTCAAGGTTCTTTTAATTATTTCCCCTCATGGCTGACTCCTTTGCATGCCTCCTTTGAATATATATATTGATTACCAATCCAATTCCCTCTGATGAAAGGAAGGCACTGACTCCGTGACTTAAACTCAAGAAAAGTTTTAATCCGACATGCTGCACAGACGCGTTTCGGCGGAAGCCTCCGCCTTGCTCACTTAACTCTGCTGTGAATGGCATACGTATATATAACAAACAACATGCTGACACATCACGAGCATACCTTACATCATGATAGGCTGTTCGTAGTCATAGTAACCTATGAGTCATGGTTAAACACACTAAATCATAGACACGGAAGATTCCGTAGTTTTTTAAAGACAAGTGCCCGTAATCTATCCTATGACACCAGCGGAAAATGACACATGCTGAGTATAGAAACGTTATCATCTCGATGCTGTTAACAATGTCACTGCATGAGACCTATACCAAAATTTTGCTTATGTCTGCTTGACGTTTCTACCATAGTTAACATGACTGCGAGCTAATGCTGAACAAATAAATAACATTGTGCATTGCATAAAATTATTGCGGTTCATGTTGGCTCACTATGGTGCAAATATAATATATCGTAGTGTTTACTTCACATTACATCCTCTCCAAGTGGAGTTTTGCGCTGCATATACATTTTGGTATTCATGAATACGCTTGACATATGCACGAGTCATCCGCTTATGTTGTGTATGGCGTACTACACAGTCTCATTGTATTTAGTGTGTGTCATACATGTTAAAACATAACAATTGCCCAAATTATAACCAAATAATACATTTTCAAATTATTTATAAAGTGCAGAGGTAAAAAATGGGAATGGGATCAACTAGTCGGGAGGGGTTTTACTCTGGATTATAAATGGACAGTTATGGCTTCGTCTGAGTTCAATCCATTCGGGATTTTTGAATTTAACAAGATTATATATCTTGATTCAAGACGTCTTAAAGCAAGTCTACGGTTTCCACCCCTTGGATTTTTAGGGAAACTGTCTATAACATAATAGGATATATGTTTGATATTCCCTTCATGTTGAGTGTTTATGTGTCTGGCCACAGGATAAGTTGGATCGTTATTTGTAATGGCACGCAAATGTTGGAGAATTCTCACATGAGCTTGGTGGATAGTGCTCCCAACATAGCGTTTGCCACAGCTGCAGACCAGAACATATACGGCATACTCCGTTTTACATGAATAGCCGCCCCTGATGGTATAAGGTTTGTTCCTAAATGGTACAATGACCTCCTTCGTGTTCAACCCTTGTTTACAGGCTTTGCACTTCGTGCACTTCTTAAAGCCTTTTTGTGGGGGAGGCCAAGTGACTGGTTTCTTCAGTGTAGGTGAATTACACACTAACTGGTCGCGCATGGATTTGGCCTTCCTAAATGTTAAACTAGGTCTGGTTCCATTCAGGTGCCCTATTACTGGGTCATTTTTAACCAGGGGCCAATGTTTTTGCAAAATTTTTCTGACCTGGTTGTGGTACATATTGTAGCCAGTTATCATCCTGGGGGGGGTGCCTGCCACCTTTACTGATATTGTTGTATTCTCCAAATCCTTGGGTTATAACAAGTCCTTCCTGTTTTTAGTTTTACATTTATTCTCAGCTTTTTTAAGGGTTTGTGATTTGTATCCCCTTTTCCTTAATCTCTCAAATAAGTCTGTCTTAGCTTTGGTAGCTCCTTCCACTGTGCTGCAATTGCGTGTCATACGCAAGCATTCCGCATAGGGGATGGACTCTTTGAGTTTGGTAGGATGGAAACTTTGTGCATGAAGCACTGCATTACCTGCTGTTTGCTTTCTGTAGGTTCTTGTCTGAATTTTGTCATTCTCTTCAAAAATTTCTATATCTAGAAATTGGAGCATTTCCTTGCTGGTAGTGCAAGTGAATTTCAAATTGAGGCTGTTCTCATTTAGGTCTTTGGCAAACGTCTCTGCACTCTCAATAGTACCCCTCCAAAGGATAAAGATGTCGTCAATATAGCGTTTATATAACACCACATTCTCAGACATGTTCACCTCGTGTTTGACGGCTAATACCTGCTCCTCCCACCAGCCCATATGCAGATTCGCATAGCTGGGGGAGAAGCAAGGGCCCATTGCCGAACCTTGCAGTTGTTTATAGTGCAATTTATCAAATAAAAATGTGTTATTATTTAGGCACCATTCTACCATCTGTAATAACATCAAAGAATGTTGATATAATGCTATTGGACGTTTGTTCAAATAATGTTCCAAAGCCTTCAGCCCATCCGTGTGTCTAATGCTCGTGTACAATGCTTGCACATCTAATGACATAAACACCAAATCATTATCCCACTTTAGATCATATAAGTGTCTTAAAAAGTCTCCACTGTCCTGTATATAAGCTGGAAGGTCTTTAACAAATGGCTGAAGGAAATGATCAACATAGGTGCTGGTGTTTTCAAATAGACCGCCAATGGCAGATATAATAGGTCTTCCAGGTGGCCTTGTTGGGATTTTGTGAATTTTGGGTATCAGGTATAGTTGAGGGGTGGTTGGATAGTCATTCTTGAGGAAAGCCAATTCTGCCTTGCTTATTAAGCCCAAGTTCCTCCATTTGTATAAGTCACTATGATACCTTTCCTGTATACCCACTATGATGTTGGGGCTCACTCTACAGTAACATTCCTGGTCTAGTAGTTGAGACATAGCCTCTTCATTGTACATTTTGAGTGGCCACAACACCACATTGCCACCTTTGTCCGACCAACGTACAACGATATCTGATCTCTTTTGTATTTTAGCAATTAGTGCACTGTATTCCATTCTCCTGTTGTGATCTTTAGTACAGAAATTTCGTGTGCTCAGTAGTGATAGTTCTTTCAAGTCTTTTGTCACATTCTCAGAAAAAAGGTCTAGCCCATCTTTAAGCAGTACTGGCATAAATATAGATTTTGGTTTGAACTGCGTTTGTACAGTTTGGTGTGTGTTTAAATCTGCTAGATTAGCAATTTCTCCTGGTGTCATTTGGCTAAGTGATTCATCATATTCCAGGGCATTCATTTCTCCTAATACTGCCATATCCGCAATACTAAGATTCTCAGCAATTCCTTGGCCTGAATTTTCCAGAGCTGTTACTTTGTTGGTGCAGTTTATAAAATGTTTTTGCAATTTGAGCTTACGTATGTATTGGAACAGATCTATTCTGGTTTGGGTGTAGTCAAAGTTAGTTGAAGTACAAAAGGTCAATCCCAATGAGAGTATTTCAGTTTCCCTTGGTGTTAGTTCCAGATCGGTCAGGTTGATGACCGTGTTATCCAAATCTTTCTTTGATTCGTCATCCATTATCGTTTCCTGTTTCTTCTGTATTTTGGCTTGTTTTGTTTTGTGGTTCTGCCACCCCCAGCGCCTGTCTTTTCTTCTTCTGCTTTTTGTTTTGTGTCTTGCTTGGATTTGCCCTTGGTCCATTCTGTTTGTGAGTTTTTCCGAGGCCTTAGCGATTTGAGGCGCTGTAAACGAAAATAAGCCAATTCCTGGGCCGGATTTGGTACTTCCCCCGTGAGAGCTAAGGAGCTGATACTTTCTGGATCTGATTCCAACGAGGTACTGAGGTCTGTTCCACTCGTAGCGGGTGTTATTTGTGATCCGCTTGCTGTTGCTGATAGTTGTTGCCTCTTTATATTGTCAAATTTTCTGGCAAATGTATAAATTCGGCCATTTACATAGTCATTCCGGTCTCTTTGAAACTTTATCGCTTTCCTTTCCTTTATTTCTTCTTCTAATTTGGAAAGTCTGTTTGTTATTTCCTTAAGCGCCATGGTTATTTCTTCTTGATTTTCCCTTGACTCCAAGTCTTTCATTATTTCTTCAATTCGTGTTATTATTTTCTCCCGATCGCTTGCCGCATATTTAATAAGTATTTTCAGCATGTTTTGAGACGCTAGGGCATTATTGTCCGCCCAATCTTGCAGCATTGCTGGATCCGGGTTCTCATAGGTGGGGGCAACCAATATTCTCAGTCCTCGTGGTACTCTGCCCACGTCCAGATAACGTTGCAGAGATTTTATCTCCCACCATTTTGACACTTCCTTTTTTCGAAGTTTTTCTAGTTCAGCACACAGGTTTTTAATGCTGTTATCTTTATCAGTAACTGTCGTTGTATCTGCCTTTTTGCTCTTAGTTGCAGTACTGGTGTCTGCGTCCACGAATATACCCAGAGCGGCCGCCTCCCGCAGTTTCTCCCATTCCGCAGACATGTTTAGAACAAATGTACGGATTCGTTTGTTCGCTTGTGAAAGTCACTGCCAGTCAGTGTGTAGTCGTCACACACTGCGGGACTACCTCTCCCATAAACCCTTGCAGTTCTATACTGGATTAGTGATACAGATTTGCGCTGTCTTACCTGGAAGCCCGCAACTGCTCTCCAGCCTTCGCAGGGATCCGGTGAGTCAGCTAATCGTCCGCGTCACTTAAAATCAGTTTCTCCACAATTGCCGGTTTCGGGGGGCGCTGCGTTTCTCTCTTCTCGAAAGCTTCACCAACAGTTTGTCCCAGTTACCCAGCGCAGCCAGAACGAGGAGGGTCAGTGTAGGGATTCCCAGGAACTTGAATCCTACGTATTGATTACCAATCCAATTCCCTCTGATGAAAGGAAGGCACTGACTCCGTGACTTAAACTCAAGAAAAGTTTTAATCCGACATGCTGCACAGACGCGTTTCGGCGGAAGCCTCCGCCTAGCTCACTTAACTCTGCTGTGAATGGCATACGTATATATAACAAACAACATGCTGACACATCACGAGCATACCTTACATCATGATAGGCTGTTCGTAGTCATAGTAACCTATGAGTCATGGTTAAACACACTAAATCATAGACACGGAAGATTCTGTAGTTTTTTAAAGACAAGTGCCCGTAATCTATCCTATGACACCAGCGGAAAATGACACATGTTGAGTATAGAAACGTTATCATCTCGATGCTGTTAACAATGTCACTGCATGAGACCTATACCAAAATTTTGCTTATGTCTGCTTGACGTTTCTACCATAGTTAACATGATTGCGAGCTAATGCTGAACATATATATACTAGCAGCCCGCCCCAGCGTTGCCTGGGGTAGAAAGGGGCTGGGGGCAGTACACCCGCTCCCGTCCCGACCCCCTCCCGTCCCGACTCCCTCCCGACTCCACTCCTCCCGCCTGTCCCTCTGTGCACACCCGCTCCCCTCCCACCCCAACTCCCTCCCGCCCCGACTCCCTCCCGCCCTGACGCCCTCCCGCCCTGATTTCAAGCTTTACTTTACCTGAGCTGGCGCTCCGCTCCTCTTCTCCATGACGCGCCCGCGCTCCTCACCTCACTGCAGCTCCATGTCAGCCGCTCCTCCTCATCGTCATCACGCACATCACGGTCATCACGCACGTTGCGTCGCGGCCAGCGCTAGGTACCGGCCTGTGCTACTTTCAGGGGACTCCTTTGTTTTAGAACTTATTTTTTTTAATTTACTTTTTTTTTAAATTGATATAGCCTATGTCCATCTACACACCCTGACATTTTCATAGATGTATCGGGTGTGTAGATTGGCGCTGTGGTTCTTGAGTTTACCTGGCCAAAAGGTGCAAGTTCTCTCTTTATAATAGTAGTATAGATAGATATATATATATATCTATATGTATATATATATATAATTATTATTATTATTTTTTTCCAACACCATGTCCCTCAGTCCGCGGGACCAGTTTTCAAAGAAGAGCACTCAGACTCACTTCAGCGTGGCTTGCCATATTTATTATCAGCATTGCAGATAAACAAGGGTTACAAACGCGTTTCGGCGTTGCCGCCTTCATCAGTATAAACCATTTTGTTTTCCTCAGTGATTTAAAATAAAATTTGTTGTGACTTCCTGTCACGTGCATTAAAAAAAAGTAAACATGTCCTGCTTCTCCAGGCACGGCACGCAGGACACAAAGACCACCACACAGTTCATCCAGTACAACTGGTCAGTTTATTATCGCCTTAGTTCTCCCTCTGGCATGACGCGTTTCGGGTATGGACTACCCTTGATCACATAACGGTACACTGGTGTAAGAGACCTTTAAGTACTCATTTCTCCCTCTTTGCTGAGCGCACCACGTGATTCATGAAAAGTGAAGATATACTTAAACATATAAGGCGAGTGGCTCTTTCATTTTTGTGAAGACAGCACATATGGAATATTAAATATTGTGATCAAATATATACTAACTATTCACATATAATTATAACTGCATGAATGCATATGCGGTAAACATGGACTGGATTTGTGCAAATTTACAAATATAAATTACTGTGGCATATGTTCTTTCAATCTATACAATTTGAATAATTTAAATATTTTTCAATAAATTATATGTTATGTTATGTTATGTTATGTTATGTTATGTTATAAAGGTCTCTTCTATAGCGCACGGCTACTCCAAGGAGTGTCCCGACGCTTTGGCAAAGAGAACTAAAAGGAAAAATGCACAACACAACACCACCACAGGCCGACAGAAAATTACTGGGAGAAAAGCCAGGTCTTCAGTTCCTTTCTAAAGGAAAGCAGACTGTTGGCTCTTCTCAAAGAAAAAGGAAGCTCATTCCAGCATCGAGGTGCCAGGTACCGGAAGGAACGACCTCCGCTGCGAGCACGTTTGATGGTAGGGACAACGGCTTTAGCCAGCGTAGCAGACCTTAAAGTCCTCCTAGGGGCATAGAAGGCCATACGCCTCCCAAGATATTTTGGGCCAATAGAATGGAGGGCCTTAAAGGCGAGGGTCATGACCTTAAAAGTGATTCTCTTAGAGACTGGGAGCCAATGCAGTCTCTCGAGTAATTCCGAAGCTCCAGCTCTTCGTTGTAATCCAAAGATGGCTCTGGCAGCCGAATTCTGCACAACCTGCAGGCGTGCCATCAGGTATTTGGGAAGGCCAAGGTAGAGAGCGTTCGCGTAATCGAGACGCGAGCCTATCAAGGCCTGGACAGTGATTTTTTTATGTTGCAGAGACAACAGTGGAAGAAATTTCCGCAACATTTTCCGGATACCAAAACATTTCCCTGTCAGCCCTAAGATCTGGGGTCTAAAGGAGAGATCATCATCACACAGGACACCCAGATTCTTGGCTTTTGACGAGGCAGCATCAGGCGGGAACATATCGCGGTGCCACCATGTCTTCCAACAGGGGTCTGGCGGGCATCCGAAGAAAAGCAGCTCCGATTTATCAGAATTGCACTTCAGACTGTGCCTCTGAAACCAGTCAAATACAGCGCCCAAGCATTCCTTAATCCGGCCGCCGTCAAAGTTCTCACCCTTGTTGCACGTAAAAAGGAGCTGGGTATCTTCAGCATAGGATATGATCCGGGCACCAAAAGATTCCGCCACCGCCGCTAGAGGGGCCATATAGATGTTGAAAAGGGTGGGGCTCAGAATAGACCCTTGAGGAACCCCAACCTCCAGCGGCGGCATTTCGGCGGAAAACGGGGGTGCCCAGACCACTTGTCGGCGGTTGGTAAGAAAAGACTTGAACCATTTCCACACCGTCCCACGAAAACCGATCTCCCAGAGTCTTAAAAGGAGACCGTCGTGGGGAACGGTGTCGAAAGCCGCCGACAAATCCAACATGACCAAGATGACTTTACCCCCACCATCCAAAGTCTCTCTTATGGCATCGGTGATCTCAAGGAGAGCTGTCTCCGTGCTAAAATTCGAACCGAAGCCCGATTGAGAGCCGTGCAAGATAATATTGCTCTCAATAAAGCTGGAGATGGAGAGGTGCACATGCTTCTCAATCACCTTAGCCAGAGAGGGAAGGAGGGAGATTGGTCTGTAATTGGCGTGAACAAGGGGATCTAGAGATGGTTTTTTAAGCAGCGGCAGAATCAAGGCGTGCTGCCAAGCCATAGGAACCTCTCCCGTTGTCAAGGAAGAATTAAGCAGTGGGTTAAGCAAGATGTTATCTACCGGCGCCACTCTTCCTAGGCATTCCGCTGGACAAGGGTCGAGCGGCGAACCTGATTGAAGCCGTGACAGAAAGTCAAGGGAGGAAGCAGGAGAAATGGGAGGGAAAACCGAAAGAAAAGGGCCTTTCTCCTTCAGGGATGGTGGCACAGTGGTCAAATGACCGGCAACTGGAATACAGCCCGCATCAGGAAAGGAACCCTGAATAGATTTAATTTTATTGATAAAGAACTCGCTGAGCTGGGTAATCCAAGCCTCAGTGTGAGAATGAATGGGCGTACTCGAGGCAGGGGAAATAAACTCTTTTACAATTCGAAAGATTTCTTTGCTCGTATTTTCCGCTGCTTCGATTATGCGCTCTAAGTAGGCTTTTTTACCTTCCACAATATGTTTGTGGTACAGTCGAATTGCATCCCTATATTTTATTTTGTCTTCCGAGTCGTACGTGCGCCGCCAAGCTCTTTTAGCCCTCTTGCAATCTTGGTGCATCTTACCAAGAAGAGGAGTAAACCACGGTGCCGAGGCATGACTGCCCGCAGATTTAGCTGGCTTACCGGGGGCTAGCTCCTCGAATCTGATTGTGAGCCACTTTTGAACCAGGTCAAGATCTTGTTCCAGGTTGCCTGCTAACTAACAGGGATGTTGGTGGAGAGCGTCCGAAAGCATTTCCGCCATAACTCGATGGAAAGGCCGAAACACCTTCCTGGTATCTTTCGCCAGTCTAGTACCAGGCGTAGCTGCAAGAGGAATGCAAAATTTAATTAAAAAGTGGTCAGACCACAGAACTGGAAGCGGTGGGGAAACATCGATTAGACTAGTAGAAAAAATCTGGCCAATAGTATGTCCTTTGATATGAGTAGGGCTGGAAATATAGGGAATCAACCCTAAAGAAGAAGCAATGTCCTTCAGCTTACTAATATCCGGGTCCACTGTATTGTCCATGTGAAGATTAAGATCTCCCAATAAGATACAGTACTCCGATCTTAGGCAAGGCACTGATAGTGCCGCCTGTAGTTCTTCAAAGAAGGAGCCAAGCGGTCCTGGTGCCCTATAAATGATAATCCCTGTACAAGTTTGACGGGGAGATAGCCTAAGAGTAAAACCTAAGGCTTCACAACCCGTGATGTTATCAACGGGGAAAGTAGAACAAGGAAAACTCTTGTCAACAATTAATGCCACGCCTCCACCCCTGCCTACCACTCTATCTTTCCTATAGATGGTGTAGTCCGGGTGGATGGCAGCGGCCAGATCCGGCCCGGAACATTCACTCAGCCATGTCTCAGTAAGAAACAGACACGATGTTTTAGAGTCTGATAGCAGATTCCAGATGTCAGAGGAGTGTCTACTGAGAGATCTGGTGTTAAGGAGATGACATTGAAAGTATAGGGGGGCGGAATCAGGCAGAAAGCCCACTTGACTCGGCATGTGCCAACCACAACCAGAGCAGCCCCTCCTAAGAGAGCGACCACCTGGGAAAACATGGTGGCAGGTAGAAATATGTCCTCGTAGAGATAGGAGCTCACAGGAGGAATAAGAGAGCATGGAAACAAAAGGTGTGCAAGCACGACTCGCAACAAGAGCAAGACGTAGGAAAAATCCAACGGGCCTACCTCGCCGACCTCTGAGACGCTGACGAGCGCAGACGAGCAGGACTCTAGCACGACTCTGGCGCAGGGAAGGCGCTCCCGCTGCGCGTCACCGCTGCGCGCCATAAGGAGTACTTTAAATAGGCAGTTCACAGTGTCCAGGAGCGCAGGAACGCTCAAAGATGGCGGTCACAGTTCCCTTCCTGTTCTAAAATGGTGCTCCCCGCCCACAACCTCCCCGGAACCGGACCCGCTAAGCAGCGGTGGTGATTCCAAGAATTACAGTGCAGGTAAGAGGCCAGAAAGCGATGTGGCTAAATTATACATTTATCCATTATTTACACATAACCTCATTGTACAGAAAATATCTATGTACATATATATATACAACTCCATTATCTATATTTTGTATTATATATTTACATATAATACAAATAGGAATAAAAGCAAAAACATGTTCTTGCAGCTTGAATGCTGCCAATATGTGCAAAACTATGCCACTATGTAAACCTGAATATTCTCATTTTACCAGCTCCTATGTTACTAGATACTTAGTTCAAGCCATTGTGCAATTATCTGCCTAAATGCAGACGCATATGTGCAACTACGCTTATTGTGCAAAATTGATCTTATATCAAAAATCCAAGTGCAGTAAACATTGCTGAATAGAATTCATATTATACTTATGACAACTGAGCCCAGTTGTCAAGAGGAGCTCACTCAAGATTCTATATACACACAAAGTGCTAAGTGCTGTATAAAAAAAATGAGCAAATGCAAAAAAATAATTTTTTGCATTCAATAATGTGATTATATTTACAGTGAAGCTATATGCAGAGTTGGCAATTTCATTATAGATAATAGTGATTTGTCAATAAAACGGTATAAAACAAAATTATATGTGCATCAGTTACATTATTCGCAGGGAGTATATTTCTTCTGTTCAATATGCTCTCATATGGACAATGTCATCATTCTATATAAGTCCATCAAGTACACCAAATTTAACAAGTTTATCCATCCAATAGCAGGGCACTGTATGCATCTTTTCCTTTTCAGATAATATTTCCTATTTTGTTCATATCTTCAGAAGTTTCTAAAAAAGGGAGAAAAAGAAATAAACAGGTTTATCTAAAGAAATGTATGTAAATCCTCCGTGTTATTTAGACCATGGGGAAACTTGCAGTTGAGATTCAAGATGTATTTGGTCTCTAACTGTCTTAAAAGAGTTTCCCTGTTACCTCCCTTTTTAGGCATAGGAACATGATCAATCACAAAGTACTTTAAACAATTAATGTCCTTGTTGTGCACAGACTTAAAATGCTGTGCCACCGGGTAATTTGGGTCACAGTTAATGATGGCTCTTATATGCTGCAATATTCTCATGTGTACTTGTTTCTTAGTGCTGCCCACATATCTGAGCCCACAAGTACATGTGAGAACATATACAGCATACTCCGTGCGACAATTGAAATTGCCCCTGATGGTTAATTCATTTTCCCTGAACGGAGTACTGTATTTCGAAGTGTTGACCCAAAGTTACAGGCCCGGCAGGTTGCACATTTAAAAAACCCTTGTTTCGCCGGTAACCATGTTTTAATTGAGGTCCCTTCCATCATGGATTTTGATAAAAATCCTTCCATGGTTTTGCTTTTTTGAAATGTCAGTATTGGTCTTTCAGGTAATCTGTATTTTAGGACACCATCTGTTAGTAATATGGGCCAATTTTTAGTTAAAATAGCCTTGATTTTACGCTCCTGCATGCTATAGGTGATTATGAGTCTGGGTGCATCAATGTCGCTATCATCCTCAGTTGTGACTGGCAGATCAGTAGGGAGTAGGGATTCTCTGGATCTCTCATTAGCTTTCTGCACTGCTTTGTTCAATATATTCTCGGTATAGCCCCTTCTTCTAAAGCGATCTAGTGTTTCATCTTTGCTTTTGTTATATTCTTCCTGCGTGCTGCATATACGTTTGAACCGCAGCAATTCCCCAAAGGGAATGCTGGCGATCAGATGTTTAGGGTGGGAACTAGTAGCATGCAATAATGCATTCCCTGCAGTTGGCAAATGCACTAGTCACTAATTTCCCATCAATTATCTGAATCCGCACATCCAGGAAGTCTATGGTGGTCTGGCTACAATGTGATGTGAAATGTAAGTTACATTTGTTAACATTGATTTGGTCAATGAAATTAAGGGCACTAGTACTGTCACCTTTCCAAATCATAAAAACATCATCAATAAAACGTTACCAAACAATAACATTGAGCTCAAAAATCTCCCTGTATTTGTCCATGAGGACCTGCTTCTCCCAGAGCCCCACGTGCAAGCACGCGTAGCTCGGGGAAAAGCAAGCCCCCCATAGCAACACCCTGTTTCTGTCTATACACATCCTTGTCATAAGAGAAAAAATTATTGTCCAAGCACTATGCAGTGAGTGACATTAACATTCTATTGTGCATTAAATAGTCTGCAGATCTTGTATTCAAAAAATGTGCCACCCCTTGTAGGCCGCAGTTGTGTTCAATGCTATTGTATAGCGACTCGATGTCCAGAGTCACTAATGTCAAGCCATCACACCATGTAAAGTCATTAATATGTCTGAGAAAGTCCCCAGTGTCTTTTATGTATGACGGCAAAGCTCTTACCAGATCTTGGAGGTAGAAGTCAATGTATCGGCCCACACGTTCTGTCATACTGTTGATGGCCGATAGGATAGGATGCCCTGGGATAGGCGTCACCCCCTTATGTATTTTTGTTAACAAGTATATAAAGGGCATCTCAGGGTTTGCATTGTACATAAAAGTATATTCCTCTGTGGTAATTAGACCATCATTTTTCCACTTAAGGAGTTCTTTCTTCAGATTTTCTTTTGATTTGTTATAAACCTTCATGGTAGTCTTTTCATAGCAATCTGCATTAGTTAACTGGCGTAGTACTTCCTTATCATAGTCTATTTTGGGCCAGAGGACGATGTTCCCGCCTTTGTCTGATTTTTTCACTATGACCCCCGGATTTTTTCTGATCTTGTCCATGAGTTGGTTGAACTCTCTCTGTTTTTGATCCATATGCCGTTTTTTGAAATTTACTTGAATGTTAAGTTGTTTAATATCCTCGATTACTCGATCATGGAATACGTCATTTGCATCTTTTTGCATTAGAGGCATGAAAGTTGATTTAGGCCTGAATGGGCTTTCGCCTGCGCCCTTTTGCAACAAATCCAGTTCTTTTAGTTTGTTCTGAGTGGAGATTTGGGATGTATTGAGCTCTTCGTTAATGAGCTCATGCATAGCCCATAAAGCCGGAATTTCCGCAACAGTCAATGTTTTTCCTGCTTCACTCAGTTCCTTATTGTTTTTATCTTCTCATCCACTTTTAAGTGCGAAGAATTTTTTTAATTTTAGTTTTCTGATGTAGCAGAACAGGTCTATGCGGGTTGAAGCATAATTGAAATTAGTATTGGGCAATAGTTAAGTCCAAAAGCTAGAAGCTGTTCCTCTGCTTTGGTAAGTGTTAGAGTTGTCAGATTTATAATCATTTTCTCCTCCACCATTACTTCTTGCGCCAATAATTTCGCTTCTTTTTTGGCTTCCCGCTTGCGTTTCCTGAGCCTTGTTCGCCTGATGGTGTCGCGTTTTTTCCGGCCTGATTTCCTTTGATCCGCGGCCTTAATGTTTTCATCCGCTCCTCCACTAAACAATCAACTTTCTCTTCCAAGCTCAGGATCATTGTGTTAGTTGCGCTGGTGTTACTGTCTCTGCTTGAACCGCTTGTGAGGGAATCAGTATCAGTTCCATCAGTTGTTTCATTTACTGGATTTACCTGCAAGATGTTCGGTTTATTTAAATTATCACTTTTTTGTTTGCGTATGCTGTCATATTTTTTTGAAAATGTATATATGTACCCCAAGCGATAATCCTCGAGATCACGAGCAAACTTTTGCACTTTTCATATTTGGATTTTATCCTCATGTTTTTTGAGGCGCTCTTTGATATCCTCCTTTTTCGCTGTAATCCAGTCCTTTTTATCAGATTTACTGAGTTCTTCCTCTATCGCTTCTATTTCCAAAACCAATGCTAGTCGGTCTATGTCTGCATATTTTACAAGGATCTTGACAAGATTCATAGAAGCATGGAGATTGCTTCCGCCCCATTCGCGCAGCATCGCCGGATTTGGTTTTTCAAAACTTGGAGCTAACAGTATTCGTAGCCCACGTGGAACTCGACCAGCTTCTATGTATTTGCTCAATGATTTATATTCCCACCATTTGGTGGTTTCCGATTTCATCTTTTTTTCAAGGTTTTTCAATAGCAGGTTCACATCTTTATTGACATCCTCATTTGTCGTACTAACACTTACATTAACATTCTCTGTAACTTTCGTTAAGTTGTTATACAACGCCTCTGAGTTCGCTTCCCGGTCTCGTGCAGCGTCCGTTACCATTGTTGCCATCTTGCGTGGGAGACAGTTCTTATATTATTTACGGCACCGCAGTGCTCGCTTTGGCAAGGAGAAACTGACCGTGTTTGTGAGCTGCGATAAGCCCCGTCCTGCAAAATCGCCTCTTTTCTACTCACCGATTCGAGAAGACAGTCGTACGCGAGTCCTCCGACTCTAGCGTTGGCGCCTCCCACTCCGATAATCGTGTTTTTCTGGCAGCTTGCGGGGGGTTACCAGCCTTGATTCCTTCACGGAAAATTGCAGCAAAAACGGTTTAAAGGCGGCCACCAACTTTCAGGGCGGGGTCCAAGAAGCGAAAGAAACCGAGCTTTCGCAATTGCTATTCCACTCCTTCCTGCTTCTCCAGGCACGGCACGGAGGACACAAAGACTACCACACAGTTCATCCAGTGCAACAGGTCAGTTTATTATCGCCTTAGTTCTCCTTCTGGCATGACGCGTTTCGGGTATGGACTACCCTTGATCACATAACGGTACACTGGTTTAAGAGACCTTTAAGTACTCATGTTTTTCTCCCTCTTTGCTGAGCACACCACGTGATTCATGAAAAGTGAAGATATACTTAAACATATAAGGCGAGTAGCTCTTTCATTTTTGTGAAGACAGCACATATGGACAATTAAATATTGTGATCAAATATATACTAACTATTCACATATAATTATAACTGCATGAATGCATATGCGGTAAACATGGACTGGATTTGTGCAAATTTACAAATATAAATTACTGTGGCATATGTTCTTTCAATCTATACAATTTGAATAAATTAAATAATTTTCAATAAATTATACATTTATCCATTATTTACACATAACCTCATTGTACAAAAAATATCTATGTACATATATATATGTATATACAACTCCATTATCTATATTTTGTAATATATATTTACATATAATACAAATAAGAATAAAAACAAAAACATGTTCTTGCAGCTTGAATGCTGCCAATATGTGCAAAACTATGCCACTATGTAAACCTGGATATTCTCATTTTACCAGCTCCTATGTTACTAGATACTTAGTTCAAGCCATTGTGCAAATTATCTGCCATATATATACATAAAACACAATCCATCAACAAAGAGGCACGTCAACTCCGAACTCACAAGGATTCCAAGCACATTATTGCACAGTGCGATATGCAGCAGCTTCGCTTATTTTCCCAGTTCCCGACACGCTTCAGCTCTATTCCTGAGCTTTGATCATGAGTGTTGGCATAGTCTCTATTTTTAAAATGACCATGTGTTATTTAAAGACTATTTGGTTTATTATGATGTAGTCTTCAAGTCATATTCACATTAAAGAATGAGCATTTGAACATTTCTAAAACATTAATTTGTGTTCTCAAACTGCAGCGTCTTGTTAAATCATATTCCTTTTTTTCAGATACTGCAGTCAATAGATATTCATATGATTCCAAAGCTCAAATGTATTTACTGCCTCAAAGGTAGCAAGCATGGCATCTGCTTTACACCTACCATTTTACTTATTATAGCTAATTAAAGTCCACAAATAGAAATTAACATGTTCCCCTTGCTCCCATGCTTGCTTCCACTCACAATTATTTTAGGATACGTCCTGTCTTATCCAGTTGAAGCGAATGAGTGAGGCTCCCATTAATGAATCCCACATAAACACCTCCTCTGTTAAGAGAGCACCAGACCCTCCCAAGGCAACTTTGATGTACTAGAATGGAGATCCAGCAAATATGTCCAAGCCCTCACTCCTTTACCAAAGAGGCAAGTCAACTCCAAACTCACAAGGATTCCAGACACTTTATTACACTTATTACACTGTGAGATATGCAGCATTTATGATACACAGTTTCCTTGTGTGCAGGGGATTCTGCAATTATGTACATCAGCCTGTTTCAGTGGACATATTAGTTAACAACATCTTCTTCAGGAAAACACAATTTGTAATATGGGGGAGACTTTGCAGGATAAATTGATACAAGCAGGGAACCCTGGTGATAGTAATAGCCCATCGGCAAATGCTTAATAGACAAATTGATGTGTCTTAAATGTTCTCCCTTGTGTTGTTGTTTTTAAAAAAAAACAGTGATTCATGCTTGTGCAAAGTTGTATATATTCAATTGAAGTTGAATATTTGTTTTCTTTGTTCATTTATGTTTTATATGTTCACTATGCTCAACCCATGCTGCACAAGCCAATGAGGGGGTTGGTTTCGCACATGGCTTGAGCACAGGGCCACGCTAGGCCCTGCAGTGAAAGCCCCTACACACAGTGAGAGGGCTGCACATCAGTGTTGGCCAGTTAGGCACACAGAACTATTACATGTGGTATATAAACATTAAGGAAGTGTCCATACACCTGGCAGCATACCTAATACTTAACAATCTGTGTACCTAGTTGGTGGCCACCTAAATAGCAGAGAATATTTATTATTAAGCCGCCCACTGGAGAAATGCACTAAGAATGCCCAGTTTTCATTTCTCCAACGGTAACTAGAGATCCTCAATTCCATTAAAAGAATGTAAATGTTGTGTTCTAAGCAACCAGGAAGAATCAGAGGCAAGCACGTGATGTCACTTTGCCAGCTCGCCAGTGAGAGGAGGACGGACAGACTGAGGGATTCAAAAGAGAATAAAGAAACTAGGAGACTTTGAGGGAGAGAATGAGGGGGGAGATAATAGATAGGTGATTGCAGAGGTAAGAAAATGGGTCAGAGATTGCAAGACTACATCCAGAACAGATAGATGGAGGATAGTGGAGAGGTTGGAAAGGTTGGAAAGGAGAGTGAGAGACTGGTGAGGGGAGCACAGAGATTGCGGAGAGAGCAGTGAGACTGGGGAGAGACAGGATAGGCAGGTAGAGTAAAGAAATCAAAATACAGACCAGACAGGAAGGAGAAAGAGCTGAGGCTAGGGAGGAGAAAAGACAGACTGGGGTGAATAGTAAGAAGATAGGGAGTGAACGGAGAGACTGACAAGGCGAGCAGAGAGCTTGGGAGTCAAAGGGGGACAGAAAAAGAGGGCAGACTGAGGGGGAGAGGTGAGATATGGAAAAGAGTAGAGAGAATTAAATACAGAAGGGTCAATTTGGGGGAGACCAGAGACATTGGGAGAGCAGAGAAATTGGTGAGGACAGTGGAGAGACTAGGAGTGAGAAGATTAACAGGAAGAAAGATAAGACTACAGGGAAAATATGGGCAATGTGAAGTCAGAAAGGGTAGAATGGGGAAGGGACAAGAATTGGAGAGAGAGTACACACTGAGGATATCAAGGGGAAAGGAACGGAGAGCAGATAATATAGAGGAGATCATGTGGATGGTAAAATCAGAGAGAAAGGTGTGGAGACTAGATAAGCTGAGTTAGAGTAGACAGTTGGTAGCAAAGATGATTTGGGTAGATCCGATTAGCTGAGGCAGGACAGGCAAAGCTGGGGGAGAGACTATAATTGAAACCAGGCAGAATGGAGGGGAAAGAACGGACTGTAATGGAGAGCTGAAAGATGGTGAAGGGTGAAGCAAATAGGAAAGAGGGGTAGTCTGGATGAGCATAGATTGTGAGCTGAGAGACTGTGAAGCACAGTGTAGAGACTGGGAGTAGAAGACAAGATACTAGAGAAGAGCAGACAGACTGGAAAGGAGAGTGGAAAGACTAGGGGAAGTGTGTGCAAGCTGAGGTGGGAGAGGGTAAGCTAAGGGAGAGGGGGCAGGCCGGGAGAGATAACGGACAGAATTTGGAGATAGAAGGGACTGGGACTGGGACTGGGAGAGTTACGATACTGGAAGGAAGAATAGTGTATGGAGTCTTGACTGAGGTGGCAAAGTGAGCTGAAGAACGATGATGGATTCAACCCTGATCTATGAATGGAGGTGAGTGTCTGAAAAGTTTCAGTGTCTGAAAAGTTTCAGCGCTCCGTCCATCTTCTCATTGTGTTTTCTTTGTTTGTCCTAAATTGGCAGGGTAAGTCCAGGTGTGGGTCCCTGGCTCACTTTGCAACTTGATTCAAGCTAGCCTGGCTGAAGAGAGGGTGTTACCCTGAAACCAGTCCCAGGATGCTTGTTTCCAGTCAGGGAAGACCTGGCTTGGCAGTTTGGGCTGGACTGTTCCCATGAGGCACAGGGTCAAGATTGATTTTCAAATAGCTTGGTCTGAACTGAGGTGACGAAGTGAGCTAAAGAACAATGATGGATTTAACCCAGATCTGTGACGGGGGGTGAGTGTCTGAAAAGTTTCAGTGCTCCGTCCATCATCTCCTTATGTAAACATTGGCTTATATCCAATTAGCATATTTAATTACCTTATAAGTCTCTAGTAAAGTGCACTTCATGTGCCCAGGGCCTGTAAATTAAATGCTACCAGTGGACCTTCAGCACTGATTGTGCCACCCACTTAAGCAGCCCTTTAAGAGGCAGTCTGTTATACTTGGCTTGAAACAGCTACACTGGCTTCCTGTGGAGCAGCGTGTGGCTTTCAAAACTGGGTGCATTTTATTTAAATCTCTGCATGACTCTGGCCCTCTATTCATTAGAGACATGTTTAAGAGGTACATACCTTCCCGCAACCTCCGGTCCACTTACAAATCCCTTTTGACCGTCCCATCCTACAAGAGGAAACGTCTCGGAGGCAGCTGTTTTGACCATCTTGCGGCTGGCTTCTGGAACTCTCTTCCCCTTCATCTGAAACTGAATGACAATATCCTCAGTTTTAGACACTCCCTGAAAACCTGGCTCTTTTCTCAGGCGCACTGCTGAGCTGCTTATTCTCTACTGTGACCTATACGCTTCGTTCCTTCCTACAGCGCCATGAAGCCCCCGGGCGTACGAGCGCTTACAAATACATATTAACATTAACATTAACATTTAAATGTTTCTCAGGCCTGCCATTGCAGAGACTGTGTGTGCAGTTATAACCTGTCATTTCAACCTGGCAAAAACATTTTGCCAGACCCAAACATTCCTTTTTAATATATATAAGCCACCCCTAAGGTACACCCTAGACAACCCCAAGGGCAGGATGCAGTACATATATAAAGTAGGACATGCACTTTTACATTTTACATATCCTGTAGTGAAAAACTCTTTAAATGGTTTTCCACCACACCAAGGCCTATCTCTCTCATAGGATAATATTGGAGTTACCTTATTACAATTTATAATTGTAATTTCCAAATGTGAAGAGATAGCCCCTACAAGTTTGGTACCTCTGGTATCACAATTAAAAATCCTAACTGATTGTAAAGTCGGATTTTAAATTGCAATTCTGAAAATGCCAATTTAGAAAGTTGGCATTTCCTTCTTTTAGCCTTTTGGTGACTGCAGCCTATCTCTGGTCACATGACTGGGGTAGTTAGCAGACGGGCTTTGTGTATTCTTACTAGACAGCCACACACAATGGGAGCTTAGGTGTGACTGCGTGGGTCATCACTGGCCAGATGAGAGGGAGGAGCCGAGTCCAGTCTCACTAACTTTGCACCGGAACAAGGTCGCTTGCATGGAAAATCAGTATGAGCCACTACAAGTTTGTCTCTTCACACAGCAAGATTTGATTGCCCACGTGGACCGCCAAGGCAAAGCACCAGCCTGCGATGCTTATCCTGCTCTTGGCACAAAACATCTTGGCAATGAGATGGTAAATCTTCAGCAGGACTAATCTGGGACTGTATCCAACCTGTGATCCATCATGCTTTATGCCTTAAAAATTCATAACTTCAGTTCTACCAATTGGTTTTTGTTATTTTGGTCTTGTTTTATGTATTACGTGTTGCTCTATTGGTCTAACCTGGCGTGGGATCTTTTGTGGGGGGTTTTCACTGTTTTACTGTTTGAATTGTTCCACAAATACCTTACACATTGCCTCTAAATTAAGCCTGACTGCTCTGTGCCAAGCTACCAGGGGGTTCAGCACAGGTTAATTTGGGTAATGCCTGTGCCTTACGCAGACTAGGATTGTGCTTGCTGCATGACCAGGGCTCACACCCCAGTCAATCATTGATTACATTTCTAACACATGTATTTAGGCAGCAGTTGGATAAGTAGTGGTTTGTTTGCTTCTTGCATGACATTTGGCCAAACAGTGCATAATCTGTACTAGTAGCCAGCATACAAGTAAATGCTGAAGTTTCTTTTCTATTTGCACAGCAGCTGGCCAAATCATATATATTTTCTGCTATTCAACTACACATTCAAAGAAACTTCACTATTCCTCCAACTGGGGGCTAAATAGCAGTCTTTAGGTACTATTGAATGGCGGCCATGAAAACAGCAAAGAAACTTTACTATTTGCCTGACCTGTGGCCAAAGAAAGCATATCTGTTTTTTTAGTCAGTAGCCAGGCAAATAGTAAAGTTTTGTTGCTATTTGCATGCCATTTTTTTGTAATCTGCATGGCTGCTAACCAAACAGTGCACAATCTCTACTATTAGATGGCCAAGGGCCAAAGAGTACAAAGTCTTCTTTTTTCCAGCAGGCAGATAAATAGTAACGCTTCTGTGCTATTTGCAAGGTCGACATCCAACTAGTACCTAATGTCTGCGATTTAGCCAGAGGCTTGGTAAATAGTGAAGTTGCTTTCTATCTACAGGGCTGGTGGTCAAACAATGCATTATCTCTACTTTTTAGCCAGTTACAGACTGAGGTTTCTTTGCTGTTTGCATAGCCATAGGCTAAACAGTGCATAATATGTTTTATTAAGCCCACAACCCGCTAGATAGTGAAGTTGCTTTGTTCTTTGCACAACCACAAGCCAAATCTGACATATTATCAGCTATTTAACCAGCGGCTGTATAAATAGTTACGCTTTCCTACTATTTGAATGACCCTTTGCCAAATGCCTCTTAAATAGTGGCTAGATAAATAGTAAAAATGTCTTTGATATTTTCATGGCCGCCATCCAGAAAGTACCTAATGTATGCTATGTAGCCAGCACCTTTAAAAAAAGTTAACTTAAAAAGCCACAGTTAAAGTGCAATTATCAGTGTGAATTAAACAGAAACACCACTGAAATGCAAAATGATGGTTAGTATGCAAGCCATAATAACAGCCATTCAAACCCATACCTTACACACAAATGCTATATTTATAACCTCACACAGATTATACCAAGAAATGACAATACGTAAAAGCACAAAGTAATTAAATTACAACTCATACTCAAAGCAGTAAACAATTCTGCATTCACCGTCTTTAAGAGTGTTAAGGTTAATCTCATCTGAAATCTGAGCAGCCTATGGAGAAAGGGTGAAATGCTCCTACATGTGTTTTAAATGTTCCTTGTTAATGAGAGGAGGTTGGCGACCCTCCCCAATCAGTGTTCATAAGACATCCCGGTACTTTAGCCATGTTGTATGTTTTGTTTATGTGTAAAGATGTGTCAATAGTCAATAGTGAAATACCTTTTATATTGTCATGCAGTGGAAGACCCTGCACTAAGGCGAAGGCGCGTGGCCCAACTGCTTTTCAGCATTGCAAAAAATGAAAGATAAATTGATAAAACACGATGTTATAATCATTTTAATTTTCCCTGCTTAGACAGTTTTGCAGGACGGGGCTGAGTTGAGCTGCTCATAGAGCAGGGAAAGGAGTGGTTGGGGTACTTTCTAAGTGTGCATGAGGGTTTGACCAGCAGTCTTCGGCCGGCCAAACTGTCATGTGCACTTAGCATGTTCTCCACCAGTCTGTATTGGACAGCTTAGGTGAAGAACATGCACGGGTTCCCAGTCCCTGTCTGAGTGCTGAACCACGGCGCTCACACCAATCACAACGCAGCTGTCATGCTGGAGACAGCGGCGTTGTGATTGGCTTAGAGGAGCCTGTGTGCTTCCTGCTTCCGTTCTGGGATTCGTCGGGGAGAGAAGGGGAGGAGAGATGATGGAGTAGAGATGGGGCTGCAAAGAGGTAATTGTATTTTTTTTCTTCACACAACCCCCCACGTTCCCCGATCTGTACCAGCCTCACTGTTTTCATGGCTGCAATCCAGATAGTTCCAAATGTATGCTATATAACCAGAGACTTTAAATAGTACCTAATATATGATATATGACTAGTGACATGTTTAAGAAAAACAACATGAGAAGTTCACTCAAATAGCCACAGTTAAAGTGCAATTATAGGAGTGAATTACACAGAAGCACCACTGAAATGCACAAGTGGTGGTTGGGTATGCAACCCATAATTTGCACGACTGCCATATAAACTATACCTTGCAGATAAATGCTATATTTAGAACATCAGAATAATTATACCAAAAATAAAACCTAAAACACAAACTAATTAAATAACAACTCATACTCAAAAGCATAAATAATTCTGCATTCATTGAGGCTTATTTATAAGCCCCTTGTGCTGCCAGTGCGTCAGTTTTTGTGATGCTCCGGTGGCACAGGAGCCTGCTCCAAATTAACCAGGCAGCACTAAGCCACATTTTTGGGCATATTGTTGCCTTGCAAATATTGTTACCTTTAATGCAGGTTTCTGCATTAAAGTGGCGTGCAGTGGGTGTTGCTGGGGCCATTCCCAGCAACATCCATGGCTTTTTGACACTTCCCCAGATTTACGAGAAATCATAACTCTGAAGCATTGCAAAAAAACGTACACCTCTAAGAAAGGCACAACAAAGAGAAATATCTTTATTTCTCCTAATTTTTTCTTTTTCTATGTGTGCAGCATTCTGCAGCACACATAGAAAGAGGAAAAAGTCTGTTGTGATTTTGTTTGTGCATGAAGGGAAGCTTTCCTGCACAAAAACAATCATCCCTGCAACGCAGGGACATTTGCACCATGGTGCAAAGGTGCCTGCGTTGGCGCACGGCTGCCCTTTGTGCGCCAGCGCAGGAGAAAAGAACAGGAATGCGCCATATCTGATAGATACGCACATTCCTGCACTTTTATTTTGCCGTAGAGCAGTGCAGCAGGAAGGCCTGCGGCGCTGCCCTATTGCAAAAACGAATAAATTGGGCCCCAGTCTTTAAAGCGTTATGGGTAAGCTCACCTGAAATCCGGGCAGCGTATGAAGAAAGGGTGAAATGCTCCTACATGTGTTCTAAATGTTGTTTGTCAATGAGAGGAGGTTGGAGACCTTCCCCAATTCAGCGTACTTAAGAAATCCCTGTGCTTTAGCCACAGTGTAGGTCTTGTGTGTGTGTGAAGACATGTGCACTTCTAGTGCCTTTGCTCTTTAATTTGTAGGTGATGCATGCACAACTCCTGCACATGCCCTATCTATTATGTCTGTGTGAGTAAGTGTGTACTGCTGCTGCTGCCTACCCTGCGGCTCTTCTGTGTATGTGATGTAGAGTTACATCCTGCGCCATTTCTCTGTATGAGGCATCACAAACTGCAGCGATTTGTATTATACCTGCTCCAGTGCTTGATTTGAAAAAGAATAAGTGCCAGGGCTCCAAGTTGTGCCAGTGGTTTGCGATAGCAAACACCAAGAGTGCTGAATACCTAGGTCGCACAGTTTTAATTCCATCTCATGCATCTCCAATCCACCACCAGACACTCCCTGCTCCTTTATCTCACTCTTGCAGGTTTCTGCTTTCTCCCTTTGTCACTGTTTTTGCCCTTATCATTCCGCTTCTTTACCCCTTTTGGTCTCTCTCTTACTCTGGATCAAAGTCTGTTTTGAGAAAATGTGTGCCTCCAAAAGTGAGTTCTGGTGGGCCCCAGCTTCATCCACAAGCACCAATCAAGCACTGGCCTGCTCCCTGAGTGTGAGGGAGCCAATCACAGCTTCGGCTGTCACCCGCCAGACTCCCCACAGCAGTTTCTTGTATTAGGGGCGCTTGCACTGCTGCTGCTCTTGCTGTGTTGTTGTTGCACATTAGTGCAGTTTAGAAAAAAATCATTATAAATCTGAAAACGATTGGCATCATCATTACTTGGTTCTAACGTTTCACTCTGTTCACAGCCACCATCTCAGGCATCTGGAAATCAGGAAGACAACCCCGAAGATTCATCAACTGAATTAATTAGTTATTTATTGTGCTGCAAGATGAAACTGTGTGCTCGTAAGTCTCAGCAATAATACTATTTCAAATCCTTTCACTTGCTGTTTACATATTCATCATGTTTGCCCCAGTAATAACTGTACATACGAAATGCCTCTTGCTGCATAACTGTAATGAGAAGTCAAGAATTGATCATGGACATATTGTGCCTGTCCATAAAGAACTGAAAGACAACCTCAACTGGCAATAGTAGGTGCACATCTAATAACTAAACGGGTGTGGAAATAGCAGAAAATTCATTTAAATACGATCCGTGGACCACAGCATAGGGAAAAGTATATGAAACTGATGCTACCTGTGCAAGAAACCATACTGACTGTTAGCGCTACAGAATGTGCTGCAAGGCCCATGCTGTATTCCTGAATTCACACTAACAGTGTGTGGGGAACTCTGATCCCAAATATACACTTATGCTATGTGGCCTGGCCTAAGCATATGGGGGTATAGCAAAATAACCGACGCACACACCAACAGTGCTGGTCCGGACAGGAAGTGCCAAGCCACTCCTGCCCTTTTATTTATAGCCTTCTGGCCACGCCTGGCCAGAAGGTGATACAACGTGTGGTAGTGCTTCCGGGGCTCAAGGGAGACTCTCGGAGCACTAGAGCGCTACATCCCTTCCCAACTCGGAATTTTGAAAAGTTCGGAATGTATTGTTCAGCATGCAAAGTCCACCAGTCTTTGGCTTGGCCTGGGATTGGGCCTGAGGCTATATCGCCACCTGCCTCTTGTGGGTGTTGATTCTTGAGGGTACCCTGGTGAATGTGGGACGACCTCGTTCGGTGCAGATAGGGGTGGACTAGTACTTGCTTCATCCACTCCGGTCCCTTCTCCTGTTGCCGCTTGTTCTTCCTGGCCATTGGGTTGTTCTTGAGTTGGTGGAATTTGCTTGAACCACAATATATTTCGGGTTACCTCTTCTCCATTCCGGTTGGCCGTTATTGCTGTGCCTCTTGTTTCTGTAATGGTCCAGGGTTCAGGTTCGAACGGCGTTCAGAACTTCCCTCCTGGTCTTCGGGTCCTAATCAACACTGTCTCTCCGGGATGTAGGACTCTCGCCTAAGCTCGTCGTTGTTGACTTGCCTTTTCATTTGTCCTTTTCCTTCGTTCCTGGGTGTTTGTTGGTGAGTATGGTGCGGGAGTTCAGTTGTTCGCCATGGGGAGTAAGACTCTTCTCGGTCCGGCTAACATCAGTGCCCATGGTGACCGTTGTGTAGTGCTGTGGGGGGTGCTCCGGTACTCTCTTAGAAATAGCTGCAGTGCTTCTTCAGGATCACTTCCTTCTGAGGTGGCTATTCGTAAGATCTTGTTTATTGTCCTCATAAATCTTTCCACCTCGCCGTTGGCCTGAGGCCGTTGAGGCGTGATCCTCCGGTGTGTTATGTCTAGGGTCTGTAGAAAGTCCTTAAATTCGCTACCCTGGACCGGGGGACCGTTATATGTTTTGATGACAAGCGGGACTCCGAACATGGCAAACGACTTGCTGAGAATGGGGCGGATGTTCGCGAAGATGGTGAATGCCGCCAGATCCACTATGGGATATTTTGTGTAGCTGTCGATCAGTACCACGGTGACTCTCCCATCCGGGAAGCTTCCAAAATCTAAACTGAGCCATGACCATGGGGATGGAGCAGGGTCTTCTGTAATTACTGGTGCTGGAGCATCGGGGTTGCTGGTTATCTGGCACGCTCGACATTGTCGCACTATGGTATCGACACTATTCTCTAGATCGGGGAACCATACTTTCTCGCGCATCTGGGCTTTCATCCTGTTTGGTGCCTTGATGTCCCTCATGAGCTAATATTGTCACTCTCTCTTGCAGTGCCTTTGGGATTACTACTCGGGACCCTCTAAGTATCAATCCGTTGTCTGCACTGCTTAGGTCATTGTGTACTCTCCAAAACTGAGTCAGGCGTGTTCTGTCCGCCTTGTTCCACCCACCAACATTCTTTAAGAAGTTTCCCCACGAGCCTGACTGTAGGGCCTCCTTCACACGTTGGATGACTACATCAGTGTTGTACTGAGCTATGATGGTGCCCGCTGTGAGGGCTCGGGGACATGATCCGGTCGATAGCATGTTCACGAATGCTTCTGCCTGAAGTTCTTGCTCCGTGGTGTGATGTCCTTCTAGTGACGGGTGGCGTGAGAGGAAGTCCGCAGGGTTCCTTGCCCCAGGGCGGTATACTAGGTCCATTTGATATTGTTGGACCTGGATGGCCCACCGCTCTATCCTCTGCAGGGGGTGAGGGGCTGTGCCCCTAAATAGAGGTATTAGCAGCTGGTGGTCCATCACCATTCTGAAAGGGTGTCCAGAGATATAGAGGTGAAAGTGATTGCAGGCCCATTTGACAGCCAGGGCCTCTCTTTCAATTTGAGAATACCTCGACTCCGTTGCGGTTAAGGCTTTGCTTGCAAAAGCTAGAGGGGCCCATACTCCGGGTTCTGTTTCCTGTGAGAAAAGGGCTCCTAGGCCGACAGGGCTGGCGTCTACTAATATTTCTGTGGGTTTGGCTGTGTTGAAATACGCCATGGTGGTGCTGTCAAGCAGGGCCGTCTTGATGTGGTGGAATGCATTGTCTTCCACTTCTGTCCATTTCCATGGGTTCTCTTTCTTTGTTAAGTTTCTCAACGGTTCCGCAATTGTGGCTAGATTAGGGATAAACCTTGCGCAGTATTGCGCCATCCCCAGGAAACTCCTCACTTACGACGCGGTGGTGGGTGCAGGGGCGTTTTTGATGGCATGTGACTTGCATGGGTCAACCTTGACTCCTTCTGAGTCAAATACGTAGCCAAAGAATTCGATAGATTTCTTGAAAAACTGGCATTTTTCTTTGTGCAATGTTACGCTGTGTTTATGTTACGCTGGGTTGTGCAAGTCTTTGCAGTGTGGCTTTCAGTCTGTGATGGTGTTCCTCACTCGTCTTGGCGTGGATTAAAATGTCGCCGCTGACATTTAGTACTCCTTGTAGTCCAGATAGTATCTCCTTGATGGTATTCTGGAAGATCTCCGCAGCGGACGAGATTCCAAAATTTAGTGTTTTGTACCTTCTCAATCTTAAGTGCGTCGAGAAGGTTGTTATATACCGGCTCTCCTCCGCTAGCCTCAGCTGATGGTACCCCGCGTTGAGGCCTAGCTTGGAGAACCATTGGGCTCCGTTCAAATCCGTCAAGATATCATCTACGGTGGGTGTGAGGTGTTGCTCTCGCCGTATGGCTTTGTTGGGGAGCCTCATATCAATGCATATCCTAATTTTTCCGGGCTGACACGGTTTCTCTGCTATCACCATGGGGGACACCTTCTCAATCACCCCTTGTGCCTCCAGTTGGTTCAGTTCTTGCTCTACTGCTGTGCGCAGGTGAAACGGGATTCTCCGGTGTCTTAGTGCTACTGGTTGTATGGCAGGGTCTATGTGTACCTTGATAGGCGGGCGCCTGATGGTTCCGAGGCCTTCAAACAGCGAGGGGAACATTTGTAAGATGTCTTCAGTCTGGAGTGCCTTTACTGCATTCGCAAAAGCGTTGAGGCAGAGGTCTTACGCAGTGTTGCTTCCCACTCGTAGGTCTGCCTCCTTGTCTATCACATGAAATGTCGTCATCACTTCTTGGTCTTCCGCTTTGACCTGCACCAACATCTTCCCTCACAGCGGGAGTGGCTTTTGGCTGCCATATGTGAGAATTCGGGCCTTGGAAAGGACCAGTTTTGGTCTTGGTTTCAGGGACTTGTAGTGTTGGATGCCCATTACGTTGACCGTGGCCCCTGTGTCAATGATTCCGGTCACTGGTGACCCATCGATTTGTATCTGACATTTCGGCAGGGGTCTTCGTCTCTTCTTCAGCTCGCAGACAGACGATACTAAGTAGCATTCATCATTTTCATCAGTGGAGGATTCGTCGAATTGTGATTGCGGTTGTCTTTGCGTTTTAGCTGATCGTGATGATGCAGCGTCCTCCAGCGACAGCTGCTTTATGGATCCAGTGGCTGTTTTTTTTCCTGAAAACTTCGTCCGCGAAAGCCTCCTCTGCATACCGTTGTGAAGTGGTTAGGCACTCCGCATTTGGAACATGTCTTCCCACGTGCTGGGAAGCCATCTTGGTTATTTTCTTCTCTGCCACAGTATCGGCATGGTGCTCGGCGTTGTGTCCTGGTCGGCCATCTTCCTCTGCCTCCTCGGCTAAAGCTGCGGGCTGCGTCTACTCTTTCCGTCTTTATCGTTGTTCCTGCTTCTGAGCGTGAGTTTAGAGCTGCTTCCATCGCGGTGGCCCGGGCATCTGATAGTTCATGGGATCTGGGGAGGATTAGTATTTCTTCAAGGGATATGCGGGGCTGCCTCAGGATAAGAGTCCTCAGATGCTTGTTTCGACATCCCTGAAGGAGCCGCGCCGTCACTTCCTTCTTTTCATCGTCTTCCGTGCACGTGCTTATGAGGTCTCTCAGGCATGCGTGGAACGCGTCCATTGTTTCTCCTTCCCTTTGTTTGGATTGCCGAAATTTGAAGTGTTCGTAGTGTGGGTTTAATTGGGGATCAAAGCGGGCATTCAGCGCAGTAACTGCCGCATCATAGTCTGTGTTAGCTCCGTTATTCGGCAAGTGCTTAAACAATTTATGCAGTTCTGTGCCTCCGAAGTGTAATAGTAGTGACCTCTTCACCTCGTTGTCTTTCTCCCTCATGGCGGTGAAGTAGTTGTTGAGCTGCCCTAGCCACACTGCCCACCGTGGCGCTGCTGTGCCTGGGTCGATTAACTCACTGAATGGTGGCAAGGCTTGCATCTGTGAATGAGCTGATGGGATAGGAGGCTGGGCTACAGGGACTACTGCTTGAGCTGGGGTCCCTGCTTGCTGTACTGGGGCTGCTGCTTTTGGCACTCCTCCCGCTGCTCCTCCTTGGTTGACAGATAAGTTCTGGCTTGGGGCCGGTGGTTTACTCCTATTCTTGTGTTCCTGTCTCTATTATTTTTTTTCCACTTGCCTTTGCTGGTGCTTGTTTGTGGCAATGTCTCAGCTGGGCTGTACTTGTTGTCAGGCCCCCGGTCGTGTTGTTTCAACCTGTCAGCCTAGGACCTTGTTCATTCAATGTACAGTACTTAGGCACTGCTAGGCTGTTTGCCTTTGCTTGTGCTTGTTGTGCCTCTTCGCCTGTTTTGGATGCCCTCTTTGTGAGGACTGCTCCCAGCGTGGGCCTCTGTCTGGCTTACTTTGAGCTTCGTGCTGTGCTGAGCGCGTGTGATTCTCTTGCTCGCGTGTGCTTGTGCGGGCCTCGTTATCTCTGGGCGTCGGCCTCGTCTCTTCAGCGCATGCGTGCACTGCCGGGCCGGCCGTCCGCGTCTTCCTGGTGCGGCGCCTCGTCTCTCGCCACTTGAGCGGCCTCGAGCCTTGATCACTGGTGCACCACGCAGCTCCTGGCATCTGCTGCTTACCGGTAGGGGATTTCTTCGTTCGCGTTGCGGGCCTGTCCCGGTTTTCTTCTTCTGGCTCTGGTGCTGCTGCCGGTGTCGTCGAGCGGTGCCGCTCAGGACGTGTGGCGTCTGCGGGCCACGCTGAGTCAAAGAGATCCCACCCTCGTCACCAGTGTGGGGATCTCCGATCCCAAATATATACTTATGCTATTTGGCCTGGCCTAAGCATATGGGGGTATAGCAAAATAACTGACGCACACACAAACAGTGCTGGTCCGGACAGGAAGTGTCGAGCCACTCCTGTTTTTTTATTTATAGCCTTCTGGCCACGCCTGGCCAAAAGGTAATACAACGTGTGGTAGTGCTTCCGGGGCTCAAGGGAGACCCTCGGAGCACTAGAGCGCTACACAGTGGACACAAAGATAATCAAGGTCATGTTACAGGTACTAGATATGAAGATAAAAGGGATGATGAGGTTGCATTGGTGCGTAGGGGGGTGGAGCTGACGTAGCATATGTCCCCCAACAATAAGTTGCCATTATTTTGCATACCCCGTAACTCCCTTGGAAACCATTTAGGAGGGACATTTGAGGGGGCTTGCAACGTTCATCAGAGCCCCTCCCCCTTCTTCTGAATAGGAGCTGGGGGGGTCACATGTGCAGACATTGTGAGTGTGCCTGGAGCTATGCTGTCTGTATTTTTCCATACACACCCTGTACCCCAGCTGTTGGGATAGGAATCACCCCAGCATGGTATACAGGCATGTTCCACTGACCTGAGTGCCCAAATGCATGTGCACCTGACTTTCATTTTGGCTCTAGTGTCGTACAAATATAAGCGTGTGCACAGAGACATAGGACTATCAAAGGTGCTGGACCTGTCACTTTAAGGGGTGCAAAAGTGTGCATGAATAACGAAGGAGGAATACTGTCCCTGTCCTGGGCAGAGCACACAAAGTGATGGCCGCAGCATGCTTTGTTTATTGAAACTGATAATGTGGCCAGACCCTATTATTTGTGTTACCTAGAGTGTGGCCTACACACCCTTTTTGTGCAAAGTTCCGCTATCATGTGTATGCCCAGAACCTTTTTTTGGCATAAAGTGTGTCTGGTTTGCAAGCGCATACAACATATGCAGTTGTGTGGCTCTGTGTGTGAGTGAGCCTGAGTATTGAAGCTAGTGGGATCCAATTTGCCCTTGTCTTGACATGACCCAAGATGGAGGATAAGGACTGCTTCCTGAGATAAAGGAAGTGTATTGTCTGCATTTCTTTGACTTGCAATGCAGATCTGAATACTGAAGTGTGGGGGATGGAGTAAAGGCTACCTTTAGAAATTCCATCAGGACTTGTGTTACCCAGGGTCTGTAGACAGGTTCTTCCTGCGCACTGGTATTTGGTTGACTGTAGGGATTGAGGTGGAACTTCATTTTCTATTGTGCTAGGTGAAGACATTTATAAATCAGACATACATTTTTTCCATTCCTGATTGCTACTTCAGAGATGCAGAGTACACCCAGCCACAGAAACCTCACACTCCCATGTCTAGTAGGTACTCCAGTCTGGAGACAGCCCCTCTGCTGCCTACCTTGAGAAGCACCACTGTTGCACAGTGGATTTGCCTGGAGAACAGGCTGAGAAGGAGACTTAAAAAGTGAACAACCTCACAGCAGTTCCGAATTTTCAGACAGTGGATCCACATACCTCCCTAGAAAGGAGTATAAAAACGGGGACCCAAACCACCCAGCTTTGTTCCACATACAAGTCCTTCGTGACCCAGGAAGAGAGCGTTTCTTAGAGTACTCAATGAATTCTGTGTGATCGGGGCAGATGCCTGCTTGTCGGACAGTTTTCCAGTGTTAACGGGGCATCAGCTGCAGCCTGCATCTTCTGATGTATGAGTTAATGATCTTCCCGAGTGGCAAGAAGCCTGCCTACTGACAGGAAAGGAGTCTGTCTGACCCTGCAGCATTTCAAACCGTCCAGGATGGAAGAGGACCAGCATTTCTCAAATACTGAGGGGCATTCAGAGAAGGGTGTCTATCTGAGGGCAAGTTAGACGCAATGCACGCTGCAGCGGGTTCCTCAGTTGTTTCCAAATGGTCCCTGGCTGGACCCACCGCAAGTATCTGTGCCTGACAGCCCAATCGGGGATGCTCCTGCTTTCGAGGCTGAATCTGCCTGCACTAGTGTTGAGGCCAACTGGATCTGCTCCTGATGAGCAAGGAAAAGGCTAATGTATACCTGCTGCACCACCACGAGTAAGAAAGAAAAAACTTTGAGGATGCATTTGACCTGCTAGGGAAATACAGATAGGTGAGTGTTGGATAGACCTGTCAGGATGACGTTGGCTTAGTTCACTCGAGGTAGAACCAGAACTTTTTTGGTCATTCAAATGTCTGTAGAAGAGATGTAGCTCTTGGTACCAAACACTGTTAGCTGTCTGATTTACAGGCGTGTGTAAAAGCAAATTGCTATTGAGGATGAACCCCAAGGACTTCAGGTTTAAAGGACTCCAGGTTTGGGTGCGAGTCAGAGGTTGCATTGCATTCATAGCTAAAAGGAGAATTGCCATAACATGACTGCATTATTTGGGGAGTTGAGATGAAGAGGGGGAGTAATTTATTTTGGGGTTTAGTAGGAAGTCATATTAGGGAATCCAGAAGTGGAGGGTACTCAGGACGTGGAAGAGCCTAAGGATTTGATCTTCAGAGGGAACTCTTAAGTAAAGGTGTCAGTCTAATACATATAGTGAGCATAAAACCTGCACATTTTAAATTCAGTTAATAGAATCAAGTGACAGTTGATGAGATGTAGATTTCAAGGGATATCATGTAGGAGTTTTAAGGAAAAGACCAGGGCACATATTCTCTTGTGTAGAATGTGGTAAAATTGTCTCCCCTCTACAACCCATATAGCAGATACACTATCTTGTGACTGAAAATAAATGTTATTTTATGCAGCAAGGATCTGAAAGGTGCTAAATTCCCCTCAGGAGAGGTATCCAGGTGAACTAGACCTCTGTAGAGAGAAACAGGAAATAGAAAGGAATGGTTGTGGTGATGTTAGAACAGCCAGTTCTTCAGGTTTTGTTAAAGATAAATTGTTGGACGGATGGAGAGTGGGGGAGGAGGTTCACGGTTTAAACCACGAGATAAGAGAAGGAATGTCCTCCAATGCACATGTGGCAGATGAATGGAATAACTGTAAGATTAAGTGTACTGGAGCAGAGAGCTCTAGTCAAGCTATATATGATTACCCTACTACTCAGATAGTGAGGGCCAGTGTCATAAACTGCTTATTGCAAGTGACAAACAACTTAAGGGTGACACGTTTATGAATATGTAGGCAATTTCGGGACCTTGAGGTGAGGAGACATTGAGGTGCAAGCAGGGAGTTTACAAACCAAGGAGGCAGCAGCGCTCTGTACAATTTAAGCGCTTGTTACGAGGTACTTAGGAATCTCGTCATAGAGCGCGTTGCCATAATCAAGACAGCTGATGATCAAGGCTTGGGTAACTAACGGTCAAATGGGTGCTTATGGGGAGTCACCTGAATATTTTGCAAAGCATTCTGAGGATGACATAACAAGCAGAAGAGATGAAGGCCGTCTGCTCACTCATAAGGAGATTGTTGTCCAGAATGAACTCTAGGTTCCTGACTGATTTAGAAGGTACAGGCAGGTCGCCTCATTCTTTTTGCCACCATGTCTCGCATTAACCGAGGTGGACTTCCCAAAGAGGACCACCTCTCTCTAATCTCCATTGAGCTTTAAACAGTTTTTCTTTATCCAGCTTGCACTTGGTACATTTAGACAGTGAATTTGACCCTAGTTTCTGGGACGTTTTCAGTAATTGACACAATGAGCTGGATATCAATGTGAATTTCTACTTGCAGTGGAAGGCTACTTTGACTAGTAGGATATACTTTAAAGTATTAGATTATTTTATGAGCCCCCTCAAAGTTTTAACTAAATTATCTGACCTTTATATATTTTCATTTCTTGGTGCATAGATGTGGAGTTAGGTGTAGAAAATCTGTACATACTTATCTGTCGGTATTTTGTCCTCAATATTTTGGCTTTGATATTAGGGAAGTACAATATTCAGTGCTCAATATTTTGGACCCACACTTTAAGTCCATACATCTAAACACCTCATGATATTTTATTCTCAATGGAGAAAATCTTATAAATGGGATAATATATACCAGCAAATTACGCACACATTAATTTCCTTCACCATATGTTGAAATATGGAATTTGAAGAAAAGTCTTCACTCTAATGAGTTACAAGGGAGTGTAACAAAATATAGTTAATTTATGGAAATCGGAAAACTGTATAGAAATCTGTATCCGTGTGAAAACGTACACTGAGAATACGTTTTTTTACAAAACAAATGACTCCAAAATTTAGAATACATATTTCACAACATTATGTAACTATCACCCTACAAATATCGCTATCAGAATGTAATTGCTAAATCCAATCAAACTGGCTTCCTACATATTTTAGGAACGGTCTCATATATATGTAAGTCCAGTCCTATTACAACTAAGGGCAAGTAGTTGATAACATGATTAGGTTCAAATCGGAATCTTCATAGGAAGATATTAATGTATGTACAATTGATGGTTGTGCTAATCTAAATTTTGGAGTCTAATTGCTTGCAGAAGATAACTTTCAATTAATTAAGTCCTTTCTATAAGTACAATGCAATTCACTCCAGGAATACTGCTAAAATGAGCTTCATGAAGAATGGCTTGCCGAAAGGAGTCATCTAAAAACCAAGGAAAGAATCACTTTATAAACAAGAGTGAAAAAGAAGGTTAATTAAAATGGGGAACAGATGAAGAAGAATATGACATGTTATATTTCAGTGTGAACTAAACATTACATTTAGTTAAAATTTATATATTGGAAAGATTTCCTATTAATTTCCTACTTTTCCTCACTTAATTTGATAGCAATCGGACACTCTGCTAGCAAAATAGTTTCTAGGTTATACATTTATGTATTTTTGTGAACCCCTTATTGCCTAAAGTGTTAGCATTAAGCTAGATGTATGTTGTGTTATGTAGGAGGTTGAAAATTAAAATATAAGAATGGTATTTTAGAAACGTCTTTACTGTTGTCCGTCTGGCACTCAAGTGTAACATTTATTAACTTCTCTTGTTTTTCACTGTTTTAATTTTGTGCTACTCACTCCTTTTAAGTGTTTTGTCCAGGAACACTCTATTCAAATGAAGTTAATTGAGAAAGCGGGATTTCCACTTGCAAGTGGAGGTGTGCACATCCATAACATGGCCTGAGTGGTCTTATCACGATCTTTTCACCCTTTCCATAATAAAATCCTTATACCTTTTTCTTGATTTTAAACATGATTTATTTTTATTCTTTAGTTCTTCAACGTCAATTGAATTATTCCATTCATTTATGACGGTTTATTACTTTAACATTCAACATCTACCCAATGCATTTCGGGTCAGAGTCGACCCTTCCTCGGGGGTCTGTGTAGGAAAACAAGAAATATAATGAGCTAAACAGCTACTATTTCAATATAGTTATCTTCATACAGTCATTCAATCAAGTGCTATCTAGAATTTTATCTAGTAACATTTCCAAAAATACATGAAGTACTCGAGCCATTTCAGTTACATTCTCATTCAATCACGATGGTAAACATTGCCGAGCGAAATCTTTGCCAAAAACAATAACATGAACCCCTGTTCATGAGTTGCTGACTCAATTAATCTCAAAACATGAAAAGTATACTTCAAAGTAAATTGCTAACATTCTATACGTTACTCAAGTTTAAAAATTCAAGATTAAATTAAAGAATTAGCGTGCAGAAACTAAACAAACATTATGTCTACACTTACAGCCAAATGTCAAGTATTGCGTGCCGCATTCTCTCTGCCACTCCAGGTGCCGGTATCTTACTCTGGTGCATTGACACTAGTTTTAAGCAGTTCGATAGGCTCAAACCGCGAACACATGACCGCTACTCAGTTAGAGTGTGAACTGTTCTATTTTTGTTCTATTTTTGTTTATTAAAACTTGAAGTATGTTTAGAATACTAAATCGTGCTAGCATGGATTTTGGATCTAGTAGTTTGAATTTAGCAGTAAACATCCGCGGCGCGTAAAATTACGTTTTCACATAAGCATTGTGCTGATATCAATCTGGTTTAACAACTAATTCGTTACTAGCACGATTTAGTATTCTAAACATACTTCAAGTTTTAATAAATGAAAATAGAACAGTTCGCACTCTAACTGAGTAGCGGTCATGTGATCGCGGTTTGAGCCTATCGAACTGCTTAAAACTAGTGTCAATGCACCAGAGTAAGATACCGGCACCTGGATTGGCAGAGAGAATACGGCGCGCAATACTTGACATTTGGCTGTAAGTGTAGACATAATGTTTGTTTAGTTTCTGCACGCTAATTCTTTAATTTAAGCTTGAATTTTTAAACTTGAGTAACGTATAGAATGTTAGCAATTTACTTTGAAGTATACTTTTCATGTTTTGAGATTAATTTAGTCAGCAACTCACGAACAGGGGTTCATGTTATTGTGTTTGGCAAAGATTTCGCTCGGCAATGTTTACCATCGTGATGGAATGAGAATGTAACTGATATGGCTCGAGTACTTCATGAATTTTTGGAAATGTTACTAGATAAAATTCTAGATAGCACTTGATTGAATGACTGTATGAAGATAACTATATTGAAATAGTAGCCGTTTAGCTCATTATGTTCCTTGTTTTCCTACACAGACCCCAGAGGAAGGGTCGACTCTGACCCGAAATGCATTGGGTAGATGTTGAATGTTAAAGTAATAAACCGTCATACATGAATGGATTAATTCAATTGACGTTGAAGAACTAAAGAATAAAAATAAATCATGTTTGAAATCAAGTAAAAGGTATAAGGATTTTATTATGGAAAAGGTGAAAAGATCGCGATAAGACCACTCAGACTCACGGACTCCTACCCCACCTTCAAGAAAAAACTAAAAACCGCACTATTCCCTACTTCAGAATAATCAATATGCTTCCAGGTTCCCGCCTTGGTTTTACTGTTATTTTTTGCAGCACCGTGATATTCTTGTAGGATGAATGTTGCGCTTTACAAATACACCTAACAATAACAATAACAATGTTATGGATGTGCACACCTCCACTTGCAAGTGGAAATCCCGCTTTCTCAATTAACTTCATTTTAGAAACGTCCAGATTTTCAAATTATTGCCATTTTAGAACGTTATTTTTTAAAACAAGTATTTTTTATCAGAAAGTGCACATATTTTTGATTATCACTTTTGAAAATATTGATGTGCAAATAAATATTTTTTTTTTCTAGAAAATGGAATGTTTAAAGTTATCATGATTTTGAAACCTATTGGGATTTTGAAAACGATTACCATACTTTTAAGGAAAAGATCAAACATGTTTTGGAAACAAAATTGTCAGACTGAGCGAAAGAGGCCACATTCTTGATGGGAGTTAGAGCTGATCTCCAAACTTCTCTGAGAAATCTGTAGCTTATTTTTGATATCTTGGCAGGAACAGAAAGGGTTTTCTCTGCAAAAAAGTAAGTGCATGTGACACATGGACACCAAAATCAAAACATTAGAGTTCAGCAACAAGCACAATACATTTCCCAAACCAAAGTAGCTAAAAAGACTTAATCTAATTACAAAATTCATACAAATCAATTTAAAAAAAGGTTGCGATGTTTACTGCATTTAAAGCAATTTCTGGAAGTGAGCTATTAAACATACCAACGTTTTACTTATGCATCTCTGAAATGACCAGGACTGGGCCACATTGCATTTGTTTTTTAGCACTGAAACTAAGCAATTGCCTCATTTTGACATGTAGTAAATGAATGTTTAGAAAGTAGTGATAGAAACAAATATCCATCCATTTTGAACATCATTTCTGGTGCTTCAGGTGTTCCCATAATGTCCACAGAATGTTTCTTGGACACTATGCTGCCAGTTCAAGAGGGAAAAGGGATTTTTTTCACTTACAGTCCAAGGTCACAGCTCCTGTTTTGGACTGAAGTCTTAAATCATATTAGAGCACGCTGCTGCCTTGTAGAGGAATGCAAGCCCCACGATACACCACCAGCTTACAGGAGGGGAGGAGGAGCCACACCCCATTGCGCACAAAGAACTACTTTAATCCCAGCTGCGTGGGATGTGCTCTGCCTAGGAGGGGACTGCAAGCCCCACGGTGACCACCAGCTGACAGGAAGGGAGGAGGAGCCATACCTCCTATGGGCATGTATTCCTACTTCAGTCCTCACTGCGCATCACAGCGTGCCGGCCAAGGGCGGGCCCATTCATGACCGTCAGCGACAGAAAGCGGCAGGGCCAGGCCACATCTCTTGATCCTGCACCTGGATAATGCCTGGACATTGCTGGTAAGCCTGTTATCTCAGCCGTACTATTGGATTTATGGAGTGCCCCTCTGTTTTCTTTCTTTAAAAAAAACAAACTCCCATGGTTCCACTTTCGACTGTGATTGATTAGATTCCACTATATACTGATCTGCTACTGAAGTTTTTTATGGGAAAAAGAAAGGCAGCCGACCATCCTCGGGGTGCTGGGAAGGAACATATGACCGCTCTGAGAGATGAGGCTGAAAACTCGACAGGTTGTTGACAACTCAATAGTGGAGGTAGAGGATATCCTCAATAAAGGGAGAAACCTGCATGCGGTGCAGGCTTTCAAGGCTTTAAAATCTAACATAACTCAATTTTACAAAGAGAAGCCAAATTAAGTTTATCCTAGTGCAACACACCCTGCCAACTAACTAAAAGTAGAGGAGGCAAGGGCCATGAACTCTGTTACTTCGCATGTCACACAGATAGCCTCTACCAACAGCCAGCTGCAATTTGAAGCTCTACCACCTGATCAGCCCACCAGTTTGACCCTCTTAATCTCTATCAATCATCATATTTCTCTAACTAGCCTAGACAAAGAAATAGAACTGCCTTTTACATCTGATCTGGTACCTAATGCTTTGTGTTTTGACAATATTAAAACCATTTTTAGTAGTTTGAGAAATGAACTTAATATTGCATGAAATGCTGTTTTTGCTTTATTAGAAACTAAAAATAGCATAGTAAAGAATTTGTTATCACGCCAGACTTGTAATAATCTCTGTCAAACAGTACAGTCCAATTGAGTTCCCAGTTCAGCTAACTCTGATTGAACATCACAGGGTAATTTTGCCACAGGGAATAGTCATTCATCTTTCATCCCTACCTGTCTCTTATTAATGATCACAATTGCTCAGGACATGGGGGTAGCCGTGTAGTAAAGAATGCCCTTTCTATAAATTTACAGGTAGTAAACAATTAAAAGTATTTTCCACTCGTTCCTCTGATACACACTTGCTGGGGCATACACCTGCCCCACATGCGCTAAGTAAGATTCAAACAGAGATTTTTTTCAGATCGGGACACTAGTGCACACTTGTCCAGCACTGATCAGTTGGTTCTTCCACCCATAGTTACACCTTTTGTAGCTGTTTTGGTAAATGTACCCCCGCTTATGTAGAATGTCAGTGAAAATTATTGTAAGTTAATGAAGTAACACATTGGCTAACTACAAGGGCTGGGAAAGTCAGCTTTCACACTCAAATTGAAATGGTACATAGGATAGGATGGTGGGGCGCAATAATGGCAATTGCACAGTAGTTAATTTTAGTAATAGTTGAGCTGCAGGCAGAATACTTGCCTCTTCTGAGGGCAATATTTAACAACAAGGGGTGGTGATGGACAGAGTTTCTGAATTAAGCAGAATACTCTCACCCAGTCAAGAGATCAGGGCTAGATCCAACACCGTTTTATAGCTCTCTGCACCATCCCAGCTCAGAACCTGGCTATATGCAAATCAGTCTGTTCCTGTCCCAGTGCATGATGGGAACAGGGCAAACCAAACTACCAAGCCAATTCTTACACTGGGAAGGAAACAAGCTTCCGGGGACCGGTTTCTGGCATTTCAGCCTTCGTCGGCCCGGCTTGCTTGAATCCTGATGGTGCAATGAGCAAGGGACTCACATCTTCCACGCTTCCACGCTTAGGGTGGACAAAATATTTAACAACAAGGGGTGGTGATGGACAGAGTTTCTGAATTAAGCAGAATACTCTCACCCAGTCAAGAGATCAGGGCTAGATCCAACACCGTTTTTTAGCTCACTGCACCATCCCAGCTCAGAACCCGGCTATATGCAAATCAGTCTGTTCCTGTCCCAGTGCATGATGGGAACAGGGCAAACCAAACTACCAAGCCAATTCTTACACTGGGAAGGAAACAAGCTTCCGGGGACTAGGTTGTACATTTATGTATTTTTGTGAACCCCTTATTGCCTAAAGGGTTAGCATTAAGCTAGATGTATGTTGTGTTATGTAGGAGGTTGAAAATTAAAATATAAGAATGGTATTTTAGAAACGTCTTTACTGTTGTCCGTCTGGCACTCGAGTGTAACTTTTATTAACTTCTCTTGTTTTTCACTGTTTTAATTTTGTGCTACTCACTCCTTTTAAGTGTTTTGTCCAGGAACACTCTATTCAAATGAAGTTAATTGAGAAAGCGGGATTTCCACTTGCAAGTGGAGGTGTGCACATCCATAACATGGCCTGAGTGGTCTTATCACTGACATGACAGGCAAGAAGATCCCATTGTTACATTCCAGCACCTGTGACATTAAAGGAGTAATCTATGGTATCAAATGCCCATGTGGGAAACTATATATTGGTCAAACTGAACGCACGATTAAGATAAGAATCACAGAGCATAAAAGCAATATCCGCTTCAAAAATGTTAAATCCACTTTAGCAACACATTGGGCAGAAGCAGGACACAGTATAGGTCAGGTTCGTTTTTCCATACTAGAGGTGATCAAACCAAGATTAGATTTGGACACACATAAACAGAGATTAAGATCTGAATATTTTTGGATTCACAGAATGGGAAGTCTACACCCGCATGGATTAAATGACAGGATAGAATTATCCTGTTTTCTATGAACACTTTAGAAAAGCTTTCCTAGTTTCTTGCTAACTTTGTTATGAACAGTGAATTACAGTCCCATTCCAAAATGGCCGACGTTTTTGAACATTGGGTTTCCTTATCATTATCTTTTGCATAGTTATTTATTTTGTTTTATACATTGTACTGTCTCAGATAGGCATTGCATTTTGGATCTAGTAGTTTGAATTTAGCAGTTAACATCCGCGGCGCGTAAAATTACGTTTTCACATAAGCATTGTGCTGATATCAATCTGGTTTAACAACTAATTCGTTACTAGCACGATTTAGTATTCTAAACATACTTCAAGTTTTAATAAACGAAAATAGAACAGTTCGCACTCTAACTGAGTAGCGGTCATGTGATCGCGGTTTGAGCCTATCGAACTGCTTAAAACTAGTGTCAATGCACCAGAGTAAGATACCGGCACCTGGATTGGCAGAGAGAATACGGCGCGCAATACTTGACATTTGGCTGTAAGTGTAGACATAATGTTTGTTTAGTTTCTGCACGCTAATTCTTTAATTTAAGCTTGAATTTTTAAACTTGAGTAACGTATAGAATGTTAGCAATTTACTTTGAAGTATACTTTTCATGTTTTGAGATTAATTTAGTCAGCAACTCACGAACAGGGGTTCATGTTATTGTGTTTGGCAAAGATTTCGCTCGGCAATGTTTACCATCGTGATGGAATGAGAATGTAACTGATATGGCTCGAGTACTTCATGAATTTTTGGAAATGTTACTAGATAAAATTCTAGATAGCACTTGATTGAATGACTGTATGAAGATAACTATATTGAAATAGTAGCTGTTTAGCTCATTATGTTCCTTGTTTTCCTACACAGACCCCAGAGGAAGGGTCGACTCTGACCCGAAATGCATTGGGTAGATGTTGAATGTTAAAGTAATAAACCGTCATAAATGAATGGATTAATTCAATTGACGTTGAAGAACTAAAGAATAAAAATAAATCATGTTTGAAATCAAGTAAAAGGTATAAGGATTTTATTATGGAAAAGGTGAAAAGATCGCGATAAGACCACTCAGACTCACGGACTCCTACCCCACCTTCAAGAAAAAACTAAAAACCGCACTATTCCCTACTTCAGAATAATCAATATGCTTCCAGGTTCCCGCCTTGGTTTTACTGTTATTTTTTGCAGCGCCGTGATATCCTTGTAGGATGAATGTTGCGCTTTACAAATACACCTAACAATAACAATAACAATGTTATGGATGTGCACACCTCCACTTGCAAGTGGAAATCCCGCTTTCTCAATTAACTTCATTTTAGAAACGTCCAGATTTTCAAATTATTGCCATTTTAGAACGTTATTTTTTAAAACAAGTATTTTTTATCAGAAAAGTGCACATATTTTTGATTATCACTTTTGAAAATATTGATGTGCAAATAAATATTTTTTTTTTCTAGAAAATGGAATGTTTAAAGTTATCATGATTTTGAAACCTATTGGGATTTTGAAAACGATTACCATACTTTTAAGGAAAAGATCAAACATGTTTTGGAAACAAAATTGTCAGACTGAGCGAAAGAGGCCACATTCTTGATGGGAGTTAGAGCTGATCTCCAAACTTCTCTGAGAAATCTGTAGCTTATTTTTGATATCTTGGCAGGAACAGAAAGGGTTTTCTCTGCAAAAAAGTAAGTGCATGTGACACATGGACACCAAAATCAAAACATTAGAGTTCAGCAACAAGCACAATACATTTCCCAAACCAAAGTAGCTAAAAAGACTTAATCTAATTACAAAATTCATACAAATCAATTTAAAAAAAGGTTGAGATGTTTACTGCATTTAAAGCAATTTCTGGAAGTGAGCTATTAAACATACCAACGTTTTACTTATGCATCTCTGAAATGACCAGGACTGGGCCACATTGCATTTGTTTTTTAGCACTGAAACTAAGCAATTGCCTCATTTTGACATGTAGTAAATGAATGTTTAGAAAGTAGTGATAGAAACAAATATCCATCCATTTTGAACATCATTTCTGGTGCTTCAGGTGTTCCCATAATGTCCACAGAATGTTTCTTGGACACTATGCTGCCAGTTCAAGAGGGAAAAGGGATTTTTTTCACTTACAGTCCAAGGTCACAGCTCCTGTTTTGGACTGAAGTCTTAAATCATATTAGAGCACGCTGCTGCCTTATAGAGGACTGCAAGCCCCACGATACACCACCAGCTTACAGGAGGGGAGGAGGAGCCACACCCCATTGCGCACAAAGGACTACTTTAATCCCAGCTGCGTGGGATGTGCTCTGCCTAGGAGGGGACTGCAAGCCCCACGGTGACCACCAGCTGACAGGAAGGGAGGAGGAGCCATACCTCCTATGGGCATGTATTCCTACTTCAGTCCTCACTGCGCATGACAGCGTGCCGGCCAAGGGCGGGCCCATTCATGACCGTCAGCGACAGAAAGCGGCAGGGCCAGGCCACATCTCTTGATCCTGCACCTGGATAATGCCTGGACATTGCTGGTAAGCCTGTTATCTCAGCCGTACTATTGGATTTATGGAGTGCCCCTCTGTTTTCTTTCTTTAAAAAAAACAAACTCCCATGGTTCCACTTTCGACTGTGATTGATTAGATTCCACTATATACTGATCTGCTTCTGAAGTTTTTTATGGGAAAAAGAAAGGCAGCCGACCATCCTCGGGGTGCTGGGAAGGAACATATGACCGCTCTGAGAGATGAGGCTGAAAACTCGACAGGTTGTTGACAACTCAATAGTGGAGGTAGAGGATATCCTCAATAAAGGGAGAAACCTGCATGCGGTGCAGGCTTTCAAGGCTTTAAAATCTAACATAACTCAATTTTACAAAGAGAAGCCAAATTAAGTTTATCCTAGTGCAACACACCCCGCCAACTAACTAAAAGTAGAGGAGGCAAGGGCCATGAACTCTGTTACTTCGCATGTCACACAGATAGCCTCTACCAACAGCCAGCTGCAATTTGAAGCTCTACCACCTGATCAGCCCACCAGTTTGACCCTCTTAATCTCTATCAATCATCATATTTCTCTAACTAGCCTAGACAAAGAAATGGAACTGCCTTTTACATCTGATCTGGTACCTAATGCTTTGTGTTTTGACAATATTAAAACCATTTTTAGTAGTTTGAGAAATGAACTTAATATTGCATGAAATGCTGTTTTTGCTTTATTAGAAACTAAAAATAGCATAATAAAGAATTTGTTATCACGCCAGACTTGTAATAATCTCTGTCAAACAGTACAGTCCAATTGAGTTCCCAGTTCAGCTAACTCTGATTGAACATCACAGGGTAATTTTGCCACAGGGAATAGTCATTCATCTTTCATCCCTACCTGTCTCTTATTAATGATCACAATTGCTCAGGACATGGGGGTAGCCGTGTAGTAAAGAATGCCCTTTCTATAAATTTACAGGTAGTAAACAATTAAAAGTATTTTCCACTCGTTCCTCTGATACACACTTGCTGGGGCATACACCTGCCCCACATGCGCTAAGTAAGATTCAAACAGAGATTTTTTCAGATCGGGACACTAGTGCACACTTGTCCAACACTGATCAGTTGGTTCTTCCACCCATAGTTACACCTTTTGTAGCTGTTTTGGTAAATGTACCCCCGCTTATGTAGAATGTCAGTGAAAATTATTGTAAGTTAATGAAGTAACACATTGGCTAACTACAAGGGCTGGGAAAGTCAGCTTTCACACTCAAATTGAAATGGTACATAGGATAGGATGGTGGGGCGCAATAATGGCAATTGCACAGTAGTTAATTTTAGTAATAGTTGAGCTGCAGGCAGAATACTTGCCTCTTCTGAGGGCAATATTTAACAACAAGGGGTGGTGATGGACAGAGTTTCTGAATTAAGCAGAATACTCTCACCCAGTCAAGAGATCAGGGCTAGATCCAACACCGTTTTATAGCTCTCTGCACCATCCCAGCTCAGAACCTGGCTATATGCAAATCAGTCTGTTCCTGTCCCAGTGCATGATGGGAACAGGGCAAACCAAACTACCAAGCCAATTCTTACACTGGGAAGGAAACAAGCTTCCGGGGACCGGTTTCTGGCATTTCAGCCTTCGTCGGCCCGGCTTGCTTGAATCCTGATGGTGCAATGAGCAAGGGACTCACATCTTCCACGCTTCCACGCTTAGGGTGGACAAAATATTTAACAACAAGGGGTGGTGATGGACAGAGTTTCTGAATTAAGCAGAATACTCTCACCCAGTCAAGAGATCAGGGCTAGATCCAACACCGTTTTTTAGCTCACTGCACCATCCCAGCTCAGAACCCGGCTATATGCAAATCAGTCTGTTCCTGTCCCAGTGCATGATGGGAACAGGGCAAACCAAACTACCAAGCCAATTCTTACACTGGGAAGGAAACAAGCTTCCGGGGACTAGGTTATACATTTATGTATTTTTGTGAACCCCTTATTGCCTAAAGGGTTAGCATTAAGCTAGATGTATGTTGTGTTATGTAGGAGGTTGAAAATTAAAATATAAGAATGGTATTTTAGAAACGTCTTTACTGTTGTCCGTCTGGCACTCGAGTGTAACTTTTATTAACTTCTCTTGTTTTTCACTGTTTTAATTTTGTGCTACTCACTCCTTTTAAGTGTTTTGTCCAGGAACACTCTATTCAAATGAAGTTAATTGAGAAAGCGGGATTTCCACTTGCAAGTGGAGGTGTGCACATCCATAACATGGCCTGAGTGGTCTTATCACTGACATGACAGGCAAGAAGATCCCATTGTTACATTCCAGCACCTGTGACATTAAAGGAGTAATCTATGGTATCAAATGCCCATGTGGGAAACTATATATTGGTCAAACTGAACGCACGATTAAGATAAGAATCACAGAGCATAAAAGCAATATCCGCTTCAAAAATGTTAAATCCACTTTAGCAACACATTGGGCAGAAGCAGGACACAGTATAGGTCAGGTTCGTTTTTCCATACTAGAGGTGATCAAACCAAGATTAGATTTGGACACACATAAACAGAGATTAAGATCTGAATATTTTTGGATTCACAGAATGGGAAGTCTACACCCGCATGGATTAAATGACAGGATAGAATTATCCTGTTTTCTATGAACACTTTAGAAAAGCTTTCCTAGTTTCTTGCTAACTTTGTTATGAACAGTGAATTACAGTCCCATTCCAAAATGGCCGACGTTTTTGAACATTGGGTTTCCTTATCATTATCTTTTGCATAGTTATTTATTTCGTTTTATACATTGTACTGTCTCAGATAGGCATTGCATTTTGGATCTAGTAGTTTGAATTTAGCAGTTAACATCCGCGGCGCGTAAAATTACGTTTTCACATAAGCATTGTGCTGATATCAATCTGGTTTAACAACTAATTCGTTACTAGCACGATTTAGTATTCTAAACATACTTCAAGTTTTAATAAACGAAAATAGAACAGTTCGCACTCTAACTGAGTAGCGGTCATGTGATCGCGGTTTGAGCCTATCGAGCTGCTTAAAACTAGTGTCAATGCACCAGAGTAAGATACCGGCACCTGGATTGGCAGAGAGAATACGGCGCGCAATACTTGACATTTGGCTGTAAGTGTAGACATAATGTTTGTTTAGTTTCTGCACGCTAATTCTTTAATTTAAGCTTGAATTTTTAAACTTGAGTAACGTATAGAATGTTAGCAATTTACTTTGAAGTATACTTTTCATGTTTTGAGATTAATTTAGTCAGCAACTCACGAACAGGGGTTCATGTTATTGTGTTTGGCAAAGATTTCGCTCGGCAATGTTTACCATCGTGATGGAATGAGAATGTAACTGATATGGCTCGAGTACTTCATGAATTTTTGGAAATGTTACTAGATAAAATTCTAGATAGCACTTGATTGAATGACTGTATGAAGATAACTATATTGAAATAGTAGCTGTTTAGCTCATTATGTTCCTTGTTTTCCTACACAGACCCCAGAGGAAGGGTCGACTCTGACCCGAAATGCATTGGGTAGATGTTGAATGTTAAAGTAATAAACCGTCATAAATGAATGGATTAATTCAATTGACGTTGAAGAACTAAAGAATAAAAATAAATCATGTTTGAAATCAAGTAAAAGGTATAAGGATTTTATTATGGAAAAGGTGAAAAGATCGCGATAAGACCACTCAGACTCACGGACTCCTACCCCACCTTCAAGAAAAAACTAAAAACCGCACTATTCCCTACTTCAGAATAATCAATATGCTTCCAGGTTCCCGCCTTGGTTTTACTGTTATTTTTTGCAGCGCCGTGATATCCTTGTAGGATGAATGTTGCGCTTTACAAATACACCTAACAATAACAATAACAATGTTATGGATGTGCACACCTCCACTTGCAAGTGGAAATCCCGCTTTCTCAATTAACTTCATTTTAGAAACGTCCAGATTTTCAAATTATTGCCCTTTTAGAACGTTATTTTTTAAAACAAGTATTTTTTATCAGAAAAGTGCACATATTTTTGATTATCACTTTTGAAAATATTGATGTGCAAATAAATATTTTTTTTTTCTAGAAAATGGAATGTTTAAAGTTATCATGATTTTGAAACCTATTGGGATTTTGAAAACGATTACCATACTTTTAAGGAAAAGATCAAACATGTTTTGGAAACAAAATTGTCAGACTGAGCGAAAGAGGCCACATTCTTGATGGGAGTTAGAGCTGATCTCCAAACTTCTCTGAGAAATCTGTAGCTTATTTTTGATATCTTGGCAGGAACAGAAAGGGTTTTCTCTGCAAAAAAGTAAGTGCATGTGACACATGGACACCAAAATCAAAACATTAGAGTTCAGCAACAAGCACAATACATTTCCCAAACCAAAGTAGCTAAAAAGACTTAATCTAATTACAAAATTCATACAAATCAATTTAAAAAAAGGTTGAGATGTTTACTGCATTTAAAGCAATTTCTGGAAGTGAGCTATTAAACATACCAACGTTTTACTTATGCATCTCTGAAATGACCAGGACTGGAGCACATTGCATTTGTTTTTTAGCACTGAAACTAAGCAATTGCCTCATTTTGACATGTAGTAAATGAATGTTTAGAAAGTAGTGATAGAAACAAATATCCATCCATTTTGAACATCATTTCTGGTGCTTCAGGTGTTCCCATAATGTCCACAGAATGTTTCTTGGACACTATGCTGCCAGTTCAAGAGGGAAAAGGGATTTTTTTCACTTACAGTCCAAGGTCACAGCTCCTGTTTTGGACTGAAGTCTTAAATCATATTAGAGCACGCTGCTGCCTTGTAGAGGAATGCAAGCCCCACGATACACCACCAGCTTACAGGAGGGGAGGAGGAGCCACACCCCATTGCGCACAAAGAACTACTTTAATCCCAGCTGCGTGGGATGTGCTCTGCCTAGGAGGGGACTGCAAGCCCCACGGTGACCACCAGCTGACAGGAAGGGAGGAGGAGCCATACCTCCTATGGGCATGTATTCCTACTTCAGTCCTCACTGCGCATGACAGCGTGCCGGCCAAGGGCGGTGAGGAAATATAAATTTTATGGTCAAGATTGTGTTCCCTAGCGCGTACCCCACCGTCTCCATGTACCAGCTTAAAGTGCATGTAACTTCCCTCCTGTGCCAGCTACGAAGACGCAAACACATTTGCGTCCAACGTTAACATGTCCTCTTTCAGACCCACCCTAAATGGGTTGAATAGTTCGTTCCTAAATATGCTATGCCAACGTCTTTTTGTAGTGTACCTTACACGTTTTTCCTGCTCTGGCAAAGTAGGCCCTGAATTTCTGCCATTGAGCCATTTTTCTGGCTTCTGACTCTGCAAGCCTCAGCTCAGCCTGCTGCCTGCCAAGACTGACTATAACCTTCGAGTTATCTGTTCCGCTCCTCGAAAATACATTCCTGCTTACTAGCTTCAGTAAACATCCCCCTCAGCTGCAGGGCAAAGGGCCGACCTGTCTCCGTGCAAGTAATTCATAGCCTCTGTTACCATGCTCCCATGGAAGGCCCCATGCCCCACGCTTCTCATGCAGACACTCAGGCGCTTACACACGCATCCACAGTCAGTATAGAATAGCTTCTGCCCTAGAGACCTTTTCCGTCCAGATAATATGGTTCCCAAACATCAGATATCAGATATGATAGAAGTACAAGTTGATCTGACATGCCAGACTTCTGTCTCTTTCCGTCAGTGTAAATGTCAAGTCCCCTGCACCCTCCAGTTTCACGTCAATCACACGTCATGTAGCTGCGCGCGCATCCAAGCTTCCGATTTCTGCTGACATTGCAACATTTCTGTTAGTGCCACCCCTTTTGTGACACCTATCTGTGACGTTTCTAGCACACACCTCCAGTTCACGCCTAGTCCACGCCTTCTGATTACGTACTAGTAACACGTGGATACTGTTATCTTGTCTTCTCTCAGCTGTTACGCCTACTCTATTGCTTCATATGACGTAAAATAAGTATATAAGCTATGTATTGTCAATAAAGTTGTGTGGCATATGCTCTCTATCCCTTCCTGAACCCTGTGTGGTTGCGGGAACATGATAGCCAAGTCATGACCATTCCTTTTTGAGGAATAAAACCCCTAAGAACTCTAACACCACGGACTCTGGTTCTTTCTTTCCGATTGAGTTATTATTGATTAAGTACTTACCTGCATAGAAATTAAGACGGTAAATTATATATTTACATCATTTTGGCGCCCGAACAGGGACCCCTCCCCCACCTCACGCGCCGGTTGGTGCATTGCAAGCTCTGTACCCTGCCATCAGCTAGACGGAAACTACGCGTACCGGCAGGATTTCCTGCATCTCCCTCTGGCCCACGGAGGTGACGAAGACTGCGATCAGTACCCAGACGAGGCGGTGAGGAGTGCGGAGGATCCCGACCAGAGCCTAGCCGAAAGAAGCAAGGTCCGAGGTGTCAAGAGGCCCACCAGTTTTCCGAAGTTTTCCGAAGTTTTCCGAAGTCGAGCCGAGTCCAGTCCAGTCGAGTTTTCCGAGGCCTTCCGATTTCCGTGCTTCCCGGTGAGTACCATTGCTGGGACGTATCAAGACGGGTTTGGGTACACAAGTCCGGTCTGCACTGTTTTTAGACAGTGTATCTGTGCTGTTTAGCAGTACATCCGGTATTCAAGTTTCTGCACTGTTTTTAGACAGTGTATCTGTACTGTTTAGCAGTACATCCGTTATATGGGGTAGTGATATATGTTTTCAATGTTTTTCCTGTGATTAATGTCGTGGTATGAATGTGACCGTTTTCAATGTGCATTATTGTGTTCTTGTATAATTAGCTGTATTCAGTATTAAGTAGTTAGGGTTAAGCATTCAGTATTAAGTAAACAAAATGCCGTTTTTCAACAAGTTAAAGCAGATAGGAACTAGGAAAGGGATACTAGAGGAAGAAATTCCTATCCCCCCTAGGGACACTCCAGGAAACTTCATGTACCACAAGCATGGCTTAGATGCCATATTGTATCTAGATTTATGGGCCGACTATACTAAACATCTAGACGAAAGACACAGATGGCCAGTTACTGGAACAGGGGATGCTGAGTGCATCATGAAGGTAGAAGAAGCATTATGGAAAAAGAAAGCCAGACAATCTCAGAAAGACGCCATAGAGTTTTGGCGTAAGGAATCACATAAGCGTGCTGAAAAAGCACTACGTAGAGAAGACAGACTTAGAGAATCAGACAAGGCCCAAGAAAACGAGTTAGTTACCGAAGGGATCCGAGTAAAAACAGAACAAGTAGACCGCGCACGAAATAACCTCGTAAACGGTATGTATCTCGCGGCCGAGGGTTCGCCTAAGGCCATTTCTGAAATACCGAAAAATCTGCCGCCACCATTAGTTCCAACTAAAGTAATGCATAAGACCACTAAAGACGTATTCCTGAATTCCTATCTAGAGGATGTAGCACCCGCTTACACCAATCTGCCTGTCCGAGCCCTGCCTAACGACGGGGGTGGTAACCCGCCCCAAGATCATATTCCGCCAGTACCACAACAGAATACTGCTGTTCCACCACCTCCACCACTTCCTGTACCTAAAGTCGATTTACCGAAACCCCGTTTACCTGACCCTACAAAAAGACAAATTCAAGTTCAGGTACAGACTCCACAGAGAGATAATGCCCAAGCTTCCGCCTCAGGAGGTGCGACCGGGGGTCTTCACACCCCGCCATTAACATGCAGGTTACAGCTCGGGGATTTGCGGAATCCCTTTGCGTTCAAGTCACCCCGCCTTGACATATTCAAGGAAAACCTTTCAGTTTGTAGATATGACCCAGTACCCGGTAAAGACGATATAATGATGATGGCATCACTACGGTTAAGATCTGCTACTGATTTCCTGCTGTGCTATGCAGGAATGAAGGAACGCCTAGATAGAATATATGAGTTTGTTCAGACTGGGAAAGACCCTGACACTATTAAGGATGCCATGGACCGTCAGAAAGTTGACGTTCAAGCACAGATACTACGTTTTTTCATAAATTGCCTAATAAGAGAACGAGACAGGCCTGGGACAGATCAGAGCGAGTTAGATGCACTAAACAAGTGGGGTCAGAATATATCTGAAGGAAAACACGATAAAGGCACTTGCATAGCCAGTATGTATAAGAAAATTAGAAAAACAGTGATAGAAATACACCAAAAAGAGAAAGAAAAGGCTTCCTCCGAGGAGGAAGAAGAACTTGAAGAAGCAGAAAAGACTACAGATACTATAGCGTATGTAGGTAAGGGAACTTACCTCAGGAAAGGTATCCGTCCAGAAAGCAAGAGAGTTTTTCTCTCTGCCTTAACCAACCCGAATTCTTCTGAACATCAGTTCCAGGAAACTGATAAAAGACTCCGAGAGAGAGTGGGGTACCACGTACTCTATTCTATGGATGAACAAGAACTAGCTCGGTCAGCCATATTATGGGCTGAAAATCCGGATATGTATAATGATGACACACTAGCGCAGACATTTCTGAACCTTTCTCCAGACGAGCAGAAATTAGCAGGTGTATACATGATTCAGCACCTCCTCACGAAATACAGAAACCAACATTCTGATCCAGGCCCCTTACCCGAAATACTAGAAGCACTACTCATGGATAGATGGAGAGGTCTAAGTACCAAGTTAATACAAATAATTCTAGAACAACGACATAGATATAACACTTTTGTAAGCACCGAATATGTTCCCGCTCCGCCCCCAGAAAGGAAAACCTATCACATGCAATGCCTGAGTGGCATTGAAAGTCAGAACCCCTTACGAGAAGTGCACCCAGTTATGGGTGAGGATCATGTCTTGAAACGTGTGTATGTACACACGCCACTGACTAAGTTAGAACTGTTAGAAATGAAGAAACTAGTACCCTGCCATGATAAAGACCCTGCAGGTTTTCACAGAGAACTAAAAGACATGTTACTGATGGGGGATTACACATACGAAGATATCATGAAAATGTTAAAGGTACTGCTGCCCACGGGCATTTACGAGAAATTAAAGGAAAAGGAATGGGAGGTGGGAGACAAAAAGATTGCATGGGCAGAAATAGAAGACGAAGAGAACAAACGGGTCCCAGGGGTAGGCCTCGGGGACAAGACTAAAGCATTACCAGGTTTGATAGTACAGGTTCTGCCAAGATTACTGGCAACTAGAAAAGAAGACTGGGATGCAATCTCAGCATGTAAACAGAAACCCGACGAAGATACTAGTGACTTTTATTCAAGATTCGAGAAATGTTTTATCATTAATAGTGGTCTTAAACCAAGTAGCGAGTCGTATCCGCATCTTTTTGTATCAAAGTTAGTTGAGAATTCCCTGTTAGCAGTCAAGAATCGTGTATACAAGGTTGAGAGTACATGGCAAGCAAATACGCCATCCCAGATGTTACAAATGTTACAATACCATCAGAACAGAATCAGAGAGGAACAGGATCAAGAACAGAAACGTATGAAAGACACGAAAATGAAAATGTTAGTAGCCCAGTCGGTACATACCGACGGAAACAGAAAGGGTACGAACCAGACAAATCATTCTGCAGCTCCCGTTAAAGGGACATGCAACTATTGCAAGCAGCCAGGTCACTACGTACATGAATGTCCAGTTCTGAAACATAACATAGCAACAGGTAAAACTAAAGAGAGACCGCATCCACCAAGACAAGATCAAGTTCAGCAACAGACTTCACAGAATGTACTGCCCATGCAGAATACACAGCCTACGCATGCTTCATCTCATACAGCACAGACAGTAGCGGTACCACAGCCCACCGCTACGACTCAACAAGTTTCCCAACAGATGTACCAGTATGCCCAATCTGCTTATCCAGAGTATCCACGATACACATGAAACAGCCTAGAGAGGGAATTTGGCTTGCCTCTTATTGAAATTCCTGTAGATCAAGAAGGTCCTTATGTACACAGTCAAGTATTGGGAAAAGATAGAAAGTTTTTAATTGACACAGGGGCAAGCCGCACAACGATCAGCCATAATGAAGTCCCAGGGGCACCCCTCTCAGGCTCACAGAATGTTTCCCTTGGTTTTTCAGGACAGCCCATTGTAAATGAAGTATCTGAACCAGTTCCCCTGGCTGTGGGTCCATTATCACGAGTTACAGACTTGTTACTTACGAAATCATGCCCAGAGAATCTGTTAGGAATTAAAACATTGAAGGCTCTAGGAGCCATAATTTGCTGTTCCCCGGAGGGAGTTAGACTCTTTCTGCGGGATTTCAAGGGTCATTATGTTTTACGAGAATTCGATGTCAGATTGAAAAATGTACCAGTTCACTTGTGGGCAAAAGGCCCAACTGATGTAGGTTGTATGCATATCACACCATACCGTGTTACACTCAAGACAGGAGTAGTTTTACCACGAATCAGACAATACAAGTTACCACCCGATGCTGTAGTGGCTTTACTGAAAATAATTGAAGAGCTTATAACCCAAGGAGTGGTCGTAGAGACCGACTCCAATATCTGTAATTCACCCATCATTCCGATTCTTAAACGTACTGATCCCAATGCACCGCCAGTATATCGGCTGGTGATTGATCTAAGAGAACTGAATAAATGTATTGTACCACAGTACCCTGTGGTCCCCGATATCTCTTCCCTATTGACTGCTATTGATTCAGAAGCAACGTTCTTTACTGTAATTGATCTCAAGAACGCCTTCTTTAGTGTACCTATTGATCCAGAGAGCCAATATCTCTTCGGATTCAGTTTAAATGGACGAAGTTTCAAATTTTCCCGCGCACCTCAAGGATTCACAGAAAGCCCCAGCATCTATAGTCAAGCACTGAAAAGACAACTAGATTGTATTCAAATGCCAGTTAACACCGCTTTACTGCAATACGTCGATGATCTGCTGATCACCGCACGAAGTGAGCCCGAATGTGAACAAGCATCACTGACAGTCTTACATTTTCTGGCCGACAAGGGACACAAGGTGTCTCCTTCGAAGCTACAATTCTGTGTTCAGCAAGTTGTGTACTTGGGTCACTTGCTGTCCAAAGTGGGGAGACAGCTCACTCCCGATCGCATTCAGTTAATTGTAAATATGCCACGACCCCAGACACAAAAGGAAGTGCGGGCCTTCATAGGCCTCACCTCGTACTGCAGACAATGGATTCCTCAATATGCATTTCTAGCTAAACCACTCATCCAGTTAACGACACAGGAGGCAGCGACTTCGACTGTCCTCCCTTGGACTCAGGAACATACACAAGCCTTTGAGGAATTAAAGAAAGCTTTATGTCAAGCACCAGTTTTAGCAACACCATGTTACAGCAAACCGTTTACACTTTTTGTTACAGAACGTGATGGTACAGCATTGTCTGTCCTCACTCAAGATCAAGCAGGTTCACATAAGCCTTGCGCTTATTTCTCAAGTACATTGGATTCAGTAGCACAAGCACTCCCTGCGTGCTTAAAGTCAGTAGCAGCAACAGCGTTAGCAATAAGACAGAGCGATTCAATTGTTTTAGGACATCAGTTAACAGTACAAGTTCCACATTCTGTAGAGGTTCTGTTAAACAGAACCCAGACTCAACACTTGACTATAGCACGACTGACAGGTTACGAATTGACACTATTCCAGCCACACATAGAAATCAGACGCTGCAGCATTCTGAACCCCGCAACACTGTTACCTACGATTATGATAGATCCAGCCCCGCATGATTGTATAGAAATCATTAATGCAGTAACAAAGCCCCGACGAGACTTAACAGATGTTCCATTGACAAATCCAGACCTGACACTTTATGTGGATGGTTCATGTATGCGAACAAGTACAGGAGAATTAGTGGCCGCATATGCCGTGACCACTGAAACCGAAGTAAAAGAAACACATCGTATTGACACACTGTCTGCTCAAGCAGCAGAGCTTATTGCTCTGACCCGAGCCTGTATTCTAGCCAAGAACAGAAATGTTAATATATATACTGATTCCCGTTATGCGTTCGGAGTTGTACACGACTTCGGCATGTTATGGCAAGAACGAGGTTTTCTGACCTCTCATGGTGCCAAGATCCAACATGGTCCTCTCATTCAAGCACTGTTAGAAGCAATACATCTGCCTTCAGGCATATCCGTCATGAAGTGTAAAGCACATATTAAAGTTACAGATTCTGTTTCCCAGGGTAACGACCTGGCAGACCAGACAGCAAAACATACAGCACTGACTCATACTCAGACAACGGACGTGACAAAGACCACAGAACCGACAAATTGTATGACAGTCAGGGATCCCACACTAGATGTAATCGATATTCAGGCACATGCTACTCCAGATGAAATAAAGAAATGGACTGAACTAGGAGGGATCCAGACAGATCAAGGTTGGATGACGAAGGGAAAATCTACATGGTTTCTCCCTGATTCTATGGTTCAAGTCATGGTTAATACAGCACATAGTCCAGCACATCTAGGAGAAAAAGCGATGTTAGACAGTTTACAAAATCTTTGGAGCAATAAACACTTACGAGCAGCAGCAAAACAGAAAGTGCGTACTTGCATGATCTGTTGTCAGTTCAATCCAGGTAAAAGCGTCCCTGTAGAGCAAGGTGGATTTCATCCTCCCGATCACCCTTTTGAAGTCCTCCAGATGGATTATATCCAGATGGACCGGTGTCGAGGATTCAAATATGTCCTCGTAATTGTTTGTGCTCTGTCCCGTTGGACCGAAGCATACCCAGTCCCAGATTACACTGCTCCGACCACTGCCAGGCAGTTGGTTCGTGAATTCTTCCCACGGTACGGCTTGCCTCGTGTCGTGTACTCAGATAACGGTCAGCCATTCTCATCCGAATTAATGAAGCAGGTTTCCCTATTGCTAGGATACCAGTGGAGATTCCATTGTGTCCGACATCCCGAAGCCGCAGGCCTTGTAGAAAGGCATAACCAGACATTAAAGACACGCCTTGCTAAAATATGTCAAGAGAAAGGGGTCGACTGGATAGTCGCCCTGCCAGTGGCACTGTTCTACATGAGGATGGTTGCCCACTCGAGATCAGGACTATCCCCGTACGAAGTGGTCTTTGGTAGACCACCGAATATGTGGGGGACGCCCATTCCGAAGAAAATTACCGATGTTGATTGTAATATGTTGACAGATTACCTTGCCTCCTTGATGTCTGCACTCCAATCATGTCGTTCACAGGTTGCTGCCGCCTTCCCCGACAACACTGATGTAAAGCCACATGATGTCCGTCCAGGTGATCTAATCCTCATAAGAAACTTCGACCGGAAAAGTCCGTTGGAACCCCGCTGGAAATCGCCGAAGACCGTTCTACTCACTACAAGGACAGCGGTGAAGGTTGAGGGCAGAAAGGGGTGGGTCCACATGAGCCATGTTAAACTGTGTAATGAACTGAAACCCGATCCAGGCTCATCCACCCCTTCCAAAGACTGTATCGAGCCCAATGACTTTAAAACTTCCGAACGAGAGAAAACTTCACAAGAAGAATATAGATCAAAGCTCCGATCTAGCAAGTCAGACAGTTTAATTGTTTAAGTCCTCCCCTAGGTGAATCGGTTAAATAGTTTCTGACATGTATCCCCTAGATCGAGATAGAGAGAGAGAGAGAGAATTCAAGAAACGTACATACTGCAAATCACTGCGTAGTCACTGTATAGTGACATTGTTAATAATGTTTTTTCTAAGTCTTCTGATAATAGTTGCCAGTATACTTCTCCCTGTCTATTACCCTATTTTCAAGCGTGAACAATCTGCTTACAATGTCTCTGCTGAACACACTTTTAGTGAGTTACCTCCACACGAACTTTCTTACAGACTTGCGCTGCGCAACAACACATTCATTAGTATGCTACATCATTCCCATCAGACTAATAATGCTACCGACTGCTGGATATGTGGCCGACTCCCTCCCTACCAGAATTACAAGGGAGCTCTGCCCCTCTTTCCGTAGCCGTTCACTCGCAATGGCTCCTGCGGTGCATGGTTTAAAATAATCAATTCCTTAGATCCTGATATTGCTGTTTTCGATGGGGGCTGGGTTTGGGGAAACTTGAACTTGGTCCTGCTCGATGTCTGTTACCCGGATAAGGAGGGACTCCCCATTAGAATAGGAACTGATCTAGAAAATGAAGTATATGGACTAGGAAATTACACTATTAACCTTTTGATTCTTACTGTTGAGTCCGAAGCTGCACCAGTTCTGTCCGCTATGTCAGTATTACCCGTCACTGGTGAATTATGTGTCAGGAAGAAAGGTTCAGTACACTTAGGTCATAGTAAGTGTACTACTGTGGTCGAATTCAGTGATCATGGTAAATCGTCCTTTAAAGCTATGAGTCATTCCTATTTTGTTTGTGGTCATACCGCATACATACGCCTACCTCCCGACTGGGATGGTACCTGTTATATTGCATTCCTTCTGCCACCTGTTTTCCTAGCTCCTCCTGACTATCACAGAAATACAAACATAGTAAAGAATAGACTCAGAAGAGATATCTCACTTGTCGATTACACTGAAACAGCATGGGAACAATACACCGATTTTAATAAAGGATTCTTTTTCTTTTTAGGCCCTGTCCAAAATAGTAAACTAATACGCAGATTAACTAAAACACTTGAAGCAGTAGTAAATGAAACTGCCTCTGCCCTAGGTAACTTAACCGAAGAGCAGTCCGCCATGCGGGTTGTTGTCCTTCAGAATCGTCTTGTTATTGACGTCATCTTGGCAGATAGAGGCGGAGCCTGTAAGGTCATCGGGTCAAGTTGCTGTGTTTTCATTCCACAAAACGCACCATCTGTATATCAAGCTATTACACGTCTTCATAAAATTGCAAATCAGATACATCAGAATCCAGGCACCTGGACTTGGTCCGGTTGGTTCTGGACAACGTTAACCGCTTGGGGATGGAAGATCCTATCCTTCCTAGGCATTGGCCTAGTCCTAGTATTCAGTTGCTGCCTGTGCTTACAGTGCGGGCCAGCGATTTGTGGACTGTGTGCCACTTCATGTATTGAACATTCCAGTTTCCTTTCAGGACGTAAAAGAAAGAAAGAAGAGCAAATGATGTTACAAGAACAAACTGATCGATTCATGAGGATCGATATATCATGAAGGGTCCGTAGGGAACAAGGAGGGAATGAGGAAATATAAATTTTATGGTCAAGATTGTGTTCCCTAGCGCGTACCCCACCGTCTCCATGTACCAGCTTAAAGTGCATGTAACTTCCCTCCTGTGCCAGCTACGAAGACGCAAACACATTTGCGTCCAACGTTAACATGTCCTCTTTCAGACCCACCCTGAATGGGTTGAATAGTTCGTTCCTAAATATGCTATGCCAACGTCTTTTTGTAGTGTACCTTACACGTTTTTCCTGCTCTGGCAAAGTAGGCCCTGAATTTCTGCCATCGAGCCATTTTTCTGGCTTCTGACTCTGCAAGCCTCAGCTCAGCCTGCTGCCTGCCAAGACTGACTATAACCTTCGAGTTATCTGTTCCGCTCCTCGAAAATACATTCCTGCTTACTAGCTTCAGTAAACATCCCCCTCAGCTGCAGGGCAAAGGGCCGACCTGTCTCCGTGCAAGTAATTCATAGCCTCTGTTACCATGCTCCCATGGAAGGCCCCATGCCCCACGCTTCTCATGCAGACACTCAGGCGCTTACACACGCATCCACAGTCAGTATAGAATAGCTTCTGCCCTAGAGACCTTTTCCGTCCAGATAATATGGTTCCCAAACATCAGATATCAGATATGATAGAAGTACAAGTTGATCTGACATACCAGACTTCTGTCTCTTTCCGTCAGTGTAAATGTCAAGTCCCCTGCACCCTCCAGTTTCACGTCAATCACACGTCATGTAGCTGCGCGCGCATCCAAGCTTCCGATTTCTGCTGACATTGCAACATTTCTGTTAGTGCCACCCCTTTTGTGACACCTATCTGTGACGTTTCTAGCACACACCTCCAGTTCACGCCTAGTCCACGCCTTCTGATTACGTACTAGTAACACGTGGATACTGTTATCTTGTCTTCTCTCAGCTGTTACGCCTACTCTATTGCTTCATATGACGTAAAATAAGTATATAAGCTATGTATTGTCAATAAAGTTGTGTGGCATATGCTCTCTATCCCTTCCTGAACCCTGTGTGGTTGCGGGAACATGATAGCCAAGTCATGACCATTCCTTTTTGAGGAATAAAACCCCTAAGAACTCTAACACCACGGACTCTGGTTCTTTCTTTCCGATTGAGTTATTATTGATTAAGTACTTACCTGCATAGAAATTAAGACGGTAAATTATATATTTACATCAGCGGGCCCATTCATGACCGTCAGCGACAGAAAGCGGCAGGGCCAGGCCACATCTCTTGATCCTGCACCTGGATAATGCCTGGACATTGCTGGTAAGCCTGTTATCTCAGCCGTACTATTGGATTTATGGAGTGCCCCTCTGTTTTCTTTCTTTAAAAAAAACAAACTCCCATGGTTCCACTTTCGACTGTGATTGATTAGATTCCACTATATACTGATCTGCTACTGAAGTTTTTTATGGGAAAAAGAAAGGCAGCCGACCATCCTCGGGGTGCTGGGAAGGAACATATGACCGCTCTGAGAGATGAGGCTGAAAACTCGACAGGTTGTTGACAACTCAATAGTGGAGGTAGAGGATATCCTCAATAAAGGGAGAAACCTGCATGCGGTGCAGGCTTTCAAGGCTTTAAAATCTAACATAACTCAATTTTACAAAGAGAAGCCAAATTAAGTTTATCCTAGTGCAACACAACCCCGCCAACTAACTAAAAGTAGAGGAGGCAAGGGCCATGAACTCTGTTACTTCGCATGTCACACAGATAGCCTCTACCAACAGCCAGCTGCAATTTGAAGCTCTACCACCTGATCAGCCCACCAGTTTGACCCTCTTAATCTCTATCAATCATCATATTTCTCTAACTAGCCTAGACAAAGAAATGGAACTGCCTTTTACATCTGATCTGGTACCTAATGCTTTGTGTTTTGACAATATTAAAACCATTTTTAGTAGTTTGAGAAATGAACTTAATATTGCATGAAATGCTGTTTTTGCTTTATTAGAAACTAAAAATAGCCTAAAAAGAATTTGTTATCACACCAGACTTGTAATAATCTCTGTCAAACAGTACAGTCCAATTGAGTTCCCAGTTCAGCTAACTCTGATTGAACATCACAGGGTAATTTTGCCACAGGGAATAGTCATTCATCTTTCATCCCTACCTGTCTCTTATTAATGATCACAATTGCTCAGGACATGGGGGTAGCCGTGTAGTAAAGAATGCCCTTTCTATAAATTTACAGGTAGTAAACAATTAAAAGTATTTTCCACTCGTTCCTCTGATACACACTTGCTGGGGCATACACCTGCCCCACATGCGCTAAGTAAGATTCAAACAGAGATTTTTTCAGATCGGGACACTAGTGCACACTTGTCCAACACTGATCAGTTGGTTCTTCCACCCATAGTTACACCTTTTGTAGCTGTTTTGGTAAATGTACCCCCGCTTATGTAGAATGTCAGTGAAAATTATTGTAAGTTAATGAAGTAACACATTGGCTAACTACAAGGGCTGGGAAAGTCAGCTTTCACACTCAAATTGAAATGGTACATAGGATAGGATGGTGGGGCGCAATAATGGCAATTGCACAGTAGTTAATTTTAGTAATAGTTGAGCTGCAGGCAGAATACTTGCCTCTTCTGAGGGCAATATTTAACAACAAGGGGTGGTGATGGACAGAGTTTCTGAATTAAGCAGAATACTCTCACCCAGTCAAGAGATCAGGGCTGGATCCAACACCGTTTTATAGCTCTCTGCACCATCCCAGCTCAGAACCTGGCTATATGCAAATCAGTCTGTTCCTGTCCCAGTGCATGATGGGAACAGGGCAAACCAAACTACCAAGTCAATTCTTACACTGGGAAGGAAACAAGCTTCCGGGGACCGGTTTCTGGCATTTCAGCTTTCGTCGGCCCGGCTTGCTTGAATCCTGATGGTGCAATGAGCAAGGGAATCACATCTTCCACGCTTCCACGCTTAGGGTGGACAAAATATTTAACAACAAGGGGTGGTGATGGACAGAGTTTCTGAATTAAGCAGAATACTCTCACCCAGTCAAGAGATCAGGGCTAGATCCAACACCGTTTTTTAGCTCACTGCACCATCCCAGCTCAGAACCCGGCTATATGCAAATCAGTCTGTTCCTGTCCCAGTGCATGATGGGAACAGGGCAAACCAAACTACCAAGCCAATTCTTACACTGGGAAGGAAACAAGCTTCCGGGGACCGGTTTCTGGCATTTCAGCCGTCGTCGGCCCGGCTTGCTTGAATCCTGATGGTGCAATGAGCAAGGGACTCACATCTGAGTATACCCTTCCACGCTTAGGGTGGAAGCTTGTCTCCTTTCCGGTGAAGAATTGGCTTGGTAGTTTGGTCTGCCCTGTTCCCATGATGCACTGGGCCAGGGACAGACTAATTTGCATATAGCCAGGTTCTGAGCTGCGATGGTGCAGTGAGCTAAATAACGGTGATGGATCAAGCCCTGTTCTTTGGACTGGGTAAGAGTGGTCTGCTCAATTCAGGCACTCTGTTCATCACCACCCCCTTTTCTGAATCGTTTTTGGCTACTATAGGTGTGGCAGGGTATACTCAGACATGAGTCCCTTGCTCACTGCACCATCAGGATTCAAGCAAGCCGGGCCGACGACGGCTGAAATGCCAGAAACCGGTCCCCGGAAGCTTGTCTCCTTTCCGGTGAAGAATTGGCTTGGTAGTTTGGTCTGCCCTGTTCCCATGATGCACTGGGCCAGGGACAGACTAATTTGCATATAGCCAGGTTCTGAGCTGGGATGGTGCAGTGAGCTAAATAGCGGTGATGGATCAAGCCCTGATCTTTGGACTGGGTAAGAGTGGTCTGCTTAATTCAGACACTCTGTTCATCACCACCCCCTTTTCTGAATCGTTTTTGACCACTATAGTTGTGGCAGGGTATACTCATACATGAGTCCCTTGCTCACTGCACCATCAGGATTCAAGCAAGCCGGGCCGACGACGGCTGAAATGCCAGAAACCGGTCCCTGGAAGCTTGTCTCCTTTCTGGTGAAGAATTGGCTTGGTAGTTTGGTCTGCCCTGTTCCCATGATGCACTGAGCCAGGGACAGACTAATTTGCATATAGCCAGGTTCTGAGCTGGGATGGTGCAGTGAGCTAAATACCGGTGATGGATCAAGCCCTGATCTTTAGACTGGGTAAGAGGGGTCTGCTTAATTCAGACACTCTGTTCATCACCACCCCCTTTTCTGAATCCTCTTCTGAGGGCAAGGAAGATTCAGCTATGAATTTCGGCTGCAGCCATTGGGGTTTTTCTATAGGCCGGGCATTGTGCAAAGTCTGAGTACTCCTAGGCTTACTTCATTCTTGGCAAACTAAGGTCATCTTGAGATACATCTTAGGCATATTAAGGCATCTGCTATCTCTCACTCTTGAATAGATTTAATGGTCTCAATACACTTGTGAAAGTGAATTGACTAACTCCTACTGATCGCAATATATTTATGGATCTGAAAGGGGGTAGCTGAACCACCCTCTATAGGGACTGATGTCACTGACCAGCTTAGTTTTTTGGCATGGAACATAGCAGGGCTTTAGGAGAAGGCCAATGATTTGAATTGGTCTCAATGCATACTGGCCCTTCAAGAAACCTTGTCAGTTAGAAATATACCCTTCTTAGATGGTTTTGGTAATTTCTCTCGCCAAGCTATTCCATCTTCTTCTGGGCAAGCTGAGGCGGGGGCATGGGTCTATCCAAATATCAATTACCTTGAACTGTCTGATTGAAGAGTTACAGACAAACTCTTCAAATTTAGTGCTGGTCTTCTTCACTTTCCCTAATAAAACAAATCTGTTGAATTTAAACAACTGCAATTCTAATGGTCATTCCTTCCACTCTGATGTTATTGCCTCTGTCGGTATGGCTCAGGAGAAATAGAAGACCTTTTCTTTAGCCTCTGGCTCAAGCTCTACTCTTTTCTTGCACAGTAGTCACTATGAGTGATTTTATTATCCATCCCTGTCAAAATTTTTGTCTGATGTTCAAGGATTTCCCCTTGGGGGAGAGGATGTGGCCTAACAGCTAGGGCACTCAATCTCAAATCTTGGAAACCAGGTTCGAATCTTGGCAATGACGCTCAACATCTTGTGATTCTGGGCAAATCCCTTAATCTCCACTTGCCTAACAAAAATTAATGTGTCCTTGTGAAGTGCAACTGGTGCTCTTGTTAAAGGCTCTGATACCTGATACCTTTGCTTCAAGTTTGCGCTAAATAAAACTTTGGGAAAAAAACTCTATTTTTTAGTTCAGTCTTTGAATCTGGTTATACCAAGCTCCTCGGGACCTCCTACCTATGTTGGTAGAGGCTGTGAAATAATAATTGAATACATATTAATTTCCTCACCTTTATCCTATTTTCTGACTGACTACAGGGTTCTATTGTCTGGTTGAAGTTTTTACAATCAACCGGTATTACTGTTAAAGTATTCAAGTCAGAAATTGCTTCTGTCGACCCCTGGCACAAAACATCTAGCTCCCATGGATCAGGGCAGATGCCTGAAATGGACAAAAGTGATCCCAGAGGAGTTTTGTGAAAACTTGTTTTATTAGAGGAGTAATGAGCTTGAATGCTGCATAAACCCCAACTCTGTGCCTCAAGATGTCTTAAATGTTTTTTCTATACCCTGTTAAAGTGTGAGGGACTCCCTAATTGTTAATAGTAGAGGCCCTACTGTTACCGGGGTGGAACTTTAGTTTGATCAGGTGTGTTCCCAAGGCCCTTCACGATCTAATGAAGACCCTCAAGCATTCCCGAAGGGGTAGAAGGGAGGTGAAACTTCTATGTGGTCTTGTATAAAGGCTATTAAGAAAAGAAAAGAGTCTCTTAAGGACAATGCTTAGGGTCAGTTATTGAGTGAAGGCCTCCATCATGATGGTGCCACTTTTGGAGGGTTCTTACCAGTCCAATTCTAGGAGCTGAAGACATGCCAATTTTGACCTCAGTGATAGACGAGGAGGATAGGTTTGGTAATTTTTCACATATTTATTCCCTTGATGTAGGGACAGATCCTTTAATCCAACCTGCCATGCTGGAACAGTTGAGAAACTCATTTCGCTCTTTTGCTACTGAAGAAGTTGCGAGTGATATATTGAGATTAGCTGAAAATAGGGCAATGGGCTCTGCCTAAGTTGCATTAGATCTGTTTAGGAGTGATTCTATCATCCGGCCCTCTTGTTATCCAAGGTACTAAATGACGCTGTGTTATCAGGTCCTCCTAGTTCATGGGCTTAATCCATCATTGTGCCCATTTTCAAAAACGTTGTTCCTGGGGGACATTCATAGGGACATGTGTGCGTCTGTGAGGGTTGGGTGGGATCGTTGTTTTACAAGATCTTTTTCCATAAACCGAGCTGTTATGCAGGGGTGTATCCTGGCCCCATTCTTGTTCACCATTTATACTAATCGCTTAGAGGTAGTGTTGCTAGACAAAAAATATGATGTTTCCGATATGGGCTCCAGTTCGTTACCAGTTCTGCTTTATGCAGATGATGCCATTCTAATTTCAAGGACAGCCATAGGGATGCAAATGTTACTTGAAGCCTTTGCAGATTTTGATGGATCATTTAGATCTCTCCATAAAGCACACATAATCATATGTATTGGTCATCGGTGCTTAGCCCACTAAACATAAAGCTTTTTGGTAATAAATATGCATTACACAAGTTCATACTTTGAGCTCCTTGGATATTTTGTTTGCTTATAGAAATACTATGGGACCTCTGTTCACTTCAAAAAGGTTAATGTTTGCTCATGGATTTTGGCATAGGGTTGAGTAAGAAACCAATTAAGTCCCTTCTCCTAGTCTACAACTCCAAATGTGTATCTGCTACATGCTATGGTAGGGATATATAGGGGTTACAAGATCTAAGTGTCATCTAGGTTGAGGAGAATAGGTTTGCCAGGCGTATACTGGCTGTTTGGCAAAGTATTTCAACCTTCACTGCCCATGAGGAATTGGGTCCTAAATATATCTTGGATACTGTCACACTGTTACAGTAGATATCTGTATGGTACAAGAATGAGCCAATCTTGAACAGAGTGATTATTAGGGACTGTCCTACCCTAGACAATGTAAGAGCAATCTCATAGCTCAAATATATCAAATCAGAGCTTACTGCATCAGGTAGCCCGGATTTATTTATTTCATACTGCAAAATGATAACTAAAGCAGATTACGAGTGGGTTAAAAACAGTTTCTCCATTTTGCTGCTTTAAGGGAAGGTAACAAATTACAGAAACCTGCTGCTGATGTCCATTGCTTGATGAAAACTGTACTTCCAACTGAACGGTACTTGACATCAACCTATATCAAGGCTGTCTTACCCAGCGAAGCTTGTCGATAAGCTTATAAATTTGCAACTGACAGCCTTTTTGGATGACAATCATTCGCTGGATGACACATAATTTAGGTTGCACAAAGGCCATTATACCTAGTCAGCACTAATAGTGGCCACGGAGGTAAACAAGGCATCCGTGGACAAGGGTGGAAATTCTGCCCTTGTCCTACCTGACCTATCGGCAGCGTACGACATGGTCAAACATGATCTCTAGATTGACCGTTTTCGGGGGGGGGGGTAGGGAGTTGAGGGTGTTGTGTTCTCACTATTGCACTCATTCCTGACCATGTTCAATCTGTTTTCCTACAAGATCTTACATCTGAACCTTTTTCTTTACCATGTGGGGTTCCACAAGGCTCGGGTTTAAGTCTAACTATTTTCAACATGTATGTCACATCTCTAATGAAATCTTTTGCGTTGTTATTGTTGTCGTATGATGTCAAACCCAGATCATGATCTCTCTCTCTAGCAAAGGCTCAGATATGAGCATCATATTTCATAACTGTATGAGTACTGTGAGCCAATGGATGGACAAATGTCTTAAATTAAATTTCTCAAAAATTGAAGTCATCCTATTTGATGACAACACCTCCTTCTGGTCTCCTGCTTGGTTGCCAGATGAACTTGGTTCTCCTACGATCCGAGTAAAATGAATGAGAAATCTTGGTGTTTAAATTGATAACAGACTCCCATACAGGGAACAAGTCAGTCAAGTGATCTCTACCTCCTTTTACACCTTGCGTGTTACCAAGAAATGTGATCTATGGAAAGCAGTCACTATAGCCTTTGTGATATTTAGAGTTGTTTATTTAATAATGTGGCTGTTCCCTCCAACAAGCTTTAATCCTGAAGAAGCAGGAGTTGTGTCATTTACACTGCACAGAACTGAAACTTGCTCCCTTTAGGACTGAAAACAGCTCCATCCCAGCTCTTGTTTAGAAAAACGTGGAAAACCTGGCTCTTCAGCCAATAGTATTCCAGCTTTCTCCGTAAAGCTTAATTACCTGGCTTTTTAGCCAAAGCATCTGCAACCTGCTCGCTAACCCTGTCAGTTAGTGGCAAGATGCCTCCGAGTATTTGCTTGCGTTTTAAAAATATATAAATTAAATCAAATCACATGGGTGACTAAAGCTTAGCACCGCCAGTTATTGGCAAGGTTTAAGCTTAATCTCTTTGTACAATGAATCAGCTTTCCCAAGGCCTAGTCTGCTTATAGTTCTCTAACCTCCCTCTGAGTGCAATAAAACATCGTCCCAGACAATTGACCATTTTGTATTCCTTTGTCTGCATTTTATCTGGCCAAGAAAAAGATTTTTAATACCTCCATAAAAAGTTTTAAAATTCATATAAGTGTAGCCTGCTATGCTACACCTCCCGATGCTTAATAATTTTTAAACTTGCATGTAAATGTAAATGTACAGGAATTTATATAGCGCAAATCACTGAGCGGTTTCTAAGCGTTTGCTTAGGGAACCCGTCCTGGTATTCCCCTGTGAGATAACCCCGGCAGGGTATCCGCAAGGTGAAAGCCAGGCATCCCGCCGTGAGGGGCCATTGTGGAGATTAAGCAAGCTATTGCCCAGAGTCACAGAGTGTGAACCCGTGAATCGAGTAGGCACCGGAGCGAGAATTGTCGAGTCCATGGACATTTTAGGACTCAAGACCCCGCCGAGCTGGGAATTGAAACCTGGTCCCGGGCTGACCTCTGCTTCCAGGTCTGCCTCCTCTAACCAGTGAGCCACACTTCTCCACATGTGTAGGCAATTTTCTAAGTAGTGCAGTTGAGCTTCAAAAGGCCTGGATTTAATTAAGTCATGGGCTTTCAGGTCTTTATTGTAGTGTTTTGTAAATAAAAGAATGCTGGAACTCTTTGTGTTCCCACTGTACACAGTAGGCCAGTGACGTAACCATTGGAGAGAGAAGTTAAAAGCAGGATAAGAATGTTGAGTTCTGACTTACACGTTGTTGACATAGTATTGGCGAATTTTCGGACTGGCAGGATGCTACAAATGGCGGCGAGATAGGGGATGGAAAGCCCGCACATTAAAAGTTGTACCAAAGAGAGTTTACTGTGGTACAGCAAACTGTAGAATCGACTCTGGCACTGGTGGAGTCTCAGAGCAAATCCAGCCTGTGTAAAACGCTTAAAGATAAAGAAAGCGACATTGTAAGGTCTATGTATTGTGGCCAGGAATTGAATGAAACTGCTGCAAATAAAAGGTACTGCACCATTACATAAATTAATGCCATCTTCTATAAGGAGTAAGAACGCTAAAGGGGGATGCAACTAGGTTACGAAAGCAGCACACAGCAATTTTTCAGTACAGATTAACCTGAAATTCATGTGCTACAAAACAGAGTTTCACCAGCTGTTTGCAAAGAAACTTTTAAGCACAAATCAACCCAAATATCCTAACTTGATCTGCCTTCATGGACTACTAGCATACACAGTTTATCTACTTGCCTAAACCATTCATAAATCATCGTGCCACAATGTGCTGCAGGGTGGACCCAGAAAGAGGGGTGGGGGTTGTGCTAGTAGAGTTGTCCCCAAACGTAGCGGCCCACCACCAAAGCTGCCAGGTAGGGGCTCAGAACAACTTCCAGACCGCCCTCAAATAAAGAGTTCCGATGGAGAGCCAAGGTAAAATCCAAGCTCCACAAGTCATTAAGGCCGACCCCAAAGTCGGAACGTCACAAGGCGCTAGAGCAGCACTGCCTGATCGAGTTTCACAAGAAGCACTTGAATGACCACAACTGTCCACTAATGTTGCTGCATTTTTACAACCACCAACTGCATTTGATACTGCCAAAAATAGTGGCAATAGATGAACGGCATGGATACAGACTTTTGAAGAGTTCATAGATGCAATAGATGAAAAATAATTATAAAAAGATTATAAAATATATGAGGACCATTGTTGGTGAAGGAGTGAAAGATGCCATAAGAAAGATCCCACAAAAGGTGAATGGCATACAATCAAATCAAAATAGCCTTAAGTGTCATGGTTATGTGGATTATGAAAGATACATATTCATTCAGGAACGCTAGAGGACAGTAGTTTGTTGAGAGACTGGATGTTCCGGTGAAACACTGTAAATTCAATGACTTTAATGATGAAGAAGCTGCCAGCCTAAGAGTAATCGATGGATGTACGTCAGATTCCTTTCAATGATGAATGCTGAAGGAAACTCATAACTTGGAACATGTTCTCAAGGTTTGCTCATGCAGTAGAGCCTGCTGGTCATCAAGGGACAGACATGCAGGCCAGAGGCACCTAATGGCCATCAGTCATGGGCATGTAAAGTAAGCCAAAGTACAAGCCTGCGGGACACAAATCGATGTCTCGGCAGAAAAAGAAAACGTGTTACAGATGTGGACTGTCATTCCTACATGAAGGTAAATGTCCTGCCATTGGACAGATATGCATTGGCTGTGGTAAAGCAAGCCATTTAGTGACCACTTGAAAAGTGAAGAAAAAAATAAGTGCGTCACAGCTTGAAGACAAAAGGGCCGATGGAGCGCTACCTTAATTTGTACGTCATGCTCCCACAAGCCAAGTGTTCACATCAACAGAGGCAAATCAACACCAAATGAAGTTGCTTGTCTTCTAAATCATCGACAAAGAGTTCCCCAGCATCAGTTTTTAGTGAAAGTGACAATGACAATTGTGCAAGTCGATATTTTCTTCAAAAAGGTATGCACAAGTGGGACTGGTAGAATGTGAGGGCAAATCCACAGTAAAGAAAAATCGACACCAAAAAGCACCAACAACATTTAAACATTGTTTGAAGATCACTCTAAAGATACATGGGTGTTGGATAACATTCATAATTGACAGTAGTGTGCCAATAAACATCATGCCTAAGGAAAAGTATCAAGAACTATCTCCATTACCACAACTTTCAAAATCAAAAACTAAAATATACACATTGGCTGCTTTGACGCCGTTAAGGAGTCTAGGTTCATTTGTAGCCACAGTTAAACATAGGAAAACTGTGGGACAAGCACTGATTTATGTACTTCAAGGAACAGCTTCAAGGGCATGTTTGTTGAGCTTCAACACTGCTGCTGATATGGGACTGATATCAGTGAACTATGATATGAATGCACATCATTAAATTGTAAGTCAATTTCCTTCACTATTTCATCGGTTAGGAAAACTCAAAACAATGAAAGTAGGGTTACATATCAATTAAGATATTTATCCTGTTGCTCAAAGACACAAACAAATTGCGTTTCACTTGTACGAAACTGTTGAAAAGGAACTTAATTTGTTGCTTAAACATGGCATCATTGAACAGTCCACTGGTCCGACGCCATTGGTTTCTACCATTGTAGTTGTGCCTAAAAGAGACAGTGAAGGAGCTGTACACATATGGGTTGACATGTGTCAAGCCAACAAGACAATTGAGTGAGAGAAACATCCCAGTAAGCACATTGCTGATATGATAACTCAATTGAATGGTGTGAAGTTCTTGTCTTGACTCAACTTAAATAAAAGATATCACTAATTGGAACTTGAATAAAAATCCAAGTAAATTGCAACCTTTTCTACGCATACTGGTCTGTGTCACTATAATCACTTGAGAATTGGTGTATCCTCTGCTGCCAAACTTTTCCAATACTTCATTTGGCGTATCATACAGCCTATAGTAAATGCATTTAACTACTGTGATGACATATTTGCTTCCAGAGCCATACAGAAAGAGCATAACAAAGTTTTCATGCAAGTATGTTGGTGGCTGAATGTTGCAGACTTAACTTTGAAAGCTAACAAATGTGAATTCCACAAAAACAGCTCAAATTGTTTTTGTCTAGTTTTTTTCTGATGGGAGTATGAAACTAGATCCAGCTAAAGTGCACACGTTATCCACTGCAAATCCCCCACAAGACATTTCTGTGTCATGATCATATCTTGGAATGGCCAGTTACTGTTCTAGCTACACACAAGACTTTGCTATGGTCAGTGCACAGTTACAAGAATTAATGAAAATGAATATGTCATAAATCTTGTGAAAGTGTGAAGAGCTTCTTAAAAATCAGGCAAGGTATTAACAGTGCCACAGAAATGGCCTACTTTGATCCCAAGCGTCATACAGAGTTTTTAGTTGGCGTTAGCCCTGTCAGATTAGGCGCAATCCTTGCACAGCAAAATGGACAGCCTAGTAGTGCTTGGAGACATATTGTTTGCATACGTCAGTAAAAGCCTGTCAAAACGAAACGTGCTTACTCGCAACCTGAGAAAGAAAGTTTAGCAGCGGTTTGAGCTTCTGAATATTTCCATGTATTTTTGTACGGAAAGCCTTCCACAGTTGTGACTAATCATCAAGCACTGTTGATGAGATTTGGCAATCCCAAAGCCAAAATGCCTCCTCAAATTGAGCATTGGGGTATGAGGTTGCAAGAATACAACTACTCTGTTCTTGATCATCCAGGGAAAGATCAGAATCCTGCTGGATATTTTTCAAGAGTGCCATTACAGTGCCCTGGTATCCCATCTAAGACAGTGGAGGGCTACATCAATGTTATTGTAAACTCAAGCGCACCATCTGTCATGTCTTTGGAACAAATTGTCACTGCCATGCGCCAAGATAGTCACATGTTAAAGTTAAAGACATTATTGCTCATCAGTCAGCACTCTGGACCTCTCATTAATGACAATGAGTGTTTGAAGTTCAAAAATGTAAGAGATGAACTTTCAGTGGCTCAAGAAGGCCTCATTCTACAAAGTACACGAATTGTTATTCCTGAGAGTCTACGATGAAAAAAGTAATTGACATCATCCACGAGGGACATTGAGGAAGAATAGCTGCCACCAATAGAGCTCTCCATGACTAAGTCTGGTTTCCTTACCTTGATGAAAGGATCTTAAAAAAAATCATGGCTTGTCATGTAAGCAACTGTCTTTTGTCTTAAACAATTCAGAACCCTTTAAACATATCAGAATTGCCACATCATGCTTGGGAGAGAATTCCTATTGGTTTCTTTGGTCCTCTTGAGAACATCACCTTCTAGTCATTGTTTATGAATACTCCTGTTTCCATTGGTAGAAGACCTTTTATTCACTACACATTAAAAGCTTATTCAAAAATTTGACGCCATCTTTGTGACATGGGGTGTACCTACAGTCATAAAATCTGACAATGGTCCATCTTTTAAAAGGCAAGAATTCAAAGACTTTCTAATTCACCTCAATATAAAGCATCAAAAAAGTAATCCTCTTTGGCATCAAGCCACTTACCTGGTAGAACAGCTCATGAGTACTTTAAAGAAAGCTTATCAGCTTGCTGCATTGAGAAGCTCAACCTCAAAGTGTTTTGAACACTACTCTTCAAACTTACCATTTGACCCCATATTCAACAAAAGATGAAAGCTCTACCACTCTCATGTTTGGAAGAACCAGGACGACGAAGCTGTCCCAATGGACCACCTCAGATCGAAGAACGAGGAAGACATTCATACGAAGGACATTGGTTGCAAACAGAAGATTAAAAGATATTCTGACAGGTGATGCCTTTACAAGAGGAGATCGAGTGCTTGCCAGACAACACAAGAAAAGAAAGTCTGATGATAATTTTGAGGCTGAGCCCTCCACCATCACTAACACCAAAGGACACATGGTAGCTGCCCACAGTCCTGGAAAGTCCCTTATGAGAGTTTCCTCTCATTTTTGGCATGTGGCCCATCACTCACCAATCATCAATGTCAATGTAGAGACTGGGGCCAGACAGACTGTTAATGACTGCGAATGCTGATGATTCCACCTCACTGGCGCCGATCAAAGACACTTCAACTGCCAGTTCCCGGGTTCCAGTGTGATTCAGGAGCATGCTCCGCTTGATTGAAAAATTATAATTGCCTGTATATATATATGTATTGATTTATGAATTTAATTTATTCATATGTTTTTTTTTATTTATTTTGAAAAGTTGTAACTTTTTATTTAACAAAGTGGTAGAGATAGTGCCTTGTAAATAAAAGAGCGCTGGAATTCTTTTGGTTCCCACTGTACACCGTAGTCCTCTGACGTAATTGTTGGAGAGATGAGTTGAAGGCAAGCTTAGAATGTTGATTTTTGACATAAACGCTGCAGAATAAAAATTACTCTCTGTGTGTGGCATAGTTATTGGTGAGTACCTGGGCTGTTAGTACGCTATATTCATGAGTTAATACCTTCAAGTAGGCGTCATTTCCATGTTCCGTGGACAGAGCATAATGGACCTAGTTGAGGTTTCTGCACTGCTTCGAAAATTTGAGAATCTATTTTATGTCGAAAACTGTATTGCAACTTTTGTTGCAAAGGCACAAAAGCAGGTTGAGCTCCAAATTTTGTAGCTAAAATTCCATCACAATCCTCTCCTATCTCCCTCAACATTTCCTGTGACTTATGGCAAAATAAATCCCTCAAGGCTTTATTCCCAAGTTTGACAAATACCTGAGTATCTTTCTCCCTGCTTCCAATTCCTAACCTATGCCTACCTCTGCTAACTGTTTCATGATAAAAGTGAAACCCACCCCTTATGATCAGCGCTGTGTTACCCCTTTCAGACAGTATGGTGACTACCTCTCTGTTTGACACTCTTACTTCAAAGGATCCATTGGATCTTTGCCACTATGATGTACAATTGCTAACTGAAAAGGCACAGAGTTCTTTGTGTGTGCGGACCTGGCATAAATGTCACCCTTCTCACTTTACCAGTTCTTTAACCTGCATAGGTATCACATCCATGATATTCTTCTCTTGATTGATGACTGTGAGAAATAAAGGGAGCAAAGCTGCTGATGTCTTTTGCCCTGGGAGGTGCCTAGGTTTATAGCTATTTACACCTCCTCACACCTTTCGAGGACTCGAGGAAAATGTGAAGGAAAGTAATTAATGTTGGTAGCAATCCAGGCACCAGAAGTCAGCAATTATGCATATCAACCTTTTAAAAGTGATCCCTCTTACAGATAGATTAATAAAATCAGCGTAAACCCACAATGTTTATTTTTGCCAGTCGCCTATTAGTAGTGAGAGCGCGGTTTCTAGTTCTCCCTAAGCCAAAGTTAAAAAGAAGCATGATTGTAAGCACTGCACAAGTTATCAACTACAGCAGGGCACGATTTCTGAGGAACAGTCACAACTGCCTTACTTAATGGCAGATTTAGCATTCAAATGGGCAGGAAGGTATATCTTCCTACATAAGAACAATACTTTGAGGCATAGTTATCTATGTGCTGTAGAATGTAGCATACATGGAAAAAGGAAGTAACATTACGCCTCTCTGGGGTAGGGAAACAATTTTGCCACAAACCCAGGTTTACCGCCTTTAGTAAATCTGGGTTTGTGGCAAAATACGTTTGTGGATGCATGGGAACAGTCATGCTTCACCCATGCAACGCCTGCCCAATGCAAACCCACTGAAGCCGACACAAATCGGCCCTTGCGTGATTTTGTAAATCTCGAATAGCATTTTGCGTTGTGGCAAAAAATTGGCAAAACTACAACGCAAAATGTCAGTAAATCTGTGAAAAGTATGTAACTTTTACACCATCCAACCTGTTATCTGAGCTCAGGGGAAACAACAAGTGCTGATAAGGTGTTTGGCAGTCCCTCATTGCCTAGAGTTAAAAAGTACCGTTAATTCAGGTCCATAAAAAGCAAAAAAAGCTGGGTGCAATTACATCAAAATTAAAATGTCATACATTTTACGTGAAAAACTGAAAAACATAGTGATTTAGGGCAACGGTCACTAAATTAGTCCAAAGCTAGACCATCAGAAGCAACATCAAGCTAAACTACAAACTGATTAAGCTTTGCTGTTGATTTGTCTGATTATTTTTTATTAGTTGGCGAAAAAAGGCTATGTAGGCAAAGGAAAACCCTATTTTCAGAGTGTGTTCAGTATTATCCTAAATGTTGAATCATCATGAAATCTGATTGACATGCTAATAGAGGAGCAAACATTGCCTTGTTTTGTTTGTCAATGTAGGCAAATGGTATAGAAATAAAACATAGACTTCCATTCAATGCTTCTTAAAAAAGTCCCAAAAGGATCTTTGGAAGCATTCATCTATTTTATTTATATAACACGTCATATTTAATCATGTAGCAATTGTCTTGATTTAAGCAGTAAAAACGTCTTATTCCAGGCATTCCTATTTCTGAGCTATACTTTATAGTTGTTTCATATAATTTGTATTTCTGCTGCTTCTTGATTTTCTGACATATCACATTTGTTTGTTTAGGCCCTGCCTGTGCGAAATGGACCGTTGAATGAAGGCCAGAATGCAGAAAAACTACAAAGAAAAGATGAAGTGATATCTCAGATGTGAATGAAAAATAACACGCCGTTGTCCATAACGTTTAGTTCATGTTGCATTCTTTTACAATAATAGTAATCCGAAGAAGGCAACCAGGCAATTCACATGCCTAGAAGCGATTCACTTATGAATGTCTCCATTAAAAATAACTATATCGATTTAAATCTGCTGCAATTTGGTTTAACATCACATCACTTGCTATTCAGAAATATATTATATCACTTGATTTACATATTATTATCTTGACATCACAGATTTTACACCTCGAGAGTTATTTTTTTTATACATTTGCGCATGTCCAATTTACTTGTATACATTGTTATGAAAGATGCCATTATGAAATCTGAGTAATTACCACAAGATTATAACTGTAACGATGTCTGTAATTTGTGATTTTAAAATACAAATGTAAGTACATGTCCAAAATATGTCAATATATTGTTTTTTTACAGAAAGGTAACAATAAAATGTGTTAAACAGTGTGTTTCTTTTGTTTAAGGCTGTACCAGGATGTTTGAATCCCCCATCTTACACTCACTTACTCCTCACAGAAAGTAGAATAAAAAACAAAAATGTTCGGCAGTATTTCAGCTATTTAATCGCAGGTGATTAACCTTTCCTTTATTCATTTTTTTAGAAGCTAAATTCATGTGGGAGTGGGCTTGGCCCAGCTGCTGGGTACTAATCTGGTGTTCTAGCGTGGGGACACTCCGTTGGAGTAACCAGGCGCTCTATAATCTGTATAATAATACTAGCAGCCCGCCCCAGCGTTGCCCGGGGAAGAAGGGGGCTGGGGCAGCATTTCAGGCTTGCGTGCACTCCCGCCCCGGCCCCCGCCCGCCACGACATTGTCTGTGTCCCGGACAATGTCGTAGCGGGCGGGGGCCAGGGCGGGAGTGCACGCAAGCCTGAAATGCTGCCCCCAGACCCTGATCCTTACCGCAGTTGTTCCGGGCCAACCTCCCGCACCGGCTCCCTCCCGTCCCGTGTCCCAGAGCCTTACCTGAGCCGCCGCTCCTCCCCGAGCTCCTCACTTCACCGCCGCTCCTCCTCGTCATCACGTACGTTGCGGCCAGCGCTACGTCGTGGCCGTCAGAGTCGCGTCTGGCGCTACTTTCAGGGCACTACTATTTTTTTTTTTAAGTTATATTTTTAAATTTACGTTTTTTTTATTTTCTATAGCCTATGTCCATCTGCACACCCTGAGGATTACAACAATGTTTTGGGTGTGTGGATTGGCGCTGTAGTTCCCGAGTTTACCTTGCCAAAAGGTTTGTGTTCTCTCTTTATAATAGTAGTATAGATTTACTAAGTAAAAAGTGTAACTATTCTGTTGATGTTGCGACAAGGTAAGGTGTACATTTTTGAAAACTATTGTTACATCCACATTCTGAAATCATAGGAGATTTGAGTTGAGTCCATTGAGATGGTGGCATAGTTGCCTGGTCATGCAGAAGCAGATGGGAGAGTGCCACTTGCTGTGCAAGGATGATTCTCCATCATCTTCACCCAGGACTGTGGAGCAGTGATGGAGTGCTCACGGCCACAGCATCCAAGGAGGGCATCCGCAGCCGCCAGGCATCACTATAAAAGATCCAGGATTAGAGCATTTGATTTCCTTTCTTGCACCTACCATTCCAGGACAATGCCGCTTTCCTATGATGGCAGGTGTGGTTGTGGATATATTCATTTCTAATCAAGATGGTCACATTCCCAGCCTTTGCTGCCAGATCTATCCTGCCGAAGACGGTGTTACCATTTTCTTATAAAGTTTTTTCTTTTTCGACTCACACATAACGGAGCTTGGAGCCGAGAAGGATGTGTTGCAATGCTTTGGATGCCCCTATTTTTGTTGCATTCATCCCCCAAAATTGATGTCCAAACCAAATAATACATGTAGCAAAATATGTCGACAGTGTTAAAATATATACTCACTCAACCCCATTCTCCTAATTGACGTTTCACTTTTCCATCACCTTCTGACTTTTATCAAGCATATGCTGGATTCTTTTTTCTCTCTTTTTAAAGATGCTCCTGAAAAAGTCTTTGTTTCCCAGTGAGGTCTTATCTCAGGGCCGAACTGGAGAACCAAAGTAGCCAAGGCAAAAATGCTCAAACTAGCGTCTCTTCCTTCATCTCCTCACACAATCTCTTTCTTTCCATCCATTCTCTCTCTTTTGTCCTTCCCTGATGGATTTCAGTCTACCTTTCCATCTTTACACATTTACACCTTTCTTTCCTTCCCTCTCTCTCTCTCTCTCAAAGCCTCTGAGTAACTACTTCAATTAACCTGAGAGCGCTGGGGAAAGTGACAGATGCACCAGGAGCAGCCACACCTGCCCTAAAAAGCAGCCACCGGGGGTTCCAGCTTACCCGGGAATTGCCTAGTGGAATAGGAAGCCTGTCCGGGCTAGCCTTCTCTACAAGAATTCCTTGCTCTGCCTAGGCTATTACTGAAATATGCTCTTCAATACATGTCATTTGTCTACAGTTACTTTCTTTTTTATGGACTCTTAACCCCTTCAGTGCTGGGCAAATTCCCCCGTTGTGCTGGGGGGCGCGACCAGCGCCCCAGTGCTCATGAGGAGGTCAGCTCGTCATGAGCCACAGCGCTCCGGTGATCATGACGAGCTGAGCTTGTCATGGCCACACCCGTTCCCATGGAACACTCAGCACAGCAAGGGAATTAGCCCAGCATGCGAGCGTTCCACAGAACGGGCGCGGTCATGACGAGCTCAACTCGTCATGAGCACACGAGCACCGTGAATCATGACGAGCTGAGCTCGTCATGAGCACACAAGGGGTTAAGGCTAACTGTTCGACACCTAGTAGGAAATGCACTAGTCAATATTGGTCTTTCTGTATAGCATATATTGGGATTGGGAGTATCAATGTTAAGAGTAATGGTCAGAGTTGTTCCTACATTCCCACTCTCCAGTGGGCCAGATCATGGATTTTCTTCATTGTCATTCCCCGGGACTCATTCATTGGGTATTAGGCAAAATATAAATGCCAGGAGGCCAACATTTCTTATATCTTACTCTCGCCAAATGTTCTAGGCTTTATATTATAATCCAATGAGGGACCTTTAAACAAGGATTCCTAAGAGAGTTTGGTGTAGGTGGATTTTTTTCTTTCCCCTCCCCCTTTTCACTCCTGGTTTTTGATACCTCAACTTCATGGCACTTCAATGATGTGGGCCTTCAGTAAATTGTCAGTAGGATGTTGCAAGATGTGACAGCAACCAAGGTGAGGAGAAAGAAATATCTCTCATTCTACCAAAGAAATAACCCACTAACCCCATACCAGCTTTCTTGAGCTTTTCTCTTCTATGGAGGCCTATAAACAAAAAAAAACTTGCAAGTGATACTTCAGTGCTGAAGTGCATGCCAAAGTTAGAGACTTGCCAATGGCATCTTTATCACCCCAGCTGAGAAACCATTAAGGCTAGATTGATTTGCAGGGACAGTGTTTCTTTTTCATGGCTACACAGCACATGGGCCTCAACTTGCTCTAGGCCAACTATGTATCAACCAAAACTAATAGTACAATTTGTCTGCCCTAGCTTCTTCAAGGTTCATCCTTGCTCACATTCTCTAGATTTGTGCTTCCTTCTTGCGGAAGCTATGTAGGATGGCTTGTCTCTTTGTCGGCATCCCCAATGTGCAGATAGCTGTGGTCCCTTTCCCTGCAGGGAAACCTGTGCAGCAGGGCCCATACCAGCTACTTGCACTACAGTAGACAGTGAAAAGTAAAGTCAAGTAAAAGAAATCCACACGCTTCCTTGATGGAGTTTTCATCACTTTTGATGGCCTGTATTTTGATGAATGTCCCAGTACAAATTTTAAGTAAAGATGGGTATGACAGGAGAACTGTGGGTGAACCCTGGCCTCCCCTCCATATGTTAATGCTGGTAACATTTATTATACATTCTTTAAAAGTAATAGCATACTGTAAATCATATACTTCATTGGCATGAGCCTTGCCTTTACTCAACATTGCCATTGTAGATATAAGGAAGGTACATTGCATAGGTATACAGGTATGATCATTTTCTAAGATCTGTCTCTTTAGTGGACACTGATTTCCATATGAATGGGGTCTACAGCAGATTGTATGCTTTGGGCACAATAAAACCCTCTTCGTGGATAATTTAGCCTAGTTTGTTATATTTATTTATTTAATTATTATTTATTTTTTTGGATCCTCATTTCACTGTTGGCAAACACAAATAAATGCTAACAGCCCTGATTCTGTCGTGGGCGCCCCGGGCTGAATTTATTGCTTGTGCCTTAGGCCGTCCCGGCCTGCCCATTTGTTCAGGGCATGGTGTAATCATAGGACCCTGATGTTTTTGACCAGCCTCATTTCTTTTCCCCACTCTATCAAAGGTTCCCACACCGTGTTATTTACTTATATGTCATACCAACTTACAACAATTTAGCCTAGTTTGTTAATAGAGTATGTGCATTGTTCAACGGGAACAAATACTGAGCAAATGACATGTGCCCTGGGTCCCTGTCAATCAGGTTCCCAGGGCCTTTGTTCTTTCCCAAAACTGTATCTTGCACCCTCAATTGGCTCCTCTCTGGCCACCAGTCAGTCCCTTGTAAAAGGTACAATGGGTACCAAGGGCACTGCAGCCAAGGGAGACCTCTAAGAGCTGCAGCACTTATTGTGCCACCCTTAGAGGCCCTGTGCCATTACCCACACACACACACTGTCATTACAGGCTGTGTATTATGGTGCAGAACAAAATGAAGAATCGACATGGCACACATCCCTGTTTGCCATGCCTTCAACTCACTGCCCTGGCATAGGTCAGTCACCCCTCTAGCTGGGTGCACTATACCAGGGGTGAGGGTACAGTTGCCTTAGCCCTGCACTCATACAGTGCCCAGACCAATTGTTAGACATTGTAAGTGGAGTAATTATAAGTAAGTGTATATGGTGCTGGGAGATTGTCATTACGAACTCCACAGCACCATTAATGGCTTTACTGAAAACTGGGAAGTTGGGTATCAAACTTCTCAGCCCATTAAACCCACATTTATGCCAGTTGGGGTTTAATGAAAAATGCACTCAGAGGGCATCTTAGAGATGCCCCCCTGAAAAACTTCCATCCTCTGGTGGGTTTCCTGACTGGTTTACACCAGCCTGCCACCACAAGACATGTTTCTAGATCCCAGGGGTGGGAGCCTTCGCTCCCTGAGCCCAGAAACAAAGCTTTTCCTGGGCAGAGGTGGTCACACCTCACCCAGGCCAGGAAGAGCCATCTGTGGATGGGGAGCTTCAAAGGCCTAGCCACCTTTGCCATGCAACCCCCAGCCTCTCTTGCTATAAGGAGCAGGCCCACTTCCTGTATCCCCTCCTTTTCAGTGGGAACACAGGCGGGTAAAATTAGCCATCCCAGAAGGTGTGCCCACCTCTGCCAACCCCACCCCTCAGGTGGGGAGGCAAGGTGAAGCCCACTCTTCAGTGCCCGCCATCATGCAGATGGCAGGCACTCTCAAATCATCATCATCATCAAATTCCTTTATTTCGGCAATACATGCCATAAAAGACAGACATACAGTCATAAAAACAACATATGTAAATAGTTAAAAACATTAAAAACAGTATTCATTACAGCTATCGAGGATCTAAAAGACAAGGATTATCCAACAGTCCATTGCGTTTGCAGACATCAATTAGTTAAATCTTCAGTAAAATGCCTATGCATTAACAATTACGAATGACATTCAGTGCTTCCCTGCGCTTTAACCAGACTGCCGCCAAATATTTAGCAACGGCAAAAACAACTACAGGTGACAAATCTGTTTTTAGTATGCGTAAGGCTTGCATACAATGTGTGATTCGCATGTTTTTGCATAAGGGGATCAACCAATACCTCTCGCTCTCCTATATGCCGGGCAGAAAAACATGATATGTACTTCAGATTAGTTGGACGCCAGTTACATGTGAAAGTTCCAATTGGCAGTGTGCCATACCTCCACTGCAGATACAACTTTCTTGTAAGGGCCGGAAAGATGGCATCTAGGACGGTTTCAAAATGATAAAAATCCTTCACCTTTAGAAAAGAATCTATTAAAGTGCCATTGTGGGAACTGGAAGTCGAGAGTATTAATCTGCTTTCATAAAAAAGTTTAGACAGACTTTTTCGTGAGATTCTCGGGCAAGCAGTTTCAGGTTTATACCACATATCAGAGAGGCCCAACTTAACAAATTCATCTTTAATATAAGCTAACCAGGGAATTTTCCCTATATTAGTAATATTTAATATCTCTAACAATTCCTGTCTGTAAGCAGAAAGCTCTAGAAAAGGAAAGAGCAGAGATGGGCCCAGCACCCATCAATAGTGGCAGCAACTTAATAAATAGGGTCAAAGAGTGCTCTCACTATCCCGAAATCCCCAAAGGAATTTTCCCTAAATTTCAGGATGTTGATGATATCACTAAGTGGTTCACAGCACTGATGAAACATTGCATCAGTATCTGATAGACCTAGGTCCAATTTCTTCCCAAGAATTGGCAAAGAAGGCGGACCACTGTGTCGAGACAAGGGTGACCAGGACGCCCACTGGGATTGACCAAAAGAAAGGGGTTATAAAACCTCCCCAGAGGAAAGACAGTGAGCATCCTAAAGATAAAAGTAAGGAGTCCCAGGTAGCCGCCCAAAAACCTGTCCAGGCGGGTGTGCCCAAAGACACCTCACAAACTAAAACTGGGTACCAAGGTAAGAGTTAGCCCCCCTGACTCTATTGGTCATGGTGGGGTTACTCAAGTGGTGGGTAACTTCTGTGGGTAGGCTGAGTTTTGCCCTAGCAAACTTAGAATTGGCAGCGGTAGGCGCCTCTGAATCCAAACTAAAAAGATAAAGACACTGAGGAGCTAGGAAAGGAGCATTGGGAATTAGGTCTTGAAACTGTGCAGGTAGGCCAGCTCTCCAAAGGGACTTACCTGGACAGAAGGATGTAAGGCGGAGTAGGCCCTGCAACTTTCAAAGCACTTCCTCTACTCTTGTTCGCCTGAAAGACTAGGAGGTCTCCTAGGTTTGGCTGAGTTGCATGACCTTTGGGCTGGGGGGGGGCCTCTGTAGGAAGCTGGGTTTCTGGTGAAGTAACCCCCCACTTTTTGCCAGACTACTGATGCACTTTGATTTGATGAGCCCTAGGTCCATGCCAATCAGGTTCCTAGGGCCTGTGTTCTTTCCCAAAACTGTACCTTGTAACCCCAATTGGAACCTCTCTGGCCACATGTCAGTCCCTTGTAAAAGGTGCCTGCTAGGGCAAAGAAACCCTATGCCTGGTACCATCACTGCACCCGTCGCCTATGCCCCAAGTTCCAGTGTCCCACCAGTGCCAGCAAGGTCCTCCAGCTCTCCAAAGTCTGAGTCTACCGTGGGTTGAACCCTCAAGGACCCCCCAACGTCTCCTGCAGCCTCTGCACGGAGATCCCCCCCAACCACGAGTGGACCGGTAAGGTGAAATCCAACATCAAAAGATACCTCTGCAACCAGACGCTGTGCACCCTGGACAAGAGACCTGAGGTGCACCTACATCCCGAGCTCTCCAACTTACATGCCCAGCTGTTGGTTCCTCCCGGAAGTCTTTCTTTGCCGATCCTACAGCCAAAATCCCAAACCGGCAATTCCCATTGAAATCAACAGGTCATCCAATGCCAAAACAGCACCCCGAACCCAGCTACCGCTGCAGGTGTTCGTTGGGTGCTATCTCGGATCCCCCTTTGCCCTGAGCCTAACACTAGGACATTTGCTCCCACAATCTTGTGAACTGCTCTTGAGCCGCCACCAACCGGAGGCCCCCTATCCCCCATTGGATAACATTGGCCCTCAGCACTCTGCACCCGGCTGTCCTAGTGCAGCTGAGGTTGCTTTGAGAGTACATCCTTGACCCTAGGGGAATCCTGGTTCTAACACCAGAATACCAACTCCCACAAATAACTACTTACCTGTAAACTGGTAACTCAATTTCCTTCCATAGGATTGCATTGACTGCTTTTTCCTGAAAATTGTTGTGTGGATTTGGTTTTGTATGAGAACTTGAACAACTGCAAATAACTAAAAACTACTTAACTTACCTTTTCTCTAGGAAATGTCCCAGTGTGATATCTAGGCATATTGCACTGAGTAGATTAAGTAATCTATAAAAGTAATCAGAAGTAGTCTAACAGTAATTTCCACTGTACTGAAAGCATTTACAAAGCTGTAACAAAGACATTTTCATTCAGCTTACTTGTATTGTTCAACCTCCCTTGAAAAGTACCATTTACACTTACTTGTACCAGGCTTGCTTTGTTCTGGAAAATAAATCTAACTAAATAATATTTTTATACAATCAATTGGTCTGAGTTCAGTCTTTGAGTGTATGACATCATTTGCTTCCTGAGTGTGTTCAATGAATGCTTAACACTACCCTTTGATAAAGTCTTACTGCTCGCCCACACTACCACAAACAGAGTAAGGTGCTATCTACTTTTACCTCCGCCTACCTTTGGGGTTTCACTGGAGTCTGTGCACACTGTACCTCATTTTGGTATAGTATATACAGAGCCAGCTTCCTACACTATGTACATCCCCCACCTGGTCTAATGGAGAGATTAAATTGATACTTAACAGAGGTGAGGAGATTAGAGAGGCGGAAGGATCCTAAAGAATCCACCAAATGTAAGCTAACATATATAGAATCCTCTATTAGTAAAAAAAAAATATATAATGAAGAAAAAAAAACATCCTTTTACCTTATAAAATTTGGAAGGAGGCAAATAAGACTAATAATGCAGACTTTCAAAGCTTTCACAATTACTACTGCTTATTCCCTCCTGAGCAATCTGAAACTATTTTAAGTAGGAACAGAGACTATTAAAATACAAAATTCGTCTGTGTGTGATCATTTGGATACAAAAGAGTGGCTTAAAGCTTGTTATATGTCAGTGGATCTTGCCATTGCCCCTTTCATCTTTTGTGAGCTCTCCCTTGATGTGACCATCTCAGACGATCACCATTATGAAGACTATCAATCCCTCTTTGTGACAGGGAGGTCTCTGCCCAGCGAACATTGTCCAAGCAAGACATATTGAACTGGTTCTTTATAGCAGCAAAACTATCAACACCCCTTTTAGAAACATATTATTCCCTATTCTCTCGAGCAAGCCTAGGTGAGACTGCTCTTTAAGATACACCGATCGCAAGCCACTAACCCAAAAAAACTGCTCAGGTTCAAAAGTCCTCTGGCTTCTGAAACTGATGTAGAAACGTCCTATACGACAATTTCAATAACTTGTGAAAGCAGTTTGATTTCTTGAGTTAGCTCAGTCTAGTTTTGCCCGAGGAACAGAGACAGGCCTTTTCCTTGTAGAGTCCACTGTTCTGAAGATTGTAGACTCAGGCGACCATTGACTTCTGCTGCTGGATCTACGGCAAATTTTAATGCGATTAACCAGACATTTTGTCAAAACTACTACAGGAGGTGGTGAGTTTTTCTCATATGTTGTTAAGTTGGTTGAAGTGTTTTCTCAGGCTTTTAGTTTCTCATGTAGCTGTAGGTCAGAAGATGTTCTAGTGGATTTGAGTGGAATCTTGACTATCTTCTCTTTTTTAAGATATAATTAGCACCTACTTCTAATAGAATTGGTTGTCAGCTTCCAGAATATTGCTGTTTCCTCTATCATGTAAACTAGAAACTAATCATAGGATAGTTACTGAGAACTTCCCCAAGATCATGACATGACATCCCCTCTAAAATGGAATGTTACCTTTTAAGTACCAGTTATTGGCAGCCTTTAATGCCTTCTGTGTGGTTTGAGAGAAACATTTCCATGGGTTTCCAGGTGAATGTCATAGTTCAATCTTCAAATTATCACTTGAAGAATCTGCATAAACGTCGCCTTGTATTAAAGCAACAGGTTTATGCAATTATAGTGAGGGCTAAGGTAGATGATAACTAGATAATGGCAAATTAAATGCTTACAAACTTCACGTACTGCAGAACTCAGCATGATTGCAGGTCAAAATATCATACAGTGAAACATTCTCTTATGTAAAAACTGTTTACAAAAATTGTTTACAAAAACATCATGCTTTGGGTGTTGATGACTATCATTCATTCCAGTGTGTAGGTATTTTTGTGAGCGGCATTTAGGGCAAGATTTAAATGTCACATAATGTGGCAATGAAATTCTGGTACCACACTCTATGCGTCATGAGTTGAGTCAAACCTCTACTTGCTGCCCGCTAGATCACGTCCTCTTTTTCAGATCAACAACTCTCAGACAAGAAGCATTATTTGTGGGTGTGACAATTCACACCAGGCAGTGTTTTACTGGACATCGACCCACACATCTTCTCCAATAGGCTAGTGAACACTTGCTTATTCCCGCAAAATTTGGACCACAAAAATACAGCAGCCCGGGCTCTTGCTGTGGTTGTAAGGGCTGAATGGAGCTTCCTGAGTGAAGTCCTTGGGCACATGAAAGAGCTTCTTTCGTTCAGAGAAGCGCTAAAACGTTTCTGTTTGGTGAGCATTAAAGAAGGCATTTTTGGCTGTAAATGTATGTTTATGGTTGAAAATGCCAACATTTTTCAAAGCTAAGCATCCACAAAATGAACCTTGGCAAGTGTAAAAGAGTTTGCATATTTCTCTGCCACAACTGCGTAGAAATATGCTCTAGTAAATCCTATGCAAGGGACGGGACATGAGCAGAACACGGTGTGTTAAGCCTTGTATGATTTTCGGTGCCCTCAATCTTGTTCGTTTGTTGGCATGTACAAACTCTGATCCAACCCTTTTCAATGCTAGCAAGGATTGGGGATCTACTCTAGCAAACCGTTAGAAGTACTCTCCTTCCAGGATAGGAAAAGGACTAGGTTACCGCCAGACTTGGAGGAGACAGTAGAGGAAACGTTTCTCCATAGAGAAAATGAATTCCGCCCCCCTCCCCCCCACTGAAAAAAAAGAAAAACAAAACAAAGGGCCTCATTTATGAGCCCCCATGCGCCATTGGAATGTCACTTTTTGTGACGTTCCCTGGCGCAGAAGCCTGCGTGATATATAGCAGGTAGCACTGAGCCACTTTTTTTGGCTTACTGCTGCCTGATAAATATCAGTCCCTTTAAGGCAGTGTTCTGTGTTAAAGGGGCGTGCAATGGGTGTTGCTGGGGGCGTTTCCAGCAACATCCATTGCCTTTTGACACTGCCCCAGATTTATGAGAAATCGTAAATCTGAGGCAGTGCCAAAAGCTTACGCCTCCCCAGGGGGGGGCGTAAGGGAGGCGCAACGAGGAGAAATATCTTTATTTCTCCTCGTTTGTCCTTTTTCTATGTGTGCTGCATTCTGCAGTACACCTAGATAGAGGAAAAGCCTCTTGTGATTATTTTTGTACAGAAAGGTTTCCCTTCCTGTACAAAAATATTCATTCCCGCAACGCAGGCCCCCTTGCACCATTGTGCCAAGGTGCCTGCGCTGGCGCAGGCAGCCCATTGTGCGCCGGCGCAGGGGAAAAGTACAGGAATGCGCCCTATCTTATAGGTACGGCGCATTCCTGCCCTTTCATTTTGCCGTAAGGAAGCGCAGCAGGAAGGCCTGCTGAGCCTCCCTACGGCAAAACGTCATAAATGAGGCCCAAAATGTGCTGCATTTTGAGCACTTTTTCCCATTTGTTTAAGTCTATGCTATGTAGTTTTATCCACTGGGACATGAGAGCCACCTGGCAATGACTCTCATGTCATTACCCTAGCACGCCTGGAAGTCTGGCCTCGGCCAGCTTTTACAAAGTACTACTGTGAATATTTGTGAATTCCAAAAAGTAGTAAATCAGCCTTCATTCATATGAGAACGTTTGCAGCAAATTTACTACTTTCTTTCTGTTTTGCCCGCACCTGAATTGATTCTAAAACCCATTTGTGCAACCCAGCTCAATTTAGAAGTGGTAATGGCTTTTCCCAGGAGACCAAGGTATTCCCAAAAAGTGTCATTCCACTTGCAAATCTGTTTACTGGAGACTTTGTCGGTATTTGCAAACTTTTTTTCGGCGATCTACTGCTTTATGGAGAAATATAAATCCCATTCCATGGCACGAATGGGAATGCAAATGGGAAAGCCACACCCTCACACCAAATTGATCAGAGAGAACTGGGTGTAAGTGACCTGATTTGTCAAATGGGAAAACATATTTTCCACATAGAGAAGAAAAGAAAATGCCATTATCCAAAAGCGAAGGCAAATCGACAAATGCAATTGTTAATTGCACTATGTGCAAATAAGTATTTAATTAACTAAACAATAAAGATAATTCAGTCATTCATTCAGTCATTCATTCATTCGTATTGGGAATGTCTCTACATAGTGGCAAGTGCAAATTTGCAAATATTTTTCAGGGTACAGCTAGAAACCTGTGTCTGGGACCGATCCCAGATGTACTCTGTGAATCTGATGTGAATGTCTGGAATTCCAAAATCTGTTTCGATCTGTTGCTGTGAACTTGGGGGTGCAGATTGGAACATACGTCTGTGACAAGGGCAGATAGTTAATTACTTTTTAAAGATACCTTTATTGCATATTGTAGTGTATGAGAACATAGAATCTTTTCACGTGTTAGGCAAATGACATTTCCTTTTGAAGGTATTCAAACCAGAGGCAGTGACAAAATAGCCCAGTATTAACCCCTTCGCTGCTAGGCCTTTTACCCCCCTGTGCTAACCTTTTTTTGGCTATTTGGGGTAGTTCTCGTTTAGGCCCCTGTAACGTTTTGACCACATAAGTTATCCATGCCAAATTTGTGTCCTTTTTTTCCAACATCATGGGGATTCTAAAGGTACCTAGGGCTTGTGGATTCCCCTGGAGGGGACCCAGAAATTAGCCAAAATACAGCCACATTTTGTTTTTTGGGGGAAATGCGAAAAAAGGGCTACAGATGAAAGTATCTGTTTTTTTCCCTGCAAATGGTATCAAAAAAGGGGTTGTGGTGCTGAAATCACCATCTACCCAGCTTTTGGAGACAAGCAGACTTCTGTCAGAAAACTGTTAGATAATAACCAGCCACACGATGAATCAGGAGAGCTGGGTTTATTAACGTCTGGTCTCTCGCACTGCGCTCACCTCAGTGAACGTTCTATGTCAAACGCCCTACCAACATTCCATGGGACAAACAATAGCAATAGTGGGAGTAGGGGGGAAAGGAACATACCATTAGCATATAACTAACATGAACATTATCAGCACTTATTAGCGCACTTAAACAGGATGAGATTACAACACATCTCCCCTTGTACATGGACAACTCAAGTGAAAGTCCTCAGGGAGGAAAGATTCCATTGTTTTAGGTTACATAGTCTTTTTGCCAACTAGGTGGCTGACGCATCCTGGTCACTCTGGTTTCCTGCGTGTCCGTTGAATTATCGTCAGGGGTTTGCTCACCAACGGCCGTTGGTACGCACACATCTGGGCAAACACACACATTGTCTATACTCCATGTACTTCCATCCTCCAACACTAGGGAGTTATTGTTCACTCTCTGTATCCTTGCAGGTTTAGAGAAGGAGGACACTTTAGCTCGACCCACAGCAGGTCTTTTGATCACCACCCATTGGCCCACAAAGAACTTTCTGGAGGATGTTCCCCATTTCTGGTCGTACCTGGTTTTGTACTCCTTTTGATGTAGTTCCACCTTGTCTTTCACAGACTGCCTGTCCACCCACACAGGACTGTTCCCATTCAACCAATTAGGGTTAAGCTTGGACCCAGGGTTTCTCCCTTTGAGGGACACAAATGGAGACACCCCTGTCACTGCATTAGGGGCAGAATGATATGACCACAGTGTTTTCCTCACTGCCTCCTCTACTGGTTCACACATAGTAACAGCCATTTGAATAGAACTCTTCACCATCCTGTTTGCCCTCTCCACCATACCGTTAGCCTTGGGACAGTAAAGGGGTGTTCTTATGTGTGAGATGGCTAAGTCAGACAAAAACTTTTTCATGACTTCTGACGTAAATTGGACCCCATTGTCTGTCACTAGGGAACTGGGGATACCTTCTGTAGCGAATATTTCCTTCAGGAATTCTATCATATCCTGAGTGGTTATAGAGTGGACAAACTTGGTGCTGATCCAATGTGAATGGTAGTCTATAATCACAAACATGAATCTCTGGTTGGCTCTGAGGAAATTCATGGGCCCAATTATGTCAATTCCCAACTTGTCCCATGGTTTACTGGGAACCTCTATAGGAATAAGGGGGGCTTTGTGTACAACTTTTGATTTGTCACTTCTGCCACACGCTTCACAATCTTTGACCATGCTTTCTACCAACCCATCCATACCTGGTAACCAATAGTGTTGTCTCACTTTACTCTTTGTCATACTCCTTCCTGGATGACCCTCATGTGCAAGCACAATGATCCTGTTTCTCATTCCAACCGGGGGAATGACCTTGTTCCCTCTCCACAGCTGACCATTCATGCTGGATATTTCATCCTTCACAGACCAATAAGGTTTGAGGTTCTCAGCTAACTCTCTATTGTGCTCAGGCCACCCTTTCTCAACAAACTTCATAAGATCCTTTAATTCTGGGTCATTTTGGGAATCATTCTTCCATTCCTCTTTACCGATGGCTGGAAGTTCCACCGCAAGTATAGTTTCATCTGGTGGCTCACTTACATTGTCTTCACCTTTTATGGGCAACCTAGACATACAATCTGCAATGGTATTTTTCTCACCCGCCACGTAACACATTGTGAAATTGTACCCTTGTAATGCCAGTACCCATTTGGCGATACGTGGAGTGGCTCTCTCCAAATTCTTTGTTGAGAATAGGGGAATCAATGGTTTGTGGTCAGACCTTAGTGTGAAAGGGATACCCCACAGGAAGAATTTAAAATGGATTACAGCCCAGTAACACGCTAAGGCTTCCCTCTCAATGGTGGAGTAATTGGATTCAGGGTCCTTAAGTGTTCTGGAAGCGAACGCAATGACCCTTTCGCATCCCCCATTGGTTTGGGTGAGGGACGCCCCTAGGCCCTTGCTGCTAGCATCTGTAGTAAGAGTGGTCTTTTCATTGGGATCGAACATCCCCAAAGTGGGTGCTCTTGCGATGGCTGCCTTAATGTACTTGAATTCCTTCTCGCACTCCTCACACCACTTAAAAGTGCAATTTTTCTTTAGGAGTTCTCTCATGTTGCTTGTGTGACTAGAGAAATTCTCCACAAACTTGCTCATGTACTCAACCAAACCCAGGAAGGATCTGACCTCCTCTTTAGTAGACAGAGGGGGAGCAAGGGATACAGCATCTACCAAACTGGTTTTTGGTTTTATCCCTTCACCGGATATGGTATGCCCAAGGTAGGTCACAGTTTTGACTCCTATCTTACATTTGTCCTTTTGTGTAGTAAAACCAGCTTTACTCAATTTACATAAAACTACTCTTAAGATAGAGTTATGCTCGCACTCAGAGTCCCCATAAATCAATATATTGTCCTGGAAACACAGAACCTTACTGAGGTCTTCCAGGATGTGCTGCATTATGCGTTGGAAAACCGCCGCCGCGGACGCCAACCCGAAAGGCATACGATTATACTGGTATGCTCCGAATGGCGTAATGAAAGAGGTAAGGTTCTTGGACTCCGGATGGAGGGCAACCTGGTGGTATGCCGCCGAGAGATCCAATACACTGAAAAATTTGGCACCCTTTATGACACTGAGCATCTCATTTATTCTAGGGAGAGGATGCCTCTCTACCCAGATGTTGGCGTTGAGATCCCTAAGATCCACACACAAACGAATCCCTTTGCCACCACCTTTGGAAGCGACCACAATGGGGGCTAACCACTCAGAACTCTCAATTTTTTCAATCACCCCCAAGGACTCCAATTTCTCCAACTCCTTTTTCAGGGAATCTCTCACCACCAATGGCACTGATCTGGCTCTGTGTACCGTGGGCTTGCAATGTTTTTTAAGTTTTATTTTATGAAGGAATCCCTTTAACAAGCCTAACTCACTGGAGAACACTTCAGGGAACTCCTCACACACCTCATTACCGATATTGGGTTGTTCAATCAAATAGACAGGTTCTGAGGCGTTGGGGTCTAATCTTATGCCTAGGTCCTTTTGATGTCTCCATCCCAGTAAGCACGAACCTTTCTTGGTTAGATACACTTTACCCACAGTAGCTCTATCTTTAAATCTGATGTGCATAATGATCATTCCTACCACAGGTATGGTGTCATGGTTATAACCACCCGGGTTGATGTCAGTGGGCAAGACTTCATAAACTTTGTCAACAGACTTGGTCTTAAACGTGGTTTCATCTATAAAGGTGTACGGTGAACAAGAATCCGCATAAACTCTATACGCCACACCATCAAGCAATATTTCACATTCTGGATAGCTACATCCAGTATTTTCCAGCAATTCATTAACCATAAAAACAATATCCTCCCTTGGTTCCTCATCATCCCAAATCATATGGGTCATTTCTTTCTTTATATCATGACACACTTTGGTGAAGTGTCCCCTCTTGTTGCATTTTCTGCATATGGCACCCCTTGCTGGACATTTTATACTATTCGCCAGGTGATTAGGATTACCACAACGGAAACATTTCATCTTTTGAGACTCTTCTTTTAAGACAGTGCTACTCTTATGCGTCAATTTGCTCTTGTCATATTTGTTGGACACCTTAAGGATTTCATCCTCACATACTTGTTTCACCTCAACTGCCTCTTTCATCTCATTCATACAGAAAGCTGTGTGTTCAATGCTTTTAGCTATGTCGATAGCTTGCTTTAATTCAGGGGCATCAGCAAGTAACTTTTCTTTTATTTTCCTATCAGAAGTGCACCTGACCAATTGGTCTCTGATAAGCGAGTCTGTGAGATTACCAAAATCACAGGTGGAAGACAACCCTCTGAGGACAGCTATGTAATTCACCACCCTTTCTTGTTTGCCTTGATTCCTTGAAAAAAATTTGTGTCGTTCCAATACCACATTAATTTTTTTTCCAAACTGGACTTCCAATTTTTTCAAAGCAATACGGTAAACATCAGGTGGGACATCCCCTTCTCCTTCTCCACCTCTATTTTCCAACTCAACTTCGGGTAGATTATCATACATTTCTCTAGCATGCTTACCCAAATTGTGCAATAAAATGTGCAACTTCCTTTCTGATGAAAATCTGTTGCCCCCTATAGCTATCAGATAAGATTCAAAAACTTTCTCCCAATTCTTCCATGGAGTGATAGGTTCTCCATCATCATTGAGAAATGGAGGGGGTTGTGACATCGACATTGCAGTAGCCATTAGAACCTAATACACACTATACCACCTTGAGATTATAGGCAATACAATGCTATCTCCTCACTACGCAGTGCACTTTTAAATAGCTCTAGGCAATTATATGACAAAAATGGTACCAACAATGTCAAAAGACAATTTTAGTCTCAATGAGCTGTGCCCGTCAGCGTGACACGCACCAAGTAATGACGAGATGAATGCTGTGCCTGTCAGCGTGAACGCACAACAAGCTCCTGAAGTAATCACAAGACAATTTTAGTCTCAATGAGCTGTGCCCGTCAGCGTGACACGCACAAACTAATGACGAGATGAATGCTGTGCCTGTCAGCGTGAACGCACAACAAGCTCCTGAAGTAAGTGCCCTGTGACGATGAAAATCTTTAACAGCGTCAAACGGAAACAGCACCCTCTGACAAGGATGTAAAGCTGTGCATGTAGCGTGAGGAAATATCAACTCAAAAGTACAGGAACAGGCTCGACAACTAGGCTTCCAACGCACGGTTGTCGTTGACCTTGGCTTCCCCACTGGACTGCCACAAATGCACAAGTGCCTTGGTGATTTTCATACACTAAAATCTTGTGTCAGCACCTTCCCGACTGTAGGCTCCACATCAACCTCGAATACCACAGTGAAAGCCGGGCCGGCAGCTCCCCACAAATCAAAATAGCGCTCTTCCAAAAGTTTTGTCACCAGGGAAGCTACGAGCAGCAGCTGACTGAAAGGTAACAACTGCGCCGTGGAGATGAGAAGCAAACACAGCGGTGCTCCTTAATTAACAGTTCCCTTAACAGTCACAGGGTGAACGGTGCGCTGAAGGAAAGCGCAACCTAACAATCATCTGTCAACAACAGCTGAAGGGAATTCACGGAAAGCCGCTAGAAAGCACAGCGGAATGCAAAGACAAACTTGGCTAATTTCAGATTAGGTTTCAGAAACGCCAGCCAAAAGTCATTAAACGCCAGGAATTTATAAAGGCGTAACCTCTTCATGAACGAGTAAAAAGCCTCACGGAAAGGAAAGGACGCTGGGCTCCATAAATGACTCGTCAGCAAACACAGTTCGCATGTCACAGAAGACTCACGGTTACTTGACCTCGGCGTCGTGGTTCACAGCAGTGCTGAATAAACGGGGGAAGACCAGATCTGCCCCCCGCGCAGCCCCGTCGCCAATTTGTTAGATAATAACCAGCCACACGATGAATCAGGAGAGCTGGGTTTATTAACGTCTGGTCTCTCGCACTGCGCTCACCTCAGTGAACGTTCTATGTCAAACGCCCTACCAACATTCCATGGGACAAACAATAGCAATAGTGGGAGTAGGGGGGAAAGGAACATACCATTAGCATATAACTAACATGAACATTATCAGCACTTATTAGCGCACTTAAACAGGATGAGATTACAACACAAACCAACATTTTTTACCCAGTTTTGGCCTTTTTTCTGGGACATTGCCTATTTTTGCTATTTTTTATGCTTTCAACCTCCTTCCAGTTAATGTTAGAAATGGGTATAAAAGCCATAATGGGTCCAGGAAAGCTATACATTTTGGAAAAGTAAACAAAATTCTGAATTCAGCAAGGGGTCATTTGTGTATATCCTTCAAGGTTTCTTTATAGAAACTAACAGTTGAATATAGGAAAATTTTAAAATTTGTTAAAAAACCAGCCTTTTGTGTTAACATTTTCACATGTAACTTCTAATTATGACAACTTGTTGAAAGCAATATATTGTTACATCCGCTGAACTTTACTGGTTGTGGGGATATATAGAACTTGTAGTTTCACCAAGAACGTGATGAACCCAGAGCCAAACACTGAGTGGGGACTTGCAATGGTTTTTTATTATGTACCGGGTTTATAGCAATTATTCCGGGAAAATGTATACATGGAAAAATCGGTATGAAAGACACCTATGTTGCCAAAATGGGAACAAAATATAGAGTTCAGAAACAGTAGATATTTGCACATTTCCGAAGTTGGGAATACCCATACTAGCATGAGAAATATCGATCATTTTTCAAAATTACTCCTTTTTTACACATTGTCTTTCATTTGGAAGGCAGAAATGCATCGAAAGTCAACAGGTAATAACAGTTGCTTTAGAAAGCTGAATTACCCTAAGTCTCCCAATAAAAATGGCACCTCACTTGTGTGGGTAGGCTTAGTGCCCACAACAGGTTACGGCTCACAAAGCAACGTGAACACACCACATTTTCACAATGAAAAATGACCAGTTTTTTGCAAAGTGCCTAGTTGTAGTTTTTTAACCCTAGCTCTGCCGGCACCTAGGGAAATCTAGCAAATCCATACATTTTTTAAAACTAGATACCCCGGGGAATCCAGGATAGGGTGACTTGACTGCCTCTCACCAGGTTCTGTTCCCCAGAATTCCTTCCAAACCAAATTAATTGTCCCCATAAACACATTTTCGTCACATTTCTGTGGTTGAAAGTTCTGGATTCTGCGTGGATCCACAAATTTCTACCCACCCCACATTTCCCAAAGTCTTCTGAGAAAAATGGTACCTCACTTGTGTTGGTAGGCCTAGTGGCCGGTACAGGAAACGGCGCAGAACGCAACATGGACATACCACAATTTCACAGAGAAAATTACCCTTTTTTTAGCAAAGTACCTAGCTGTAGTTTTTGAACCCTAGCTCTGACTGTACTTAGAGAAACTTAGCAAACCTATACATTTTTTTAAACTAGACACCCAGGAGAATCCAGGCTGTGGTGACTTCACTGGCTCACAGCAGGTTCTGTTACCCAGAATCCCTTGCAAACCTAACAAATTGTCAGAAAAAAACACTTTCCTCACATTTCTGTGGTGGAAAGTTCTGGAAACTGCATGGATCCACACATTTCTACCCACCCCGCGTCCCCCAAAGTCTTCCAAGACAAATGGTACCTCACTTGTGTGGGTAGGCCTAGTGGCCATGACAGGAAACAGTGCAAAACGCAACGTGGACACACTGCAATTTCACCGCAAAAAATGACCCTTTTTTGGCAAAGTATCTAGCTGTAGTTTTTTAACCCTAGCTCTGCCGGTGCCTAGAGAAACTTAGCAAACCTATACATTTTTTAAAACTAGACACCCAGGAGCATTTAGGCTGTGGTGACTTCACTGGCTCATGCCATGTTACCCAGAATCCCTTGCAAACCTAAAAAATTGTCAGAAAAAAACACTTTCCTCACATTTCTGTGGTGGAAAGTTCTTGAATCTACGTTGATCCGCAAATTTCCACCCACCCGCATTCCGCAAAGTCTTCTGAGAAAAATAGTACCTCTCTTGTGTGGGTAGGCCTGGTGGCTGTGACAGGAAATGGTGCAAAAGGCAACAAGGACACACCACAACTTCACAGTGAAAAATTACCCTTTTTTTGCAAAGTACCTAGCAGTAGTTTTTGAACCCTAGCTCTGCCGGCACCTAGGGAAACCTAGCAAACCTATTAATTTTTTAAAACTAGACACCCTAGGGAATGCAGGATGGGGTGACATGACTGCCTCTCACCAGGTTCTGTTACCCAGAATCCCTTGCAAACCTAAACAATTGTCCAAGAAAACACATTTTCCTCACAATTATGTGGTGGAAAGTTCTGGAATCTACGTGGATCCACAAATTTCCTACCACCCAGTGTTTGCCCCGGTCTCCCGATAAAAGTGGTACTTTACTCACATGGGTGGGTCGAGTACCCGTGACAGGCAAAGGCCCAAAACCTATAGAGGCGACATCAAAATTACCTATCACAAAACAACCTGGATTTGCAACTGGGTCACCTGTGTTTTTGGGCCCGGGCTCAGCGGGCATCTAGGGAAACCTACCAAACCCACACATTTCTGAAAACTAGACACCTGGGGGAGTCCAGCGAGGTATGGCTCGCATGAGTCCCCTAAGGTTTTCCTACCCAGAATCCCCTACAAATCTCAAATTTAGCAGAACAATCGTTGTTTTCTCACATTTCTGTGTGGGAAAGTTCTGGAATCTCCGTGAATCCACAAATTTCCTTCCACCCAGTGTCCACACCGGTCTCCCGACAAAAATGGTACATACTTGTGTGGGTAGGCAAAGTGGCTGAAACAGGATATGACCCAAATCGTATTGTGGCGACTTCAAAATTACCTATATCAAAACTACCTGGTTTTGGGGGTGCAACTATTTTTTTTGCCCCGGGCTCGCCGCGATCTAGGGAAACTTACTAAATCTACACGTTTCTGAAAACTATACACCCTGGGGAGTTCAATGAGGTATGGCTTGCATGGATCACCCAACGTTTCCCTACCCAGAATCCCCTGCAAACCTCAATTTTAGCTGAAAAATATACATTTTCCACATATTTTTGCATGGAATCACCATGCAGGCACAAATGTCCTACCAGCCAGCGTTCACCTTGTTCTCCCGAGTAAAATGATACCTCACCTGTGTGGGTGTCTAAAGCAGAATTGGCTAAAAACACAATTTTAAAAAATGCAGCGCTTAGAATTCTCAGTGATATAATCTAAATCCCTATGTTTTGGGCTCTTCCTAGCCACAGGCCTTCGGCCCACCCACTCAAGTGAGGTATCATTTTACTCGGGAGAAGAAGGGGAACGCTGAATGGTAGGATATTTGTGCCGGTACGGTTATCCGATGCAAATATTTATGGGAAAAGTGATTATTTTCAGCTAAATTTGAGGTTTGCAGGGGATTCTGGGTAGGAAAATGTTGGGGGACCCACGCAAGCCATACCTCACTGGACTCCCCTGGGTGTCTAGTTTTCAGAAATATTTGGGTTTGGTAGTTTTCCAAGATGGCCACCGAGCCCGGGGACAAAAACCCAGGTGACCCCCCTTGCAAAACCAGGTTGTTTTGTGATAGGTTATTTTGATGTCGCCTCAATAGGTTCTGGGCCCTTGCCTGTCATGGGTACTTGGCCCACCCACGCAAGTGAGGTATCATTTTTATCAGGAGACCTGGGGGAACACTGGGTGGGAGGAAATTTGTGGATTCACATATATTCTAGAACTTTCCCACACAGAAATTTGAAAAAAACGTGATTTTTTTTCAGCTAAATTTAAGGTTTGCATGGGATTCTGGGTAGGAAAACTTTAGGGAACCCAAACAAGCCATACCTTGCTGGACCCCCCCGGGTGCCTAGTTTTCATAAATGTGTAGGTTTGGTAGGTTTGCCTAGATGGCCGCCGAGCCCAGGGCCAAAAACTCATGGGACCCCCCTTGCAAAAGCAGGTTGTTTTGTGATAGGTAATATTGATGTCGCCCCAACAGGTTTTGGGCCCTTGCCTGTCACGGGTACCTGACCCACCCACGCGGGTGAGGTATAATTTTTATTGGAAGACCTGGGGGAATGCTGGGTGTGAGGAAATTTGTGGATTCACATAGATTCCGAAACTTTCCTACAAAGAAATGTAAGAAAAAAGTGAATTTTTCAGCTAAATTTGAGGTTTGCAGGGGATTCTGAGTAGGAAAACGTTGGATGACCCATGCAAGCCATACTTTGCTGGACTCCCCGGGGTCTCTAGTTTTCATAAATGTGTGGGTTTGGTAGGTTTCCCTAGATGGTCGCTAAGCCTGGGGCCAAAAACTCATGGGACCCCCCGTGCAAAACCAGGTTGTTTTGTGATAGGTAATTTTGATGTTGCCTCAATAGGTTTTGGGCCCTTGCCTGTCACAGACACTAGACCTACCCATGCAAGTGAGGTACCATTTTTCTCAGAAGACTTTGGGGGACGTGGAGTGGGTGGAATTTTGTGCATCCACTGAGATTCCAGAACTTTCCACTACAGAAATGTGAGGAAAATGTGTTTTTTTTACAAATCTTTACGTTTGCAAGGAATTCTCGGTAACAGAACCTGGTGAGAGCCAGTCAAGTCACTCTATCCTGGCTTCCCCTGGGTGTCTAGTTTAAAAAAATGTATAGGTTTGTTAGGTTTCCCTAGGTACCGGCAGAGCTAGAGTTCAAAATCTACAGCTAGGCACTTTGAAAAAAAAGGATCAGTTTTCACTGTGAAAATATAGTGGGTCCACGTTGCATTTTGGGCCCTTTCCTGTCGTGGGCACTAGGCCTGATTGATTGAATAAAATTTATACCGCGCAAACAATAACCCGAAGGCATCAAGGCGCCTAACAAAACAAATCATAAATGTAAGCACGACACCACTACAGATAAGCCTGCACAAAGAGATGCGTTTTCAGAGTGCTTCTGAATGCCTGAAGAGTAGGTAGGGATCTTATTTCCAGCGGGAGGGCATTCCACCACTTGGGCGCCAAGGTGGAGAAGGCCCTGCCACCCCATTTTGCTCTCCTGAATCGGGGGGTAGATAGAAGAAGTCTGCCAGAGGAGCGCAGATCCCTAGAGGGAATGTAGCGGGACAGGATGGATCCTACACCAGTGGGACTGTTTTTGGCTAAAGCCCTGTATGTCATACATAGGGTCTTGAAGTGGATGCGGTCCTCAACTGGAAGCCAATGCAACAGCTTTCTGGTCGCTGTGGCTGAGGCACGTTTGGGGAGATCCAGGACAAACCTGGCAGCCGCGTTCTGGACTACCTGCAAGCGCTGCAGTAGACTCTTATTCATTCCCGCATACAGCGCATTGCAGTAGTCCAGCCGGGAGCCAATGAGGGCAACAGCAAGCTGTTTCCTTGCCTGCAGAGATAGGTAATGCCTGATCCTCCTCAGGACATGGATAATGCCCCAGCAGGTGGAGATGGTTCTGCTGACCTGTTTACCCATATTGAGGGCAGGATCAATCATGACCCCGAGATTTTTTGCAGAGGAGGTAGGGGTGGGGCAGACTCCTAATGAGTCTGGCCACCAACAGGATGACCATACGTCATCTTTCCCTCCAAACACCATTACCTCCGTCTTCTCTCCATTCAGTTTCAATGAATTAAGGATCATCCATTGACCAACTGCCTCCATACAAGATCTAAAATTGGAGGCAGTCGGGACGCTAGAATGGGAGAGAGAGACAAGGATCTGGGTGTCATCCGCATAGGAAACTATCTCCATCCCAAAGGATCTAATGAGCCTGGCAAGTGGGGTCACATAGATGTTAAATAGGGTCGGACTAAGAGCCGACCCCTGGGGGACCCCACATTGCACAGGTAGGGATGGAGATAGATACTCCCCCAACTTCACTCTTTGCACTCGATGATTGAGGAAAGAAGTGAGTAGATCTAGAGCTGCACCTTGCACCCCAATCTCCCTCAGCCGAGTTGTTAATACTGAAGGAGAAAGGGTATCAAAGGCCGCCGTCAGATCCAGAAGGATCAGAAGGGTGGTCTGGCCCTCATCAACACGCGTGCGGATATTGTCCAACACTATGGTGAGGGTCGACTCAGTGCTGTGTTCCCTCCTGAAACCATGTTGAGAGGAGTCAAGACAGGCCGAGGTCTCTACAAAAGCAGCAAGAAGCATGTTAAGATGCGCTTCTAACATCTTTGCTGGAGCTGGAAGTAATGAAATGGGCCGGAAGTTTTTTAAGACCGAAGGATCCAGGGAGGCCTTTTTTAAAAGAGGTTTTAACACCGCGCTTTTCCATTGGGTGGGGAAGAGGCCTACATACACAAGTACAGTACCATTTTTCTGGAAGACTTTGGGGAACGTGGGTGGGTGGAAATGTGTGGATCCAAGCAGATTTCAGAATTTTCCACCACAGAAATGTGAGATTTTTTTTGGGGCAATTTGTTAGGTTTGCAAGGGATTGTGGGTAAAAGAACCTGATGAGAGCCAGTCAAGTCACCCCATCCAAGGTCTAGTTTTCAAAACTGTACAAGTCTGCTAGGTTTCCCTATGTTTCCCTACGCTAGGGCCCAAAATCCATAGGTAGGCATATTGCTAAAAACAACTCTGTGCCTAGTCGGTTTTCTGCCTCCCAGGGGGGAGCTATCGGGGGAGGGGTTGCCCGATATGCCTCAAAGGGGGGCAGAAATACTGTGGCTATTTTTTGGGGGTTGGGTGCATTGGTATGACATTCTGGGCAGCCCTTACCCACACGCATAAAAAAGCCAGCGTAATCGTTGGCGTCTAGTGGGCTTTTTGCCCCCCCAAGGGGGGCAGATTGGGAGTACTTCCCCCATCTTCCCTCAGGGGGGGCAGAAAGGCTGTAATTGTTGCGGGAGGGGGTGGGGCAGTGACATGCCCATTTTGGGAAGCCCCCATCCTATTTAGGATTTGCCTAAACAATCCCTGGTGTCTAGTGGGCTTTTTGCCCCCCAAGGGGGCAGATTGGGGGCTACTGCCCCATCTGCCCCCCAGGGGGGCAGGAAGACTGTATTTTCTGCGGGGAGGGGGTGGGGGCATGGGCATGCCCATTTTGGGCAGCCCCCAACCAAATTTAGTTTGCCCAAAAAAATCCCTGGAGTCTAGTGGGCTTTTGCCCTATTTTTTTTTTATTGAATTTTGTGTTTTTAGTTCCATAGCGGGTTGTGGGTTTATAGGGTATTAGGGTGGAAGGCTATTTATTTATTTATGTATATTTTATTGATTATTTATAGTAGTTATTAGGGTGGGAAGTAATTTAAATATTAAAATGTATTGATTAATTTTTATTTATTCATATTTGTATAATTGTGATATTATAGTGTTAAATGTGTAAATTAAGTTATTATTAATTGTTTGAATATTCGTTGTTAATTTAAATTTATTAATTAGTAGGTATTTATGGTAATTGTGTAATTAATTTTAGGTGTGTGTTGTGGTGTTGATAGGTGTAAATGGTGGGAAGGGTGGGAAGTAATTTATTTTTTATTGATGAATTATTAATTAGTTGTTACTCTTAACCAACTGACTAATCCCCAAGGGAAAGGGGAAGTGGACAAAGAAAACAATGCACACACTGGATCTCTTCTAGAGATTTCAGCGACGTTCTCTCTTGAAGTGTTCAGGGCTTCTTCCTTCTGACTTTTTATTGTATCACTGAATCACACGTAGTTACATTAACATTACATACCTCATTTACAACAAAAGATGCATCAAATATCAGTGATTGACTTGTACATACCATGCAAGAATAAGCCCTTTCAGACACTTCCTACAATTGACAGGAGGTTTTAAGTGCTTTTAACCTTTCAAACAAACACAAGATATCATCAGTCTGAAGAAATATAAAGATTGCAAGAAGTTTGGTTAATTATTAGTGATTAGTTAGAAACTTGACACTACCACACTTATCTTACCTTGTCAATGCAAGATGAGATCTTTAAAATGGGGTTCTGGTAAAATAAAAGAGAAAAAGAAAAGAACATACCAACTCCTAACTCAAGGAGTTCCAAAACACACACTGCAGGCTCCGTCTTGTCCTTGTCTCCGCCGGTATGGAAAACAAGAGAGGTATATATCAGGACAGCTGCCTGTTATACTCGTGCAACCCAGGGGGAAAGGGGTGAGGAGAACCCGGTGCTCAAAACAAGCTAGCGAAAGTGAGGGATGTGAACTTCGTGTTTTATAACACGAACAAATGGTTCAGGGTTGGCTTTTACGTTTAACCTTCCTCCCCACCCAACCCGCTATACGAGCATGCACCTCTGTGAGCCACACCCCTCCAGGGGAGCGGCTGGGCGGCTCGTGGGATCGGTGGCCTCCTGGCTTCTGTGTGTCGTCCGCTCTCGGTCTGACCTCCTCCTCCTCGGTTCTTTCTCGATACTCCTCCGCACCGGGATGGGCTTCTGGTGTTTCCGCGTCCACGCCAGCCGCCGGTGCTAATCTCGCCTCTCCTGATGCCGCCGCCTCTCTTGGCACTTCTCCAAATCTCCGGGCTTCTCTCCTCTCCTCCTCCTCCGTAGTCGATGCGTCTCGCCTTTCTCCTCCTGACAGCGAAGTCTCCAGCACCTCGTCCTCTTCCCACGTCTCGTTGCTGTCTTCCCACTTGCTCCACGCCGCACCTCTCCTCCTGCTGACCGCTCCTCCGGTGTATAGACACACCTGTACCTGTTCTCCTTCCTCTTTTAGGGTGGAGTCGGGCCCCGCCTCCACAGTCCCGCCGTACCAGTTAAAGTGGCCGCTGTCAGTCTCTTCCTCGTCACAGCTGTAACGCTCCTCGAACCGGTTCCACGAGGGAGGAAGCGGGGGCTGTGAAAACAAGAGGGAGGGGTCATATGTTACTGTCTCGCCTGGGGGCACCAGGGGTACCCCCTTACATACCTCCCCCCCTGGACTCTTCCGTTCGGGAAGGGGATGTCGAGATAGAAAGTCGGCCCCTTTATTGTCGATGCCTTTTTTGTGATGTACCGTGAAGGCGTAAGGTTGTAAGGCCAGGAACCAACGCATGACCCGAGCATTGTTAGATTTGTTTCGGGCCATCCATTGAAGGGGGCATGGTCGGTATAAAGGGCAAACAGTCTCCCCTCCAAATAGTAGGCCAACTTGTCTACAGCCCACCGGATAGCCAGAAATTCCTTTTCTACGGTGGAATACTTCAACTCCCTCGGGAAAAGCTTCCTACTGATGTATAGGATGGGATGGTCCGCCCGTCCTCCCCCGTCTTAGACAACACCGTCCCGATCCCATAGTCTGAGGCGTCCGTGTGTAAGGCAAAGGGAAGAGAAAAGTCTGGGGAGGTCAGGATCGGAGTGGATGTGATACTTTTTTTAAGGGAAATGAAGGCTCTCAACATCTCGGGAGTGGGGTTAGTTAGGGCCTTTTCAGGGAACTTGCTTTGTAACGTGTCTGTGAGGTGAGCCGCTACCTGTGCGAACTGGGGAATGAAACGACGATAGTAGCCGATCAGCCCTAAAAATGCTCTCATGTCCTTCTTGGTGTTAGGGAAAGGAGTGTCGGCTATGGCGCGGACTTTTTCGATTTGGGGCTCGATTAGGCCGTGTCCTAGTAAATATCCCAGGTATTTCACCCTTTGGAACGCCATCCTTGATTTCTTGGCGTTGATCTTCAGGCCTGCTCTACTCAGGGTTACAAACACTTGTTGCAGGTGGGACAGGTGGGTTTCCCAGTCTGGGCTAAAGACTACAATGTCGTCTAGATACGCAGAGGTAAAGGACGTTAATTCCTTCAAGACAGTATTCATTAACCTTTGGAAGGTGGCGGGGGCGCCGTGGAGGCCAAAAGGTAACACCGTAAACTCGAAGTGTCCGTCCTCGGTTGAAAATGCAGTCTTGTGTCGATCTTCTTCTTTAAGGGGCACTTGCCAGTACCCCTTTATTAGGTCTATCGTGCTGATGTACCTGGACTCTCCTAGTTTTTCGATCAGCTCATCGATTCTCGGTATAAGGTAGGCGTCAAACGTAGAGATTTTGTTGAGGGCCCTAAAATCCATGCAGAATCGACGTGTCCCGTCTGGTTTTGAAATCATAAAGATGGGGCTGGACCAGTTGCTCTTCGAGGGGCGGATGACTCCCAGACTCAGCATATCTTGTACCTCCTGTTTGATCCCTGTACATCTTGCTTTGGGGATGCGATATGGTCGTATCTTCACGATCTTCCCTGGTTGCGTCTGTATTTAATGCTCCGCGAGGGTGGTTCTACCGGGTATGTCTGAGAACACCTCAGCGTGCTCCTGTAGGGTTTTCCTCAAACCCTGTTTCTCCTCTTCCATCAGGTCTTCATTTACCACTAGTTGGTCCAGGCTGGTGGGGTTCACTGGGGTTTTGGAGTCCATCAGATGGACACCCACGGGAGGGGAACCCAGCCACTTCTTTAACATGTTGATGTGATAGACTTTTACCTTCCGTGGTGTAATTTGTAGTCTATAGCTGGTATTTCCGATAGTTGCGACGACCTGATATGGACCTCCCCATTCGGCTTTGAACTTCTGAGTAGAGGAGGGCAACAGCACCAATGCCCAGTCTCCTATCTGAAGTTTTCTCCACCGTTTTCCTTTGTCATAGACAGTCTTTTGTTTTTGTTGATTCCGTTCCAGATTGGTAGAGGCCAAGTCTCTTAACTTTCCAATCTTTGATCTCAGGTTACGTGCGTATTCCAAAGTTGTCAATGTCTCCTCTGGGGTCTCTTTCTCCCAGGCCTCTTTGGTCATCTCCAGGAGCGAGCGAGGTTGTCGGCCATACAACAGTTCAAAGGATGAGAATCCCAAACTGCTTTGTTTTTGTCCCCTAATCACTTATAAGGCCAACGGCAGCACTTGATCCCACTCGGTTCCATTGACCTCCAACATTTTCCTAAGAGTGTTCTTCAGGGTTCGGTTATAGCGTTCGACGAGCCCGTCGGTCTGGGGGTGATATACAGCTGTTCGGATCTGTTTGATGTGCAGCAGTTGGCATACCTCCTTCATTAATTGGGAAACAAAGGGGGTTCCCTGGTCCGTGAGGATCTCTTTGGGGAACCCCACTCGGGAAAATAACTCCAGCATTTTATCAGCTACCTGTTTAGTCATGGTCGTAGTCAAAGGGAAGGCCTCCGGGAACCTTGTAGCATAGCCCACCATCACAAGTACGTATTGGAACCCCTTGCGAGTTTTAGGTAAGGGCCCAATGAGATCCATTCCTACCCGCTCAAATGGAACCCCTATAATGGGTAGGGGTTGCAGGGGAACGGCCGGGGGGGCGGGTCATGTTCCGCTTTTGGCATACTTCGCACTCCTGGCAGTACACCATGGTATCTTTGTAGATTCCGGGCCAGTAGAAATGGCGAAGTATGTTTTGGGTGGTTTTTTCTGCTCTTGTGTGTCCTGCCACCAAATGCGCATGTGAATAGAAAAATACCTGTTCCCTAAAGGATACCGGTACTAGAAGTTGTTCTGGATCATCCTTCTATCCTTGTCTGTACAGCAGGTCGTTTTTCACAAAAAAACGGGGATACAGGACAGGGTCCTGGTCCTGGGTCCTATCAGTGGCCTCCCAAGCGTTGAATAGAGTGGCGTCATTCGTCTGGGAGAACCTAAAACTGCGATCCAATATCCATGGTTCGGAGGTCACCAGGGCGGGGATAGGTTGTTTCGGTATGTGTACCCTGGTTGGTGTCCTCCCTGGCTTCAGACTCCGGTTGAACATGTCCAGACACTCAGGGTTATCTGTACCTATAATAAGGTCCTCTGGGAGAGTGGCCAACACACCTACCCTGATGGTATGGGGTCTACTACCTTTGGGTTGTATAGGCAAGAGGGCTACCGGGTAGGGTCTAACATCCCCGTGTACACAACGGATATTAACATGCTCCTTGGTTACTATCTGGGTAGGCTTTACGTGTTTGGATTGTACAACTGACTGACGACAGCCGGAATCTAGTAGGGCTTGGAGGGAGGTACCGTTTACCCCTACACTTACTCGGAACGCATGTCCCATTTCAGTTGAGTACATCACCGATCGGGGAAGATATCCCACTTCCATGGGTTCCTCGGGCTGTCTCCTCCTTGGGCATAGTCTGGCTATATGGCCCCAGGCACCGCAATCAAAGCATTGCGGCCCACTATGCGGGGGACCTTCGGGTCTCCATAGTCTTGTCTTGCTTGGCTCCAGGATTTTTAGGGGTTTCTTTTCCATTTTGACACTTGGTTTGTGTCTCTCATTTTCCCACATCTGAGAGGGCCTAGGTTGGACCCGGGAAAAGGTGGTTGCCATGTCCACGGCTTTGGCTGTGGTGAGGTGGTGGTGTTGCCTCAACCACCGCTAAGTCGTGAAAGTAAGGGCCTCCAAGAATTGCTCAAGATATACCCGATCCATAATCTCCTCCTTGGTACAGAGATTAGGGGTCAACCACTTGTCGGCCGCCATTTTTAAGTGCACAAATAATGTTTTGGGGGTTTCTCCCGGTACCCCTCTCTCTTTCCTGAACCGGAGACGATAGGCCTCCTGATCCAGGCCCAAGTGATCCAGTATTATTCATTTAATGTCTGTATAGGCTGTATCTCCCATCGGATCGGCCACCTGGTAGGCAGCCTGGGCCTCCCCCACCAGCAGGGGGGCGAGGAAGAAAGGCCATTTTGCCACAGGCCACCCACAGGCTCGGGCGGCTCTCTAGAAATTAAGCAGGAAAGAGTCGGGGTCCTCTCCCGGCTGGTACTTCTGCAAGGACACCCCACTGATGTGTGGGGAGGGTGTCCCTAATGCTACCGGTCCTGCTAGCACAGGAGGGTCCAGGGCCCGGGCGGCCATAGCTGCCTTCATTATTTCACGGTCTGCATCCGCTGACAGGAGCTGCTGTTGTATGGCCCATTCAATTCTTTCTTGTCCCTTCACCAGGCTGTGTACAACTTCTTCCATCTTTGTTAAGCAGATGGTCCCTGTGCCTGCATTCTCCACCACTGTAACAGGCGGGACAGGGATAGGGAGGAGACGTATTTTAGTTACGATACCGCTTGGTTTTATTTGTTGCAAAAGAAAGTCAGTACAGGTTTTTCTTGGGACAGTTCTCCTAGGGGAACGACTTCTTTCTCTGCGGCTCTTGGTGATCACGCCTTCCTCCCGTCTCCTTGTCAGGGTCCGTCTTCTCTCAATGCTTTCAGGCTCCGTCTTGTCCTTGTCTCCGCCGGTATGGAAAACAAGAGAGGTATATATCAGGACAGCTGCCTGTTATACTCGTGCAACCCAGGGGGAAAGGGGTGAGGAGAACCCGGTGCTCAAAACACGCTAGTGAAAGTGAGGGATGTGAACTCCGTGTTTTATAACACGAACAAATGTTTCAGGGTTGGCTTTTACGTTTAACCTTCCTCCCCACCCAACCCGCTATACGAGCACGCACCTCTGTGAGCCACACCCCTCCAGGGGAGCGGCTGGGCGGCTCGTGGGATCGGTGGCCTCCTGGCTTCTGTGTGTCGTCCGCTCTCGGTCCAACCTCCTCCTCCTCGGTTCTTTCTCGATACTCATCCTCACCGGGATTGGCTTCTGGTGTTTCCACATCCACGCCAGCCGCCGGTGCTAGTCTCGCCTCTCCTGATGCCGCCACCTCTCTTGGCACTTCTCCAAATCTCCGGGCTTCTCTCCTCTCCTCCTCCTCCGTAGTCGATGCGTCTCGCCTTTCTCCTCCTGACAGCGAAGTCTCCAGCACCTCGTCCTCTTCCCACGTCTCGTTGCTGTCTTCCCACTTGCTCCACACCGCACCTCTCCTCCTGCTGACCGCTCCTCCGGTGTATAGACACATCTGTACCTGTTCTCCTTCCTCTTTTAGGGCGGAGTCGGGCCCCGCCTCCACAGTCCTACCGTACCAGTTACAGGGGCCGCTGTCAGTCTCTTCCTCGTCACAGCTGTAACGCTCCTCGAACCGGTTCCACGAGGGAGGAAGCGGGGGCTGTGAAAACAAGAGGGAGGGGTTATATGTTACTGTCTCGCCTGGGGGCACCAGGGGTACCCCCTTACAAGTTCGTAGATAGCAGTTTTCTGTCACTGCCTTTTGATCAGATTATCACCGCTTTTAAATTTGTCAAAAAGTTGTCCTCAAAATGGAATTGTAGGTATCAATGCATCTTTCAAATGTTGAATTGTTATTTACAAGATTTGCGGAAATATTTAACAAACACAAAGTTGTTTTTACCAAGGTTTGTTGTATGTTAGCGCTAACAAGAGATCTCTTCTTACTGTTTATTCAGGAAGCTGATGTCCGGCTATGGATGGGCACCGGAAGCCAGGCAGATGGAGTTGAAGTCCTGCGCTTCTGTCCAAGAACTCAGAATGCCTCGGGAAGATGCAGATCGCGATCGGAGGCAGAATCAGGTATGCTGGGCTTCTTCTAATTCGGAATCCGGGGCGAGAAACAAGAGGGTACGGGAGACGAAGGAGGGAGATGGAGGTCCGGGAGGGGCTGGTTCGGCTGCTAAGGAACGCTCGCAGAGACGCCAAATGACTGGAAGCGAAGAACCTCTATCTGGGTTCACAGGGCTTAACACCATCAGTGCTGCAGCAATTCCCCCTCTGTGCTGACTCTCATTTATTCCCATTGTTCATGACGAGCTCAGCTCGTCATGAGTGTACGAGAGGTGTACCTCATGACGAGCTGAGCTCGTCATGAGCATCGAAGGGGTAAATACCTTTGCCGACAGGGCGTTGACTGTCGTTGCACGGGTCCAAAACTGAACGTTAATCTTAAATTAGAACGTGATTGAATTCAACGTGCAACACGGGTTACCAAGAACATGAAGGTAAACAAACATTGGTGCAAGACCATATTGCAAACAAGCATTGCTAAACTCAAGATCCATACCAACGATAAACAATGCACTTGAATGATAGTAGAAACAAGGAACAAAATAATATGTAATACAATATCGTGCAAGTAAGTGGTAATAAGGAAAAGGTGCAGGAAAACTTGTTTAAGTGACAATTGCATGTGAACTCATGACAGTTCTCCCCCCCAAAGGTCTTTTTACAGGTCTTGGTTTTTGGGGATGAAGAGCATGAATTAAACGAACCAATCGAGGGGCGAGTACATTAGATTCAGGTTCCCATGATCTTTCTGAGGAATCATACCCTTTCCAAGCAATTAAATAAAATAGATGACCTCGAATGCGTTTTGCATCTACAATCCTTTCTACCTCATATTCAACATGATCTCCTACCACTATTGGGTGAGATGAGTTATCAGGTCTGGTGTCTGGGTCATAAGGCTTTAGCAGGGAGACATGAAAATCCGGATGAATTGAGTAATCTTGGGGTAATTTCAGTTTAATAGATACTGGATTTACATTTTTTTCCACAGGGAAAGGACCAATACATTGGGGTTTTAACTTTTTTGGACCTCCTATCTGGATGTTCTTTGTTGATAACCAAACCAAATCTCCTAATTTATATTGGGGCGCTGGTATCCTATGAAGATCTGCTAACCTTTTCATTTTTTCTTTGTTTGTAGCTAATGATCTTCGAACCTGTTCCTGAAATGTTTGCAAATTAGCTAATCTGTCAGTAACTGCTCCCATGCCTTGTGTTTTGTCTGGAATTATTATTGGTAATGTTCAGGGGTGTTGACCAGTAACAAAATAGAAAGGTGAGCAACCCAAAGCGGAATGCACTGAGTTATTGTAAGCAAACTCAGCTAAAGGTAAAGCTTCATCCCAACTAGCAGACATTGTAGAAGTCAAACAGCGTAGACTTTGTTCAAGATATTGATTGACTTTTTCTGTTTGGCGTCTGTCTGAGGATGAAAAGGGGATGACAAGGCTACTTTAATCCCCAATTGATTATTAAGTTGTTTCCAAAACTTGGAAACAAATTGAGGGCCTCTGTCTGAAATGATTTTTTGCGGCCAACCATGAAGTTTGATTACATTAGTCAAAAAGATTGTACTTAATTCCATGGCCGATGGTAATTTAGTTAGAGGAATAAAATGTCCCATTTTAGAAAGGAGATCCACTACTACTAGTATTGTGGTAACACTATGAGACTTAGGTAGATCTGTAATAAAGTCCACACTAATAGTATGCCAGGGGAATGGTGGAATGTGTGCATATAGTTCAGGTATGAACATAGCGACGTACATCCTTGCTTATGTTCTTCCACCAGAAGTGTCTCTGACACAATTCTAATGTTTTGTTGGTCCCTGGGTGAGCAGCTGCAGCAATGTCATGATTCCATTTCATTATTTTTTCTCTCAGGTCTTTATCTGGAATGAACAGTTTGTTCTTAAAGAAGAAATAGCCATCTCTAATGGTAGTATGTCTTTGTGAAAGCCATTGTTGTTGATTTAATTTTTGTGTCTCTTTTTTCAGTATAGACCAAAAGTCATCAGAGGTAGTTTCTGCACACACCTTTTCTGCAGGTATGATACCCTGTAACTCTCTAGGCTGATCGTTATTCTTATCACAAACCAATCGTGAGAGGGTGTCTGGCAACAATTCTTTAGTCCCGCGGCGAATGGTTAATTACAAAATCAAACTCACTGAAGGATTGCAGCCAACTCATTTGTGTAGGTGTAAAAGCTTTGACTGTTGAATAGAACTGCAAATTCTCATGGTCAGAAAAGATGGTTATTGTATGCTTAGCCCCCAAAAGGTGATGTCTCCATTCCTGGAGAACAGCCTTATTTGCTAATAACTCACATTCAGCTATTGTATAATTTTGCTCTGCAGGTAATAATTTTCGAGAGAATAAGGCTATTGGATGTAAAAGGCCTGTAGAGACATCTTTTTGTAACAGGACTCACCTATGGCGGTCTGTGAAGCATCTGCTTCTACAAAGAAAGGTCTATCTGGATCTGGATGCACCAAAATTGGTGCCGTGGTGAAAGCTTCTTTCAAGGTTTGAAAGGCAGCTTCTGCTTCAGCATTCCAATTAAACTTTTTCCCTTTTTGTAATAATTGAGTGATTGGCGCTACAATATTAGAACATTTTGAAATGAAGCGCCCATAGAAATTCGCAATTCCTAACAATCATTGAATGTCTTGGACAGACGTTGGGGCTGGCCAATTCAAAATTGCGTCAACGTTTTTTGGATCTATTGTGATTCCTTCAGGAGATAGCCAATACCCTAGGAATTCTACTTTAAGGGTGTTAAAAATAAATTTCTCTAATTTACGAATAGTGATTTGTCTCTCAGCTTTTGGAGCACGGCTCAAACATGTACAGTATGTTTCTTGGAATTTTTTGAGTAGATCAGGATGTAGTCAATATATAAAATAAAGCAAACGTCCAGCAAGTCATGCAGAACCTCATTAATGAAGTACTGAAACGCTGCTGGATTGTTACAAAGACCAAATGGCATCACTGTATACTCAAAAAAGAACAAATTTAGTATGGAAGGCGGTCTTCCACTCGTCGCCTTCCTTTACGCGGATTAGATGATAAGCTCCGCGTAAATCTAGTTTTGTGTAAATACTCGAACCTTTCACCTGATCTAGCAATACTGGGATCAAAGGCAATGGGTACCGATTCATAATCGTTGCCTTGTTGACTGCGCGAAAGACTATGCAAGCCCTGAGGTCACCTGTCTTCTTCGCTACGAAGAAGAGTGGAGATGACACTGGTGAAGTGGAATGTCGAATAAATCCAAGCTCTAATAACTCATCTAGATAGGAACGTAAGTACTGATTTTCTGGCTCCATTAGTGCATATATGCAACTGCAGGGCAATATAGCTCCTGGAATCAGATCAATTCAGCAGTCGTAAATCCTGTGGGGAGGTAATTTAGTAGCTCTGACTGGATCAAATACATCAGCATAATCCAGGTATTCCGTGGGAATGCTACTATATTCGCAATGTGACGCAGCACAATATAAAGGCATTTCAGGATCTTTAGTTTCTTGGTAACAGTAAAGTTTGCAATAAGATGAATCTAAGGTTACAGTACGCTTGATCCAGTCAATCTTGGGGTTGTGAAGTTCTAGCCAAGGTATTCCTAAAATGACTCCAAAAGTAGGAGTATCAATATGGTCAAAGGGGGTTAACTCAGTATGACCATTGTCAGTTACCAGAATCAAGGGTGTAGTATGAAACCGTATTAATCCTGAAGAGAGCGCCGAACCATCAACAGCTCTCACAGGCTCAGGTTCCTTCTTGGGGACTTGTGTCAAATTGAATTTTCGAGCCAAATCAATAAGTATAGGAATGCTGTGTCTTTGTTGATTGGACAATATCAAAATAATTCTCACAGTGAAATGCCTGGGTATATGGTTAGTCACACTGGTGGCATATTGTGAGATCTTTAAACCTGGATCTCTCGAGGAATCGATCTTCTTTTTCCCCGAGATGATTAGTTTTCCGATATCTGAGGAGATTCAGACACTGTTACCATAGCTTTCTTTTTAACTGGTTTAATAGGTCAGTCTTTGGCGAAATGTCCTGATTTGCCGCAATATAAACATGAATTCCCTTTTCGTCTACGATCTTTTTCCTCTTGAGTAAGAGGTCCTTTGATTCCTCCTATTTGCATAGGTTCAACTTGTGCATTTTTATCTTCACTATCTTTACGTTCCGATTTAAAATGTAAATGCCTGATGTCAGCTCATGGTCTTTCACTTTTTCTTTCACCTAATCTGTGATCTAGTTTTACAACTAAATCCTGAAAATCTGTGAAGTCATCTGGTAACTCCACTATGTGTGCTAAAGAATCTTTTAAATTATCACTAAGACCTCTGTAAAATAATGATATTCTCTTTTCCTCGGGCCATCTGGTTTCAGCTAACAATCTATTGAAACTAGTGACATATGTTATTAAGTCTTTTGAACCTTGACGAAGATTTAGGAGTTCATTATCGGATGCCTGTAAAAATACATACTTGGCAAAAAGACTGGACATAGCAGTTTAAAAAAATGTCAGATTATGTATTATAGGGTCATCTGAGTCCACGACAAGCATGGCCCAATTTGCCGCTACTCCCCCTAGATATGATATAATAAACGCTACTTTAGAAGTATCTGTGTTAAAAATGTGTGGTTTGCACATAAAAAGCAACTGACACTGACTCATGAAGGTATTGAAGCGATTACTATCTCCTGTGAATCTTTCTGGATTGGCTAGAGGAATAGGATGAGCGGTTACAACAGTGACCTGTACTGGTTGATCAGTAGCCTGCCCTGAAGTGGTCTGAGAAGGAAAATTAGAAACACCAAACTTAGGAGGGGTCAATATAGGGCGCCTATCTTCGGCTGACTCTTGCCATGTTGTAAAACCTGCTCTTGTTTTATCTAACTCATGTCTAAGGGATTGATTTTCTTGACGTAACTCCTGCATTTCTTCAGTCATATTCTGTATGAGCTGAGCAAACTGGGTTTCATCCATAGTGGATGGCTCCATATCCAGTTGCAACACCAGAAGGAAACAAAAGAGTATGTGGCTTCGCTTTCTTTCAAGGCGATGCTCACGAGGTTCCTGTTGTTTCCTTCTTGGCGACGCAAACTCCCAACTCCCTCGTGGACTAATCAATTAGCAAGAATGAAACTCTTAACCAACTGACTAATCCCCAAGGGAAAGGGGAAGTGGACAAAGAAAACAATGCACACACTGGATCTCTTCTAGAGATTTCAGCGACGTTCTCTCTTGAAGTGTTCAGGGCTTCTTCCTTCTGACTTCTTATTGTATCACTGAATCACACGTTAACATTACATACCTCATTTCCAACAAAAGATGCATCAAATATCAGTGATTATCTTGTTCATACCATGCAAGAATAAGCCCTTTCAGACACTTCCTACAATTGACAGGAGGTTTTAAGTGCTTTTAACCTTTGAAACAAACACAAGATATCATCAGTCTGGAGAAATATAAAGATTGCAAGAACTTTGGTTAATTATTAGTGATTAGTTAGAAACTTGATACTACCACACTTATCTTACCTTGTCAATGCAAGATGAGATCTTTAAAACGGGGTTCTGGTAAAATAAAAGAGAAAAAGAAAAGAACATACCAACTCCTAACTCAAGGAGTTCCAAAACACACACTGCACTTTTCCAGAATGTTATATCCAATACAGTGACAATCCATGAGCAATACAACTTAGTTTTTTCGACTGAACATTATTGTCACAACCCTCTGACCTGTGTGCCGAGGCTCGCCTTTCTGTTCCCTCCCATCTCCCACCTTCATCGTCACCGTCGTCGATTCCCGGTTTCCGGTTCCGGGGCAGTAGCAGCAGTGTCGGCAGTGCAGCGTTACGTGGACACCTCCTGGGTTTTGCCTCACTGTTCTGCGCTGGATTCGTTGGAGTAGGCGGTGTAGTGTGGTGCTGCACGGGACGTTACACGGTGTGGCTGCTTCTGACCAAGTGTCGTCCTCACTGTCCCCCGTTTGGCAAGGAGTAAGAGAGACGCCACTGGGCATCTTGGGCGCCATCTGGTGGTCGGAGATTGCTGGAAGTTGCTGGGTATCGCCACTAGCAGGTTAGGGGAAGGATAGTGCCCCTTGGATCTATAACCTGCAAAAGTACACGGGAGCTGAGCAGGACTGGAAGCTCGTGTACCTGAAAAAGTCTGAGGAAAGGAGGAAAAGGTGGTGGAGACATAGAGAGTGGCAGAAAGCGGGCTCACAGGACAGAGGTAAGTGGATAACAGTAAAAAAAAAAAAAAAAGGGAAACATTTATAGCTGAGGGTCTTTTGCAAGAGGTAATTCCAGAGGTGGCTGTAGTACACCTTGAAAGCAAAAGGAAAGGAAAAGCGAAGGAAAACAGCCTGGAAAGTCCCTACTCCCTTGGAAGCAAGTAAGCGGAGAGGGAGAGCTTAAAGACATGGCGCCAGGAAAGAATAAACGTCGGAAAGCACCTAAGAACTCAAAACTTCCAGGTAATACAAGCGAAGGAGAAGAGGATATAATAGATCTTCCCACTGACTTGGAAAATGTGTTAACTACACCTACCAGAAATATAACATCGGTACTGGTGTCAATAGCATCCTCCAGTACAATTAAACAAAAGGGGCCGATGTCCGCTAAGTCTGCAGGTGGAAAGGGTGGCTCCTCAGTCTCAAAATCTATTAAAGACTTCTTTGGTAAGCATTTTAAAGAAAAGGAGACACCAGAAAGGGAATCAAAAGCGGTGGAGACCCCAAAACTGACTGAGATCATGATATCAGACACCGATTCCCTGAACCAGACAAATTTTGACACTGCTAACATCCCGATAGTACCTCGGCTGTCTTCCTCCCCACGGCTGTTTCAATCAGTATTAAGCCAAGACTCCGAGGGAGAGGGGGAGGAGGAAGAGAAAGAAAATGAAAATCAGACCGATTTACACCCGGCGAGGGAAGCTGCTGAAACTGGTCTCAATGAAAAAGACAGTCTAGAGAACGTAAATCTGGCCTATACTGTGATATCAGGCCTACCCGTGAACAGTCTAGAGGTGACGGGTACCTCGAGCTCATCAATGCTTGAGGTTATGTTGATGCTCCAGAAAACTCTACAAGGAATCCTAGAGGTTTCAGTGGTAAATAACGAAATTCTAAAAACCCATAGCAAGCAGTTTAATAACATAATTGGGGAATTGATGCAGATTAAAGTCCAAATGCCTTCCCTTGTAAGACCTGTAGAGAACGAAGCTAACGAGGTGGGAGAAACATCAAGCACAAATACACCAAATGAGGAGGAGCCCAATGTATATATTTCCCGCTGTCCCATGATCGTAAGGAGATATGGCGAAAGTAGGCGTTGCCTGAAGAGGAGAATAGGGAAAAAGGTCCAACGGGTTAGACCGGCTGTAGAAAAGGTGATCAGGAAACAGGCACCCTATGACCTAAGGCCCAGGGACAAGGCAGGAAGAGTAGAATTGGATAATGTAACCCCATTAGACACTAAGGCAAGCACCCCAGGTCCCCAGGAAAAATCAGGTTGGGTCCAAGGTAAATGTGTGACTAAAAACGCAAAGGCCGCTAAGAGGATGCCAAGGGGGAGGAAAGAGGCTTCAGAACCTATACGGGAAATAGAAATGTCCACCGAGGCAGGGCCCAGTAATCTATCCCCGATAAATAATTGGATGAAGGGTGAGACAGTAGTAAGCAACCTGAAGAGAAGGAATAAAGGCCCAGAGGAAAGTCATAAGTCTCTACAGGCACCCAAGATTGTGGACACCTGGCTATACCTAGAACCAATGAGTCAGGGATATGGGGGGAAAAGGGGTAAGAAATTAAAACCCCTAAACCGCTCGCAGTTACTATTCTCATTTGCTAAATGCCCCAGCTTAAAATATGTCAGTTCTGAGGATTTAAAAGAAGTGGGGTTTTTGGTTAATGCTAAAGGTGAGGAAATAACAAAGGTCCTTCTCCACTCAGCTTTGATAAAAGTCGCAGTGGAAAAAGCAGAAGCAGAGATGTTAAGAGAAGGAATTAGACTAGTAAAGAGAGAGGATCTGAATATGGTTAACCAAGGGCACAAATTTCTTAGAAACCATGCAGGGCTGGGAGAACGACAAATAAAAATTATTTCATCTGGATGGAGTAATAAGGAAGGCCTGGCAATTACAATTGTTCCTAAAAAGCTGGGGTGGGCGGATGAAGATGTTTTGGATGGGAACAGGTATAGAGAGCTGGCTTACTTAGACCAGGAGGAGGAGGAGGGGAATTTAAGTAACATCGATTAGGAAACTGGGTCGTCGCACAGCCTGCGTATCTTGTCTTGGAATATTAATGGCTACAAAAGAATATGGCCTCAAGAGATTTTCAGAAATCTCCTCGGAAAGACCGATATCTTGTGCCTACAGGAGACATGGCTGTGCGACGAATCCCTTGTTACGGAAGGTTTTACCAGTCACATAAAACCTGCAAGAAAGAATAAAAAGGGTAGGGCGTCAGGTGGTCAGATGACGCTGGTCTCCACGGTCTCCACAAGGATAGTGAGAGACATCTTCCATCTCGACTTAACATGTATCTGGGCACTAGGGAGCAGAGTGTTGATCCTAAATAACAACATAAGGGGTGAAGGTTTTTGTATTATCAACGTGTACATACAGAAAGGCGAAAAACATGAGTATAAAGCAGAGTTGGATCGCTTAAAAAAGGATTTAGAGAATTTACAAGAACTCTACCCAGGAGATGTGATTTTAATTTTGGGGGATTTTAATCATAGATTGAATCCCCTAAAAACGGATGCCTGGAATAGTGATATACTAAAAGTGTATAATATTGAGCCTGCAATGTTCATCAACACCGAGCTCTCAAATCAGGATGTGGAGCTTGGACGGCTGTTGGGGGCTATGGGTCTGGTTTGTGTGAATGGTAGGAAAGAAGGAGATCGGCCCGCTAAGCGGACATTTAAAATAGGACAGCAATTGTGCCCGATTGATTATGTTTTTATTCAGGCCTGGTGCTTCCACTCAATTCTACATTTTGAAATTCTTCAAGTAGAGGGCAGCGATCATTTCCCATTATTGTTAGAAATGTTGGTAAATAAGGCTCCGCCAAGACAGAAGGTGTTGAACGTCGAGGTCGAATATCCGAAGCGACTTACAACTCGGATAAGTGAAGAACATCTAAACAAACTGAAGGACTTTCAGTTAGTAGCTGACTTAGAAAACCTAGTAATGGGGGAAGAGCTATCCTGGTATGAGGAAAAGATAAGACAACTTGTAGAATGCCTTAGAATAAACATTAAACGGGGGAAGCATAGTTTGACAACGAAACTCCCATTACATGCTACTAATAACCCATGGTTTGATGCAGATTGCCGCAAAGCAAAGGCTGCTATCAGAAAGAGTGAAAGAAGCCTTAGGCGCAGTTACAATGAATTAGAACATCAAACCCTTAAGAAACAAAGGATAAAATATAAGGCATCAATTAGAGACAAAAAAAGATCTTTTAAAGAAAATTGCTGGAAGAGTCTATTAGTGGCAATTGAAGAAAAAAATGTCAAAGGCTTCTGGAAATTGATACAGGAATGTACAGGGAAAATATCAGGGTCCATGCAATGTTCTGTTCCAGAGGACAAGTGGGTAATTTACCTTGAGGAGATCTATGGCAATTGGCCAAGGAGGGAGGCAATACAACCATCTAGTTGGCCAGGAGTGAGGGAAGAAGTAATGGAGCAGTTCTCCCTAGGTCACATCAAAATCGTGATAGCGACCTTAAATTTAACACGAGCTGCTGGCCCACACAATTTACCCGCCATTATTATAAAAACAAATATAGATTGGTGGGCCAATTTGTTTGCAAAGACGTTCTTAAGTATACTAAAAACAGGAACATTACCAGATAGCTGGAAAGGGGCTATCATTAGACCCATACACAAAAAAGGTGATGTAAACTCCCCCAAAAACTACCGCCTGATAAATCTCTTGGACATTGGGGAAAAAGTGTTCTCTAAAATTATTTTGGGGTTGCTAAAAGATTGGGCTGAAGAAAATGGTATAGTACCTCCTGAACAGGGGGGGTTTAAAGAAGGTCATTCAACTGTGGATCATTGCTTTGCCCTCTGGGCGGTAGCGCGGAAGTCCATAGAGCAAAGGGGTAACCTGTTTTGCTGCTTTGTGGACTTCCGCGCAGCATTTGATCTTGTAAGCAGGGAGCAACTATGGTCTACCTTGAAAGGCTATAAATTATATGCAGACCTGTTAGCCCTTATCCAGGCCTTGCATACAGACAACTGGGCCCAGGTAGTCCTGGATGTGGAGGGTGGATTATCTGGTAGGATCCAGATTGGAAATGGCCTTAGGCAGGGGTGCGTATTAGCCCCGTTGCTCTTTTCTTTGTTTATAGCGGACCTACCCCAGATCCTAAAAGAGGTTAGAGGGGCGAGTCCAAAGTTAGGGGGTAACCATATATCCTGTCTGCTTTATGCAGACGATCTGGTGATCATGGACCAGACGGAGATAGGGTTGCAGAGGAAACTAGATATGTTCCATAAATACTGCCTAAATAAAAAATTGGTAGTAAATATGGAAAAGACTGAAATCCTATGTTTCGGCAAAAGTAAGACCCGGTTCCCTTGGTATTTGGGTACGGAACTTCTTGAGAGAGTATCGGAATATAGATATTTGGGTGTATGGTTCACGAGTAACCTGAATTGGACCACCCATCTGGAGGCTTTAAAAATTAGGGCAGCAGCTTCTATAAAGGGCTTAAAAAGGTTTAATAGCTTTTACGGAGATTTGTCAGACGGGCCGGTTATTAAGGCCTATCTGGCAATGGTCCCCGCGCAATTCCTATATGGATCAGAGGTTCTCCTCCTCAGTGGGAAAAAAGGTTGGGATAAAGAGGAGGGTATGATCCTGAAAAGCTTATTCTCGTTACCTAAATCTGCTATGGTACAGGCAGCAAGATTGGAGATGGGAGTCACTTCTTGGGCAATTACAACCAGGATGGCACTAATACGGTTTTGGCAGCGTCTGGAGATAGGGGAGGCGCCCAGAAAAATATCACAGTGGTGTAGAGAGGAAATTACCTCCAGTGAGTTATCATGGGCTAAAGAAGTCAGACTCTCATTAAAGGAAGCTTATGGGAAGTTAGGAATAGAACTAGATGCCCAGTTAGGACACACCAATATAGGCAAAAAAGAACTACGCTCGTTGGGAGCCGATGTGTCCCGTACTTGTGATCACGAGTACCTTCGGCAAAAAATATCAGTGTCCCATATGATCCAAGTATGGAATTCAGAAGATCATCCTTACCCGTACTTGGATAGGTTGCCGAATCAGAAATTAAGAAGAGAGGTTTTAAAACTGAGAATGGGTGTAAACCCCTGTTATGTAAATACCAGGGTTAAAAACCTCATGATTAATAGTAATGGTAATTGCACATGTACATTAGGCTCCACCTGTGACATTACTCATGTTTTATTAGACTGCAGGAGGACCCTTGATATACGTAAGGAGATTTTAGGCCCGTTATTCAAAAATTACAGGATTACGAATAGGAAGCAGGCTGCAGAGCTCATGGTGGGGATGGGAAACCTGGATATAGCCTGCGCCTTGGGGAAATACATGATTCGAGTTAGGGAGCTCCTCCAGAATACAGAGTTATAGGCATATGTTATCGAGACTGTAATCTAATGTATGTATTATGTTTGGAAGGTCTAGTCAGATATGTTTTCTCATGTGTTTTTAACATCTCAGGAGGATACTGTTAAAAATAATGTTGCCAGGGTTATCCTCCGGGAAATGACTGAATTGCAATTTTATAAATTTTAACTCGTGTTTTTATAAAGTTTATAAATGTATAGTGTATACTTTTATGGTTGTAATAACTCAAATAAAGTTTAAAAAAAAAAAAAAAAAAAAAACTTAGTACGTATAATAATGTACTCCTATGGTAGAAATACATATGGCAATATCTATTGTCTCTATAAATCATTAAAGTTCGTAGATAGCAGTTTTCTGTCACTGCCTTTTGTTCTTATTATTACTGCTTTAAAATTGGTCAAAAAGTTGTCCTTAAAATGCAATTGTAGGTATCAATGCTTCTTTCAAATGCGGAATTGTTATTTACAAGTTTTGCTGAATTATCAAAAAAAACTAAGTTGTTTTTACCAAGGTTTGTTGTTTGTTAGCGCTAACAAGAAATCTCTCCTTACTGTTTATTCAGGAAGCTGATGTCCGGCTATGGATGGGCACCAGAAGCCAGGCAGATGGAGTTGAAGTCCTGCGCTTCCGTCCAAGAACTCAGAATGCCTCGGGAAGATGCAGATCGCGATCGGAGGCAGAATCAGGTAAGCTGGGCTTCTTCTAATTCGGAATCCGGGGCGAGAAACAAGAGGGTACCGGAGACGAAGGAGGTAGAAGGAGGTCCGGTAGGGGCTGGTTCGGCTGCTAAGGAACGCTCGCAGAGACGCCAAATGACTGGAAGAGAAGCGCCTCTATCTGGGTTCACGGGGCTTAAATACCTTTCTTGACAGGGGGTTTGCTGTTGTTGCACGTGTCCAAAACTGAACGTTAATCTGAAGTTAGAACGTGATTGAATTCAACGTGCAACACGGGTTACCAAGAACACGAAGGTAAACAAACATTGCTAGCAAGACCATATAGCAAACAAGCATTGCTAAACTCAAGATCCCTACCAATGATAAACAATGCACTTGAATGATAGTACATACAAGGAACAAAATAATATGTAATACAATACAGTGCAAGTAAGTGATAATAAGGAAAAGGTGCAGGAAAACTTGTTTAACTGACGATTGCATGTGAACTCATGACAGTTAATTGATAAATTATTATGGTAATTGTGGAATCAATTTTAGCTGTGTGTTGTGGTTATAGGTATAAATGGTGGGAAGTAATTATTTTTGTATTGATGAATAATTAATTATTTTGAATTAATTAATTCGTATTCATTATTCATAATTCTGTAATTAATTGTAGGTGTGTGTTGTGGATATTATAGTGTTAAAGAATGTGTAATCAATTAATGTTTATTAGCTTTTTAAATTATAATATATTTTTAATTCATTATTAATTATGTTAATTATGAAAATACATTTTAAACAAATGCTGATGTCTTTTTTATTAGTGTGGTGTTATAGCTTAGGAACTAAAATAAATACATGTATGTTATAAATAATTTGTTTGTTAGTGAATATTTGTTTATTTTAAATAAGTATTGTTTATAAATGTAAATTTTTTTAATATCATAGTTGTAGGTTTTATATAGTTGTATATGTAATTAACTTTATATTATGTGTTCTTTTTATATGTTTAATATATTTAATGGTATATTTTTAAAATATTGTTTATTTATTTTTAAGAATATTTATATTTTTTTAATTGTTGAAATGTTATTAGTAATTTTTGTTTTTATGCTATCCAATACTTTCCCTACTGTTGCACTCACTGGAGTGGGAACAGTAATTTTCACCCTGCTGCTATCCAGCACTTTCCTTACTGTTGCACTCACTGGAATGGGAATAGTAATTTTTACCCTTCTTCTATCCAGCACTTTCCCTACTGTTGCACTCACTGGAGTGGGAATAGTAATTTTTGCCCCTCTGCTATCCAGCACTTTCCCTACTGTTTCCCTCACTGGAGTGGGAATAGTAATTTTTACCCCTCCGCTATTCAATCTTTTCCCTACTGTTGCACTCACTGGAGTGGGAATAGTAATTTTTCACCTCCGCTATCTAATACTTTTCCTACTGTTGCACTCACTGGAGTGGGAAAAGTACGTTTTACCCCTCCGCTATCCAATACTTTCCCTACTATTGCACGCTTTGAAGTGGGAATAGTACGTTTTTTCCTTTCCGCTTTCCAGCACTCATACTACTGTCGTACTCACTGGAGTGGGGATAGGTATTTTTACCCTTCTGCTATCCAGAACTTTCCCTACTGTTGCACTCACTGAATTGGGAATAGTAGTTTTTACCCCTCCGTTATCCAATACTTTCCCTACTGCTGCATTCACTGGAGTGGGAATAGTAATTTTTACCCCTCCGCTATCCAATACTTTTCCTACTGTTGCACTCACTGGAGTGGGAATAGTCATTTTTATCACTCCGCAATCCAGCACTTTCCCTAATGCTGCACTCACTGGAGTGGGAATAGTCAGTTTTACCCCTCCTTTATTCAATACTTTCGATCCTGTTCCACTCACTGGAGGGGGAATAGTAAGTTTTTACCCCTCCGCTATCTAATACTTTCTGTACTGCTGCACTCACTGGAGTGGGAATAGTCCTTTTTAGTCCTCCTCTATTCAATACGTTCCCTACTGTTCCACTCCCTGGACTGGGAATACTCATTTTTACCCCTCCGCCATCCAATCATTTTCCTACTGTTTCACTGAAAGGAGTGGGAATAGTAATTTTGACCACTTTGCTATCCAGCACTTTCCCTACTGTTGCACTCACTGGAGTGGGAATAGTAATTTTTACCCCTCCGCTATCCAACATTTTCCCTACTGTTGCATTTATTGTGTTGCAAAATGTACGTTTGTTTTTTACAGTTTAATATTTTAAATGAATTACAGATTTTTTTTATTTTAAATTATTGATATATGTATATATGGTATTTTTATATATTTTAAATGTTTGAAAATTGAAGATAATAGTTAATAAATTATGTTAAAACAAATATATGTATATGTATAAATTATTATGTTTGTGTTTTTATATTTCTTAATTAAGTTTATTTTTTATATTTATTTAAAATGTATATTACATTTATTTATTTTATTAAAGATAATATTAATATTTTATATTTTTAATATATATTATTTTATTTATATTTTATAAATTGATATTTTTGACATCTAAATTTTTAACTTTGATATTTTTGATTCAATATCTTTGTACTTACCTTTTTAAGTATAGGGAGTCGATAATTTTACTATCTATATTTTTACTTTGATATTTTACCTATCAATATTTTTACTATCAATATTTTAACAGTTAACTGTTTAAATGAGCCCCCAGTCAGGGAGTGTTGGGGAAGCTCTATTGTCCTTCATGATGGATGCCAAGAAGGAACACTAATAAGGCATTTTTCTTTTACTGTAATGTAGACAGGCACATAGGTCAGCTCAAGAGGGTCTCTCAGTTCTATTCAGATACAGTTTGCTGCTGCTTCCTCCAGTGAAGTTGTGCACTCACTGAGGAGCTTTTACCCCCAGACACTTTTTGACCATTTGAAATCAGTGACATTTTCCTGGATGTTCATTTTGCCCTTAGGAATGTGGGCCTGCCATGGAGGTATTGTCTGGTGGCCAATTGAGAGGTAGGTAGAAAAGAGAACCAAGACTCATGGAGAAGTGACAGCTTGCTTAGTTATAGGAGTTATATATAGAATGTGAGTGCTATTCATCAAGGTACTAACTCATCATCACATTCTAGGGTACATTAACCAGGCAGAGAAGATGGTGAACTTTCAACTACGTGTGTACTGTGTGGCCCTTACCATTCCAGGCTGCATGGCAATGACTGGTAAACAAGATCTCTGCCCACTGCCGTCAGGGGCTTCTCCCTGTACAGCACTTTGGCTTAGTCAGACCCTCCAGGATTTCGCGATCGGCACTTTTGTAGAAATCGCAGCATTTTTATAAAAGCCGCTATATCCTGGGGGGTCTGATTAAAGCACTTCACATTGACAGACTCAATGGCATGGAGTAGCAGGAGCGTGCTCGGAAGTACGGAGGACCATTGGACAAAACAAATAAATAATCTGGAAAGTCAGTTTTAAAAAACCTGGAGCACATAGATGAAAGATGAAACTAAGAACGGTTGTCGTTCTTTGCAGATGGAAGGAACACGACTGGTCAGAAGGTGGTACCCACACCTCCCACAAATGTATAAGTAGTGTTTCTTCTCGGCCTATAACAGCTGCATAATGTGCGTCACAAAAAAACACCAGCCAGAAATACAAGTTGTTTCAGTTATCAGTCAAGCAACTGAACTGCCACCGGCAGGCACACTTCTTATAAGAGAAACAAATACTTCATGCTCACCCACGTTCAGATTTCCGTTTTCCTCTACAGTCAGAATCTCCCGAAGAAGCACCCTGGGACTCGTAGTTTTCTTCTAAGGATTACTTCCCTGCGTTATGTGATACGCGCCCCTTTCTTCATGGACATAATAGAAAGACTACAAATGAGGAGCCTGCTTAGGCGGCCACCTTTGAATGGGAGGAGATGTGACGGATCGCTTTCAGTCAAGCAGTGAAAGTTTTAATTGTGTTTGTAGGACAGTCGTGCTGTAGTTTGTATTTGCCTTTTTATATTGTAATGTTACATAAATATTTAAAATCAGGTCAATCACCAGCGTGAGCAAAGCAAGTTCCTACGCCATGCTGTATGTTATGGGACAAACGTCTGGTAGTCAACGTAATGTGTCTTTCTTTATGACATTTCATCATACGTGTAGAACTGTTATCTTTCCGTTGCATCGAGAGTAGAGCCACCATCACAGTTTTTCGTGAAGGTTCACTGTGATAAACCATCTGCAATTTTATGTAGCGAAGTCACCAGCGCGTTACAACAGTAGCAGGATAAATTGGTTTATTGTAAGTGCATTTATATAGCGCTTACTACTCCTGAGAAGGCGTCGAAGCGCCTTTCCTCGAGTAGCATGCTACCCCGGAACCCAAAGAGGATTATTCATGAATTAGTATACTATAGGGAGATATGAAATTAATTTGAGCGGTGGACATGTGAGTTTGTTATTTGGTTTGAATAAGGATAGTGGAGGAAAGGGTTTGCATGTATATAGGGCTGGCTACCCCTAATGAAGTGTTGAAGCACTTTTCGGCAGGTAGCCGCTACTCCGGAACACACACAGGATTAGTTGGGAATTACTAAGGGGAAATACAAAATTTATTTGAGCAGTGTACTTGCGAGTCTTTTGGATTGAAAAGAGTTGTGGAGGGATAGAAGAGGGAAGGGTTTCTTTGGAGATTGGATGAGTAAAGGGGAGATGGAGGGGGAAGAGTCAGAGGGAAGGCTATAGAAAGGCTTGTTTGCCAAATGCCTTACGCCTGCTTCAAGTAGGCGCAGGGTTTTGATGCAGCATGGGCCCAAAAGTGACTGAGTGAAATCTTGTAGATTTCACTCAGCCACTTTTAGGAGGCGTTTCTGCGCAGGAACGCCTCCTTCTGGCGCAGAGCTTTACAGCGTGACGCATCTCCCAGATGTGTCACGTTGTAAGTACCCCGCACCATGGCGCATCTTTTGCGCTGCCGCTGCGTCACTAAAGTGATGCAACAGTGGTGTAAAAGTGGCGCAAGGGGCTTGTAAATCTGCCCCAAAGTGTCTACATTATAATTAAACCAAATATATATAGCTTCATGTTGTTAATTAACTCAAAAAACTAAGATATCTGTATTTGTTGTAGGGAAAATGGCCAAATAAAATGCTGCAAAATTGCCGGTAAATTTCCATATTTGTGCCGCTAAATTTCCATTTTTGTGCCGCTAAATTTGCTAATCCATGCCGCTATATCCTGGGGGGTCTGTGGAGCTGTGATAGTAAAGAGACGTGCTCAAGTGGGTCATCAGGAAAAGCAGACCTTATCAGCCCCTTCTCCTCTGACTTTTTTGTGGCCTTCTCCAAACATGGGTAGGCCCCTGAGCATCTGAGCGTGGTGTGAGGTCTCCTTGTTCTGTAAGAATGGCTAGATCAGGCAGGGGCAAACATCAGTTATGCACTTCTCTTCAACCTCCTTGCAACATTAATTGCCATGAAAAACACATTTTTGAAACATTGAGCTGAGCAGATGTAGAGCAATTTGAGATGCCAGTCAGCGGAGCAGAAATGGTAAATAAGTAAACAAAAGGGATGGCATGTGCTGGGCGGAACACCCAAATTTAAGATAAATATTGTTAATTGAAAGGTTTATATACATTTGTTAAAGTATCAGAATGTGATTGGTAAATTAAGGACTCTTTACTTCAGTAATACTCCATACTTAATTTAGGATAATTGAGTTTATTGACACACAAATTGCTCCTCATGTGTTCTTCATGGAAAGTGTGCCTGCAGATTGGCTCATACCAAAGCCACAGGGTTGCTAGAATATTGGATTATGATATCCATTACCCTTGTTCTGCAATATATTGAACATATTTCCATAAAAAATTATTTTGCATTCAAACACAAATTTTTGCAGGTGACATGCATATTCAAGAGTGTTATATTTGATTCCAATTCATATTTAGCTGCATTTGAGGAATCATGCATCCATAGCAACAATTCCTGCTTTGAACATTTGCTGTGTAAATGCTCTATGCACTCCCTGCAGCCCCCCAGAACAGTTTTTGTAACATTTTGGTGGTGGCCTTGTCCAGATTAAGGAACCACAAAGCAGGAAAATATTTGCTAGCCTACTAAGGGCATGTGCACCTTGTTAGGAGCATTGATTAATAAATGAGTGGCTATGGCCACTCATTTATTATTTCTTTTACATTTTCTAATTTTCTGGGTGTCCTGGTCCCTCATGGGGGACACAGCTTGCCATACTATTGGGGACCATGTAGGGAGCCCCCACAGCCTCACCGTTTCCCCAGTCTGCACCCATTCTTGAATGCCAGCGCAGGAGCCGGCTACAATTTGTTTTTACATTTTTTGTTGGTGTTGGGTGCCCTGGACTTGGACCCGGCGTTCACAGCATGCCCACTGTTTGGGGTAGCTGGAGGGGACCCAAGGCCCCACCGGCTGTCCAGCCAGCATCCATCTTTATGTTCTGGTGGGAGACAACCACTCTGAATTATGCTTCAACCTGGAAAGCAACATCTCTTTTTGTTCCCGCTGGCTGGAGCAATCCAGTGCCCCCTGCTCGCATGTGTACGTGCTGGGGAAAAAAAAACTAATCATAATGCTTTTCATGTCTTTGAGAATTGCGTCCCTACTTGCCACAGGCCCCATGGGAGGCAGTCCTCAAGTCCAATAAATGGCTCAGGGAGGGAAACACACACGCCCCTCTACCCAGTTTAATATGTTTAAAAAAAATGCACCTGCTCATGGTCTTGGCCAGCCCTTTAGGGATTTTAATGAAAAAGGGCACTACATTCTTTTATAAAACACATTTTGTGGTCCCATTGGACAGATACACAATTTAAAAAGAAACATCATTTTGGCACCAAGGGTCCCTCTGAGACTCTCAAACAAGAGCTAGGGGATCCCTACTCTGCCACCTTATTTCCCTTTTTTTTTTACATTTTCAGGACAGGGGACCAAGTGCCCGAGTCCTGTAATGGCAGCCACAACATTGCTTTCATGTTGTGGCTAGCCACTTAGAGCGCTCCCTCTGTGAAATCCTGCCTCAACAATCATAAGCATTGATTTTTCGAATTTCAGCCCAACAATCCACATATCTAATCATTTTGAACTGTTCATCAGTATTTGAAAAATTAAGAGTCAAAAACGTTATATATTTCACTCCAGTAAGATAAGATACGATCTGCTTGGCTGTTAACACATCAGCAAAGATGTGTGGGCAGCCATTTTAGGACTCGAGGACTCAGACTGCTGCCCTACATGTAAATAAAAATAACATAGAGGGGGCAGAGTAGGGACACCCCGCCCTTTAGTACTGGTGGGCCCCCGGGGGCCAAAAACCTGCATTTTCCTTTAATCATTGCCACAGATCCGTGGGGTGGAACAGGGCTCTAGTGCAGCGCATTTTTTTTATTTTTTAGGTAGGGGGGGATTCGGACCAGTAGGAAGTTGTAGTTAGGTCCTAGTTTCCATAGACAAAGCCTTTTTTGGTTTGCTAATAACGTTGAAGCCTTTGACAAACCTTCACTAATTTTCCTAAATAAGTGGCCTACTTTGTCTTGTTCTACATGGAAACTTTTAGAGTGATCCATAAAGGGTTGGTGCGAGAAAAAGATGGATCAAGAAACAAAACCCATGCTGAGAGATTGGCTGCCACGAAATCAACCAGGAAGTAGTGTCAGCCATCTTAGGACTCTGTACTCAGTTCAGAGTCTTAAGAAAAAGGCAATAAAAGGATGTAGAGGGCTGGATAGGGATACCCTGACTTCTTAGACCTGCTGGTAGGGTCCCAGAGAGAACTCTTCTGGGGCCAAAATGTGTTGGTCCATGCTTATTTCCTTAAAGCCCCTGGGGGTGGGCCAGGGCCCAGCAGCATGATGCATGTTGTTTATTTGGGAAGGGGGCACTTGGCCCCACTCCAAACCTCTGAGAGGCCAGAGGGACCTCGTCCCCTGGGGCCAAGTTAAAAAAACAAGGAAGAGGACCATAGTCTCCATCCCCAAGCCTTAAAAAGGTCCCAGGGACCCCATCCCCCAGAGTGTCACACTTAATAAAATGGAGGGGGAGCCACACGGCTGCCCTCCCTGAGTCTTTTAAGTTTAAGGCACTTCAAACCCCATTACATGGGGCCAGCTCAGTGACTGTGTCTAGGGGAGCTCACCCCCGGAACACAGTAGTTTCCCTGCCCACACTACAGCGAGTAGGGAAACATATTTTTGCTCTTGTTTGGGGGAGCATTTTTAAATATACCACCAAACAGGAGCAAACAGGTGAGTCTACTACCAGCCGGCAGGACATTTAAAAAGGCTCCTGCTTGCTGTGACCAGACTTGTGTGCTGTTTCACTGCCTGCCCTACTGCAGACAGGGAAACAGAACCAATATTGCTTTCCTCTAGAGGGAGCAAGCATAGGTAGTGGCACCTTCAGGGCTGACGCTATGCCAGCTCCCCCCCACTGCAGGGAGCCTGCTGGGGCCACGATGCCCTTAGGCTTTCCCTGTGGTTCCCCACATGTTGGTTGGTGGGAACCCATCTATTATAAAGAGAGGCCCCGGAGGATATGTTCCCCGGAGGCCCGGAAGGCTCAAGGAGGGTGGCAGCATAGCCCCCTTCCCTTTTTAATAAAATACTGCTCTGGAGGATGGACCAAGGTCTCAGAAAGCTCTGGGAGGAGGCCAGGAAGCCCCCTGCCCCTTTTTCTTGCATTTCTTCCTGGGGGATGGGGTCCCCAGAGCCAAATGAGGCTCAGGGAGGGGATCCTGCGCCCTCTCCCCATTTTAATTGAATATGTCCCCATGGGATAGGGTTGTAGGGTCTTTAAAGGCTGGGGGAGGGGTTCATGAAGCCCCTTCACATTTTTGTTGAATGTGGCCCTAGGGAATGGGGTCCCTGGTGCCTAATTGGGCTTGGGTAGTGCCCCCTGCCCTTTTTTAAATGAATTTGGCTCTGGGGAATGGTGTTCCTTGGACTAATGAGGCTCAGGGACGGGGCCACAGGTCTCCGCTCCTTTTATCATTGGCTTTAGCCCATGAGGTTCGGGAACTGGGGCCTAATGAGGCTCGGTGGAGAGCCATACGACTTCTCTTCCCTTTTTAATGGAATTCAGCCATGAGGATGGGGTTTCGGGGACATATTAATGCTTGGGGAGGGAGGCTGCATGTCCTCTCCCTTAATATATGTGTTTTGGCCCCGGGGATGAGGTCTCCAGGGCTCCAAAACAACCCTTTGATGTGCATAGCTTGGCTTGGAGTTGCCAGACTATGGGAGATGTAGGCTGCATTCGGGTGGGCTGGTCACAGGGCCTAGCTGCAGGCCAGGTCCTATTACCAACTCCTGCTGTGCACAGCTAAAGGCCATACATAGCATGGGGTTGCTGCCTGAGGGGTGGCAACAGGGCCAGTATAGTTGCCTTGTGCTATAAGGTAACTATAACTTGTGCTGTCCCCATGCACTGCTAAGTACCCATATATTACATCACTCACGATATCTTCCATGACTTCATTGATAATATCACAGCAACATTTGCAATGAAATTATTGATGAGGAAACTGAAAGGCAGCAGTGCGAGTTAAGGCAACTTAGGGCACCAGTTTTAGTTACTTGAAATTACTATAGCTATAACTGGTGAATTTCTGAGGTTTGAGTTTAAACATGACATTGTTACTGAACCTTTTACCTAACTATAAAGTTACTTTGACCTTTTTTTGTTTAAATGAATATATATCTATTTATATTACCTACTGGCGGTCGCCAGTAGGTACTTATAGTTAGGACCTAGTTTCCATAGGAAATCCGCAACATTCTATTTGGAATAACTTTGGTGCCAGTCGAAGAATACACGCAAAATTTTCCAAGAAAATGGCCTGCTCTGCTCCGCTCCTTTCCTAAAAGATTCGGGGTGATTCGTGAAGCCGGGGCCAAGAAAAAAGGGGGATCGCAAAACGTGTTTTCCACATGCAATTTTCCATAGGGACCTTTAAGTGAAGCTACAGGCCGAACTGCTGAACGGAATTACACCAAATTTGGCAAAAAGGTAGTGCTTGGTTAGCAGATTATGCTTTTTGTTAAATGGTGTAAATCCGTTCAGTAGTTCCTGAGAAAATCAAAAAGTAAAATCATAGATATATCTATAGACGAAATACCGTACGCCTACTGTCAGAGGATAGTACGCGTACCATTACGAGCATGAGCTGCGTGCTAATTGGCTGTCAACTGTCTTTCAACACTCCAAACCAGGAAGTGTTGGCAACCATACAAGATAACAGAAAAACAAGTGTGCAAAAGATGCAAAGGGGGCAGGGTAGAAACACCCTGACCCCCTAGGCCTGCTCAGGGGGCCCCACAAGGACCCCCAAGGCCCAAAAACATTGGGGCATATTACCAAGCAATAGAGATAATTATCGCTATGCATGGTTAGCGGCTAAAATTATATTGCCGCGCTCCGACGATTTTTACCGCTGAGATACCTTGATATTATCAAGGTTTATCTCAAAAGCGGTAAAAATCCTGCGAAATGCATGAATATCGCTAAAAAATCACAGATATTCATGCATTATCGTGACAATGCTCATAGCCATGGTATTGTAAACCCTGATTGCCCACAGGATTGGATGGTGACACCCCACTGTTAGTCGCGCAAAGCAGAAATAATACAGTCGCAGACTGATATGATTTGGTTCAGATTTTTACTCTCTAGAAGAGTTCTTACACCAGATCGAGTAGTACTATGAGTTACACCACTGAGTTCCTAAGGTTGCTTTCGAAACCGTGCTCCGCATGAGTGTCGACCTGACACTCTCCAGCAGAGGGCACTGTGCTAAGCAGTGGCCGACAATGGCACTCGACTCTCGAACAGCTAGCCAGCTGTTCTGAACTGTCCCCCGCAGTGGTGCTGGTCCCAGCACCTTCCAACGTGGGGTACAGCACGTTCTGGTTAAGTATGCACCAGAGACCCAAGAGTCAGTTGTTGTCTTGCCAGTGCTTGTTCAGCTTGGGATAGCTACGAGCTTCTGCTCTTCCAGTTATCCCACACTAAGGTTTTTATTGTCTCAAGTAATCAAGGTGAACAAGTCGCTGCTCTCTCTCACCGGTCTGGGGAATCCTGTCAACGACCAACTGACGAGGTCTGTCTAATAACCGGGGCACCCGAGTTTGTGTAAAGGTTGAGTCAATTACGAACTCCAGGGTCAGGATGACAATGCTGTAAAGCTATGGGCATCTAAGGCTTAAACAACGGTTATCTGATTCAAACTCAGAACACAGAGCAGGGAACGCTTTTCCCTTGAATACTAAAGAAAGGGAGTCAGAGGGAGGAAAAAAGCTAAGGCTCACCCTCCAAATACTATATTCAACATAAGGTCTCTGTTACCAGATACCTGAGAGCCTTGCTAGTTACTATAAATCCATACACAACACTCAATGGGGTTGGTCTGGAAAGTCATAGTAGATAGAAAAGGAGAAATTGCTCTTTTTCTAGGTGTCCCCTCACTCACCAGGGTTGCCCCGTGGTGACATGCTTCATCATTGGGGCCATCCCAGTCCTCTACGGGCTGGGGCGTGCTGCGACTTGCGAATTACGTAGGAGCACTTATAAATGACTATGTGTGGTGCAGATGTGGTAGTGGAGTGGACTAAGTGATGTATTAAAAAATACCTGCCCAGTAGGTTTTCAATAAACTTTATTCTTGCCTCTAGGTGGTAATATTAAAAATGGGGTGGAAGAATAGGGGCCCCTAAACGTAATGTGTTAAAGTGTACCTATCAACTCCTATCGTCAACATGTTTCGTGCATACTCCAAGCACTTCTTCGGGACTACACAGGGACCAGCCTTGTGTTCGCCACTCCTTAGCTCTGTAATGAGTTCTTATAATTAAATTAAATTAATGCTGCAATCTATAATTAGTGCATGTAATAATAAATACGTATTTATTCCAAACACGTGGTTCATGTCGTGGGACCTAACTGTGCCCCATGGACTCGGAGGGGTTCAGTATCCCAGCAAACTTGCTTCAAGAATACCTCCCTCTTTTAGGCACCTACTAGCGTCCCTCCGGTCCGGTCCGGAGGGACGCTAGTAGGTGCCTAAAAGAGGGAGGTATTCTTGAAGCAAGTTTGCTGGGATACTGAACCCCTCCGAGTCCATGGGGCACAGTTAGGTCCCACGACATGAACCACGTGTTTGGAATAAATACGTAGGTATTATTGCATGCACTAATTATAGATTGCAGCATTTATTTAATTTAATTATAAGAACTCATTACAGAGCTAAGGAGTGGCGAACACAGGGCTGGTCCCTGTGTAGTCCCGAAGAAGTGCTTGGAGTATGCACGAAACATGTTGACGATAGGAGTTGATAGGTACACCTTAACACATTACGTTTAGGGGCCCCTATTCTTCCACCCCATTTTTAATATTACCACCTAGAGGCAAGAATAAAGTTTATTGAAAACCTACTGGGCAGGTATTTTTTAATACATCACTTAGTCCACTCCACTACCACATCTGCACCACACATAGTCATTTATAAGTGCTCCTACATAATTCGCAAGTCGCAGCACGCCCCAGCCCGTAGAGGTCTGGGATGGCCCCAATGATGAAGCATGTCACCACAGGGCAACCCTGGTGAGTGAGGGGACACCTAGAAAAAGAGCAATTTCTCCTTTTCTATCTACTATGACTTTCCAGACCAACCCCATTGAGTGTTGTGTATGGATTTATAGTAACTAGCAAGACTCTCAGGTATCTGGTAACAGAGACCTTATGTTGAATAACGCTTTTCCCTTACCTTCCCGGCGTCTTCCCTCGGTATCTTCAATATCCGATGCTGTCACCCGGTGCCGCTTCTGTTTTTATGCGTCACCGCAATTCGCGCATGCGCGGTGCACAGTCTCACGGGACCTGTAATTCTCTCGGCTTCGCGGCTGTTCGCGCATGCGCGGCGCACATGCTCACGGGATGCGTAGTCCCCTCTTCGGCCGTTCTGGTAGTTTCCTGTGTTTGGCCAGGTGCATAGCGGAGCTGAAAATGACAGTTATCCACCTTCCATTGGATAACATGGCTAAGAACTGCTCTGGGCAGGCCTTAGCTTTTGGAGATATTCGCGCTTAGCGCGAATATTTCCAAAAGTAAGGCTTTGTTGATAATTAGAGATAGCGATATTAGCGACTGTTTCCAGTCGCTAACATCTTGGCACGCCCACTTTGCATGTCATTAGCGATAAATATCGCTGACATGCAAAATGGGCCCCAAGATGATCGCTATCTCCTACTAGCTGTCGCTAACTGGTGTTAGCGACAGCTGGGTAATAGGGCGATAAAACTATCGCTGCTTTAGCGGGAAAAAGTCCCGCTAAGGCGGCGATAATGGCCCTTGGTAATAGGCCCCATTATTTTTGTTAAATCATGGGATACGCATAGGGTACGCGTACCCTGCCGATCCCTCCAAAAAAATTAAGGCACCACTCTGCAGATGCGCCCCCTGGCGCGTTTGCTGAGGGGGAAAGAATTCCCCTTGAATACTGGGGTTCCCGGGGGGGCCATGTAGCCCACCAGGAACCTCCAGAATGCGCCAGGGGGCTGCCTTGCAGAGACGTGTAAAGAGGCCACACCCCTTTTTACACCTCTCTGCAAAGCAGCCCCCTGGCGCATACTGGAGGTTCCTGGTGGGCTAGTTGGCCCCCAGGGACCCCCAGTAGTCAAGGGGAATTAGTTCCCCCTCTACAAACGTGCCAGGGGGCTGCCTTGCAGAGACCAGTAAAGAGGCCATGTCCCTTTTTACACCTCTCTGCAAGGCAGCCCCCTGGGGCATACTGGAGGTTCCTGGTGGTCTAGTTGGCCCCCAGGGACCCCCAGTATTCAAGGGGAATTAGTTCCCCCTCTGCAAACGCGCCAGGGGGCTGCCTAGCAGAGACGTGTAAAGAGGCCACGCCCCTTTTTACACCTCTCTGCAAGGCAGCCCCCTGGCACATACTGAAGATCCTAACCCCCTAGGCCTGCTCAGGGGGTCCCACAAGGACCCCCAAGGCCCAAAATATATATATATATATATATTTCAATCGCGGGATACCCCTAGGGTACTCGTACCCTGCTGATCCCCTCAAAAAAATTAAGGCACCACTCTGCAAACACGCCCCCTGGTGCGTTTGCAGAGGGGGAAATTTATTTAATAATTTATTCAAGAGTTTTATATAGCGCTGGCTAGACCTGGAGGTACCAGAGCGCTTTACATGAGGTTCCACAAAAATTACATTACTAGATTACATCAGCTCCAATTTACATCAGTTGCTAGACAGACAATTGCAAGAGTAGAGAAGACAAGATAATTGAAGTGTAGAGGGGAAGGGGGAAGAGTAGAGGGATAGGAGGGAGGTACGACAGAGAGACAAAAGGAAAGTCTGTCCAAAGTCCGGCTGGGTAGGTGACGGTTGAGGGGAAGTCCCAAAACCCATCTCCTCTATAGCTATCAGGTTGCTCCACCGGGCATTGGCCAAATAGCTCGGTCTCAAAGGGAAAAACAATTAGAGAAACATGGAGGGCAAAATAAATGGAGCGAAGAAGGGGGTGCATGGAGGGAGAGAAAGGGGGAATAGGGGAAGAGACAACAGGGAGAGACGAAATGAAGTCTGTCTAAAGGCCAGCTGGGTAGGTGACGACAAAGGACGGAGTCCACGGCCCATCTCCCCTATAGCGAAGCCAGGTAGCTCCATCGGGCATTCGACAAAATAGTTCAGTCTCAATACATTGAGAGAGGAGAGAAGGAGAGACAAAAGTAGAGGGAAGATGCGGGAAGAGACGACAGGAGAGACGAAAGGCAGTCTGGCTGAAGACTGACTGGGTAGGTGACGTCCAAGGAGGGAATCCCCGACCTGTCTCCCCTATAGCTAAACCAGGTAGCTCAATCGGGCATCAGACAAAATAGCTGGATCTCAAATGCCGAGAGAAAATTCGCAGATACATAGGATGGGGACTAAGGGCCAGGACAGGGGAAGACAGATTTCAGCAGCAGGAAAGAGGAGAGGAGTAGAGCGAGGAGATAAACAGGGTGGGGACTAGGCCAGGACAGGTGAAGGCAGAGGTCGATAGCAGGAAAGTGGAGAGAAGTGGCGCGAGGAGGGGTAGGGGAAAGGTAGTTAGGCAAGAAGTTCCCATGGATCTTGTGGTCATGGCAGGTCCGGAGGCGGATCCACAGTGTCCTCCATAGGGCTCCTCAGCAGAATTCGCAGTGGAAAAGGCCCTTGTAAACTGGCAGCGTGTTTAAAGCTTGAGCAAGGATTCGGTGCAGGGGTTCTACGAGACAGGAGAGGCCTTGATCTGCGGCCGCGGAGCGCCTACGGATTAAGAAGACTCAAAGACACCCCAGGCATTCACCGTCGTGAGATGGGCAGTATCAGCGCGTGTGGTCCAGCAAAAAATAGCAGTCCAGCAATCGAGCAGGTCCCCGGGGACCCCGAAAATCAACCTTACAATCTTAGTTGGAGCCCAGAGAGGGTGCTCTCAGTGGAATACACAGTGTTCATACCTGGTCGCCGGATGTGCAGTGGTGGCTTCCCCCCCAGTGCACAGATGCAGCTCTTTGTCGAAGCCTGGGGGCTGCTTAGGGATCACTGAGGTATAGGAAGGCAGCGGGCCCAAGAAAACTGTCAATGGATGATAGGAACTGGGGATCGGAAACCTGCAGTTAGAATGTCAGTCTCTTTCCTATCCTCCCATGTGTGGAGTAGATTTCCTAGTTGCCCGTTCAGTTAATCTTAGGGCCCCCCTCACTGTAGCCCTCTTCTATCGCCCTCCGCAGTACATGTCCTCCTTTGTTCCTGCTCTGCAGGAGCTTCTGGCTACGCTTGTTGTCAATAATTCCTCTGTGCTTCTTCTGGGGGATTTTAATTATTGGCCCGGCGACCCCAGAGAAGACTTGTCTTCTAAGGATTTTTCTGCTACCCTTCAGTCTCTTAATTTTTCCTCACACATTCACTCCCCCACTCATATCCACGGCCATGTCTTGGACCAAATTTGGTCGGCGAATTGTCCCATCCCTCCCCCCACCGTCCTTCCCTGTACCTGGTCTGATCATTCACTGATCTCTTTTTCGATTGAGCTTGGAACGCAAGAGAGGCCCCCCCTACCTAAAAACATCTTGGCCCGAAACTGGAACCGGGTGGACCTTGACTCTCTGTCTATTTCCCTCGCTTCCTCTGGCCCTGACCTATGCAACCTCTCTGCGTTCCGATCTGCTCACCCTTCATTGGCTCCCAGTTTCACAACGCATTTTGTTTAAGTCCCTGGTGCTGGCGTTTAGAGCTACCCACGACCAAGGTCCAGCATATTTAAGACACAGATTTGCCTTTTATGTCCCTGCCCGTACCCTCAGATCATCCACTCTGTTCAAATTGTTTCTTCCCCGTTTCAAGCGAGCCAGACTCGGCGGTCAATCGATTGTCGTGGTCGCGGCTCGGGCCTGGAATGCCCTCCCTCTTCATTTACGTTCCATTCAAACTGTGGCACAATTCAAGAAACATTTGAAAACTCACCTGTTCAGGAGTGTAACTTATGTGTAATTTAAGCTGTTTCTTTCTTGCTGCTCTTTTCTCTGCCTTTCCCATTTTCGCGCCAGGATACTCTCCAGTAATTGAGCGCGCTACAAAATAATTTATACATACATACATATACATTATTGACCACCAAATAGATGCCGTGAATCATTGGCTGTCTTCTTCCTGCGATTTAGTCACCCCCCTTAGGAAAGTCAAGACCTGCCGCCCCCACGACGCCCAAAAATGGTTTTCAGACGAGCTAAAAATCCTCAAACTGGACCTTAGACGCTCCGAACGACATTGGAGGCGCAAATACTGCCCTGTTCTGCGAGCCAAATACAAAATGCTTTTGGCGAGCTATAAAAAAGCCATACTGCGAGCCAAAACCATTTACTTCTCGGAAAGAATATCCCTTTCAGCCAACAAACCTAAGGAGATTTTCTCTATAGTCCGCAACCTTGTTGCATCCGACAGAGCCAATTTGAACATTATTCCTTCCCAAGATCTTTGTCTTTCTCTTAATGATTTTTTCCTGGAGAAGATTGCCCAGATCAAATCTAATATTCCCTTTGTCTTTCCGTCCTCCCCTTCCTCTGTCCCCTCTTCGTCCTCTACCCCTCTTAATCAGTTTCCCCCTATCTCCCTGGATGTGTTCTTGGCTCTACTCCAGAAAGTGAAGTCCGGTTCCCCTGCCGATTGTGCGCCAGCTCGCATTTTGAAAGTACTCTTCACTCATTGCCCTGACCCTCCTCTCTCTCTTTTTAATTTTTCCATTTCTTCTGGCTCAGTCCCCAAGTATTTCAAATCCGCTATTGTTCGTCCTATTTTAAAAAAAACCTGGTCTAGACCCTTCCCTCCCCTCTAACTTTAGGCCTATCTCCCTTCTCCCCTACCTCGCAAAGATCTTGGAGAGCTACATCACTTCTTGTCTCTCTTCCCACATCGAGGACAACCATCTCTTGGCCTCCCACCAAGCGGGCTTCCGACCGGCTCACTCCACCGAGTCAGTTGTCTTGTCCGTCTTGGACGAGCTAAAGAGTAAGGCAGACTCTAACTTTCCCCAAGCCCTGGTGCTCCTCGATCTGTCCGCTGCGTTTGAGACGGTCGACCATGCCATCTTTCTCGACCGTGTCAGCGCAGCGGGCGTTCGGGGCACTGCCCTCTCTTGGCTCGCCTCCTTTCTTAAAGATCGGACTCAGGCGGTACACCTTTCTTGTTATTCCGCCCCCTCCCGCTTGGTCCCCTGTGGAGTTCCCCAAGGCTCCTCCCTGTCCCCCCTTCTTTTTAATCTTTATATCCGTCCTCTTATTCTTTCCCTTCTTGATATGGCGGTCTCCGTGTATAACTACGCGGATGACCTCCAGCTTGTTTTTGATCTTTCCTCTCCAGTGCACTCCTTACCTAAATTCCACTCCACCCTGGTCTTTATTTCAGATTGGATGAATCGGAACCAACTGAAGCTCAATCTGGACAAGACGGAGTTGGTCCTGACTGGCTCTTCCTCTTCCCCTTGGTCGACTGCCTTTTGGCCTTCCATCTCTGGCCCTCCACCTTCACCAGCGGCCTCGGCAAAGACCTTGGGCATTAAAGTCAGTCGGGACCTCTCTATGCGTGCCCAGATCAGCTCAGTTGTATCTTCCTGTTTTCTTTCTCTCCGAATCATCCGAAAGGTGTCCCGTTTCTTTTCTACTGACGCCCTTAAGCTCATTATCCTGGCATTGATCCATTCCCGTCTCGATTACGGGAACAGCCTGTATGTGGGCATTCAAGCGTATGAACTTCGCCGTCTACAGGCTGTTCAGAACTAGGCCGCCCACCTTATCCTTCACCTCCCAAAGTCTTCCCACATTACACCCGTTCTGAAAGCACTTCATTGGCTCCCCATCTCTCAGAGATCTCTCTTTAAGATGGGTTGTCTGGTCTTCATGGCTCGAACCAGTATCGGCCCTGCCTTTATTAACTCTCTTATCACTCCCTATACCCCCAACCGTTCCCTACGTTCCTATAATCAGTTCCTCTCCAATGTACCTCGGTTTCGTAGATCCAAAACCGGAGGCACCAGATTCTCTGTTTTGGGTCCTTCTTTCTGGAACAGTCTCCCCCTACCTATCAGATCCATCACTGTCTACTCCCAATTCCGCAGGGCCCTAAAAACCCATCTGTTATCTATTGCTTATCCCTGCTAATCACTTCTGTCTTCTCCCATCTCCCTCAGTTTTCTTTACCTCTAGCGCCAGGAAGCCGCTTGGTCACAGTGCGCTTTATTAAGAACCTTTTTCATTTCATTTCATTTCATTTCATTGTCAGCTGCTCTGCAAGCTTGTGGATGTAGCTCTTCTTTGCCCCCCAGGCCGCTCAGGAGCATCGAGGGCAGCAGAAGGCAGCGGGACCCCGGGAGGGCCGCCAATCCAGGCAGCAATCAATGCATGGGCACCAGGGAGACCCGCGCCGCACCCCGCGTCTGCTGCAGGAAGCAGGCCGGGCGCTAAGCAATGCCCAAACCTGCCTCAGCTGCCTGGGCCTTGGCCCAGCCCCACTCACCGTAGCCGGCACCGGCGGGCATCCGGTATCGCTACGCGCCCCAGCCAGTGATGATCGCCAAGATGGTGATTTTCGCCATCGCGGGGGGCTCCACACATTCCGTGCGGCTCCCTCCTCACGCCGCGAGTCTAGGCAGCCCTGAACATCCCTGGAGCAGTACTTCGGGACCTCTGCAGAGCAGGCAGCCTCCGCAGCGGGTCGCAGCGGTGGGACGAATAAGATGGCCGACAACAAGAGCTCCGTCACCGCTATACAAACAGACCGCCATTTAGCGTGGCCATGTAGCCCACCAGGAACCTCCAATATGCGCCAGGGAGCTGCCTTGCAGAGACGTGTAAAGAGGCCACGCCCTTTTTTGCATCTCTCTGCAATGCAGCCCCCTGGCGCATACTGTAGGTTACTGGTGGGCTACTTGGCCCCCAGGGACCCCCAGTATTCAAGGGGAATTAGTTCTCCCTCTGCAAACGCGCCAGCGGGCTACCTTGCAGAGACCTATAAAGAGGTCATGCCCCTTTTTACACCTCTCTACAACGCAGCCCCCTGGCGCAAACTGGAGTTTCCTGGTGGGCTAGTTGGCCCCAAGGGACCCCCAGTATTCAAGGGGAATTAGTCACTCCTCTGCAAACACGCCAGGGGGCTGCGTTGCAGAGAGGTAAAATTGTAAATTGATACTTGTATAGCGCACTACTCACCCGCAAGGGTCTCAAGGCGCTTGTACGAATACCGCTGTGGAACCCATCCTGGCTTTCCCTGTGAGGCGTCCACTCCTGGGCACCCCCAAGGTGGAGGTCAGGCATCCGTAGCATTGTGGGGGCCGTTGTGGAGATTAAGCAAGCTATTGCCCAGAGTTGCAGAGTGGGACTCCATGATTCGAATAGGCACCCAGGTGAGAATTATCAGGTCCCTGGAATTTTTGAGCCCAAGACCCACCGAGGCGGGGAATTGAACCCTGGTCCCGGGATAGACCTCTGCATCAGGGTCTGCCGCTCTAATCATTGAGCCACACTTCTCTGTAATGAGGCCATGCCCCTTTTTACACCTCTCCGCAACGCAGCCCCCTGGTGCATACTGGAGGTTTCTGACCCCCTAGGCCTGCTCAGGGGGTCCCTCAAGGACCCCCAAGGCCCCCCAAAAAAAATAATAATATTTTTTTGCAAATCTGGGATGCTCGTAGGGTAAGCATACCCTGCCCATCCCAAAAAAATAAAATTAAGGCCCCCTGGGGCGTTTGCAGAGAGGGAAATATTCCCCTTGAATAGTGGGGGTCCCTGGGGCCAAGTAGCCCACCAGGAACCTCCAGTATGGGCCAGGGGGCTGCCTTGCAGAGACCTGTAAAGAGGCCACGCCCTTTTTTCACCTCTCTGCAACACAGCCCCCTGGCGCATACTGGAGGTTCCTGGTGGGCTAGGTGGCCCCCAGGGACCCCCAGTATTCAAGGGGAATTAGTTCCCCGTATGCACATGTGCCAGGGGGCTGCATTGCAGAGAGGTGTAATGAGGCCTCGCCCCTTTTTACACCTCTCTGCAACGCAGCCCCCTGGCGCATACTGGAGGTTCCTGGTGGGCTAGTTGGCCCCCAGGGACCCCCAGTATTCACAGGGACTTAATCCCCCAACTAAGAAAACGCTACAGGGCACGTTTGCACAGTGGTGAAGGTAGGGGGCGGGGCTTGAGGTGATATGTGTGCAAATATGGCCTGTGGCACGTTTTAAGTTGGGGAAATAATTCCTCTTCAATTCAGAGGTCCCCTAAGGGCCAACTAGCCCACCAGGTACCTCCAGTAAGCGCCACGGAGCTGCGGTCCTCGGAAGCTTGTTTTCGGTCCAGGGAAGACATAGCTTGGCAGTTCTGGCTGGACTGTTCCCATGAGGCACAGGGTCAGACTGATTTTGTACCGCTTTTGGCCGCCATAGGTGTGGCAGGGTATGCTCAGACGTGAGTCCCTTGCTCACTTTGCCACTGGATTCAAGCAAGCCGGGCTGAAGACGGCTGGAATGCCAGAAACCGGTCCTCAGAAGCTTGTTTCCGGCCCAGGGAAGACATGGCTTGGCAGTTCGGGCTGGACTGTTCCAATGAGGCACAGGGTCAGACTGATTTGCATATAGCCATGTCTGAACTGGGGTGGCAGAGTGGGCTAAAGAACGGTGATGGATTAATCCCAGATCTTTTGACTGGGTGTGAGTGTTTCATTGATTCAGATGCTCCGTCCATCACCACCCCCTTTTGTACCGCTTGGGCCACCATAAGTGTGGCAGGGTATGCTCAGACGTGTGTCCCTTGCTCACTTTGCCACTGGGTTCAAGCAAGCCGGGCTGAAGACAGCTGGAATGCCAGTAACCGGTCCTCGGAAGCTTGTTTCTTGTCCAGGGAAGGCATGGCTTGGCAGTTCGTGCTGGACTGTTCCCATGAGGCACAGGGTCAGACTGATTTGCATATAGCCCTGTCTGAACTGGGGTGGCAGAGTGGGCTAAAGAACGGTGATGGATCAAACCCAGATCTTTTGACCGGGTGTGAGTGTTTGATTGGTTCAGATGCTGCGTCCATTACCACTCCTTTTTGTACCATATTTAACTCCCAGCATTTTACGGAGAGTACTTCCTGGTCACTGAAAACGTACCACAAATTTGGTGGGCATTCTCAGTGCCCTTTGTATGCAGGCAGAATTTCCACCAACATCGAGGGGCATTGGTAAATCTTGCACAGAAATGTTTCTCCACCTTAACCTTACAAGGCAGAGACAACTGTGTCGTTTGAGTAACTTCAGTAACGAAAAATCCGCAATAGGACAGATTTTTAGCCCACCATCTTAGATAAGGATGTCAATCCCCTAAAGGGAGTGACAGAAAATCCACATATGTAATGTAATGTATGTGTCTTGTAAAGCGCACTGCTGCCCTGAGGCGTCGTGGCGCTGGTACTCGGGCTTAAACGTTTTAATCCTAACTAATGACATATCATCAGGGGCGGATTGGCAAGGCGGGCATTCGGGAATGGGCCGAAGGGCCGAGGCCTAAGTGCCCTCTGTGGGCCGTTTTTTTCCCCCCTGTCCAGGTCCACAGAGAGTGGACTCGGAAAGGGGAGAAAAAAAAACGGCCCACAGAGTGCACAGAGACAGAGAAAATGAAAAGCAGCCTCGCAGTGCGGCCAGACAGCGATTGTCAGCTGTGGCCTCTCCTTCGCCCCTACCCTGCCAAGCAATCAAGCTGAGGCTGGGCTGGGGAGGGGTGATTGTTTGCAAGAATCGGCCTCCCTGGGGGCCAGGTGTTTCTCAGGCCTTTGAGCCATTTGCACCTCGGCCCCTTGGGGCCCATGCAGCCCAGAAACGGTGTTAGTCTTAGCACCTCGCTCACAGCCCTTCACATTCAGGGCATAGTGGGCGAGGAAGAATGGATCTTGCTGTGGGGGCCTGGTGATGGTTGGAATGTATTTATTTTATTTATTTATTTATGCGATTATATATAGCGCAGACTTTACCCGAAGGTGTCAGAGCGCTTCACACTAGGAACAGCAATAATACATGAGGAGAAAATTATAAGTGGACAAATTACAAAAGCAAACGTTAAGTTACATGAATCAAAAGTGACAATAGTGAGCAACCAAAATACAAGAGGAGCAAACGAGACATTACAGGAGGAAAAAGTGATGTGTGCAAGTTACAACAGCGTACAAAGTACAAGTAGAGGTATAATACTGCAATTATTGGCAGACACTCCAGCACAAGAACAAACGTTACGTAAGCAATGGTGGCACTTGTGCAAGTATCTAAAGCAAACAAAAGTGAGAGGTAGCAAACAATGTGTTACAAGAGAAAAGTGACGTGTGCAAGTTACAAAAGGGTACCATACACAGGAACAAGGGTAATACTACAGTAAATGGTAAATACTCAAACTGCCAGAACACACTGGGAAGGCACTTCCCATGCACCAGCTTCACCTCAACCTCCCCCCTGGCTACCTGGCTACCTTGGATGACCCAGAAAGCTGTGTTTTGTGCTCCCCTGCCAGGACATTTTCCCAAGGCTTGGAGGATTGATTAATTTACTAATTGCAGGGGCCTTACCTCTGTTCATTTGCTCCTGAGCCTAAGTCTGGGGAGGGCTAAGTAGGTTAGTAATAGCAGGGGCTTTGCTGCTTTTCAGGTGCTCCTGTGCTGGAGGGCTGGAATAATTTTGTGACAAAAAGGGGCCTTGCTATTTTTTTTAGTTGCTCAGCATGTAGGCCACTGTCACCTTGGCCCTGTGTCCTGTGCAAGAACAGTATCCTCCCACTTTCATTCCTTGTCTGTGCAAATGGTGTTTCATGAAAGGGCACGCCCCTTGAATGTGGGCCACGCCCCTTAAATATGGGCCACGCCTCTTGAATGTGGGCCACTTTTTTCGTTACTGCCCAGGCCGAATTGTGATCCCAATCCGACCCTGCATATCATTACCCAACCCTTCCTCCTTTTACTTCCTTGTTCCATCCCATATTCTATTTTCGCCTCTTACTTTTCCACTCTGATTCACCTTTCAGAAAAATCTGAGTTTTTTAATCCTAGTTGTATTGTTTGTTGATCTGCTGAACAAAATCACCAAGTTAGAAATGCTGAAGCATTAATCACACCTCAGTGGTTTCATTAAGTGACAGTGAAAGACCCCAGCCTCTGTTGACACACCTTGGAAAGTTTCAGGGAGAAGCACCACGTATTCACTGGAAGTGGAGTCGGAGGAACGGAGGATTTCACAATTAAAAGGCGTAGCTCCGAACGCCTCGTATAAAGGTAAGTAAAGGAAGCGAGGTCCTGGTGAAACAGAGTCTGTTCCTAGCAGGGTGCTCATTCTATCTCCCGCTGAGCAGGTGACGGAGTATGGCTCGCTTGGTGGCGGCCTTGTTGTTTCTCTGTGTGATTACAGTGATCAGCTCAGCTGCGCGTGAAAATCCTCCAAGGAAAGTCCACGAAAGTGCAATTTCAGCAGCCAATGAGAACCACGAGGGGGAACAAAGCAGATACAAGCGACCGGACGCCGGTATTGTTGACAGCCCTGTGAGTACTGCATGACAAGATTGTTTAAATGTGTATTTAAAGCAGAACACCTTTAGACTAGCGGCCCTATGCAGCGCTAATTCGAGACAAGGTGGCCCAGATTTAGAAGCAGCGCTACTCCCTGTCAGTTGCATTGCATAATAGGAGGTAGAGATTTAAGTGGGCCGGGTCCCTCCGGGTCTCAGCTACAGTAGCATTATGGAATGGACATAGAAATGGGTCCCTATAGGGCCGCATATTCGTGTCCTTAACTATACTGATAGTCATGGACAATTGATGCAATTAATTTTCAAGTAATCCATGTTATGATTTAGTTTCCGTTTGTATTTCACATATTTTACTGAATCTTGCACTCCACTTGAGTGTTAGCTGTTCTCAGGATCAGGGCTTCTAGTGGGAAGAAAAACTTGAGGGAGTCTCTCAGAGGGGTGTAGCCAATGTAATAAGGGTGTGGCTTAAATTCATGTAAGCCAAAAACCAGTGCTTACATGCTTATCATAGTGTGCTGCTTGACTGGCATTTTGCTGCTTCTGTCATTGCATGACATCCAGATATAAAATACAAGTGACATTACACCTACACAATGCCAGGGCTATTGGCTTTGCCACTGGTTCTTAGTTGCATAAGCTAAATAAGCAAGAACGATGGCTTCGTTGTATAGGATGTTGAAAAAGCTTTAGTTCTGAAATGATGAGACTGTGAAAGAACTGGAACAAGTCTCTTTGAAGTTTCTTCAAAGCCCGTGAAGGGTAGAACTGATTCAGAATTAGGACTTTTATTTCACCCTGAGGCCGAGGGCAACAATGCAGAACCCCATAGGGACCCGTTTCAGCACCGGCTTTGTAGAACTGCTGGTGCTGAGCACCGGCAGGACCCAGCTCACTTAAAGCCCTACCAAGGATGTTATATTTTTGGATGTTTTTCTTTCATGCAGCATATATATTGTATAGTGCATGCATTGAAGTGGATCAGCTCCAGGTGTTTATAACAGCCATGGTTGAAAGCTCTAAAGCTGAGGCTGAAGGCAGTGAGAGTTTCTCACAGTGCCTGTCAGAGGGTCAAAAAGTTGCTCAGAATACATGGTCATCCAAACCTTGGCTTCTCTGCAGAGCTCATAGAGACAACTCCTGACAAAACCAATAGTCCTGGCTGTATTTAGGTGTATGCCATCACATCTACATCTTTCTAGGCCCTTCACACCCACTGCACCTACACAGCAAGGAACAAAAGATCTTCGATAAAGAGCCCCTTTATGGGTGACCGCCAAGCATTGCAGCGCCGGCTCGGTGAGGAGCAGACCCATATGATGAAGCATGACACCTATCTTGCTGGGTGTGTGCGGGTCCTACTTCCGAAAGGAGGTATTCCCCACCTCCCTATTACCTTGAGTACACACCAGATGGTGTATCTGCCACCCAGGAACACCGTATCACTCTTGTCCTCTAGCATGATCCAGGGCTAGTACGGATGGACCTTTATCAAGCCCAGATTGTCCCCCTTTTTGTTGACTTTGTACGAGTGAAACATGAGCCTAACTATAAAGCCCCAGTAACTTTTGTTTTTTTCAGTGAATTTATATTTATATTATTATTATTACTTTTGAAATCTGCCACACAGAAAAATGAGGTTAATGGGATGTCTGCATATGAAATACCACTGTACAGGTACTCACTTAAGGGCTTCCAGGCATATTAAGCAAAGGCACTACATTTCCAGAATGCCCTTCATTTTATTTAAGGCTTGTTAATTAGAGCAACATAAGTTTGGCACCACTTGAAAAAGTTGGATGTTGAAACGCGTTGTGGTGTGAAATGCTGTCTCTTAAATAAAAGGATATTGCTAATTGGAGCCCCCAGGAGTGCAGCGTTGTCTCAATTTGTGAAATAATTACTAGGGGGTTCATGGTTTTTACCCCCAACACCGCAGCAGCAGCAAGAGCACGCCACTTGTAGACCACTTTGTTTTGGAGAACTCTACATATACTATATATATATGTTTTTTATGTATACTTTTTTTAATGCACGTGACAGGAAGTCACAACAAATTTTATTTTAAATCACTGAGGAAAACAAAATGGTTTACACTGACGAAGGCGGCAACGCCGAAACACGTTTGTAACCCTTGTTTATCTGCAATGCTGATAATAAATATGGCAAGCCACGCTGAAGTGACTCTGAGTGCTCTTCTTTGAAAACTGGTCCCGCGGACTGAGGGACTTGGTGTTGGAAAAATATTGCGCATTCCACCGTGCGGCAGGAGGTACCCGTGGTAAAGTGGAGCAGCGGTTGGTGGAATCGGTGTCCAAGAAATATATATATATATATATATATATATATATATATATATATATATATATATATATATATATATTACCTACTGGCGGTCGCCAGTAGGTAGTTATAGTTAGGATTTTTTTCAATGTTAAATCTCAAAATTCTATTTGGAATAACTTTGGCTCCGGTTGATGAATCTGACTGAAAATTTCCTCAAAATGGCCTCGCGGAGCTCCGGTCCTTCCCTGAAAGTTTGGGGGGAATTCGTGAAGTGGGGTCCGAGATAAAAGGGGGGTCCCAAAACGCGTTTTCCCCATGTTAATTTCCATAGGGCGGTCGATTTCACTTTTAGCCCGAACGGCTGAATGGATTTCCACCAAACTTGGCAAAATTGTAGGGACTGGTAGCCCGATGTGCCTTTGCTATGTCTCAAGATATGTGCTCCAGTGGATTTTGAGTTATTTAGGTTCAAAAAAATATATATATCTATAGCCGCGCCCCGGTACGCGCACCCGGGAGCGCACCGGGCGCGCCACGCGACTTGCACGCAGAAAGCTGATTGGCTCTCGGGTGTCTGTAAACATTCTAAACAGTCCGGAGCGGCCGCCATCTTGTGTCTCGGTAGGATCGAGACCCAAGAGGTAGCAAAAACAAAGGGGGGAATTGAGCATAAGGGGGCAGAGTAGACCCCCCTGACCCCCTAGGTTTGATGTGGGGGCCATAAAAGGCCACCGCGGGGCAAAAAAAAAAAAAAATTATTTTCGCGGGGGGAGCGCCCGGTACGCGCACCGGGGAGCGTACCGGGGAGCGTACCATGGGGAAAAAGAATGACAGCTTTAAACAAAAGTAGCTGTTTAAAAAAAAATATATATATATATTTTTTTTAATATATATATATACATACACATACATATATATAAATGCATATGCATATAAATGCATATATGTGTATATGTGTGAGTGTAGAGAGAGGTAGAGAGGTAGAGGTGTAGAGGTAGAGAGGTAGAGGTAGAGAGGTAGCGGAAGAGAGGTAGAGACTAGTAGAGAGAGAAGTAGAGAGAGGTAGAGAGGTAGAGAGTAGAGAGTGAGTAATAGAGAGTAATGGAGAGCAGTAGAGAGAGTAGCAGAGAGTGAGTAGTAGAGAGTAGTAGAGTGAATAGTAGAGTGAGTAGTAGAGAGTAGTAGAGAGTGAGTAGTAGAGAGTAGTAGAGAGTAAGTAGTAGAGTGAGTAGTAGAGAGCAGTAGAGAGTGAGTAGTAGAGAGTAGTAAAGAGTGAGTAGTAGAGAGTAGTAGAGAGTGAGTAGTAGAGAGTAGTAGAGAGTGAGTAGTAGAGACTAGTAGAGAGAGAGTAGTAGAGTGAGTAGTAGAGACTAGTAGAGAGAGAGTAGTAGAGAGTGAGTAGTAGAGAGTAGTAGAGAGTGAGTAATAGAGTGAGTAGTAGAGAGTGAGTAGTAGAGAGAGAGTAGTAGAGAGTGAGTAGTAGAGAGTAGTAGAGAGTGAGAAGTAGAGAGTGAGTAGTAGAGAGTAGTAGTGAGTAGTAAAGAGTGAGTAGTAGAGAGAGAGTAGTAGAGAGTGAGTAGTAGAGAATAGTAGATAGTGAGTAGTAGGGAGTAGTGAGTAGCGAGTAGTAGGGAGTGAGTAGTAGAGAGAGAGTAGTAGAGAGTAGTAGAGTAGTAGAGAATGAGTAGTAGAGAGTGAGTATTTGAGAGTAGTGGAGTAGGAGAGAGTAAGTAGTAGAGAGTAGTGGAGAATATTCCAAAGTTTGGCACAGCATCACTTGCACAATGAGTCCAATCAAATCATATCACTTAGAGTCCTTATTGAAGCGCTGAATCTTGGTGTATATTCAAATGCTTTTATTTTCCTCAAGTTTATGTACCACAGCCAGCCGAAACGTTTCGTTCTGTACAACAGAACTTCTTCAGGGCGTTCTTATTTCCTTCAAGTTATGTCGGTATCCTGTTGTCATATAACTAGATATTTCTTCCAAATGTTAGACGAGACGTAAGTACATTCTTATTCAAAGTGACTAGGTATCAATTTTACCCACACAATTCGGGCAGACTTGAGTAATTTATAGCATCCTCAAAGTCAGTCTTTCAAAAATTCCAAAGTATAGGACATGATAATCCAAATCCAAATGTTTCTCAAGAAAAGTCATTTTCAATCGTTCGGAATATCGGTGTTTGGGCAGATTTGACCCAAGGACCCCCAGTATGCAAGGGGAATTAGTCCCCCCTCTGCAAACGCGCCAGTGGCCTGCATTGCAGAGAGGTGTAAAAAGGGTATGGCCTCATTACACCTCTCTGCAATGCAGCCCCCTGGCGCATACTGGAGGCTCCTGGTGGGCTAGTTGGCCCCCAGGGACCCCCAGTATGCAAGGGGAATTAGTTCCCCCTCTGCAAACGCGGCAGGGAGCTGCGTTGCAGAGAGGTGTAACAAGGGGCATAGCCTCATTACACCTCTGCAATGCAGCCCACTGGTGCATACTGGAGGTTCCAGGTGGGCTAGTTGGTCCCCAGGGGCCCCCAGTATGCAAGGGGAATTAGTTCCCCCTCTTCAAACATGCACAGGGGCTGCGTTGCAGAGAGGTGTAAAAAGGGTCGTGGCTTCATTACACCTCTCTACAATGCAGTCCCCTGGCGCATACTGGAGATTCCTGGTGGGCTTTCAGGTCTTATATAGTTAGGAATTTGCTATTAGAAAACCTTTGAAATTCACTGAAAAAACCATAGGTTTCACACCAGTTATAGTTAGGAAATAGCATTTAAAAAACCTATTAAATTCACTGAAAAAACCATAGGTTTCACACCAGTTATAGTTAGCTGGAAATTTTACTGACATAAAACCATTGAAATTCCACGTTATAGTTAGTTGGACTCACTATAACTTGCGCGTGTAATGCACTGCTGATGACGTCACATATTACATCACTCATGACATGGTCAGTGACATCACTCATGACATCACTGATGACACCATCCTTGTGACAGAGTGACAGACCTCCTTTCACTGTAACCCTTGAAACACATATTCAAAAATAGAAACTACAATTTTCAAAAAAAAGGAGATACCCATACCAGTTACAACAACCAATTCAGTAATTCCACCATTTATATACACATCCACTAATTCACCAACAGTTCTATATAGTCACTCATACATATACTCACTCATCATATGTAGTGATACACCTATACATCCGGTAACACATCGACAGTCTTCCAAAAGTTGCTCACACACATACTCACACATGCAAATAAACTATTGATCATCCATGTATTTGCATATACAGCTATACACACACTACCACCTTACTGATAAGGAAACTTACACATACTTACTCTCTTAAACAACCACTTGTAGAAACACAAACTTATTTAAACAGGAACTGTTACAATCCCTCACTCTCACATATACTCACTTATATACATCAATACTCACATATACTAGATTAAAACATATGTAGTTACTGATAAAGACACTAGTGAGACAGTCTTTCACTCACTAACACACACATATACACACTCATCCATCCATACAGTCCTGCACATATGCCGTCTTCCAAACACATACAAACAGTGAGTCAGTCATTGATGCATCTATGTGCTAAGTAATACCCCCACCAAACCATACTGACACTCATACTGATACTTAAAAAAACATTAATAACCCATATACACACACATGTAGCTACTCACCAACCCATGCAGCCACTTATACACAAAGTGAAACACTGATACAAACATTTAAATATTTAAACAATATTCGCCAATATATGTATTCACTAAAATACACTTAGTAAGCCAGTTAACCAATCCATTTTTTTTTTAAAAACATCCATTAAGACACTTATTTAACACCTTGGCTGCTAGGCGTTTTCCCCCTCCTGTGCTGGGAATTACCATTTTGCTATTTCCATGACGATCGTCATCAGCACACAACACCCGTGGGTGATGACGAGCTGAGCTCGTCATCAGCATCGAAAGGGTTAAACATTTATTCTTCCATTGACCTTTACATATACATATATAAAACATATTTATTTTTCAGAAAGGCACACATTCACTGGATGGTGTCATCAGTGATGTCATGAGTGATGTCACTGACCATGTCATGAGATATGTAATATGTGACGTCATCAGCAGTGCATTACACGCGCAAGTTATAGTGAGTCCAACTAACTATAACGTGGAATTTCAATGGTTTTATGTCAGTAAAATTTCCAGCTAACTATAACTGGTGTGAAACCTATGGTTTTTTCAGTGAATTTAATAGGTTTTTTAAATGCTATTTCCTAACTATAACTGGTGTGAAACCTATGTTTTTTTCAGTGAATATATATATATATATTCACAGAAAAAACCATAGGTTATAGACCATATATAGTTAGGAATTTGCATTTACAAAACCTTGAAAATTCACTGAAAAAAGCATAGGTTATAGACCATATATAGTTAGGGATTAGCATTTAAAAAACCTTATTTTATTTGCACAAAACCATTGAAATTCCATATATAGTTAGTTGCACTAACTATATATCGCGGACTCGCAATCCACTGCTAATGATGTCACATATTACATCATTCATGACATGGTCAGTGACATCACTGATGACATCACTGATGACATCTCAAATGACATCACTGATGACATCACTGATGACAACACCCAATGACTGTATGTTTCTGTAAAGTTAAAATATGTCTTACATATTGAAGAATGAGTGGATGTATAAGTGTCTGGATGAAGGATTTAGTAGGTGCATGACTGACTGTATGAGAGAATGATTAAATGTGTCTCACTGAGTGCATGGGTTAGTGATTAAAGTGTCTTAATTTGGCAATCATTATTTATGTTCTTCTGTAAACTGCTGCATGTTTAAATCAGTAGCTATATCAGTAACTATATGGGTTATTGAATGGTTGCCCAAGTATTTGTATGGGAGACTGAGTATGTGTGTGGGTGGCTGGGAGGTGTATAACTCTGTGCATAGATGTGTGAGCAGTTGATTCCCTAGGTGTATGGGTTCAAAAGTGCATGTAGTAACAGCTGTATGGACAGTTGACTGTGTGCATGAGTATATTGGTGAGTGAATGGATATCTCAGTTCTACATGTCAAAGTAAGTACATATGTAAAACACACTCCATGTGAGAGTTGACATATATAAATAACTGAACATAAGAGCCAATGAATGTGAGAGTGGCTGTATGAATCATTGTGAACTTGTATCAAGGATTGTATAAGAGAGTAAATATGTGTTAGTATATGTTTGAATAAGTAAGGTGTGTATAACTGTATAGTTGAGGAAATGGAGGTGTGATTGATTCTTTGCATGACTGACTAGGTGTGTGGGTAACTCCATGGATGTGTGACAGTCTGTGAGTGCCTGTTTACACTGAGTGTATCTAAGGTTATATTAGAGTCTGAAGATGTATTATCACATAAATGATATCATCAGTGATGTAATCAGTAATGTCAAATGAGATGTCAGTGATATCATCAGTGATGTCATTTGAGATGTCATCAGTGATGTCATCAGTGATGTCATTTGAGATGTCATCAGTGATGTCATCAGTGATGTCACTGACCATGTCATGAATGATGTAATATGTGACATCATTAGCAGTGGATTGCGGGTCCGCGATATATAGTTAGTGCAACTAACTATATATGGAATTTCAATGGTTTTGTGCAAATAAAATAAGGTTTTTTAAATGCTAATCCCTAACTATATATGGTCTATAACCTATGCTTTTTTCAGTGAATTTTCAAGGTTTTGTAAATGCAAATTCCTAACTATATATGGTCTATAACCTATGGTTTTTTCTGTGAATTTCATTGGTTTTTTAAAAGCTAATATCTATAGCTGTAAAATATATTCTTTATTAAGTGACGTATCACGTAGCCCGTGAGACGCCTAATGATGCATCGCATAACCGTGACGTATCGTCTCTGCAGCGCAAACCAAACCCAAAACGTAAGCGCGCCAGAACACGCTTAAAGATATATATATATTTTTTTAACCTTAATTAGACAAAATCCACACGTGCACATATCACAAACGTTCAAAAAACACAATATGTCGGACTCCCGTTACGCTGCCGGTTAGCTGCCCGGTTAACGTACCAGGAAGCACCTTTACCGCGAAAAATCGCAATTTTTTTTTTCACCCCCCAGGGAACTTTAATAGCCCCCTCATCAATCCTAGGGGTTTAGGAGGGGTTTGCCTTACCCCTTTCATTCATTTACACCTTTTTTTTTTTCCACCTCTTGTCTCTCGATCCCACAGAGAGACAAGATGGCGGCCGCTCCAGACTGTTTACAATGATAACAGCCAATCAGCTTCTCCTCAGACTCCCGTTACACTGCCGGTTAGCTTCCCGGTTAGCTGCCCGGTTAGCTGCCCGGTTCGCGTACCAAGACGCGTCTCTACGGCGAAAAAAATCGGATTTTTTTTTTTTGGGCCCCGCGTGGCTTTATAATATCCCCCTCATCAATCCTAGGGGGTCAGAAGGGGTGTACCTTGCCCTCTTTCCTTCATTTCCCCCTTTGTTTTGGCCTCCTCTTGTCTCTCGATCCTACCGAGAGACAAGATGGCGGCCGCTCCGGACTGTTTACAATGTTGACAGCCAATCAGCTACTCGTCAGACTCCCGTTACACTGCCGGTTAGCTTCCCGGTTAGCTGCCTGGTTAGCTGCCCGGTTCGCGTACCAAGACGCGTCTCTACGGCGAAAAAATCGGATTTTTTTTTTTTTTGGCCCCGCGTGGCTTTATAATATCCCCCTCATCAATCCTAGGGGGTCAGAAGGGGTGTACCTTGCCCTCTTTCCTTCATTTCCCCCTTTGTTTTGGCCTCCTCTTGTCTCTCGATCCTACCGAGAGACAAGATGGCGGCCGCTCCGGACTGTTTACAATGTTGACAGCCAATCAGCTACTCGTCAGACTCCCGTTACACTGCCGGTTAGCTTCCCGGTTAGCTGCCCGGTTAGCTGCCCGGTTCGCGTACCAAGACGCGTCTCTACGGCGAAAAAATCGGAATTTTTTTTTTTTTTTTTTGTTGGGCCCGGCGTGGCTCTATAATATCCCCCTCATCAATCCTAGGGGGTCAGAAGGGGTCTACCTTGCCCCCTTTCCTTCATTTCCCCCTTTGTTTTGGCCTCCTCTTGTCTCTCGATCCTACCGAGAGACAAGATGGCGGCCGCTCCGGACTGTTTAGAATGTTGACAGACACCGGAGAGCCAATCAGCTTCGCTTCGCAAAGTTCCGATACGCGAAAAGTACGCGAACCGGAGCGCTGCCCGGAGCGCTGTTACAGATATATATCTTGTTTTAAACGTTAATTTCTCAAAATTCACTGAAGCACATATATTGAGACCTAGCAAAGGCACATCGGGCTAACAGTCCTTACAATTTTGCCAAGTTTCGTGGAAATCCATTCAGCCGTTCGGGCTAAAAGTGAGTCCAACCGCCCTATGGAAATTAACATGGGAAAAACGCGTTTTGGGACCCCCCTTTTTTCTTAGCCCCCCCTTGACGAACCCCCCCCAAATTTACAGGAGCTGCTCAGAAACAAAATGTGCCATTTTCCTGAAAATTTCAGCCAATTCTGTCCACAAACGCCAAAGTTATTAGACATAGAATTTTCAGAAATCCCATAGGGAAAAAATCCTAACTATATATACCTACTGGCTATCGCCAGTAGGTAATATATATACACACATACATTTTTACATACAAATGAACATTGAACTGACTTACAGTAAATATTCATGCTCTCCTCAGGGACCTCATTTTCCATAAGGCATTAACGAGAAATTGCGATGAGCACACGCCCACTGGGGGCAGTAACACAAAGAAATAAAGCCAGAAAAGAAATGAGCATGCGAGCCTCAGATGTCGTTTGTTTGCAGCCCTGAAGAAGAGGTGGCGAAACCTTGAAAGGTGAAACAGGAATGCAAGCTGCAAGAGAAAGCCGCTTGCTTGAACGTTGTTGAGTGCCCTCTCGATGCTTCAGGGCACTTTGATCTACAACATGTATATATATATATATATATATATATATATATATATATATATATATATATATATATATATATTCCACTCCTTCCTGCTTCTCCAGGCACGGCATGCAGGACACAAAGACCACCACACAGTTCATCCAGTACAACTGGTCAGTTTATTATCGCCTTAGTTCTCTCTCTGGCATGACGCGTTTCGGGTATGGACTACCCTTGATCACATAACGGTACACTGGTTTAAGAGACCTTTAAGTACTCATTTTATTCTCCCTCTTTGCTGAGCGCACCACGTGATTCATGAAAAGTGAAGATATACTTAAACATATAAGGCGAGTGGCTCTTTCATTTTTGTGAAGACAGCACATATGGAATATTAAATATTGTGATCAAATATATACTAACTATTCACATATAATTATAACTGCATGAATGCATATGCGGTAAACATGGACTGGATTTGTGCAAATTTACAAATATAAATTACTGTGGCATATGTTCTTTCAATCTATACAATTTGAATAATTTAAATATTTTTCAATAAATTATATGTCATGTTATGTTATGTTATAAAGGTCTCTTCTATAGCGCACGGCTACTCCAAGGAGTGTCCCGGCGCTTTGGCAAAGAGAACTAAAAGGAGAAATGCACAACACAACACCACCACGGGCCGACAGAGAATTACTGGGAGAAAAGCCAGGTCTTCAGTTCCTTTCTAAAGGAAAGCAGACGGTTGGCTCTTCTCAAAGAAAAAGGAAGCTCATTCCAGCATTGAGGTGCGAGGTACCGGAAGGAACGACCTCCGCTGCGAGCACGTTTGATGGTAGGGACAACGGCTTTAGCCAGCGTAGCAGACCTTAAAGTCCTCCTAGGGGCATAGAAGGCCATACGCCTCCCAAGATATTTTGGGCCAATAGAATGGAGGGCCTTAAAGGCGAGGGTCATGACCTTAAAAGTGATTCTCTTAGAGACTGGGAGCCAATGCAGTCTCTTGAGTAATTCCGAAGCTCCAGCTCTTCGTTGTAATCCAAAGATGGCTCTGGCAGCCGAATTCTGCACAACAGCCAGGCGTGCCATCAGGTATTTGGGAAGGCCAAGGTAGAGAGCGTTCGCGTAATCGAGACGCGAGCCTATCAAGGCCTGGACAGTGATTTTTTTATGTTGCAGAGACAACAGTGGAAGAAATTTCTGCAACATTTTCAGGATACCAAAACATTTCCCTGTCAGCCCTAGGATCTGGGGTCTAAAGGAGAGCTCATCATCACACAGGACACCCAGATTTTTGGCTTTTGATGAGGCAGCATCAGGCGGGAACATATCGCGGGGCCACCATGTCTTCCAACAGGGGTCTGGCGGGCATCCGAAGAAAAGCAGCTCCGATTTATCGGAATTGCACTTCAGACTGTGCCTCTGAAACCAGTCAAATACAGCGCCCAAGCATTCCTTAATCCGGCCGCCGTCAAAGTTCTCACCCTTGTTGCTCGTAAAAAGGAGCTGGGTATCTTCAGCATAGGATATGATCTGGGCACCAAAAGATTCCGCCACCGCCGCTAGAGGGGCCATATAGATGTTGAAAAGGGTGGGGCTCAGAATAGACCCTTGAGGAACCCCAACCTCCAGCGGCAGCATTTCGGTGGAAAACGGGGGTGCCCAGACCACTTGTCGGCGGTTGGTAAGAAAAGACTTGAACCATTTCCACACCGTCCCACGAAAACCGTTCTCCCAGAGTCTTAAAAGGAGACCGTTGTGGGGAACGGTGTCGAAAGCCGCCGACAAATCCAACATGACCAAGATGGCTTTACCCCCACCATCCAAAGTCTCTCTTATGGCATCGGTGATCTCAAGAAGAGCTGTCTCCGTGCTAAAATTCGCACGGAAGCCCGATTGAGAGTCGTGCAAGATATTATTGCTCTCAATAAAGCTGGAGATGGAGAGGTGCACATGCTTCTCAATCACCTTAGCCAGAGAGGGAAGGAGGGAGATTGGTCTGTAATTGGCGTGAACAAGGGGATCTAGAGATGGTTTTTTTAAGCAGCGGCAGAATCAAGGCGTGCTGCCAAGCCATAGGAACCTCTCCCGTTGTCAAGGAAGAATTAAGCAGTGAGTTAAGCAAGATGTTAACTACCGGCGCCACTCTTCCTATGCATTCCGCTGGACAAGGGTCGAGCGGCGAACCTGATTGAAGCAGTGACAGAAAGTCAAGGGAGGAAGCAGGAGAAATGGGAGGGAAAACCGAAAGAAAAGGGCTTTTCTCCTTCAGGGATGGTGGCACAGTGGTCAAATGACCGGCAACTGGAATACAGCCCGCATCAGGAAAGGAACCCTGAATAGATTTAATTTTATTGATAAAGAACTCGCTGAGCTGGCTAATCCAAGCCTCAGTGTGAGAATGAATGGGCGTACTCGAGGCAGGGGAAATAAACTCTTTTACAATTCGAAAGATTTCTTTGCTCGTATTTTCCGCTGCTTTGATTCTGCGCTCTAAGTAGGCTTTTTTACCTTCCACAATATGTTTGTGGTACAGTCGAATTGCATCCCTATATTTTATTTTGTCTTCCGAGTTGTACGTGCGCCGCCAAGCTCTTTCAGCCCTCTTGCAATCTTGGTGCATCTTACCAAGAAGAGGAGTAAACCACGGTGCCGAGGCATGACTGCCCGCAGATTTAGCTGGCTTACCGGGGGCTAGCTCCTCGAATCTGATTGTGAGCCACTTTTGAACCAGGTCAAGATCTTGTTCCAGGTTGCCTGTTAACAAACAGGGATGTTGGTGGAGAGCGTCAGAAAGCATTTCCGCCATAACTCGATGGAAAGGCCGAAACACCTTCCTGGTATCTTTCGCCAGTCTAGTACCAGGCGTAGCTGCAAGAGGAATGCAAAATTTAATTAAAAAGTGGTCAGACCACAGAACTGGAAGCAGTGGGGAAACATCGATTAGACTAGTAGAAAAAATCTGGCCAATAGTATGTCCTTTGATATGAGTAGGGCTGGAAATATAGGGAATCAACCCTAAAGAAGAAGCAATGTCCTTCAGCTTACTAATATCCGGGTCCACTGTATTGTCCATGTGAAGATTAAGATCTCCCAATAAGATACAGTGCTCTGATCTTAGGCAAGGCACCGATAGTGCCGCCTGTAGTTCGTCAAAGAAGGAGCCAAGCGGTCCCGGTGCCCTATAAATGATAATCCCTGTACAAGTTTGACGGGGAGATAGCCTAAGAGTAAAACCTAAGGCTTCGCAACCCGTGATGTTATCAACGGGGAAAGTAGAACAAGGAAAACTCTTGTCAACCATTAATGCCACGCCTCCACCCCTGCCTACCACTCTATCCTTCCTATAGATGGTGTAGTCCGGGTGGATGGCAGCGGCCAGATCCGGCCCGGAACATTCACTCAGCCATGTCTCAGTAAGAAACAGACACGATGTTTTAGAGTCTGATAGCAGATTCCAGATGTCAGAGGAGTGTCTACTGAGAGATCTGGTGTTAAGGAGATGACATTGAAAGTATAGGGGGGCGGAATCAGGCAGAAAGCCCACTTGACTCGGCATGTGCCAACCACAACCAGAGCAGCCCCTCCTAAGAGAGCGACCACCTGGGAAAACATGGTGGCAGGTAGAAATATGTCCTCGTAGAGATAGGAGCTCACAGGAGGAATAGGAGAGGATGGAAACAAAAGGTGTGCAAGCACGACTCGCAACAAGAGCAAGATGTAGGAAAAATCCAACGGGCCTACCTCGCCGACCTCTGAGACGCTGACGAGCGCAGACGAGCCGGACTCTAGCACGACTCAGGCGCAGGGAAGGCGCTCCCGCTGCGCGTCACCGCTGCGCGCCATAAGGAGTACTTTAAATAGGCAGTTCACAGTGTCCAGGAGCGCAGGAATGCTCAAAGATGGAGGCCACAGTTCCCTTCCTGTTCTAAAATGGCATTCCCCGCCCACAACCTCCCCGGAACCGGACCCGCTAAGCAGCGGTGGTGATTCCAAGAATTACAGTGCAGGTAAGAGGCCAGAAAGCGATGTGGCTAAATTATACATTTATCCATTATTTACACATAACCTCATTGTACAAAAAATATCTATGTACATATATATATGTATATACAACTCCATTATCTATATTTTGTAATATATATTTACATATAATACAAATAAGAATAAAAACAAAAACATGTTCTTGCAGCTTGAATGCTGCCAATATGTGCAAAACTATGCCACTATGTAAACCTGAATATTCTTATTTTACCAGCTCCTATGTTACTAGATACTTAGTTCAAGCCATTGTGCAAATTATCTGCCTAAATGCAGACGCATATGTGCAACTACGCTTATTGTGCAAAATTGATCTTATATCAAAAATCCAAGTGCAGTAAACATTGCTGAATAGAATTCATATTATACTTATGACAACTGAGCCCAGTTGTCAAGAGGAGCTCACTCAAGATTCTATATACACACAAAGTGCTAAGTGCTGTATAAAAAAAATGAGCAAATGCAAAAAAAGAATTTTTTGCATTCAATAATGTGATTATATTTACAGTGAAGCTATATGCAGAGTTGGCAATTTCATTGTAGATAATAGTGATTTGTCAATAAAACGGTATAAAACAAAATTATATGTGGATCAGTTACATTATTCGCAGGGAGTATATTTCTTCTGTTCAATTTGCTCTCATATGGACAATGTCATCATTCTATATAAGTCCATCAAGTACACCAAATTTAACAAGTTTATCCATCCAATAGCAGGGCACTGTATACATCTTGCCCTTTTCAGATCATATTTCCTATTTTGTTCATATCTTCAGAAGTTTCTGAAAAAGGGGGAAATAGAAATAAACAGGTTGATCTAAAGAAATGTATGTAAATCCTCTGTGTTATTTAGACCATGGGGAAACTTGCAGTTGAGATTCAAGATGTATTTGGTCTCTAACTGTCTTAAAAGAGTTTCCCTGTTACCTCCCTTTTTAGGCATAGGAACATGATCAATCACAAAGTACTTTAAACAATTAATGTCCTTGTTGTGCACAGACTTAAAATGCCGTGCCACCGGGTAATTTGGGTCACAGTTAATGATGGCTCTTATATGCTGCAATATTCTCATGTGTACTTGTTTCTTAGTGCTGCCCACATATCTGAGCCCACAAGTACATGTGAGAACATATACAGCATACTCCGTGAGACAATTGAAATTGCCCCTGATGGTTAATTCATTTTCCCTGAACGGAGTACTGTATTTCGAAGTGTTGACCCCAAAGTTACAGTCCCGGCAGGTTGCACATTTAAAAAACCCTTGTTTCGCCGGTAACCATGTTTTAATTGAGGTCCCTTCCATCATGGATTTTGATAAAAATCCTTCCATGGTTTTGCTTTTTCGAAATGTCAGTATTGGTCTTTCAGGTAATCTGTATTTTAGGACACCATCTGTTAGTAATATGGGCCAATTTTTAGTTAAAATAGCCTTGATTTTACGCTCCTGCATGCTATAGGTGGTTATGAGTCTGGGTGTATCAATGTCGCTATCATCCTCAGTTGTGACTGGCAGATCAGTAGGGAGTAGGGATTCTCTGGATCTCTCATTAGCTTTCTGCACTGCTTTGTTCAGTATATTCTCGGTATAGCCCCTTCTTCTAAAGCGATCTAGTGTTTCATCCTTGCTTTTGTTATATTCTTCCTGCGTGCTGCATATACGTTTGAACCGCAGCAATTCCCCAAAGGGAATGCTGGCGATCAGATGTTTAGGGTGGGAACTAGTAGCATGCAATAATGCATTCCCTGCAGTTGACTTTCTAAATGCACTAGTCACTAATTTCCCATCAATTATCTGAATCCGCACATCCAGGAAGTCTATGGTGGTCTGGCTACAATGTGATGTGAAATGTAAGTTACATTCGTTAACATTGATTTGGTCAATGAAATTAAGGGCACTAGTACTGTCACCTTTCCAAATCATATAAACATCATCAATAAAACGTAACCAAACAATAACATTGAGCTCAAAAATCTCCCTGTATTTGTCCATGAGGACCTGCTTCTCCCAGAGCCCCACGTGCAAGCACGCGTAGCTCGGGGAAAAGCAAGCCCCCATAGCAACACCCTGTTTCTGTCTATACACATCCTTGTCATAAGAGAAAAAATTATTGTCCAAGCACCATGCAGTGAGTGACATTAACGTTCTATTGTGCATTAAATAGTCTGCAGATCTTATATTCAAAAAATGTGCCACCCCTTGTAGGCCGCAGTTGTGTTCAATGTTAGTGTATAGCGACTCGATGTCCAGAGTCACTAATGTCAAGCCATCACACCATGTAAAGTCATTAATATGTCTGAGAAAGTCCCCAGTGTCTTTTATGTATGACGGCAAAGCTCTTACCAGATCTTGGAGGTAGAAGTCAATGTATCGGCCCACACGTTCTGTCATACTGTTGATGGCCGATATGATAGGATGCCCTGGGATAGGCGTCACCCCCTTATGTATTTTTGGTAACAAGTATATAAAGGGCATCTCAGGGTTTGCATTGTACATAAAAGTATGTTCCTCTGTGGTAATTAGACCATCATTTTTCCACTTAAGACTTAAGGAGTTCTTTCCTCAGATTTTCTTTTGATTTGTTATAAACCTTCATGGTAGTCTTTTCATAGCAATCTGCATTAGTTAACTGGCGTAGTACTTCCTTGTCATAGTCTATTTTGGGCCAGAGGACGATGTTCCCGCCTTTGTCTGATTTTTTCACTATGACCCCCGGATTTTTTCTGATCTTGTCCATGAGTTGGTTGAACTCTCTCTGTTTTTGATCCATATGCCGTTTTTTGAAATTTACTTGAATGTTAAGTTGTTTAATATCCTCGATTACTCGATCATGGAATACGTCAATTGCATCTTTTTGCATTAGAGGCATGAAAGTTGATTTAGGCCTGAATGGGCTTTCGCCTGCGCCCTTTTGTAACAAATCCAGTTCTTTTAGTTTTTTCTGAGTGGAGATTTGGGATGTATTGAGCTCTTCGTTAATGAGCTCATGCATAGTCCATAAAGCCGGAATTTCCGCAACAGTCAATGTTTTTCCTGCTTCACTCAGTTCCTTATTGTTTTTATCTTCCCATCCACTTTTAAGTGCGAAGAATTTTTTTTATTTTAGTTTTCTGATGTAGCAGAACAGGTCTATGCGGGTTGAAGCATAATTGAAATTAGTATTGGGCAATAGTTAAGTCCAAAAGCTAGAAGCTGTTCCTCTGCTTTGGTAAGTGTTAGAGTTGTCAGATTTATAATCGTTTTCTCCTCTACCATTACTTCTTGCGCCAATAATTTCGCTTCTTTTTTTGGCTTCCCGCTTGCGTTTCCTGCGCCTTGTTCGCCTGATGGTGTCGCGTTTTTTCCGGCCTGATTTCCTTTGATCCGCGGCCTTAATGTTTTCATCCGCTCCTCCACTAAACAATCAACTTCCTCTTCCAAGCTCAGGATCATTGTGTTAGTTGCGCTGGTGTTACTGTCTCTGCTTGAACCGCTTGTGAGGGAATCAGTATCAGTTCCATCAGTTGTTTCATTTACTGGATTTACCTGCAAGATGTTCGGTTTATTTAAATTATCACTTTTTTGTTTGCGTGTGCTGTCATATTTTTTTGAAAATGTATATATGTGCCCCAAGCGATAATCCTCGCGATCACGAGCAAACTTTTAGACTTTTCTTATTTGGATTTTCTCCTCATGTTTTTTGAGGCGCTCTTTGATTTCATCCTTTTTCGCTGTAATCCAGTCCTTTTTATCAGATTTATGAGTTCTTCCTCTATCGCTTCTATCTCCAAAACCAATGCTAGTCGGTCTATGTCTGCATATTTTACAAGGATCTTGACAAGATTCATAGAAGCATGGAGATTGCTTTCGCCCCATTCGCGCAGCATCGCCGGATTTGGTTTTTCAAAACTTGGAGCTTACAGTATTCGTAGCCCACGTGGAACTCGACCAGCTTCTATGTATTTGCTCAATGATTTATATTCCCACCATTTGGTGGTTTCCGATTTCATTTTTTTTTCAAGGTTTTTCAATAGCAGGTTCACATCTTTATTGACATCCTCATTTGTCGTACTAACACTTGCATTAACATTCTCTGTAACTTTCGTTAAGTTGTTATACAACGCCTCTGCGTTCGCTTCCCGGTCTCGTGCAGCGTCCGTTACCATTGTTGCCATCTTGCGTGGGAGACAGTTCCTATATTATTTACGGCACCGCAGTGCTCGCTTTGGCAAGGAGAAACTGACCGTGTTTGTGAGCTGCGATAAGCCCCGTCCCGCAAAATCGCCTCTTTTCCATTCACCGATTCGAGAAGACAGTCGTACGCGAGTCCTCCGACTCTAGCGTTGGCGCCTCCCACTCCGGTAATCGTGTTTTTCTGGCAGCTTGTGGGGGGTTACCAGCCTTGATTCCTTCACAGAAAATTGCAGCAAAAACGGTTTAAAGGCGGCCACCAACTTTCAGGGCGGGGTCCAAGAAGCGAAAGAAACCGAGCTTTCGCAATTGCTATTCCACTCCTTCCTGCTTCTCCAGGCACGGCACGCAGGACACAAAGACCACCACACAGTTCATCCAGTACAACAGGTCAGTTTATTATCGCCTTAGTTCTCCCTCTGGCATGACGCGTTTCGGGTATGGACTACCCTTGATCACATAACGGTACACTGGTTTAAGAGACCTTTAAGTACTCATGTTTTTCTCCCTCTTTGCTGAGCACACCACGTGATTCATGAAAAGTGAAGATATACTTAAACATATAAGGCGAGTGGCTCTTTCATTTTTGTGAAGACAGCACATATGGACAATTAAATATTGTGATCAAATATATACTAACTATTCACATATAATTATAACTGCATGAATGCATATGCGGTAAACATGGACTGGATTTGTGCAAATTTACAAATATAAATTACTGTGGCATATGTTCTTTCAATCTATACAATTTGAATAATTTAAATATTTTTCAATAAATTATACATTTATCCATTATTTACACATAACCTCATTGTACAAAAAATATCTATGTACATGTATATATGTATATACAACTCCATTATCTATATTTTGTAATATATATTTACATATAATACAAATAAGAATAAAAACAAAAACATGTTCTTGCAGCTTGAATGCTGCCAATATGTGCAAAACTATGCCACTATGTAAACCTGGATATTCTCATTTTACCAGCTCCTATGTTACTAGATACTTAGTTCAAGCCATTGTGCAAATTATCTGCCATATATATATATATATAAAACACAATCCATCAACAAAGAGGCACGTCAACTCCGAACTCACAAGGATTCCAAGCACATTATTGCACAGTGCGATATGCAGCAGCTTCGCTTATTTTCCCAGTTCCCGACACGCTTCAGCTCTATTCCTGAGCTTTGATCATGAGTGTTGGCATAGTCTCTATTTTTAAAATGACCATGTGTTATTTAAAGACTATTTGGTTTATTATGATGTAGTCTTCAAGTCATATTCACATTAAAGAATGAGCATTTGAACATTTCTAAAACATTAATTTGTGTTCTCAAACTGCAGCGTCTTGTTAAATCATATTCCTTTTTTTCAGATGCTGCAGTCAATAGATATTCATATGATTCCAAAGCTCAAATGTATTTACTGCCTCAAAGGTAGCAAGCATGGCATCTGCTTTACACATACCATTTTACTTATTATAGCTAATTAAAGTCCACAAATAGAAATGAACATGTTCCCCTTGCTCCCAGGCTTGCTTCCACTCACAATTATTTTTGGATACATCCTGTCTTATCCAGTTGAAGCGAATGAGTGAGGCTCCCATTAATGAATCCCACATTAACACCTCCTCTGTTAAGAGAGCACCAGACCCTCCCAAGGCAACTTTGATGTACTAGAATGGAGATCCAGCAAATATGTCCAAGCCCACACTCCTTTACCAAAGAGGCAAGTCAACTCCAAACTCACAAGGATTCCAGACACTTTATTACACTTATTACACTGTGAGATATGCAGCATTTATGATACACAGTTTCCTTGTGTGCAGGGGATTCTGCAATTATGTACATCAGCCTGTTTCAGTGGACATATTAGTTAACAACACCTTCTTCAGGAAAACACAATTTGTAATATGGGGGAGACTTTGCAGGATAAATTGATACAAGCAGGGAACCCTGGTGATAGTAATAGCCCATCGGCAAATGCTTAATAGACAAATTGATGTGTCTTAAATGTTCTCCCTTGTGTTGTTGTTTTAAAAAAAAAACAGTGATTCATGCTTGTGCAAAGTTGTATATATTCAATTGAAGTTGAATATTTGTTTTCTTTGTTCATTTATGTTTTATATGTTCACTATGCTCAACCCATGCTGCACAAGCCAATGAGGGGGTTGGTTTTGCACATGGCTTGAGCACAGGGCCACGCTAGGCCCTGCAGTGAAAGCCCCTAAACACGGCGAGAGGGCTGCACATCAGTGTTGGCCAGTTAGGCACACAGAACTATTACATGTGGTATATAAACATTAAGGAAGTGTCCATACACCTGGCAGCTTACCTAATACTTAACAATCTGTGTACCTAGTTGGTGGCCACCTAAATAGCAGAGAATATTTATTATTAAGCCAGCCACTGGAGAAATGCACTAAGAATGCCCAGTGTTCATTTCTCCAATGGTAACTAGAGATCCTCACTTCCATTAAAAGAATGTAAATGTTGTGTTCTAAGCAACCAGGAAGAATCAGAGGCAAACACGTGATGTCACTTTGCCAGCTCGTCAGTGAGAGGAGGACGGCCAGACTGAGGGATTCAAAAGAGAATAAAGAAACTAGGAGACTTTGAGGGAGAGAATGAGGGGGTAGATAATAGATAGGTGATTGCAGAGGTAAGAAAATGGGTCAGGGATTGCAAGACTACATCCAGAACAGATACGTACACGAGAGACGACCGCCGGGAAACTACAGAGGAGGGATTGCCTGCAGTGGCAAACCACTGCGGAGGATACGCACCCGTTTCCTTCCCCCTTTTTGGCGCCATAAAGAATCCCCTCCCGGCTTTCAGTTTGACTACAAAACGAATAGCAGACATAGTGCTATTTCTACATAGAAAATTACCAGTGGGATAAGACAACTATTATCCTTATACTGCAACCGAACATTATGCCACACAGCATCTACTGTTGCATAATCTCCGAATAAACCCATTGCTCGAGACAGAGCTTTCAGAGGTCCAGACTTACTCCATCCACATATTGGTATTGGAGTGGAAGCCCTGATGAGTCGTGTGACTCAACCGCACACGACGAAACACGTGTCGGCGTTTGTATTAATTCAAGTCTGGAGAAAATAAACATCTTGCTGTGACAAGAGGACCTACATCAAAGAACCTGCTTCTGCGCTTCCTTTAGACTTTGGTCATTGTACCTGTTGGAACATACATGAATGTAGTTGCGAGAGCCTGGCTATGTACTTATGTTTTGTCTTTTGACTTGTTTGGACGGTTAAGGGTGTTTACCGTCTGCTCTTCACGCACTACATAAACTACTGTTTTGCTTTTTACACACTTTGTAACGTATTAACCCAGGCAGCGCGCCCCTTAGTCCTATCTTCAAAAAACCCCCGTGTCACTGGAATTCAGATAGATGGAGGATAGTGGAGAGGTTGGAAAGGAGAGTGAGAGACTGGTGAGGGGAGCACAGAGATTGCGGAGAGAGCAGTGAGACTGGGGAGAGACAGGATAGGCAGGTAGAGTAAAGAAACCAAAATACAGATCAGACAGGAAGGAGAAAAAGCTGAGGCTAGGGAGGAGAAAAGACAGACTGGGGTGAATAGTAATAAGATAGGGAGTGAACTGAGAGACTGACAAGGCGAGCAGAGAGCTTGGGAGTCAAAGGGGGACAGGCCTGGGGAAAAAGAAGGCAGACTGAGGGAGAGAGGTGAGATATGGAAAAGAGTAGAGAGAATTAAATACAGAAGGGTCAATTTGGGGGAGACCAGAGACATTGGGAGAGCAGAGAAATTGGTGAGGACAGTGGAGAGACTAGGAGTGAGAAGATAAACAGGAAGAAAGATAAGACAACAGGGAAAATGTGGGTAATGTGAAGTCAGAAAGGGTAGAATGGGGGAGGGACAAGAATTGGAGAGAGTACACACTGAGGAGATCAAGGGGAAAGGAACGGAGAGCAGATAATATAGAGGAGATCATGTGGATGGTAAAATCAGAGAGAAAGGTGTGGAGACTAGATAAGCTGAGTTAGAGTAGACAGTTGGTAGCAAAGATGATTTGGGTAGATCCGATTAGCTGAGGCAGGACAGGCAAAGCTGGGGGAGAGACTATAATTGAAACCAGGCAGAATGGAGGGGAAAGAACGGACTGTAATGGAGAGCTGAAAGATGGTGAAGGGTGAAGCAAATAGGAAAGAGGGGTTAGTCTGGATGAGCATAGATTGTGAGCTGAGAGACTGTGAAGCACAGTGTAGAGACTGGGAGTAGAAGACAAGATACTAGAGAAGAGCAGACAGACTGGAAAAGAGAGTGGAAAGACTAGGGGAAGTGTGTGCAAGCTGAGGTGGGAGAGGGTAAGCTAAGGGAGAGGGGGCAGGCCGGGAGAGATAACGGACAGAATTTGGAGATAGAAGGGACTGGGACTGGGACTGGGAGAGTGAAGATACTGGAAGGAAGAATAGTGTAGGGAGTCTTGACTGAGATGGCAAAGTGAGCTGAAGAACGATGATGGATTCAACCCTGATCTATGCATGGAGGTGAGTGTCTGAAAAGTTTCAGTGTCTGAAAAGTTTCAGCGCTCCGTCCATCTTCTCATTGTGTTTTCTTTGTTTGTCCTAAATTGGCAGGATAAGTCCAGGTGTGGGTCCCTGGCTCACTTTGCCACTTGATTCAAGCTAGCCTGGCTGAAGAGAGGTTGTTACCCTGAAACCAGTCCCAGGATGCTTGTTTCCAGTCAGGGAAGACCTGGCTTGGCAGTTTGGGCTGGACTGTTCCCATGAGGCACAGGGTCAAGATTGATTTGCAAATAGCTTGGTCTGAACTGAGGTGACGAAGTGAGCTAAAGAACAATGATGGATTTAACCCAGATCTGAACGGGGGGTGAGTGTCTGAAAAGTTTCAGTGCTCCGTTCATCATCTCCTTATGTAAACATTGGCTTATATCCAATTAGCATATTTAATAACCTTGTAAGTCTCTAGTAAAGTGCACTTCATGTGCCCAGGGCCTGTAAATTAAATGCTACCAGTGGACCTTCAGCACTGATTGTGCCACCCACTTAACACCTTGGCTGCTGGCAGTTTTCCCGTCCTGTGCTGGAAATTGCCATTTTGCTGGTGTCATGACCAGCTCAGCTCGTCATCAGCACAGCTCAACCGTGCATCATGACGAGCTGAGCTCATCATCAGCATCGAAAGGGTTAAGCAGCCCTTTAAATGTGTCTCAGGCCTGCCATTGCAGAGACTGTGTGTGCAGTTATAACCTGTAATTTCAACCTGGCAAAAACATTTTGCCAGACCCAAACATTCCTTTTTAATATATATAAGCCACCCCTAAGGTACACCTTAGACAACCCCAAGGGCAGGATGCAGTACATATATAAAGTAGGACATGTACTTTTACATTTTACATATCCTGTAGTGAAAAACTCTTTAAATGGTTTTCCACCACACCAAGGCCTATCTCTCTCATAGGATAATATTGGAGTTACCTTATTACAATTTATAATTGTAATTTCCAAATGTGAAGAGATAGCCCCTACAAGTTTGGTACCTCTGGTATCACAATTAAAAATCCTAACTGATTGTAAAGTCGGATTTTAAATTGCAATTCTGAAAATGCCAATTTAGAAAGTTGGCATTTCCTTCTTTTAGCCTTTTGGTGACTGCAGCCTATCTCTGGTCACATGACTGGGGTAGTTAGCAGGTGGGCTTTGTGTATTCTTACTAGACAGCCACACACAATGGGAGCTTAGGTGTGACTGTATGGGTCATCACTGGACAGATAAGAGGGAGGAGCCGAGCCCAGTCTCACTTACTTTGCACCGGAACAAGGTTGCTTGCATGGAAAATCAGTACGAGCCACTACAAGTTTGTCTCCTCACACAGCAAGATTTGATTGCCCACGTGGACCGCCAAGGCCAAGCACCAGCCTGCAATGCTTATCCTGCTCTTGGCACAAAACATCTTGGTAATGAGATGGTAAACCTTCAGCAGGACTAATCTGGGACTGTATCCAACCTGTGATCCATCATGCTTTATGCTTTTAGGTGCTATTTTATAGTTTTATTCTTTAAAAATTCATAACTTCTGTTCCACTAATTGGTTTTTGTTGTTTTGGTCTTGTTTTATGTATTACGTGTTGCTCTATTGTTCTAACCTGGCGTGGGATCTTTTGTGGGGGGTTTTCACTGTTTTACTGTTTGAAATGTTCCACAAATACTTTACACATTACCTCTAAATTAAGCCTGACTGCTCTGTGCCAAGCTACCAGGGGGTTCAGCACAGGTTAATTTGGGTAATGCCTGTGCCTTACGCATACTAGGATTGTGGTTGCTGCATGACCAGGGCTCACACCCCAGTCAATCATTGGTCATATTTCTAACACATGTATTTAGGCAGCAGTTCAATAAGTAGTGGTTTGTTTGCTTCTTGCATGACATTTGGCCAAACAGTGCATAATCTGTACTAGTAGCCAGCAGACAAGTAAATGCTGAAGGTTCTTTTCTATTTGCACAGCAGCTGGCCAAATCTATACTACTATTATAAAGAGAGAACACAAACCTTTTGGCAAGGTAAACTCGGGAACCACAGCGCAAATCCACACACCTAATAAAGTGTTGTAATCCTCAGGGTGTGCAGATGGACATAGGCTATGGAAAATTTTTAAAAAACGTAAATTTAAAAATATACTTTAAAAAAAAGTAGTGCCCTGAAAGTAGCGCCGGCCTCGATGCTGACGGCCACGACGTAGCGCTGGCCGCAACGTACGTGATGCCGAGAAGGAGCGGCGGTGAAGGTCAGGAGCTCGGCGAGGAGCGGCGGCTCAGGTAAGGCTCTGGGACACGGGACGGGAGGGAGCCGGTGCGGGAGGTTGGCCCGGAACAACTGCGGTAAGGCTCAGGGTCTGGGGGCAGCATTTCAGGGAAACTGGACGGGAGGGAGCCGGTGCGGGAGGTTGGCCCGGAACAACTGCGGTAAGGCTCAGGGTCTGGGGGCAGCATTTCATGGACACGGGAGGGAGCCGGTGTGGGAGGTTGGCACGGAACAACTGCGGTAAGGCTCAGGGTCTGGGGGCAGCATTTCAGGCTTGCGTGCACTCCCGCCCCAGAACCACCCGCCATGACATTGTCTGGGACACAGACAATGTCGTGGCGGGCGGGGGCCGGGGCGGGAGTGCACGCTGGCCTGAAATGCTGCCCCAGCCCCCTTCTGCCCCGGGCAACACTGGGGCGGGCTGCTAGTCATATATATTTTCTGCTATTCAACTACAAATTCAAAGAAACTTCACTATTCACCCAACTGCTGGCTAAATAGCAGTCTTTAGGTACTATTTGAATGACGGCCATGAAAACAGCAAAGAAACTTTACTATTTGCCTGGCCTGTGGTCAAAGAAAGCATATCTGCTTTTTAGTCAGTAGCCAGGCAAATAGTAATGTTTTGTTGCTATTTGCATGCCATTTCTTTGTAATCTGCATGGCTGCTAACCAAACAGTGCACAATCTCTGCTATTAGATGGCCAAGGGCCAAAGAGTACAAAGTCTTCTTTTTTTCCAGCAGGCAGATACATAGTAAAGCTTCTGTGCTATTTGCAAGGCCGACATCCAACTAGTACCTAATGTCTGCAATTTAGCAAGAGGCCTGGTAAATAGTGAAGTTGCTTCCTATCTACAGGGCTGGTGGTCAAACAATCCATTATCTCTACTTTTTAGCCAGTTACAGACTGAGGTTTCTTTGCTGTTTGCATAGCCATAGGCTAAACAGTGCATAATATGTTTTATTTATCCCACAACCCGCTAGATAGTGAAGTTGCTTTGTTCTTTGCACAACCACAAGCCAAATCCGACATATTATCAGCTATTTAACCAGCGGCTGTATAAATAGTTATGCTTTCTTACTATTTGAAGGGCCCTTTGTCAAATGCCCTTTAAATAGTGTCTAGATAAATAGTAAAAATGTCTTTGATATTTTCATGGCCGCCATCCAGAAAGTACCTAATGTATGCTATGTAGCCAGCACCTTTAAACAAAAACTTAAGAAGTTAACTTAAACAGCCACAGGTAAAGTGCAATTATCGGTGTGAATTAAACAGAAACACCACTGAAATGCACAGATGATGGTTAGTATGCAAGCCATAATATACACAACAGCCATTCAAACCGATACCTTACACACACATGCTATATTTATAACCTCACACATATTATACCAAGAAATGACAATACGTAAAAGCACAAAGTAATTAAATTACAACTCATACTCAAAGCAGTAAACAATTCTGCATTCACCATCTTTAAGAGTGTTACGGTTAATCTCATCTGAAATCTGAGCAGCCTATGGAGAAAGGGTGAAATGCTCCTACATGAGTTTTAAATGTTCCTTGTTAATAAGAGGAGGTTGGAGACCCTCCCCAATCAGTTTACATAAGACATCCCTGTACTTTAGCCATGTTGTATGTTTTGTGTATGTGTAAAGATGTGTCAATAGTCAATAGTGAAATACCTTTTATATTTTCATGCAGTGGAAGACCCTCCACTAAGGCGAAGGCGCGTGGCCCAACTTCTTTTCAGCATTGCAAAAAATGAAAGATAAATTGATAAAACACAATGTTATTATCATTTTAATTTTCCCTGCTTAGACAGTTTTGCAGGACGGGGCTGAGTTGAGCTGCTCATAGAGCAGGGAAAGGAGTGGTTGGGGTACTTTCTAAGTGTGCATGAGGGTTTGGCCAGCAGTCTTCGGCCGGCCAAACTGTCATGTGCACTTAGCATGTTCTCCGCCAGGCTGTATTGGGCAGCTTAGGTGGAGAACATGCAAGGGTTCCCAGTCCCTGTCTGAGTGCTGAACCACGGCGCTCACACCAATCACAACGCAGCTGTCATGCTGGAGACAGCAGCGTTGTGATTGGCTTAGAGGAGCCTGTGTGCTTCCTGCTTCCGTTCTGGGGCTCGCCGGGGAGAGAAGGGGAGGAGAGATGATGGAGAAGAGATGGGGCCGGAAAGAGGTAATTGTATTTTTTTTCTTCACACAACCCCCCACGATCCCCGATCTGTACCAGCCTCACTGTTTTCATGGCTGCAATCCAGATAGTTCCAAATGTATGCTATATAACCAGAGACTTTCAATAGTACCTAATATATGCTATATGACTAGTGACATGTTTAAGAAAAACAACATTAGAAGTTCACTCAAATAGCAACAGTTAAAGTGCAATTACAGGAGTGAATTACACAGAAGCACCACTGAAATGCACAAGTGGTGGTTGGGTATGCAACCCATAATTTGCACAACTGCCATTTAAACTATACCTTGCAGATAAATGCTATATTTAGAACCTCAGAATAATTATACCAAAAATAATAACACCAAAAACACAAACTAATTAAATAACAACTCATACTCAAAAGCATAAATAATTCTGCATTCACTGAGGCTTATTTATAAGCCCCTTGTGCCGCCAGTGCGTCACTTTTTGTGATGCTCCGGTGGCACAGGAGCCTGCTCCAAATTTCCCAGGCAGCACTAAGCCACATTTTTTGGCATATTGCTGCCTTGTAAATATTGTTACCTTTAATGCAGGTTTCTGCATTAAAGGGGCGAGCAATGGGTGTTGCTGGGGCCATTCCCAGCAACATCCATGGCTTTTTGACACTGCCCCAGATTTACGAGAAATCATAACTCTGAAGCATTGCCAAAAACGTACACCTCTAAGAAAGGCACAACAAAGAGAAATATCTTTATTTCTCCTAATTTTTTCTTTTTCTATGTGTGCAGCATTTTGCAGCCCACATAGAAAGAGTAAAAAGTCTGTTGTGATTTTGTTTGTGTTTGAAGGGAAGCTTTCCTGCACAAAAACAATCACCCTGCAACGCAGGGACATTTGCACCATGGTGCAAAGGTGCCTGCGTTGGCGCACGGCTGCCCATTGTGCACCAGCGCAGGAGAAAAGAACAGGAATGCGCCATATCTGATAGATACGCACATTCCTGCACTTTTATTTTGCCGTAGAGCAGTGCAGCAGGAAGGCCTGCGGTGCTGCCCTATGGAAAAAACGAATAAATTGGGCCCCCAGTCTTTAAAGCGTTATGGGTAAGCTCACCTGAAATCCGGGCAGCGTATGAAGAAAGGGTGAAATGCTCCTACATGTGTTCTAAATGTTGTTTGTCAATGAGAGGAGGTTGGAGACCTTCCCCAATTCAGCGTACCTAAGAAATCCCTGTGCTTTAGCCACAGTGTAGGTCTTGTGCATGTGTGAAGACATGTGCACTTCTAGTGCCTTTGCTCTTTAATTTGTAGGTGATGCATGCACAACTCCTGCACATGCCCTATCTATTCTGTCTGTGTGAGCAAGTGTGTACTGCTGCTGCTGCCTACCCTGCTGCTCTTCTGTGTATGTGATGTAGAGTTACATCCTGCGCCATTTCTCTGTATGAGGCATCACGAACTGCAGCGATTTCTATTATACCTGCTCCAGTGCTTGATTTGTAAAAGAATAAGTGCCAGGGCTCCAAGTTGTGCCCGTGGTTTGCAATAGCAAACACCAAGGGTGCTGAATACCTAGGTCGCACAGTTTTAATTCCATCTCATGCGTCTCCAATCCACCACCAGACACTCCCTGCTCCTTTATCACTCTTGCAGGCTTCTGCTTTCTCCCTTTGTCACTGTTTTTGCCCGTCTCATTCTGCTTCTTTACCCCTTTTGGTCTCTCTCTTACTCTGGATCAAAGTCTGTTTTGAGAAAATGTGTGCCGCCAAAAGTGCGGCTTCACCCACAAGCACCAATCAAGCACTGACCTGCCCCCTGAGTGTGAGGGAGCAAATCACAGCTGCGGCTGTCACCCGCCAGACTCCCCACAGAAGTTTCTTGTATTAGGGGAGCTTGCACTGCTGCTGCGCTTGCTGTGTTGTTGTTGCACGTTAGTGCAGTTTAGAAAAAAATCATTATAAATCTGAAAACGATTGGAATCATCATTACTTGGTTCTAACGTTTCACTCTGTTCACAGCCATCATCTCAGACATCTGGAAATCAGGAAGACAACCCCGAAGATTCATCAACTGAATTAATTAGTTATTTATTGTGCTGCAAGATGAAACTGTGTTCTCGTAAGTCTCAGCAATAATACTATTTCTAATCCTTTCACTTGCTGTTTACATATTCATCATGTTTGCCCCTGTAATAACTGTACATACGCAATGCCTCTTGCTGCATAACTGTAATGAGATGTTTCAAAGTCAAGAATTGATCATGGACATATTGTGCCTGTCCACAAAGAACTAAAAGACAACCTCAACTGGCAATAGTAGGTGCACATCTAATAACTAAACAGGTGTGGAAATAGCAGAAAATTCATTTAAATACGATCCGTGGACCACAGCATAGGGAAAAGTATATGAAACTGATGCTACCTGTGCAAGAAACCATACTGACTGTTAGCTCTGCAGAAAGTGCTGCAAGGCCCATGCTGTATTCCTGAATTCACACTGTGTGTGGGGATCTCCGATCCCAAATATACACTTATGCTATGTGGCCTGGCCTAAGCATATGGGGGTATAGCAAAATAACTGACGCACACACCAACAGTGCTGGTCCGGACAGGAAGTGCTGAGCCACTCCTGCCCTTTTATTTATAGCCTTCTGGCCACGCCTGGCCAGAAGGTGATACAACGTGTGGTAGTGCTTCCGGGGCTCAAGGGAGACCCTCGGAGCACTAGAGCGCTACATCCCTTCCCAACTCGGAATTTTGAAAAGTTTGGAATTAATTGTTCAGCATGCAAAGTCCGCCAGTCTTTGGCTTGGCCTGGGATTGGGCCTGAGCCTATATCGCCACCTGCCTCTTGTGGGTGTTGATTCTTGAGGGTACCCTGGTGAATGTGGGACGGCCTTGTTCGGTGCAGCTAGGGGTGGACTAGTACTTGCTTCGTCCACTCCGGTCCCTTCTCCTGTTGCCGCTTGTTCTTCCTGGCCATTGGGTTGTTCTTGAGTTGGTGGAATTTGCTTGAACCACGATATAGTTTGGGTTACCTCTTCTCCATTCCGGTTGGCCGTTATTGCTGTGCCTCTTGTTTCTGTAATGGTCCAGGGTTCAGGTTCGAACGGCGTTCGGAACTTCCCTCCTGGTCTTCGGGTCCTAATCAACACTGTCTCTCCGGGATGTAGGACTCTCGCCTAAGCTCGTCGTTGTTGACTTGCCTTTTCATTTGTCCTTTTCCTTCGTTCCTGGGTGTTTGTTGGTGAGTATGGTGCGGGAGTCCAGTTGTCCGCCATGGGGAGTAAGTCTCTTCTCTGTCCGGCTAACATCAGTGCCCATGGTGACCGTTGTGTAGTGCTGTGGGGGGTGCTCCGGTACTCTCTTAGACATAGCTGCAGTGCTTCTTCAGGATCACTTCCTTCTGAGGTGGCTATTCGTAAGATCTTGTTTATTGTCCTCATAAATCTTTCCACCTCGCCGTTGGCCTGAGGCCACTGAGGCGTGATCCTCCGGTGTGTTATGCCTAGGGTCTGTAGAAAGTCCTTAAATTTGCTGCCCTGGAACGGGGGTCCGTTATCTGTTTTGATGACAAGCGGGACTCCGAACATGGCAAACGACTTGCTGAGAATGGGGCGGATGTTCGCGAAGCTGGTGGATGCCGCTAGATCCACTATGGGATATTTTGTGTAGCTGTCGATCAGTACCACGGTGACACTCCCATCCGGGAAGCTTCCAAAATCTAAACTGAGCCATGACCATGGGGATGGAGCAGGGTCTTCTGTAATTACTGGTGCTGGAGCATCGGGGTTGCTGGTTATCTGGCATGCTCGACATTGTCGCACTATGGTATCAACACTATTCTCTAGGTCGGGGAACCATACTTTCTCGCGCATCTGGGCTTTCATCCGTCTGGTGCCTTGATGTCCCTCGTGAGCTAATATTGTCGCTCTCTCTTGCAGTGCCTTTGGGATTACTACTCGGGACCCTCTAAGTATCAATCCGTTGTCTGCACTGCTTAGGTCGTTGTGTACTCTCCAAAACTGAGTCAGGCGTGTTCTGTCCGCCTCGTTCCACCCATCAACATTCTTTAAGAATTTTCCCCACGAGCCTGACTGTAGGGCCTCCTTCACGCATTGGATGACTACATCAGTGTCATACTGAACTATGATGGTGACCGCTGTGAGGGCTCGGGGACATGATCCGGTCGATAGCATGTTCACGAATGCTTCTGCCTGAAGTTCTTGCTCCGTGGTGTGATGTCCTTCTAGTGATGGGTGGCGTGAGAGGAAGTCCGCAGGGTTCCTTGCCCCAGGGCGGTATACTAGGTCCATTTGATATTGTTGGACCTGGATGGCCCACCGCTCTATCCTCGGTGGGGGTGAGGGGCTGTGCCCCTAAATAGAGGTATTAGCGGCTGGTGGTCCATCACCATTCTGAAAGGGTGTCCAGAGATATAGAGGTGAAAGTGATTGCAGGCCCATTTGACAGCCAGGGCCTCTCTTTCAATTTGAGAATACCTCGACTCCGTTGCAGTTAAGGCTTTGCTTGCAAAAGCTAGAGGGGCCCATACTCCGGGTTCTGTTTCCTGTGAGAGGAGGGCTCCTAGGCCGACTGGGCTGGAGTCTACTAATATTTCTGTGGGTTTGGCTGTGTTGAAATACGCCATGGTGGTGCTGTCAAGCAGGGCCGTCTTGATGTGGTGGAATGCATTGTCTTCCACTTCTGTCCATTTCCATGGGTTCTCTTTCTTTGTTAATTTTCTCAACGGTTCCGCAATCATGGCTAGATTAGGGATAAACCTCACTCTGTATTGCGCCATCCCCATGAAACTCCTCACTTCCGACGCGGTGGTGGGTGCAGGGGCGTTTTTGATGGCATGTGACTTGCGTGGGTCAACCTTGACTCCTTCTGAGTCAAATACGTAGCCAAAGAATTCAATAGATTTCTTGAAAAACTGGCATTTTTCTTTGTGCAATGTTACGCCGTGTTGTGCAAGTCTTTGCAGTGTGGCTTTCAGTCTGTGATGGTGTTCCTCACTCGTCTTGGCATGGATTCAAATGTCGTCGCTGACATTTAGTACTCCTTGTAGTCCAGATAGTATCTCCTTGATGGTATTCTGGAAGATCTCCGCAGCGGACGAGATTCCAAAATTTAGTCTTTTGTACCTTCTCAATCCTAAGTGCGTCAAGAAGGTTGTTATATACCGGCTCTCCTCCGCTAGCTTCAGCTGATGGTACCCCGCGTTGAGGTCTAGCTTGGAGAACCATTGGGCTCCGTTCAAATCCATCAAGATATCATCTATGGTGGGTGTGAGGTGTCGCTCTCGCCGTATGGCTTTGTTGGGGATCCTCATATCAATGCATATCCTAATTTTTCCGGGCTGACGCGGTTTCTCTGCTATCACCATGGGGGACACCCATGGTGTCGGTCCAGACACCTTCTCAATCACCCCTTGTGCCTCCAGTTGGTTCAGTTCTTGCTCTACTGCTGAGCGCAGGTGAAACGGGATTCTCCGGTGTCTCAGTGCTACTGGTTGTATGGCAGGGTCCATGTGTAGCTTGATAGGCGGGCGCCTGATGGTTCCGAGGCCTTCAAACAGCGAGGGGAACATTTGTAAGATGTCTTCAGTCTGGAGTGCCATTACTGCGTTCGCAAAAGCGATGAGGCAGATGTCTTCCGCAGTGTTGCTTCCCACTCGTAGGTCTGCCTCCTTGTCTATCACATGAAATGTCGTCATCACTTCTTGGTCTTCCGCTTTGACCTGCACCAACATCTTCCCTTGCAGCGGAAGTGGCTTTTGGCTGCCATATGTGAGAATTCGGGCCTTGGAAGGGACCAGTTTCGGTCTTGGTTTCAGGGACTTGTAGTGTTGGATGCCCATTACGTTGACCGTGGCCCCTGTGTCAATGACTCCGGTCACTGGTGACCCATTGATTTGCATCTGACATTTCGGCTGGGGTCTTCGTCTCTTCTTCAGCTCGCTGACGAATGATACGTAGTAGCATTCATCATCGTCATCAGTGGATGATTCGTCGAATTGTGATTGCGGTTGTCTTTGCGTTTTAGCTGATCGTGATGACGCGGCGTCCTCCAGCGACAGCTGCTTTATGGATCCAGTGCCGTTTTTTTTCCTGAAAAACTTAGTCCGCGAAAGCCTCCTCTGCATACCGTCGCGAAGTGGTTGGGCACTCCGCATTTGGAACATGTCTTCCCACGTGCTGGGCAGCCATCTTGGTTATTATCTTCTCTGCCACAGTATCGGCATGGTGCTCGGCGTTGTGTCCTGGTCGTCCATCTTCCTCTGCCTCCTCGGCTAAAGCTGCGGGCTGCGTCTACTCTTTCCATCTTTATCGTTGTTCCTGCTTCTGAGCGTGGGTTCAGAGCTGCTTCCATTGCGGTGGTGCGGGCATCTGATAGCTCATGCGATCTGGCGAGGATTAGTATTTCTTCAAGGGATATGCGGGGCTGCCTCAGGATAAGAGTCCTCAGATGTTTGTTTCGACATCCCTGAAGGAGCTGCGCCGTCACTTCCTTCTTTTCATCGTCTTCTGTGCATGTGCTTATGAGGTCTCTCAGGCATGCGTGGAACGCGTCCATTGTTTCTCCTTCCCTTTGTTTGGATTGCCGAAATTTGAAGCGTTCGTAGTGTGGGTTTAATTGGGGATCAAAGTGGGCATTCAGCGCAGTAACTGCCGCAGCACAGTCTGTGTCAGCTCCGGTATTTGGCAAGTGCTTAAACAATTTATTCAGTTCTGTGCCTCCGAAGTGTAATAGTAGTGACCTCTTCACCTCGTTGTCTTTCTCCCTCGTGGCGGTGAAGTAGTTGTTGAGCTGCCCTAGCCACACTGCCCACCGTCGCGCTGCTGTGCCTGGGTCGATTAACTCACTGAATGGTGGCAAGGCTTGTATCTGTGAATGAGCTGATGGGATAGGAGGCTGGGCTACGGGGACTACTGCTTGAGCTGGATGCCCTGCTTGCTGTACTGGGGCTGCTGCTTGTGGCACTCCTCCCGCTGCTCCTCCTTGGTTGACAGACATGTTCGGGCTTGGCGCCGGTGGTTTACTCCTATTCTTGTCTTCCTGTCTCTATTATTTTTTTCCTCTTGCCTTTGCTGGTGCTTGTTTGTGGCAATGTGTAAGCTGGGCTGTGCTTGTTGTCAGGCCCCCGGTCGTGTTGTTTCAACCTGTCAGCCTTAGGACCTTGTTCATTCAATGTACAGTACTTAGGTGCTGCTAGGCTGTCTTTGCCTTTGCTTGTGCTTGTTGTGCCTCTTCGCCTGTTTTGAATGCGCTCTTTGTGGGGACTGCTCCCAGCGTGGGCCTCCGTCTGACTTACTTTGAGCTTCACGCTGTGCTGAGCGCATGTGATTCTCTTGCTCGCGTGTGCTCGTGCGGGCCTCGTTATCTCTGGGCGTTGGCCTCGTCTCTTCAGCGCATGCGCGCACTGCCGGGCCGGCCGGCCGCGTTTTGCTGATGCGGCGCCTCGTTTCTCGCCATTTGAGCGGCCTCGAGCCTTGATTACCGGTGCACCACGCAGCTCCTGGCATCTGCTGCTTACCGGTAGGTGATTTCTTCGTTCGCGTTGCGGGCCTGTCCCGATTTTCTTCTTCTGGCTCTGGTGCTGCTGCCGGTGTCGTCGAGCGGTGCCGCTCAGGACGTGTGGCGTCTGCGGGCCACGCTGAGTCAAATGGATCCCACCCTCGTCGCCAGTGTGGGGATCTCCGATCCCAAATATACACTTATGCTATTTGGCCTGGCCTAAGCATATGGGGGTATAGAAAAATAACTGACGCACACTCAAACAGTGCTGGTCCGGACAGGAAGTGCCGAGCCACTCCTGCCCTTTTATTTATAGCCTTCTGGCCACGCCTGGCCAGAAGGTGATACAACGTGTGGTAGTGCTTCCGGGGCTCAAGGGAGACCCTCGGAGCACTAGAGCGCTACACAGTGGACACAAAGATAAGCAAGGTCATGTTACAGGTACTAGATATGAAGATAAAAGGGATGATGAGGTCGCATTGGTGCGTAGGGGGGTGGAGCTGACGTACCATATGTCCCCCAACAATAAGTTGCCAATATTTTGCATACCCCGTAACTCCCTTGGAAACCATTTAGGAGGGACTTTTGAGGGGGCTTGCAACGTTCATCAGAGCCCCTCCCCCTTCTTCTGAATAGAAGCTGGGGGGGTCACATGTGCAGACATTGTGAGTATGCCTGGAGCCATGCTGTCTGTATTTTTCCATACACACCCTGTACCCCAGCTGTTGGGATAGGAATCACCCCAGCATGGTATACAGGCATGTTCCACTGACCTGAGTGCCCAAATGCATGTGCACCTGACTTTCATTTTGGCTCTAGTGTCGTACAAATATAAGCGTGTGCACAGAGACATAGGACTATCAAAGGTGCTGGACCAGTCACTTTAAGGGGTGCAAAAGTGTGCACGTATAACGAAAAGAGGAATACTGTCCCTGTCCTGGGCAGAGCACACAAAGTGATGGCCGCAGCATGCTTTGTTTATTGAAACTGATAATGTGGCCAGAACCTATTATCTGTGTTACCTAGAGTGTGGCCTACACACCCTTTTTGTTCAAAGTTCCGCTATCATGTGTATGCCCAGAACCTTTTTTTGGCATAAAGTGTGTCTGGTTTGCAAGCGCATACAACATATGCAGTTGTGTGGCTCTGTGTGTGAGTGAGCCTGAGTATTGAAGCTAGTGGGATCCAATTTGCCCTTGTCTTGACATGACCCAAGATGGAGGATAAGGACTGCTTCCTGAGACAAAGGAAGTGTATTGTCTGCATTTCTTTGACTTGCAATGCAGATCTGAATACTGAAGTGTGGGGGATGGAGTAAAGGCTACCTTTAGAAATTCCATCAGGACTTGTGTTACCCAGGGTCTGTAGACAGGTTCTTCCTGCGCACTTGTACTTGGTTGACTGTAGGGATTGGGGTGGAACTTCATTTTCTATTGTGCTAGGTGAAGACATTTATAAATCAGACATACATTTTTTCCATTCCTGATTGCTACTTCAGAGATGCAGAGTACACCCAGCCACAGAAACCTCACACTCCCATGTCTAGTAGGTACTCCAGTCTGGAGACAGCCCCTCTGCTACCTACCTTGAGAAGCACCACTGTTGCACAGTGGATTTACCTGGAGAACAGGCTGAGAAGGAGACTTAAAAAGTGAACAACCTCACAACAGTTCCGAATTTTCAGACAGTGGATCCACATACCTCCCTAGAAAGGAGTATAAAAACGGGGACCCAAACCACCCAGCTTTGTTCCACATACAAGTCCTTCGTGACCCAGGAAGAGAGCGTTTCTTAGAGTACTCAATGAATTCTGTGTGATAGGGGCAGGTGCCTGCTTGTGGGACAGTTTTCCCGTGTGAACGGGGCATCAGCTGCAGCCTGCATCTTCTGATGTATGAGTTAATGATCTTCCCGAGTGGCAAGAAGCCTGCCTACTGACAGAGGAAAGGAGTCTGTCTGACCCTGCAGCATTTCAAACAGTCCAGGATGGGAGAGGACCAGCATTTCTCAAATACTTAGGGGCATTCAGAGAAGGGTATCTATCTGAGGGCAAGTTAGAAGCAATGCACGCTGCAGCGGGTTCCTCAGTTATTTCCAAATGGTCCCTGGCTGGACCCACCGCAAGTATCTGTGCCTGACGGCCCAATCGGGGATGCTCCTGCTTTCGAGGCTGCATCTGCCTGCACTAGTGTTGAGGCCAACTGGATCTGCTCCTGATGAGCAAGGAAAAGGCTAATGCATACCTGCTGCACCACCACGAGTAAGAAAGAAAAACCTTTGAGGATGCATTTGACCTGCTAGGGAAATACAGATAGGTGAGTGTTGGATAGACCTGTCAGGATGACGTTGGCTTAGTTCATTCGAGGTAGAACCAGAACTTTTTTGGTCATTCAAATGTCTGTAGAAGAGATGTAGCGCTTGGTACCAAACACTGTTAGCTGTCTGATTTACAGGCATGTGTAAAAGCAAATTGCTATTGATGATGAACCCCAAGGACTTCAGGTTTAAAGTTCTCCAGGTTTGGGTGAGAGTCAGAGGTTGCATTGCATTCATAGCTAAAAGGAGAATTGCCATAACATGACTGCATGATTTGGGGAGTTGAGATGAAGAGGGGGAATTAAGTCATTTCGGGGTTTAGTAGGAAGTCATATTAGGGAATCCAGAAGTGGAGGGTACTTAGGACGTGGGAGAGCCTAAGGATATGATCTTCAGAGGGAACTCTTAAGTAAACGTGTCAGTCTAATGCATATAGTGAGCACAAAACCTGCACATTTTAAATTCAGTTAATAGAATCAAGTGACAGTTTAGGAGTTGTAGATTTCAAGGGATATCATGTAGGAGTTCCAAGGAAAAGACCAGGGCACATATTCTCTGGTGTAGAATGTGGTAATATTGTCTCCCCTCTACATCCCATATAGCAGATACACTATCTTGTGACTGTAAATAAATGTTATTTTATGCTGCAAGGATCTGAAAGGTGCTAAATTCCCCTCAGGAGAGGTATCCAGGTGCACTAGACCTCTGTAGAGAGAAACAGGAAATAGAAAGGAATGGCGGTGGTGATGTTAGAACAGCCAGTTCTTCAGGTTTTGTTAAAGATAAATTGTTGGACGGATGGAGAGTGGGGGAGGAGGTTCACGGTTTAAACCACGAGATAAGAGAAGGAATGTCCTCCAATGCACATGTGGCAGATGCATGGAATAACTGTAAGATGAAGTGTACTGGAGCAGAGAGCTCTAGTCAAGCTAAATATGATGACCCTACTACTTAGATAGTGAGGGCCAGTGTCATGAAGTGCTTATTGCAAGTGACAAGCAACTTAAGGGTGACATGTTTATGAATATGTAGGCAATTTAGGACCTTGAGGTGAGGAGACATTGAGGTGCAAACAGGGAGTTTGCAAACCAAGGAGGCAGCAGCGCTCTGTACAATGTAAGCGCTTGTTACAAGGTACTCAGAAATGTCGTCATAGAGCGCGTTGCCATAAACAAGATAGCTGGTGATCAGGGTTTGGGTAACTAACGGTCAAATGGGTGCTTATGGGGAGTCACCTGAATATTTTGCAAAGCATTCTGAGGGTGCGAAAACAAGCAGAAGAGATGAAGGCCGTCTGCTCACTCATAAGGAAATTGTTGTCCAAAATGAACTCTAGGTTCCTGACTGACTTAGTAGGTTCAGGCAGTTCGCCTCATTCTTTTTGCCACCATGTCTCGCACTAACCGAGTTGGACTTGCCAAAGAGGACCACCTCTCTCTAATCTCCATTGAGCTTTAAACAGTTTTCCTTTATCCAGCTTGCACTTGGTACATGTAGACAGTGAATTTGACCCTAGTTTCTTGGACGTGTTCAGTAATTGACACAATGAGCTGGATATAATTGTGAATTTCTACTTGCAGAGGAAGGCTACTTTTGACTAATAGGACACACTTTAAAGTATTAGATTATTTTATGATCCCCCTCAAAGTTTTAACTAAATTATCTGACTTTTATATATTTTTATTTCTTGGTACATAGATGTGGAGTTAGGTGTAGAAAATCTGTACTTACTTATCTGTCAGTATTTTGTCCTCAATATTTTGGCTTTGATATTAGGGAAGTACACTATTCAGTGCTCAATATTTTGGACCCACACTTTAAGTCCATACATCTAAACACCTCATGATATTTTATTCTCAATGGAGAAAATCTTATAAATGGGATAATATATATTAGCAAATTACGCACACATTAATTTCCATTACCATATGTTGAAATATGGAATTTGAAGAAAAGGCTTCACTCTAATGAGTTACAAGGGAGTGTAACAAAATATAGTTAATTTATGGAAATCGGAAAACTGTATAGAAATCTGTATCCGTGTGAAAACGTACACTGAGAAAACGTTTTTTTACAAAACAAATGACTCCAAAATTTAGACTACATATTTCACAACATTATATAACTATCTCCCTACAAATATCGCTACCAGAATTTAATTGCTGAATCCAATCAAACTGGCTTCCTACATATTTTAGGAACGGTCTCCTATGTATGTAAGTCCAGTCCTATTAACTAAGGGCAAGTAGTTGATAACATGATTAGGTTCAAATCGGAATCTTCATAGGAAGATATTAATGTATGTACAATTGATGGTTGTGCTAATCTAAATTTTGGAGTCTAATTGCTTGCAGAAGATAACTTTCAATTAATTAAGTCCTTTCTATAAGTACAATGCAATTCACTCCAGGAATACTGCTAAAATGAGCTTCATGAAGACTCGCTTGCCGAAAGGAGTCATCTAAAAACCAAGGAAAGAATCACCTTATAAACAAGAGTGAAAAAGAATGTTAATTAAAATGGGGAACAAATGAAGAAGAATATGACATGTTATATTTCAGTGTGAACTAAATATTATATTCAGTGAAAAATTATATATTGGAAAGATTTCCTATTCATTTCCTACTTTTCCTTACTTAATTTGATAGCAATCGGACACTCTGCTAGCAAAATAGTTTCTAGGTTATACATTTATGTATTTTTGTTAACCCCTTATTGCCTAAAGGGTTAGCATTAAGCTAGATGTATGTTATATTATGTAGGAGGTTGAAAATTAAAATATAAGAATGCTATTTTAGAAACGTCCACATTTTCAAATTATTGCCATTTTAGAACAAGTTATTTTTTAAAACAAGTATTTTTTATCAGAAAAGTGCACATATTTTTGATGATCACTTTTGAAAATATTGATGTGCAAATAAATATATATTTTTCTCTAGAAAATGGAATGTTTAAAGTTATCATGATTTTGAAACCTATTGGGATTTTGAAAACGATTACCATACTTTTAAGGAAAAGATCAAACATGTTTTGGAAACAAAATTGTCAGACTGAGCGAAAGAGGCCACATTCTTGATGGGAGTTAGAGCTGATCTCCAAACTTCTCTGAGAAATCTGTAGCTTATTTTTGATATCTTGGCAGGAACAGAAAGGGTTTTCTCTGCAAAAAAGTAAGTGCATGTGACACATGGACACCAAAATCAAAACAACATTAGAGTTCAGCAACAAGCACAATACATTTCCCAAACCAAAGTAGCTAAAAAGACCTAATCTAATTCCAAAAATAATACAAATCAATTAAAAAAAAAGTTGAGATGTTTACTGCATTTAAAGCAATTTCTGGAAGTGAACTATTAAACATACCAACGTTTTACATATGCATCACTTAAATGACTAGGACTGGGCCACATTGCATTTGTTTTTTAGCACTGAAACTAAGCAATTGCCTCATTTTGACATGTAGTAAATGAATGTTTAGAAAGTAGTGATACAAACAAATATCCATCCATTTTGAACATCATTTCTGGTGCTTCAAGTGTTCCCATAATGTCCACAGAATGTTTCTTGGGCACTATGCTGCCAGTTCAAGAGGGAAAAGGGATTTTTTCACTTACAGTTCAAGGCCACAGCTCCTGTTTTGAACTGAAGTCTTGAATCATATTAGAGCACGCTGCCGGCTTGTAGAGGACTGCAAGCCCCACGATACACCACCAGCTTACAGGAGGGGAGGAGGAGCCACACCCCTTTGCGCGCAAAGAGCTACTTTAATCCCAGCTGCGTGGGATGTGCTCTGCCTAGGATGGGACTGCAAGCCCCATGGTGTCCACCAGCTGACAGGAAGGGAGGAGGAGCCATACCTCCTATGGGCATGTATTCCTACTTCAGTCCTCACTGCGCATGACAGCGTGCTGGCCAAGGGCGGGCCCGTTCATGACCGTCAGCAACAGAAAGCGGCAGGGCAAGGCCACACCTCTTGATCCTGCACCTGGATAATGCCTGGACATTGCTGGTAAGCCTGTTATCTCAGCCGTACTATTGGATTTATGGAGTGCCCCTCTGTTTTCTTTCTTTAAAAAAAAGAAAAAAACTACCATGGTTCCACTTTCGACTGTGATTAATTAGATTCCACTATATACTGATCTGCTACTGAAGTTTTTTATGGGAAAAAGAAAGGCAGCCGACGATCCTCGGGGTGCTGGGAAGGAACATATGACCGCTCTGAGAGATGAGGCTGAAAACTCTACAGGTTGTTGACAACTTAATAGTGGAGGTAGAGGATATCCTCAATAAAGGGAGAAACCTGCATGCGGTGCAGGCTTTCAAGGCTTTAAAATCTAACATAACTCAATTTTACAAAGAGAAGCCAAATTAAGTTTATCCTAGTGCAACACAACCCCGCCAACTAACTAAAAGTAGAGGAGGCAAGGGCCATGAACTCTGTTACTTCGCATGTCACACAGATAGCCTCTACCAACAGCCAGCTGCAATTTGAAGCTCTACCACCTGATCAGCCCACCAGTTTGACCCTCTTAATCTCTATCAATCATCATATTTCTCTAACTAGCCTAGACAAAGAAATGGAACTGCCTTTTACATCTGATCTGGTACCTAATGCTTTGTGTTTTGACAATATTAAAACCATTTTTAGTAGTTTGAGAAATGAACTTAATATTGCATGAAATGCTGTTTTTGCTTTATTAGAAACTAAAAATAGCATAGTAAAGAATTTGTTATCACGCCAGACTTGTAATAATCTCTGTCAAACAGTACAGTCCAATTGAGTTCCCAGTTCAGCTAACTCTGATTGAACATCACAGGGTAATTTTGCCACAGGGAATAGTCATTCATCTTTCATCCCTACCTGTCTCTTATTAATGATCACAATTGCTCAGGACATGGGGGTAGCCGTGTAGTAAAGAATGCCCTTTCTATAAATTTACAGGTAGTAAACAATTAAAAGTATTCTCCACTCGTTCCTCTGATCCACACATGCTGGGGCATACACCTGCCCCACATGCGCTAAGTAAGATTCAAACAGAGATTTTTCAGGTAGGGACACTAGTGCACACTTGTCCAACACTGATCAGTTGGTTCTTCCAGCCAAAGTTACACCTTTTGTAGCTGTTTTGGTAAATGTACCCCCGCTTATGTAGAATGTCAGTGAAAATTATTGTAAGTTAATGAAGTAACACATTGGCTAACTACAAGGGCTGGGAAAGTCAGCTTTCACACTCAAATTGACATGGTACATAGGGTTGGATGGTGGGGCGCAATAATGGCAATTGCATAGTAGTTAATTTTAGTAATAGTTGAGCTGCAGGCAGAATCCTTGCCTCTTCTCAGGGCAAGGAAGATTCAGCTATGAATTTCGGCTACGGTCATTGGGGTTTTTCTATAGGCCGGGCATTGTGCAAAGTCTGAGTACTCCTCGGCTAACTTCATTCTTGACAAACTAAGGTCATGTTGAGGTACATCTTAGGCATATTAAGGCATCTGCTACCTCCCTCCCACTCTCGAATAGATTTAATGGTCTCAATACACTTGTGAAAGTGAATTGACTAACTCCTAGTGATCGCAATATATTTATGGATCTGAATGGGGGGAGCTGAACCACCCTCTATAGGGACTGATGCCACTGACCAGCTTAGTTTTTTGTCATGGAACATAGCAGGGCTTTAGGAGAAGGCCAATGATTTGAATTGGTTAGATTTCATTAGGACTCAATGCATACTGGCCCTTCAAGAAACCTTGTCAGTTAGAAATATTCCCTTCTTAGATGGTTTTGGTAAATTCTCTTGCCCAGCTATTCCATCTTCTTCTGGGCAAGCTGAGGTGGGGGCAGGGGTCAATCCTAATATCAATGACCTTGAACTGTCTGATTGAAGAGTTAGAGACAAACTCCTCAAATTTAGTGGTGGTCTTCTTCACTTTCCCTAATAAAACAAATCTGTTGAATTTAAACAACTGTAATTCTAATGGTCATTCCTTCCACTCTGATGTTATTGCCTCTATGGGTATGGCTCAGGAGAAATAGAAGACCTTTTCTTTAGCCTCTGGCTCAAGCTCTACTCTTTTCTTGCACAATAATCACTATGGGTGATTTTATTATCCATCCCGGTCAAAACGTTTGTCTGATCTTCAAGGATTTCCCCTTGGGGAGAGGATGTGGCCTAACAGCTAGGGCACTCAATCTCAAATCTTGGAAACCAGGTTCGAATCTTGGCAATGACGTTCAACATCTTGTGATTCTGGGCAAATCCCTTAATCTCCACTTGCCTAACAAAAATGAATGTGTCCTTGTGAAATGCAACTGGTGCTCTTGTTAAGCGCTCTTATACCTGATACCTTCGCTTCAAGTTTGACCTAAATAAAACTCTCGGAAAAAACCTCTATTTTTTAGTTCAGTCTTTGAATCTGGTTATACCAAGCTCTTCGGGACCTCCTACCTATGTTGGAAGAGGCTGTGAAATAATAATAGAATACATATTATTGTCCTCACCTTTATCCTATTTTCTGACTGACTACAGGGTTCTATTGTCTGGTTGAAGTTATTACAATCAACCGGTATTACTGTTAAAGTATTCAAGTCAGAAATTGCTTCTGTCGACCCCTGGCACTAAACATCTAGCTCCCATGGATCAGGGCAGATGCCTGAAATGGACAAAAGTGATCCCAGAGGAGTTTTGTGAAAAGTTGTTTTGTTAGAGGAGTAATGAGCTTGAATGCTGCATAAACCCCAACTCTGTGCCTCAAGATGTCTTAAATGCTTTTTCTATACTCTGTGAAAGTGTGAGGGACTCCCTAATTGTTAATAGTAGAGGCCCTACTGTTACCAGGGTGGAACTTTAGTTTGATCAGGTGTGTTCCCAAGGCCCTTCACGATCTAATGAAGACCCTCAAGCATTCCCGAAGGGGTAGAAGAGAGGTGAAACTTCTATGTGGTCTTGTATAAAGGCTATTAAGAAAAGAATAGAGTCTCTTAAGGACAATGCTTAGGGTCAGTTATTGAGTGAAGGCCTCCATCATGAGGGTTCTTCACAGTCCAATTCTAGGAGCTGAAGACATGCCAATTTTGACCTCAGTGATAGACGAGGATAAATGGTTTGATCATTTTTAACATATTTACTCCCTTGATGTAGGGACAGATCCTTTAATCCAACCTGCCATGCTGGAACAGTTGAGAAACTCAAAATTCTCTTTTGCTACTGAAGAAGTTGCGAGTGATATATTGAGATTAGCTGAAAATAAGGCAATGGGCTCTGCCTGAGTTGCATTAGATCTGTTTAGGAGTGATTCTATAATCCGGCCCACTTGTTATCTAAGGTACTAAATGATGCTGTTTTATCAGGTCCTCCTAGTTCATGGGCTTAATCCATCATTGTGCCCATTTTCAAAAACGTTGTTCCTGGGGGACATTCATAGGGACATGTCTGCGTCTGTGAGGGTTGGGTGGGATCGTTGTTTTACAAGATCTTTTTCCATAAACGAGCTGTTATGCAGGGGTGTATCCTGGCTCAATTCCTGTTCACCATTTATAGTAATCGCTTAGAGGTACTGTTGCTAGACAAAAAATATGATGTTTCCGATATGGGCTCCAGTTAGTTACCAGTTCTGCTTTATGTAGATGATGCCATTCTAATTTCAAGGACAGCCATAGGGATGCACATGTTACTTGAAGCCTTTGCAGATGTTGATGGATCATTTAGATCTCTCCATAAAGCACACATAATCATATGTATTGGTCATCAGTGCGTAGCCTACTAAACATAAAGCTTTTTGGTAATAAATAAGCATTACACAAGGTCATACTTTGAGCTCCCTGGATATTTTGTTTGATTATAGAAACACTATGGGACCTCTGTTCACTTCAAAAAGGTTAATGTTCACTCTTGGAGAACAGTCATGGATTTTGACATAGGGTTGAGTAAGAAACCAATTAAGTCCCTTCTCCTTGTCTACAACTCCAAATGTGTATCTGCCACATGCTATGGTAGGGATATATAGGGGTTACAAGATCTAAGTGTCATCTAGGTTGAGGAGAATAGGTTTGCCAGGCGTATAGCGGCTGTTTTGCAAAGTATTTCAACCTTTCTTGCCCATGAGGAATTGGGTCCTAAATATATCTTGGATACTGCCACACTGTTACAGTAGATATCTGTATGGTACAAGAATGAGCCAATCTTGAACAGAGTGATTATTAGGGACTGTCCTACCCTAGACAATGTAAGAGCAATCTCATAGCTTAAATATATCACATCAGAGCTTACTACATTAGGTCGCCCGGATTTATTTATTTCATACTGCAAAATGATAACTAAAGCAGATTACGAGTGGGTTTTCTGCTTTAAGGGAAGGTAACAAATTACAGAAACCTGCTGCTGATGTCCATTGCTTGATGAAAACTGTACTTCCAACTGAACGGTACTTGACATCGACCTATATCGAGGCTGTCTTTCCCAGCCAAGCTTGTCGAAAAGCTTATAAATTTGCAACTGACAGCCTTTTTGGATGACACTCTTTCTCTGGATGACACGTAATTTAGGTTGCACAAAGGCCATTATACCTAGTCAGCACTAATAGTGGCCACAGAGGTAATCAAGGCATCCGTGGACAAGGGCGAAAATACTGCCCTTGTCCTACTTGACCTATCTGCAGCGTACGACATGGTCAATCATGATCTCTAGATTGACCGTTTGGGGGGGTAGGGATTTGAGGGTGTTCTGTTCTCACTATTGAACTCATTCCTGACCATGTTCAATCTGTTTTCCTAAAAGATATTACATCTGAACCTTTTTCTTTGCCATGTGGGGTTCCACAAGGCTCGGGTTTAAGTCTAACTATTTTTAACATGTACGTCACATCTCTAATGAAATCTTTTGCGTTGTCATTGTTGTCGTACGTTGTCATACCCAGATCATGATCTCTCTCTCTAGCAAAGGCCCAGACATGAGCATCATATTTCATAACTGTATGAGTACTGTGAGCCAATGGATGGACAATTGTCTTAAATTAAATTTCTCAAAAATTGAAATCATCCTATTTGATAACAAAACCTCTTTCTGGTCTCCTGCTTGGTTGCCAGATGAACTTGGTTCTCCTACGATCCGAGTAAAATAAATGAGAAATCTTGGTGTTTAAATTGATAACAGACTCCCATACAGGGAAAAGTCAATCCTTTTATACCTTGCGTGTTACCAAGAAATGTGATCTATGGAAAGCAGTCATTATAGCCTTTGTGCTATTTAGAGTTGAATATTTAATAATGTGGCTGGTCCCTCCAACAAGCTTTCCTCCTGAAGAAGCAGGAGTTGTGTCATTTACACTGCACAGAACTGAAACTTGCTCCCTTTAGGACTGAAAACAGCTCCATCCCTGCTCTTGTTTTGAAAAATGTTGAAAACCTGGCTCTTCAGCCAATAGTATTCCAGCTTGCTCCGTAAAGCTTAATTTCCTGGCTTTTTAGCCAAAGCATCTGCAACCTTCTCACTAACCATGTCACTTAGAGCCAAGATGCCTCCGGGTATTTACTTGTGCTTTAAAAATATATAAATTAAATCAAATCACATGGGTGACTAAAGCTTAGCACTGCCAGTTATTGGCAAGGTTTAGGGTTAATCTCTTTGTACAATGAATCCGCTTTCCCAAGGCCTAGTCTGCTTTTAGTTCTCTAACCTCCCTCTGAGTGCAATAAAACATCGTCCCAGACAATTGACCATTTTGTATTCCTTTGTCTGCATTTTACCTGGCCAAGAAAAAGATTTGTAATACCTCCTTAAAAAGTTTTAAACTTCATATAAGTGTAGCCTGCTATGCTGCACCTCCTGATGCTTAAGGATTTTTAAACTTGCGTGTGTAGGCAATTTTCTAAGTAGTGCAGTTAAGCTTCAAAAGGCATAGATTTAATTAAGTCATGGGCTTTCAGGTCTTTATTGTAGTGTCTTGTAAATAAAAGAATGCTGGAGCTCTTTTGGTTCCCACTGTACACAGTAGGCCAGTGACGTAACCGTTGGAGTGAGAAGTCAAAAGCAGGATAAGAATGTTGAGTTCTGACTTACACGTTGGTGACATAGTTATTGGCGAATTATTGGACTGGCAGGATGCTACAAATGGCGGCAAGATAGGGGATGGAAAGCCCGCACATTGAAAGTTGTACCAAAGAGAGTTTACTGTGGTACAGCAAACTGTAGAATCGACTCTGGCACTGGTGGAGTCTCAGAGCAATGCCAGCCTGTGTAAAACGCTTAAAGATAACAAAAGCAACATTGTAAGGTCTATGTATTGTGGCCAGGAATTGAATGAAACTGCTGAAAATAAAAGGTACTGCACCATTACATAAATGAATGCCATCTGCTATATGGAGTAAGAACGCTAAAGGCGGATGCAACTTGGTTACGATAGCAGCACACAGCAATAGTTCAGTACAGATTAACCTGAAATTCATGTGCTACGAAACAGAGTTGCACCAGCTGTTTGCAAAGAAACTTTTAAGCACAAATCAACCCAAATTCCATAACATGATCTGCCTTCATGGACTACTAGCATACACAGTTTATCTTCTTACCTAAACCATTCATGAATCATCGTGCCACAATGTGCTGCAGGGTGGACCCAGAAAGAGGGGTGGGGGGATGTGCTAGTGTAGTTGTTTCCAATCGTAGGGGCCCACCACCAAAGTTGCAAGGTAGGGGCTCAGAACAACTTCCTAGACTGCCCTCAAATAAAGAGTTCCGATGGAGAGCCAAGGTGAAATCCAAGCTCCTCAATCATTAAGGCTGACCCCAAAGTTCGAACGTCAGAAGGCGCTAGAGAAGCACTGCCTAATCGAGTTTCACAAGAAGCACTTGAATGACCACAACTGTCCACTAATGTTGCTGCATTTTTACAACCACCAACTGCATTTGATACTGCCAAAAATAGTGGCAATAGATGAACGGCATGGATACAGACATTTGAAGATTTCATAGATGCAATAGATGAAAAATAATTATAAAAAGATTATAAAATATATGAGGACCATTGTTTGTGAAGGAGTGAAAGATGCCATAAGAAAGATACCACAAGAAGGTGAAGTGGCATACAATCAAATCAAAATAGCCTTAAGTGTCATGTTTATGTGGATTATGAAAGATACATATTCATTCAGGAACGCTAGAGGACATGAGTTTGTTGAGAGACTGGATGTTCTGGTAAAACACTGTAAATTCAATGACTTTAATGATGAAGAAGCTGCCAGCCTCAGAGTAATCGATGGATGTACGTCAGATACCTTTCAATGATGAATGCTGAAGGAAACTCATAACTTAAAACACGTTCTCAAGGTTTGCTCATGCAGTAGAGCCTGCTGGTCATCAAGGGACTGACATGCAGGCCAGAGGCACCTAATGGCCATCAGTCATGAGCATATAAAGTAAGCCAAAGTACAAGCCTGAGGGACACAAATCGATGTCTCCGCAGAAAAAGAAAACATGTTGCAGATGTGGACTGTCATTCCTACATGAAGGTAAATGTCCTGCCATTGGACAGATATGCATTGGCTGTGGTGAAGCAAGCCATTTAGTACCCACTTGAAAAGTGAAGAGAAAAATAAGTGCGTCACAGCGTGAAGACAAAAGAGCCGATGGAGCGCTACCTTAATTTGTACGTCATGCTTCCACAAGCCAAGTGTTCACATCAACAGAGGCAAATCAACACCAAATGAAGTTGCTTGTTTTCTAAATCATCGACAAAGAGTTCCACAGCATCAGTTTTTAGTGAAAGTGACAATGACAATTGTTCAAGTTGATATTTTCTTCAAAAAGATATGCACAAGTGGGACTGGTAGAATGTGAGGGCAAATCCACAGTGAAGAAAAATCGACACCAAAAAGCACCAACAACATTTAAACATTGTTTGAAGATCACTCTAAAAATACATGGGTGTTGGATACCATTCATAATTGACAGCGGTGCATCAATAAACATCACATATGGGTTGACATGCGTCAAGCCAACAAGACAATTGAGTGAGAGAGACATCCCAGTAAGCGCATTGCTTATATGATAACTCAATTGAATGGTGTGAAGTTCTTGTCTTTACTCGACTTAAATAAAAAAAATCACTAATTGGAACTTGAATAAAAATCCAAGTACATTTCAACCTTTTCTACGCATACTGGTCTGTGTCACTATAATCAATTGAGATTTGGTGTATCCTCTGCTGCGGAACGTTTCCAATACGTCATTTGGCGTATCATACAGCCTATAGTAAATGCATTTAACTACTGTGATGACATATTTGCTTCCAGAGCCATACAGAAAGAGCATAGCAAAGTTCTCATGCAAGTATGTTGGTCGCTGAATGTTGCAGACTTAACTTTGAAAGCTAACAAATGTGAATTCCACAAAAACAGCTCACATTGTTTTTGTCTATGTTTTTTCTGAAGGGAGTATGAAACTAGATCCAGCTACAGTGCACACATTATCCACTGCAAATCCCCCACAAGACATTTCTGTGTCATGATCATATCTTGGAATGGCCAGTTACTGTTCTAGCTACACACAAGACTTTGCTATGGTCAGTGCACAGTTACAAGAATTAATGAAAATGAATATGTCATAAATCTTGTGAAAGTGTGAAGAGCTTCTAAAAAATCAGGCAAGGTATTGACAGTGCCACAGAAATGGCCTACTTTGATCCCAAGCGTCATACAGAGGTTGTAGTTGACGTTAGCCCTGTCAGATTAGGCGCAATCCTTGCACAGCAAAATGGACAGCCTTGTAGTGCTTGGAGACATATTGTTTGCATACGTCAGTAAAAGCCTGTCAAAACAAAACGTGCTTACTCGCAACCTGAGAAAGAAAGTTTAGCAGCGGTTTGAGCTTCTGAATATTTCCATGTATTTTTGTACGGAAAGCCTTCCACAGTTGTGACTGACCATCAAGCACTGTTGATGATATTTGGCAATCCCAAAGCCAAAATGCCTCCTCTAATTGAGCATTGGGGTATGAGGTTGCAAGAATACAACTACTCTGTTCTTGATCATCCAGGGAAAGATCGGAATCCTGCTGGATATTTTTTAAGAGTGACATTACAGTGCCCTGGTATCCCATCTAAGACAGTGGAGGGCTACATCTATGTTATTGTAAACTCAAGCGCACCATCTGCCATGTCTTTAGAACAAATTGTCACTGCCATGCGCCAAGATAGTCACATGTTAAAGTTAAAGACATTATTGCTCATCAGTCAGCACTCTGGACCTCTCATTAATGACAATGAGTGTTTGAAGTTCAAAAATGTAAGAGATGAACTTTCAGTGGCCCAAGAAGGCCTCATTCTACAAAGTACACAAATTGGTATTCCTGAGAGTCTACGATGAAAAAAGTAATTGGCATCATCCATGAGGGACATTGAGGAATAGCTGCCACCAATAGAGCTCTCCATAACTAAGTCTGGTTTCCTTACCTTGATGAAAGGATCTAAAACAAATTCATGGCTTGTCATGTAGGCAACTGTCTTTTGTCTTAAACAATTCAGCACCCTTAAAACATATCAGAATTGCCACATCATGCTTGGGAGAGAATTCCTATTGGTTTCTTTGGTCCTCTTGAGAACATCACCTTCAAGTCATTGTTGATGAATACTCCTTTTTCCATTGGTAGAAGACCTTTTATTCACTACACATTAAAAGCTTATTCAAAAATTTGATGCCATCTTTGTGACATGGGGTGTACCTACAGTCATAAAATCTGACAATGGTCCATCTTTTAATAGGCAAGAATTCAAAGACTTGATGGGGCGCTAGAGGGCGCACTGCGGGATGGCTGGCTAATGTGTCGGCTCCGCCGGACGGACGCGACTATAGCGGCCCTTTCACCCCTTTAATCCGCCGCTACCGCCGAAAAACGGACAGCATCCGATGTCGGAATGTAAGGCCGACACAACTATATAACTTCTGTGACTGACCACGAGCCACACAGCGAGAGAGCAGCGAAAAAGCGGAACATTGCCGGAGCGGATTCAAAATGGCCGCGCCTGGTGTCCACCGGCATCGGGACAGAGAATAGCCTGGCGAATGCTGAGAACAGCCACGCAACGGTGACCAAGCGGACTGGTGGTGCCGCGTGCGATGCGGAACCGTGGGACAACGGAGGTCTGTGATTGCAGCGAGAAAAATTGACTTTCGCGGTGCGTTCCAGCAGAAACAAGATGGCGGAGGCGCTGGAACGCACAAGAACGGCAGCAACGGCCGCCCGCGAAGCAGGCGAAATGGAGTCTCTGCTCACAGAGGGGTAGCGGCTGACGTCAAAGAAAGTACACGCAAGGTGAGAGTACCTCGCGGTAGACACCGCGGAAGCCGACCCGCGGCCCCCAGCATAGCGCACCTGCAGCTCTGAGCGCTCGAGGAAGGTGGGTTTTGAACCAGCCATACAGATGCGCATAGGATTTCTCTTGGTGCTGCAAGGACATGCAATGCACACCAAAGATGGCCCACATTTAACAGTATAGATCAACGCATGCCAGGCACCGGGGGCTGCACCATTCCGCTGACGACCCTGGCACCTGCTTGCCACCAGAAAGACTGCACCATAGAAGACGCTCCCAGCAACCGTTAAGGTCGATGAACAGACGTACCCCGAGGTGGAGAGCTAAGACACCAGCGCGTCACAATACTCCGACGGCCAGCACGCCAACGGCTGGTAGCCCGAAGACGACCGGACATACCTCGCCTCTGCCACAGAGGACCATGGGGAAGCCAGAGAAACAACAGACCAAGCTCCCATTCGAAACGAGGAAACAGCTGAAAACTGCGACAACCACCCCAGAGGTTGAAGGCGACGGAGAAATGGCGGAGGGGTCGGCCATGGAGTCAGTGCTCCGCGCAATCCAGCAGAGCTTGCAGGAGATGAATGGCAAACTAGATAATGTGATGCAGAGGGTGGACAACATGGCGGCCAAGATAGAGAAACACGACGAGCGGATTGTGGGAGCGGAACAGAGGATTTCAAAAGTGGAAGACGAGCATAAAACCACGTCGAAGGTGTGCGGGGGCTTGGAGAAAACAGTGGAGACCCTACGCGCTAAGGTGGAGGATCAGGAAGCCAGGTCCAGGCGGAACAACCTCCGAATTTCGGGCCTACCGGAATCCACCAACACAGGGAGGATGGAAACTTATGTCGAAATATCCTGAAAGACATATTTGGCGCTGACAAACTATCCTCGGTGTTTCTGATTGAACGAGCTCACCGCTCACTGGCACCTGTACCAAAACCGGGAGCTGCCCCACGAATGATCATAGCCCGCGTGCTCAATTACAGGGACAGGGACACGGTACTACGGCTCGCTAGGGACATGGGCAAAATCACTTATCAGGGGAGCACTCTGGAATTCTATCCCGACCATACCATGGCGGTACAACTGGCGCGGAAAGAATTTGCTCCGGTAAAGAAGAAATTACGGGACCTGGGTCTCGAGTACGCCATGCTCTACCCCGCGAAACTCAAAATCACGAACATGGGTAAACCTGTCATTCTGCAGACGGTACAGGCCGCACATGACTTTATCAAACAGCAGGGGAAGCGTCGAAAAGCTCAGGAACGAGCGGAACCGACGAGCGATGTGGAATGACAAGTTGTGCTGAGATGACTACTTGGTATCCCTAGAAATGCTACGAGACTACACTGGACCTCCGATTGCTGAGACTAGATAAGATGACCCGCCACGTGGCGCTACGATGGCGCCAGGCTCGGCCTAGAGACTGTGGGTGCATACAACGACACGCCGAGCGAACTGTCAATACCAGCGGTAAGGCCCGGGATGGGCATCCACGCAGTGAGTATTCAAAGGGCTGGCATTTTCTGGAGGGTATGTGGCGGGTCACCGGGATCGGGAGGCTGACTTGCTCCCCTGGCAGACAATTGTGTTCCGGGAGTGCCCACACTGGCAGGCCCTCGGGTCGGACCTTATAAATAACACTAACTCGAACTTCTGCTGCCATATGGGACTGGGATGTGACAGAGCTTGCTGCTCAGGTTTGAACTGTTTAATGTTCTTATTTCTTGATGGCGGATGGAGGTGGATGGGTGAAATACCATGCAAACTACATTGAAGACGTCATAAGCGTCCGTCCACGTCCACTACGTGGATGGAGATGTGTGAACCTGGCGACACCCCCAGGCGGGTGCGCCCCAAACTAAGTTCTCAAATGGGGTCACTGTTTGTTAAGGGACGGCTTTGGCAATGTTTGGGTGCTAAAGTGGGAGGGGGGAGAGAGGGGGAACCGGGGGTTTTCGAACTACGAAGTCTGTGTCTGAGAAGCATGGCGACCTCCTTAGCCATACATAACCATGCGGGTTTTCAATTCCATTACTCCGCTCTGTTATGGATTTTGCACTGTACACTCCAATGCTCAGTGAATGCATCATACCTGAAGATGCGACTGCACCTCATGTGGTCTATAGTCATGAATACCAGTATAAATGTCGAGAATTAGCACATTGTCTCTTCTCACGTGGAATATTAGAGGGCTAATCAACCCTAAAAAGATCAGGCAGATGTTTGCTTATTTTGACAGGATGCATGTGGACATAGTGTTTTTACAAGAAACACACTTGGCTAACACGAGCACACCTACATTGGGCAATAGATGGGCAGAATCAGTCACCAGCTCGAACTACTCGACCTACTCCAGAGGGGTCAGTATCCTAATACGTAAGGGAACGCACTTTGAAATCACGAGCGTAAACAGAGACATGGAGGGTAGAAGTGTTCTTGTAGAAGGTAAGGTCAGGGGGCAGAGGGTCCTGTTGTTGAACACTTATGGCCCCAATGTCGATGACCCGGGTTTCTTCAGAAAAATGTGGCAGACCATTGCAGACAGACATATGGATCACGTGCTGTGGGGTGGTGATTTTAACGTGACACTGCAAGATCAGTTAGACCGGGCCACGCACACCTCGGAACAACATGGCAATGCGAGGCACATGCTAAGGGACGCAATAGAAGACCTCCAACTGGCTGACATATGGAGGGATGGTAACCCGGGGGTCACAGCTGCGACTCACATTAATGCAGCAAACAATAGTAGGGCACGGCTGGACTACTGGTTGGGAACACGGGAGGTACTAACATGGGTTAAACATATTTCACATCTGCCCGGAACAATGTCAGATCACAACCCAGTGTTGCTAAAAATTGCGGTCCCACAATATGAGCCGCCACCCTTCACTTGGCGTTTCAACGCGGCTGCCCTAAGGGACCCCTTATATGTCACCTCCATACATACAGCGATAGTAGATTATTTTGTGCTGAACTGCCCGACAACTGACGACCCATGCCTTCTATGGGAAGCATTTAAGGCCACAATCAGGGGGTATGTATTAGTACAACCTCAGGTATACTGAGGGATATACAGCAACAACTACGCACACGTGAAGAGGCCATACAGGGGCTGGAACAGGTGTACACGCACACGGGGGACACTAAGCTGCTGGGTGAAATTCAGGCCCTTCTGGCTGAACACAGAAATTTCGCCTCTGACGAACTTAACTATGTCACTAAGCGGGCGACCGCCAGGCGCTATGGGGAGGGAGGCAGACCAGGCAAGGTGCTGGCTGACAAGATTTGCTCGGGGAAAGCGCCACAAAATGTGACAGCCATTTGTAAGCCCACGGGGAAGAAGGTGAGCGACGTTAAAGAGATTACAAAAGAATTCATGACACATTATAGTGCCCTGTACGAAGCACGCCCCTCACCCTCACGGGAAGACTTGCTCGCCTACATGGCGGATGTGGAGATAGCATGGCTGTCGGATGGCCACAGAGCATACCTGACGAGGCCTGTTACGGTGGAGGAGGTCACTGATATCATTAAGCGATTGCCAAACAACAAAGGACCAGGGCCAGATGGTTACGTGACAGAATTCTACAAAGAGTATGCAGATCTGCTCGCTCCTCACTTGGTGAGGCTGTATGGGGCGGCACACGAGGCCCAGACCCTGCCGGAATCTATGAGAGAAGCCTTACTCATTGCGCTCTTAAAGCCGGGTAAGGAAGAGGATAAATGTGACTCATATCGCCCCCTGTCCCTCTTAAATGTGGACACGAAAATAATCGCTAGTTTACTGGCAGACAGGCTGAAACCACTTATGCCCCTCTTAATAAGACCAGATCAATCTGGATTCATACCTGATAGAGTCACCACACATAACACACGCTCTCTATTTGCCCTAGCACACTACTTGTCTCCTGAAACGAAAGCAGTAGCAGTGTTACTAGATGCTGCTAAGGCGTTCGACACTATAGGATGGTCTTTCATTCAAGCGGTTCTGGTGCGAATGGGGTTTCCCCTGATGTTTCTAGGTTGGATCTCCATGTTATATACAAACCTGTCGGCACGCATCAGAATAAACAGATATATTTCAGAGCCCATTCGAATATGCAGAGGCACAAGGCAGGGCTGTCCGCTCTCGCCGATGCTATTTGCATTAGTCTTGGAACCGCTGGCCTGTAAAATCAGACAACACCATCATTACTCTGCCATACAGATGCCTTCACGCCCAATACACATCTCACTACACGCTGATGACATGGTGCTGTATGTCAAGAACCCGGCGCAGCACTTAAATCCGCTGTTGCGGGAGTACATCAAATTCGGGAGCCAATCGGGACTACAGATCAACTGGGACAAATCTCTCATCCTAGCATTAACAGACAGTACGCACCCTACACCCCTGGACTACCCACTAGAGTGGCAAGAGGAACCTACGAAGTACTTAGGGGTGTGGTTTCACAGGGACCCAGAAATAGTCATACGCACTAACTATGGGCGAGTTATAGCGTCCTTGGAAGATAAAATTAAAAGATGGAATAAACTTCCTTTGTCCCTGGCAGACCGGACCGCTATTGTAAAAATGGTACTCCTGCCCAAGTTCCTGTACTTATTCAATAACATACCAATTAAGCCGGCGGCGGCAGTGTTCCGCAATATCAATACTTTGGTGATTAATTTGCTCTGGGCCGGGAAGCAGGCGAGGATGGAATTACACACTATGACACTCCCATATGCTAGGGGGGGCTTCAAGGTGCCAGATTTCTATCTTTACTACTTGTGCGCTCAGGCGCAATTCGCGCATTACTGGCACCACGAAATACCCTTCTTGACGCACGTGGCGGTGGAGGCAGGGGACACAGACCCAATACCGCTAGCAAACATACTACTGCACAAACGCCCCAGACTACATGACCATGACATCAACACTGTAGACACTACCACGGAGGCCTGGAGACTGATGGGTAAGGCGGCTAATGCTCTGCCACTGTACGCACCGGCGCTTCCGCTGGCTCACCACCCAGCTATCACGGTTACACAAGAAAAGGTTGGCATGGATCTGCTAAAATGGGCAGGTATAGACAAAATGGGCGACCTTTATCTCAATGGGGTCTTCCAAACGTTAGACAAACTGCAATACATCAGCAACCCGTTCCCTCCTTTTCAGCTTCAACTACTATAGGCTACAGAGAGCACTTAAGGGGCTTTACCCAGCACACCCAGAGGAACCGACACCACTCGCACCACTGCAACTCCTGCTCACCACACCCACGGCCTCTCACCTGGTGTCTAAATTATACACAAGCTTGCAAGGCGCCATAGGGGGTAACACTGACAAGGCTAGGGACAGGTGGAGTGCGGGTTTGGAGACACCGCTCACTGATGAAGAGTGGGCATCTACGTGCATGCTTACCGACATGTTAACACCGAATGGTAATTTGAGAATCATTCATTATAAATACCTGCATCAGGTGTATTATACGCCTCAGAGACTATACAACTATGGGTTGAGAGAGGACTCAAAGTGCAGCAGATGTCAACAGGATAGTGCGGATTTCATGCATCTGGCTTGGCACTGTCGCAAGGTGGCCGGTTATTGGGAACAAGTGATGCAGACGTTGAATGAAATGTTGGGCTCTTCCTTGAGATGTGAAGCCAAAATTTGTCTTTTGGGTATTGTGCCACAGCTGAGAGCGCGGAGGCGTAAGTTCTGCGCAGTAGCGCTATTACTGGCCAAGTGGAGGGTGTCCCTACACTGGAACAGTAGAAGGGGTCCGGTGGTTAAAAGCTGGTTAGAAGATATGGTGTACTGTCAAGATACACTGACCACATATGAGGAGGAGCTGCCGATCAGATCTCGGCCCAAGGACTACTGGGAGTACCTACGAACCTATTTACTGGAGCATGGAGCTGCAGAGGAGGTGAATGATACCGGTTAGGAGAAGTGCATGGAGGGTAAATAAATGCTGGACACAAATAAAGTGGAATGGTCTTGAGGAGGGAGGATGCTGTGACACAGATTATTCGTTGCTGAAGGACACATCTAAGTTACTTTAATGGTTGGTTATGGTTAAGTTACCTTTGGGAGAAAAATTGTAACAAAAAAGTAAGAACTTTGGCATGTTTATGAGCGAATATGGCACTTACTGATAGCACTGTGATTATATTGCAAGACGCCGCCGGTCCGTTGGATGTCGGCTGATGGGCTGTGTACGTGAACTGCGAACCCACTCGGGCACACAAGACTGCAGCCGGCCTGTTATGGTTGTAGGCGAATCACGTGTAATGTATTTTCTTATGTGACAAGTGCAATAAACCTCTTACACCAAAAAAAAAAAAAAAAAAAAGAATTCAAAGACTTTCTAATTCACCTCAATATAAAGCATCAAAAAAGTAATCCTCTTTAGCATCAAGCCACTTACCTGGTAGAACAGCTCATGAGTACTTTAAAGAAAGCTTATCAGCTTGCTGCATTGAGAACCTAAAAGTTGTTTTGAACACTACTCTTCAAACTTACCATTTGATCCCTCATTCAACAACAGATGAAAGCTCTACCACTCTCATGTTTGGAAGAACCAGAACGACAAAGCTGTCCCAATGGACCTCAGATCGAAGAACGAGGAAGACATTCATACTAAGGACATTGGTCGCAAACAAAGGATTAAAAGATATTCTGACAGAAGATGACTTGACAAGAGGAGATCGAGTGCTTGCCAGACAACACAAGAAAAGAAAGTCTGATGATAATTTTGAGGCTGAGCCCCTTACCATCACTAACACCAAAGGACACATGGTAGCTGCCCACAGTCCTGGAAAGTCCCTTATGAGAGATTCCTCTCATTTTTGACATGTGGCCCATCACTCACCAATCATCAATGTCAATGTAGAGACTGGGGCCAGACAGACTGTTAATGACTGCGAATGCTGATGATTCCACCTCACTGGCACCGATCAAAGACACTTCAACTGCCAGTTCCTGGGTTCCAGTGTGATTCAGGAGCATGCTTCGCTTGATTGAAACATTATTATTGCCTGTATATATATATATATGTATTGATTTATGAATTTAATTTATTCATATGTTTTTTTACTTATTTTGAAAAGTTGTAACTTTTTATTTAACAAAGTGGTAGAGATAGTGCCTTGTAAATAAAAGAACGCTGGAATTCTTTTGGTTCCCACTGTACACCGTAGTCCCCTGACGTAATTGTTGGAGAGATGAGTTGAAGGCAAGCTTAGAAAGTTGATTTCTGACATAAACGCTGCAGAATAAAAATTACTCTCTGTGTGTGGCATAGTTATTGGTGAGTACCTGGGCTGTCATGACGCTATATTTATGAGTTATTGCCTTCAAGTAGGCGTTATTTCCATGTTCCGTGGACAGAGCATAGTGGACCTAGTTGAGGTTCCTGCACTGCCTCGAAAATTTGAGAATCTATTTTATGTCGAAAACTGTATTGCAACTTTTGTTGCAAAGGCACAAATGCAGGTTGAGCTCCAAATATTGTAGCTAAAATTCCATCACAATCCTCTCCTATCTCCCTCAACATTTCCTGTGACTTATGGCAAAATAAATCCCTGAAGGCCTTATTCCCAAGTTTGACGAATACCTGAGTATCTTTCTCCCTGCTTCCTATTCCTAACCTAGGCCTACCTCTTCTAACTGTTTCATGATCAAAGTGAAACCCACCCCTTACGATCAGCGCTGTGTTACCCCTTTCAGACAGTATGGTGACTGCCTCTCTGTTTGACACTCTTACTTCAAAGGATCCATTGGATCTTTGCCACTATGATGTGCAATTGCTAACTGAAAAGGCACAGAGTTCTTTGTGTGTGCGGACCCGGCATAAATGTCACCCTTCTCACCTAAAGATGTTCCCTAAGCAGAAGGAAACCACCAATTACCAGTTCTTTAACCTGCGTAGGTATCTCATCCATGATATTCTTTTCTTGATTGATGACTGTGAGAAATAAAGGGAGCAAAGCTGCTGATGTCTTTTGCCCTGGGAGGTGCCTAGGTTTGTGGCTATTTACACCTCCTCACACCTTTCCAGGACTCGAGGAAAATGTGAAGGAAAGTAATTAATGTTGGTAGCAATCCAGGCACCAGAAGTCAGCAATTATGTATATCAACCTTTTAAAAGTGATCCCTCTTACAGATAGAATAAAAAAATCAGGGTAAACTCACAATATTTATTTTTGCCAGTCGCCTATTAGTAATGAGAGCGCGGTTTCTAGTTCTCCCTAAGCCAAAGTTAAAAAGAAGCATGATTGTAAGCCTTGCACAAGTTATCAACTACAGCAGGGGCACGATTTCTGAAGAACAGTCACAACTTCCTTACTTAATGGCAGATTTAGCATTCAAATGGGCAGGAAGGTATATCTTCCTACATAAGAACAATACTTTGAGGCATAGTTATCTATGTGCTGTAGAATGTAGCATACATGGAAAAAGGAAGTAACATTACGCCTCTCTGGGGTAGGGAAACAATTTTGCCACAAACCAAGGTTTACTGCCTTTAGTAAATCTAGGTTTGTGGCAAAATACGTGTGTGGATGTGTGGTATTGGGTTCTTCAGGCCTACATATTCCGCAAAACCCGCTACACCATAAAAAGATGTTGGTGGTACATTCCTACAGCACCCTTCGGTAATGCAAGAAGTATCACACGGAACATCGGTGCGAGACCTCTTTTATACAGTTTTACAGTAATAAAAAGTGTAGGCGGAACACATTTACAGAGTTTAGGTACATATATGGTCATTTTTGGAACACAGCCAACTCATGGGAGGAGTTACAACACCACTGGTCAGTTTGGAGGGACATTCCTAAGTGATGACTGTCCACTAGTACAGAGGGTTTAACTGCGCATGTGCGAGCTTGACCAGTACTAAAAATAGCCTGTTGCTGGGCAAATTCGAGTGGTCAGTGGTACAGAGAAAGGACAAAAGGGTATGCTGGCCATGAGGCAAGGCATTCATATAAAATGGCCGCCGGTGTGTTCAAAATGGCTTCCGACCACCATGGTCAAGTTAAGGGGAAATTCGTGTAGCAAAGCTTAACGCTAACCCGATCACCGCCAAATTACGACAGACGACCCTTTTAGCGTTCAGCTGAAGCTACCTCATAGCGGACATAATCAGGGTATTCATCTTCAATATCAATGGACATAATTTTCGCTACTTCTCTATGAATCATTTGTTCATTTTTTTCAATAATTCGTTTGGACGGGATACAAACAGAAAGGCACATGGAACATAGCATAGGGCCACATTGAATACAGAGACATAAAAAGAATAATATCCCAATTATTACACATAAGATTGTCAGCAACTTCCAACCCCACGTACTAAGTAACGTCCAAAACCACCCCGAAAATGTCCAAGTACCATTATCAGGATGTATCTGAGCAGCTATCTTGTGTAACTTAGATATTGCATCATATACAGAAGGTGAATTATCTGGCACGTATACACAACAACTACTTCCGATAATGCGACATGCACCTCCACGGTCAGCTAATACTACATCTAGAACCATGCGATTCTGGAGCGCTACAATTCTGGTAATTTGAAGTTTCCCTGTTAAGTTTCCTAAGGCAAAAACTGTCTCATTAGCGACAGCTTCTACAACATGTGTCAGTCGTCTTATTTTTCGACGATTTAAGGCAGCCCCAACAAATGAAAAGAGGCCTAAATTAAAATCAACATACTGTTGCAAAGAAGTGTCAGTTTGGTCAATGTCATCGAGAACTAATATTCTCTTCACTCTATTCAATATAAAGTCGTGGTACAACACAAAGTCATTATGATACATAGGTGGGGCAATAAACACAGGAGGTAATACAAAGGATATATAGCACGTTCCTAACCATCCTATCGGAAGACGGTGATAACCTTTATTTCCACAAATGAAGTACGTGTTTCGTGAGGCCACAAATGTAATACCATTTGGAGTGTCAAAGGTGAGAGTGGTGTTACATTCACTTCTTCCTACTGGGATTGTACCTTTATTACGAACACATAAGTCGGCTTTCGTATCAATAACAGTAATCACGTGCAGATTAGACATATTTACATTTCTTTGGTTACTATAAATTCGTGGCGAGGATACATTGTCAGGTCTGTATTCTTCCCATTCAAACTTAGTTCCTTCAGCTTGTGGATAACCATCTCGATCATTAAAGCAGAACTTGTTAAGTCGGAAAAGTAGTCCACCTTTTGTTGGCCATCGCAAAGTAAACAAAAGAGTATACCAAGCATTGCAAGAACCATTATGAGAAAACGGAAGTGGGATAAGTGGAGTGCCTCCTTTCTTTTGATGTCCGGGCAACATCCCACATACCCAACAGTTCGAAGTGTTTGTCATGTTATGCGTATGATGCAGAATTTGGATGAAGCTTTTATTCAAATAAGTCTGTCTGTGCCGTTCTTCATGGTAAGGCAAATTAAAATGAAAATGTTCAGATGGAATAGGGGTAGTTGGCAATAAGTGTTCTCTCGCTGGTACCAGCAACTCTACCACCCAAGCTATAACTGCAATCACCACAATTGTTATAACAAAAAGTACTGCACCAAGAATTCTCTTATTGCGCATTGTAGAAGATGCCATAGTTCAAAAGTTCAAAATGTCTCAAAAAGCAACTAAAAAAATAAAAATATGAGTGCTGAGCTCCGAGGTAGCCGTTGGTTTCTTCTCCGAGATTCAAGACGGGTGTCGCTACACTTGGCAGAACAGATCCCCCCCCCCCTTGATATTCCCGGCTTCCGTTTCACAAACCTGGAGCGGTAACTCAACCAGTCTCGCACAAAACAACTGCTTTTCTTGGTCGTAGATTATATCTCTCTTTTCCAGAGACAGTGTGGTCCGGGAAGGCCCCCTTCGATTCAGTAGACGCAACAGCTGGGCTCTTCTCCTCGTCCAAGATGTCTCGATAATCAGACAGCACAGTTGGGCTCACCAGATCCGGAGAGACACGACGGCAGTGAGTGGAATGCACCTAACGCTTCCTGTTGGTAACTCGCACAGCCGTTCGAGTTACAAGTAGCACTTGTTCGGGGCCAGGCCACCTCGGCTCCAAGCTGCTTGTTCTCTCAAAGGAGCGGATCATTACATGGTCACCAGGACGAAGATTGTGAGCCTCTCCAATGGAATTGTCAGGGAGCGCTTCTCGAACCTGTTGATGAATGGAAAGTAAATCATTTGTTAATCGTGCCAAATAATCGTTCATCATTATACAAGGCACATCATGTAACAATCGAGGCTTAGGAACTCCCCATATATTCATAGGCCTTCCAAACACCACTTCATAAGGTGTGAGGCCAGTTCGGGAATGGGGCACTGATCTAATAGATAGCAATGCCAGAGGCAGAGCATCCGGCCATTTCAAAGACGTGGATGCCACGATCTTTGCTAGCTTTAATTTCAGAGTAGCATTATACCTCTCCACGAGACCTGCTGACTGCGGATGGAATACAGCATGAAATTTCTGCTGAATTGCCAATCCCTTCATTACATATTCCACACTTTTCCCAACAAAATGAGGACCATTATCGCTCCACAAAAATTTACAAACACCGTAGCGTGGGAAGTACTCCTTGAGCAAAACCTTAGCTGTTGTCAGCGCTGTATTACACACCACCACTAAGACATACTTAAGGTTATTGCAACGCTCAAGCTGGATGTAATCCATTTGTAGTACCTCGAATGGTGCAGTAGGTGGAACAAACCCTCCTTTCGGAGTATGGGTCCCCTTAGCAGGATTGTGCTGTAAACATATCAAACAGGTCTGCACTACTCTTTTGGCCGTATTGGCAATCTCAGGATGCTCCCAAACTCGCGTTAGCAATCGAGTAATTGCGAGAGCTCCAACATGTGCCAATCCATGTGTCATTTGAACCATCGCTTGCAAGTAAGCTGCAGGCAATTTCCATCTTTCCATATCTTTGCTTCTCAAACAACCCTCATCATCCAGCACTCTCTCCGCTGCCCAGGTTGCGAGTTCTGCTTCAGACGCTGATTTCTGGATATCTAGTATCTCCTCTCTAGCATTGTGCCATCGCTCAGCCTGTGATTTCACTACATACATTGGCGAGGCATTTCGTAACATAGCAGTTTCCCTCGCTATGCTATCTGCAAAAGCGTTTCCTTGTCCCACTTTGCCCGTCACTTTCTTATGTGCACTGCATTTGATTATCGCCACTTTCTTTGGACAAAGTAACGCATTCGAGAGATCACGCACTAATTCGCCGTGCATGATGTGCACTCCGTGTAAAGTCAAAAACCCTCGCTCTCTCCAGAGTAGGCCAAAATCATGCGCTACTCCAAAGGCGTACCGGCTATCAGTGTAGATGTTCACACACAAGTCAGCACTCAATTCACATGCTCTTGTTAAGGCTATCAGTTCCGCTGCTTGGGCCAATTTCTGTGGTATTCGTGCTGCTTCTATCACTGTCTTAAGTGTCGTGATCGCATATGCTGCAGAAGTTGTACCATCTGGCAGCCTCAAACACGATCCATCAACCCACAGTTCCCCATCCACATCTGTAAGTGGCGTATCCTGTAAGTCGACACGACCCTTTGTTTTTTCTGCAGTCAGGAAAACACAATCATGGTGTTCTTCCTCCTGGCCCTCAACAACTGGATACGGCAATAAAGTAGCAGGGTTCAAAGTAGCACATCTCTTTAGTGTGATGTGTGGTGCCAACAGTGTGAGCTCATATCCTGTTAAACGTGCACTCGTGAGATACTGGGTCTTTGTTTGGTTTAACAGAGCATCTACCGCATGGGGAACTAACACCAGAAATTTATGTGACAAAACTATTCCCTCACTCTGCCGTATAGCCACTGCTGGTGCTGCGAGTGCTCGAAAGCACCCAGGTAATCCTCGTGCTACAGGGTCAAGTATTGCCAAAAAATATGCACAGGGCCTCTGCTTATCCCCGTGTGTCTGCACTAAAACTGACAATGCACACCCATCTTTCTCGTGTACGTACAACGTGAAAATCTTTGTGTAATCTGATGTACCTAACACTGGTGCAGAACAAAGGGCTTGTCTCAATTGTTCAAAAGCATTCTGGCATTCATCTGTCCATTCAAGGGGCATTGGTGTAGTTTTGGACAATAACGCTAACAAAGGTTTTATAATGTGTGAAAATCCCATTATCCACTGCCTGCAAAAAGACGTTAAACCTATGAAAGCACGCACATCTCTCTGAGTACGGGGGACTGGTGTATCTAAAATTGCTTGAATTCGATCAGATGTTAATGCACGTCCCTCCTTAGACAAAAGATGACCGAGGTAGGTCACCTTTGGTCTACAATATTGGAGTTTCTTCCTAGATACCTTATGAATATTCTGAGCAAGAAAGGATAGTAAAGCAAGAGTACTCTCCTCGCACTGTTCATGCGTATCTGCGGCAAGTAGGATATCATCGACATACTGGATAAGGGCCACTCCAGACTGCAAATCAAAAGAATCGAGCTGTCTTTTTAAAGCCTGGCTATAGATGCTAGGACTTTCTGTATAGCCTTGAGGAACTCGACAAAATCTATACGATTTATTATTTAATGTGAAGCCAAATAGATATCTGCTATCGGGATGGATGGGAATGGAAAAGAAAGCATTTTTGAGGTCAATCACAGTAAACGTGGTAGCAGTGGGCGGAATCAAAGTAAGTAAGGTGGTAATATCAGACACCCCCGGGTACTGGGGCACTACAATCTTATTAATTTCCCTCAAATCAATAATAAATCGATAGACTTTGTCATCAGTATCTTTCTTTAATATCGGAAGAATCGTTACAGACATTATAGGGAACTTCCTCCACTACTCCTGCAATAATCAAGTCGTGTACAATGTGAGTTAAGGCAATTTCACCTTCCCTAGAGATTTTATATTGCGGCACACGCGGCAGAGACACTCCCTCTTTAACAGTTATTCGAATAGGAGGAATAAGCATCTGTCCCACATCCGTATCCGAAGTAGCCCATAACGTTTGTGGGAGAGAGGCTAGCGCTTCAATTTCTTGCATAGTACACAGTCTCCCTACATCTGGGTAATTGTCATTCAGGATAACCCTCACTCCTTAAGGAGCGCAGCGTATTGTTGCTCGGAAGTATTTAAGCAAATCTATTCCCATAATATTGTCTGGAGTATTTGGCGACAATAAAAATGGGCACGGACCAAAGAATCTGTCAATGTAAAACGTAAGGGGTTGTGACAATGGGCTAAGAGAGGGTGTTCCATCGAACCCTATAGATGTAATCGTTTCGCCAGACAGGGGAGCCCTTGGAACCAAGTTTTTAGACAGATCACTACGAGTAGCTCCTGTATCAACCAGGAACTGATCAGTAGAACCCAAAACGCCCGCTGATACATATGGACCTCTTTGATCTACTGGTACTTCAACCGATTCCACACCCCATCCTACCCAATCCTATGCATGCACATAGTCCTGAGACTCCACATTCTCACCCTCCGATATCTGATACTGATTCCGTCGATCAAAAGTATTATGATCATCCTGACCACAACCCCTTGCCTCAAACCTGCCACAATCACTTGCTCCGCCCCTCGCTCCTGAATAACTATTCTGTGTCCTTCCACCTCCTCGACCACGCTGATTACGTTGATCACGGAGCACCGGACAATCTGAGGCCCAATGTCCAAACTCTTTACAGTATGCACACTGATTCTCAGCAATGTCGGTACGACCAGAAGACGCACCATACGCTCCACGCCTACCTCTATCGTTCCCTCTCGGCTGTGTAGCACGAACCTGAGCCATCATCACTTTCGTCTTTAATTCCTTCGCTTTCTTATCAGTACTTTCTTTGGCCTCTAATTCCTGTCGCTCATAATACTGAGCCATAGTCAATAAGGAAGCAGGGGTCGCCGTGGTCCAAGAACTTTCACTAGTCTTTAGACGCTTTGCAATCTCCGGCAGGAGATTAGCCACATACTTGTCAACAAACAAGTGCCTACCCTTTCATCTGTTAATAATTGCCCACTGTAATCATGGAATGCTTCTTCAAAACTTGAGAAGCAATCAGACACCGACTCATCCGCCTTCTGTTTGCAAGAAGCTAACATAGTCCAGTCAATCTACAGCGTTTTTAATTTGTTTAAGATAGCTGTCGGAAGATCTAAGATTAATTGACACGGCTTACATGCAGGCTCCCTGTCTAAATCAGCTTGGGCTAAAGCTTTCCAATCCGCTCCCAAGGTCGATTGATCGTCGAACTTACGAATCACTCTCCACATATCAGGGGGCAATATCAACCCAAAGAAGAGATCAATATCAACTAACGTCATAACACACGAAGAAATAGCCCCTTCCACTTCTTCATAGAAAGCTGCCGGATTCTTACGGGGATCAGGCAAAGCATTTTTCAGTGCCATAACATCTGCTTTATTCCAAGGTGTATAAACCCAATTATATACAAAATAACCCTTGGCATCCCCGGACAATTTATCGTCACTTGTACCTTGCCCTTTAGGAGGGACATACAAAGGTGCAGCTTCACGCATAGGCATAACATGAACCGTAGAACTCTTATCTGCTCCAAAGATAGAACACTCTTTGGATATCTCCGTCGACCCCGGCGCAGGCACATCTGATGCTTTTCTTGCTTCTCGTAATCTTGACGCCTCATCCCGTAGCTGGACCAACCGTTAAAAAAAACGATCCGCATCTGCAATAACAAATAAACCTTTACGCATATTCTCAATATTGACCGATATATCCTTAGGCTCTAGATCAGTCGAATGTTTCCTAAATCGTTCTACAACTTCATCTCCAAACTGACTCAAAAAATACAACCGTTCTCGTTTGGACCACTTACTCATTTCATCATTAATCTCTGACATAGTTATTTTGTTCAAATTAAGTTTGCGGGCAAAACTGCGCAATTCCGCAGCTACACTAGCACTTAGCCTGACACGACTACTCCCTTGACCATCTCCTTCCGAGTCCTCGTCTGGGGCCGTAGGCAGAACATACGGAGGCGAGCACCGATCTAATAATGAAAAATCATCAACTTCATTAGTAAGGACAGGATAAAGAGGACGTCGGATAGGAAATTGACCATTTGTTTGCAAATTACGTTCCTGTGCCTCCCTCTCTTTCTTCTCCTGCAACTCTTTTTCCTCCAGCTGAAAAGCCTTATCCCGAGCAGCCTTCCGCTGTTCTTTGTCCGCCAAGGCTATTTCACGCTTCATTCGTTCGTTTTCTCCCCATTCGTACACAATCAAACATATCTTGTCTAGACCTATGCTGAAACAAACACTGCTCCACATACTGAACCTTTCGTAAATCAAACGACCCATGTAGTGGCCATTGCAATTCGGGATCAGGTTTTGTATAGGGGGAAGGCCAAATTTTATATACATTTCTCGATTATGGGTCCCCTCTGGGGGAGCCGGCTGAGATTCATTTAATCGATAATTGGTACCTTTTCCAAGACAGCACATTCCTCGGAGTGTGCTTAAAACAGGCATGTCAAAAATATCACGAAAATGCGATATCACTAAATGGCACTTAATATACTCCACACAAATGTGCTGTTCAAACAAAGACAAATTTTGAGAAATATCTCTACATGCCCGCCTATGTGAAGTGCACTGCACATATAATTCAAATCATAGAACCAAGTGTTAGCTAACTCAAAACATATTCAAAGAGCCACAGTAAGCGTTCGTAGACTATCTTACCAATCACAAGCTTACCAAATTCTCAGAAATCCAGGATCCAACTGCCAAGTTCTTTAATCGAATCAGCCAAACTGGCACTGTACGACAACTCGAACGAGCAGGATCTCAGTCGAGGACCGGCGCCACCTGGAAGGTCAGATCAGAAGGAAAGGAAGAAAACACCGTGGGTGCCAAGACTCGGGTCACTCAATGGCAGCGTACGCGTCCATGGCGAGTTTCCAATCCTTCGTCACGACCTCTCCTTCGGGCATCCGAGTCGCCGATAAGTCCCTTCGTGGTCGCCAATTTGTGGTATTGGGTTCTTCAGGCCTACATATTCCGCAAAACCCGCTACACCATAAAAAGATGTTGGCACGGAAACTGGAAAATGCAAAAGACAAGTTTATTAAGACCCCATGGGGTGGTGGTACACCACCCCATGGGGTCTACAGCACCCTTCGGTAATGCAAGAAGTATCACACCAAACATCGGTGCAAGACCTCTTTTATACAGTTTTACAGTAATAAAAAGTGTAGGCGGAACACATTTACAGAGTTTAGGTACATATATGGTCATTTTTGGAACACTGCCAACTCATGGGAGGAGTTACAACACCACTGGTCAGTTTGGAGGGACATTCCTAAGTGATGACTGTCCACTAGTACAGAGGGTTTAACTGCGCATGTGCGAGCTTGACCAGTACTCAAATAGCCTGTTGCTGGGCAAATTCGAGTGGTCAGTGGTACAGAGAAAGGACAAAAGGGTATGCTGGCCACGAGGCGACGCATTCATATAAAATGGCCGCCGGTGTGTTCAAAATGGCTTCCGACCACCATGGTCAAGTTAAGGGGAAATTCGTGTAGCAAAGCTTAACGCTAACCCGATCACCGCCAAATTACGACAGATGCATGGGAGCACTCATGCTTCACCCATGTAACGCCTGCCAATGCAAAGCCACTGAAGGCGACACAAATCGGCCCTTGCGTGACTTTGTAAATCTCGAATAGCATTTTGCGTTGTGGCTAAAAATTGGCAAAACCACAACGCAAAATGTTAGTAAATCTGTGAAAAGTATGTAACTTTTACACCATCCAACCTGTTATCTTAGCTCAGGGGAAACAACAAGTGCTGATAAGGTGTTTGGCAGTCCCTCATTGCCTAGAGTTAAAAAGTACCGTTAATTCAGGTCCATAAAAAGCAAAAAAAGCTGGGTGCAATTACATCAAAATTAAAATGTCATACATTGCACGTGAAAAACAGAAAAATATAGTGATTTAGGGCAACGGTCACTAAACTAGTCCAAAGCTAGACCATCAGAAGCAACATCAAGCTAAACTACAAACTGATTAAGCCTTGCTGTTGATTTGTCTGATTATTTTCTGTTAGTTGGCGAAAAAAAGGCTATGTAGGCAAAGGAAAACACTATTTTCAGAGTGTGTTCAGTATTATATCAGGGGCTAGATGTAGGTACATCTAATTTACCGACTCTTAAATACCGAATCATACCGATTCGGTATTTATGAATCGGTAAATTAGAAGAAGGGAGATGTAGGTATTTTTTTATTTTGAATTACCGATTCTGTAACATTCGGTATTTACCGATTCGGTAAATACCAAATCGGTATTCCCCATTGATTCCTATGGGCTTTGGAGCCCATAGGAATCAATTAGAAATACTGATTCGGTATTTACCGAATCTGTAAATACCGAATCCAGCAAGGGTGCAGGGGGTGTCACTTTGACACCCTCTAGCACCCCAAGTGCAGGCTTGTGTGCCATGTGGCACACATACGTGCCCTAAGGGCATGTCTGTCTGTCACATGGCACAGGTGTGCATGCACACCTGGATTCGGTATTTTACCACCCAATAGGATTGGGTGGTAAAATACCGACTCTTAAGGGCCTGTGGCACTCTGCTGAGTGCCACCTACATCTTGATTTACCGAATCTGTAAAATTACCGATTCGGTATTTTACAGAATCGGTAAATTTACTGAATCGGTAAATTTACTGATTCTGTAAAATACTTGCCCCTACATGCTGATTCCTAAATACCGGTCGGTAACGGACGAATTCGGCCGTTACCGACTGGTATTTCCTCTCCTACATCTGGCCCCATATGTTGAATCATCATGAAATGTGATTGACATGCTAATAGAGGAGCAAACATTGCCTCGTTTTGTTTGTCAATGTAGGCAAATGGTATAGAAATAAAACATAGACTTCCATTCAATGCTTCTTAAAAAAGTCTCAAAATGATCTTTGGAAGCATACATCTATTTTATTTATATAAAACATCATATTTAATCATGTAGCAATTGTCTTGATTTAAGCAGTAAAAACGTCTTCTTCCAGGCATTCCTCTTTCTAAGCTATACTTTATAGTTGTTTCATATCATTTGTATTTCTGCTGCTTCTTGATTTTCTGACATATCACTATTGTTTGTTTAGGCCCTGCCTGTGCGAAATGGACCGTTGAATGAAGGCCAGAATGCAGAAAAACTACAAAGAAAAGATGAAGTGATATCTCAGATGTGAATGGAAAATAACACCCCGTTGTCCATAGCGTTTAGTTCATGTTGTATTCTTTTACAATAATAGTAAGTCCGAAGAAGGCAACCAGGAAATTCACATGCCTAGAATCGATTCACTTATCAATGTCTCCATTAAAAATAACTATATCGATTGAAATCTGCTGCAATTTGGTTTCACATCACATCACTTGCTATTCAGAAATAGATTATATCACTTGATTTACATATTATTTTCTTGACATCAAAGATTTTACACCTCGAGAGTTGATATTTTTTTTTTACATTTGCGCATTTCCAATTTACTTGTATAAATTGTTATGAAAGATGCCATTATGAAATCGGAGTAATTACCACAAGATTATAACTGTAACGATGTCTGTAATTTGTGATTTTAAAATACAAATGTAAGTACATGTCCAAAATATGTCAATATATTGTTTTTTTAAAGAAAGGGAACAATAAAATGTGTTAAACAGTGTGTTTTTTCTGTTTAAGGCTTTATCAGTATGTTTGAATCCCCCATCTTACACTCACTTACTCCTTACAGAAAGTAGAATTAAAAAAAAATGTTCGGCAGTATTTCAGCTGTTTAATCGCAGGTGATAAACCTTTCCTTTATTAATTTTTTTAGAATCTAAATTCATGTGGGAGTGGGCTTGGCCCAGCTGCTGGGTACTAATCTGGTGTTCTAGCGTGGGGACACTCCGTTGGAGTAACCAGGCGCTCTATAAGCTGTATAATAATATTTACTAAGTAAAAAGTGTAACTATTCTGTTGATGTTGCGACAAGGTAAGGTGTACATTTTTGAAAACTATGTTACCTCCACATTCTGAAATCATAGGAGAACTGAGTTGAGTCCATTGAGATGGTGGCATAGTTGCCTGGTCATGCAGAAGAAGATGGGAGAGGGCCAGTTGCTGTGCAAGGATGATTCTCCATCATCTTCACCCAGGACTGTGGACCAGTGATGGAGTGCTCACAGCCACAGCATCCAAGGCGGCCATCTGCAGCCGCCAGGCAGTTCTATAAAAGGTCCAGGATTAGAGCATTTGATTTCCTTTCTTGCACCTACCATTCCAGGACAATGCCACTTTCCTGTGATGGCAGGTGTGGTTGTGGATATATTCATTTCTGATCAAGATAGTCACCTTCACAGTTTTTGCTGCCAGAGCTATCCTGCCGAAGACGGTGTTACCATTTTCTTATAAAGTTTTTTCTTGTTCCACTCACACATAAGGGAGCTTGGAGCAGAGAAGGATTTGTTGCAATGCTTTGGATGCCCCTATTTCTGTTGCATTCATCCTCCAAGGGAAAAACTTGATGTCATTAATTTTTGCTCCTTTTTCCTCAGCTGCTTTTGCATGTTGAATTCTTCAACCACAGAGATTATGCTAGACTCTTCCTCTGCTCTGTCTCAGGATCGTTTGGTGTCTTGCTTCAACATCTTCTATCAAAAACTATTCATATTGCAGACAATGTTTTTCTGTCTTGTGATTTTTTCCTTGCAATTGTATCTTCCAAAGGAGCAGATGACAACTTTCACATATATGTCAAGTGCAGAGTGGCACTGTGGCTAGTGGGAGGAGTCACCCTTTCTTCAAACAATTACAAAGGAAATAATGGAGAGCCTCACTGCATCCAGTCCTGGAAAACTAAACCAAATAATAAATGTAGCAAAATATGTCGACAGTGTTAAAATATGTACTCACTCAACCCCATTCTCCTAATTGACGGTTCACTTTTCTATCACCTTCTGACTTTTATCAAGCACATGCTGGATTCTTTTTTCTCTCTTTTTAAAGATGCTCCTGAAAAAGTCTTGGTTTCCCAGTGAAGTCTTATCTCAGGGCCGAACTGGAGAACCAAAGTAGCCCTGGAAAAAATGCTCAAACCAGCATCTCTTCCTTCATCTCCTCACACAATCTCTTTCTTTCCATCCATCCATCCATTCTCTCTCTCTTGTCCTTCTCTGATGGCTTTCCGTCTACCTTTCCATCTTTACTCCTTTACACCTTTCTTTCCTTCCCTCTCTCTCTCAAAGCCTCCGAGTACCTACTTCAATTAACCTGAGGGCGCTGGGGAAAGTGACAGATGCACCAGGAGCAGCCATTCCTGCCCTAAAAAGCAGCCACCGGGGGTTCCAGCTTACCCGGGAAATGCCTAGTGGAATAGGAAGCCTGTCCGGGCTCGCCTTCTGTACAAGAATTCCTTGCTCTGCCTAGGCTATTACTGAAATATGCTCTTCATTACATGTCATTTGTCTACAGTTACTTTCTTTTTTATGGACTCTTAACCCCTTCGGTGCCGGGCAAATTCCCCCGCTGTGCTGGGGGGCGGGGGGCGCGTACAGCACCCCGGTGCTCATGAGGAGGTCAGTTCGTCATGAGCCACGGCGCTCCGGTGATCATGACTAGCTGAGCTTGTCATGGCCACACCCGTTCCCATGGAACGCTCAGCACAGCAGGGAATTAGCCCAGCATGCGAGCGTTCCACGGATTGGGCGCGGTCATGACGAGCTCAACTCGTCATGAGCACACGAGCGCCGTGGCTCATGACGAGCTGAGCTCGTCATGAGCACACAAGGGGTTGAGGCTAACTGTTCAACACCTAGTAGGAAATGAACTAGTCAATATTGGCCTTTCTGTATAGCGTATATTGGGATTGGGAGTATCAATGTTAAGAGTAATGGTCAGAGTTGTTCCTACATTCCCACTCTCCAGTGGGCCAGATCATGGATTTTCTTCACTGTCATTTCCCGGGACTCATTCATTGGGTATTAGGCAAAATATAAATGCCAAGAGGCCAACATTTCTGATATCTTACTCTAGCCAAATGTTCTAGGTTCTATATTATAATCCAATGAGGGACCTTTAAACAAGGAATCCAAAGGGAGTTTGGTGTAGGTTGATTTTTTTCTTTCCCCTCCCCCTTTTCTCTCCTGGTTCCTGATACCTCAACTTCTTGGCACTTCAATGATGTGGGCCTTCAGTAAATTCTCAGTAGGATGTTGCAAGATGTGACAGCAACCAAGGTGAGGAGAAAGAAATATCTCTCATTCTACCAAAGAAATAACCCACTAACCCCATACCAGCTTTCTTCATAATATTTATACTGATGTTGTAATTCCATCTTAAATGTTTTAGATTTTCAGAATGAGCTCCCCTGTGTATAATCGTGGCAGGATTATGATAGACTGAGTATAGGGTAACAGTAACGACTTGTGGACGGTGATCACTCTTGGATCGTGTTATGATACTGTAATTTTCTAAGTTTGGATGCAGGTCTAAATTACAGATTGTACAATGTAAGTAAGAATGCTTTTGGCCATTTGTCCAAGTCCAATTTGGCGTAATATCCTGTGAAGATCTGCCATTCATTACAATGAAACCGGCGCTGTAAAGTTGCAACACACAGTGTTTCCCTAGGCCACAATGCGGTTGGAGTTTGGGTTTGACCTGATCCAGTACCGGTGGAGGAAATGGAAGGAGACTTTCTAAATCCACCAGGGTTCCCTGAAAAAGGTTGGTGTTAAAGTCCCTGATAAGCAGACAACCTGCATGAGGAAAATCCCCAGCCAGATCACACAGAAGTGTGAGCAGCCGATTTAAGTGAGTCCTTTTTGTTCAAGCACTCTGATTGATGTAGACATTGAGAAGCAACCGAGGATGCTGTTGTCTCCATGACTTAACTTCAACTCCAAGTAGCCAATCGTCATCAAGGTCTAATGGCTCAACGGGCCGTTTAGGCTGCAACAGATATAAATGGACAGGCCCCCCTTAGATCGCCCGTAATTGCAATGCCCTACAGCTAGTTTCCAGTATTCGATGTATCCTCTTAAGGGGTAATTTTGAGTGGCCCATGTTTCCTGGAAGTCTAGGATGTCATATCTAAAAATAATGTTTCGAGTCTCTGATGAGGCCATTTTATGTTGAAGGCCACTAATATCCCAGTAACATAGAGATGAGGAATACTGTGACTGCAAGTTGGTAAGAGTTACAGGTTGAGGGTGAAGTGTGCTGTGTTTAGCAGCTTCCTTTTGCTTTAATTTGTGTGAGCATTGCCCGTCTGGTCAAACTGAGCTTTTATAGGACAAGGATTCTGGCAACCATCCCCAGTCTTAAACTTTATTAGAATTAGGGGATGTGATCCATGATCGGTCTTTTGTGACTGCATGACCTACAGCATTTTTTAGTATTGAGTACGGCTTGGTTCTATCACTTTTCGGAGTCTGACGAAAACTTGGCTGAGTAACTGGTAACTTAGCTAGCACGGTAGGATAGCCTGGTTTATAATATGGGTAGATTTTAATTCCCCATGACCGGAAGATGTCTTTGCTGGCTAAGAGGGCTTGAGCCCAGATGGAAGAATTAAACATTGCCAATATTACTTCTGAGGGTTGTAGCCCTCTTGGAGGGAGAAATTCGATATGCTCGATGTCTTCTTCAGATGCCAGTGTATCAAACCCCGGGGCTCCTTTTAATAATTTAATGATGTTAGTTATTTTAAGGACATTGTGCTGTCCTTTTGATTTTTATTCAGGTACAAAAATAATTTTGGTGTTCTTAGGGGTACAGGCGGCTCCCTGTTGGTGAGTACCCTAGTTGAATAAATCATAGTTTTCTGTTGGTGAGCCAGAGGCTGTTCCTAGTTTATACAGACAATTTTCTTGAGCTTCTAGCTGACTAAGAGGGGGTTCTCCAAATGACCTTGATGTATTCTTGATGGTTACTTTTAGGTAGTTGTCCCAGCAATGGATCGAAGAGTCTGAGGTCGAAGGTGAGTCAAAAATGTAATCAGAGTGGTCAATTCAGTTGTAAAATTCATTTTCTCTACTTGTAGTTGACCGTTTGCTTTTTTGTGCCAATTAAAGTTTTTTTGGTTTTTCAATGACTGCCGTGTCGTGGGGGTTTAATGAAGGTCTTCTTAAGCAAGAAGGGGAAGCATGATGAACCTGGAGGTGTACAGGAGTAGGCTGTTGAGCATTTAATGTTGGGTTCACAGTAGTAGTTTGCTGTTCGTAATTCCACTGTATTGAAAGCATTTACAAACCTGTAACAAAGTCATTTTCATTCAGCTTGCTTGTATTGTTCAACCTCCCTTGAAAAGTATCATTTGCGCTTACGTGTACCAGGCTTGCTTTGTTCTAGAAAATAAATATAACTAAATAAAATTTGTATAAAAACAAATGTGTCTGAGTTCAGTCTTTGAGTGTGTGACATCATTTGCTGCCAGAGTGTGTAAAACAAATGCTTAACACAACCCTCTAACACAGAGTTACTGATCACCCACACTACTACAGATAGAGTGTAAGATGCTATCAACTTTTACCTCTACCTACCTTTTGGGTTCCACTGGACTCTGTGCACACTTTTCCTCATTTTGGTATAGTATATACAGAGGCAGCTTCTTACATTGGTGGATCAGCGGTGGGATATACAACTTCGCATTCATTGGACTGACTTGGTCAACAGCGATCACACAACAAAACTCTTAAATTGTCTTTAGAATTGTGATTTTTGACACATTTTTCCAAATTCCTGAAAGTCTTGTTAGTGCCTTGGCTAAGTCCCTCATGAATTCTAGAAAAATAAAAGCTCACTTTAGTTAGGTGTTAGAAGTTTTTCTTTTACAATGTCCCATAATAAAAACCCAACTGTTAGTGAAGATAACAATGACATAGAGAACCAGGTTGAGGAGCTCGTCCTCAACCCTTATCTCCACTTAGAATTTAGGGAGTTAAAGATGTAATCCAAATTTAAAAATATTACAATGGAGTCCAATCCCTCCAAACAAAAGCTCCAGGAGCTGTTTGCAGGGTATGCTTAGGACCATCCCTCTGATAATGGTGAAGAGCACTCAGAGGTAGAACAGGATGCAGGGGATGAGGATAACTTCCAACCCCCCACTTCTTAGGGAGAAAAGAGCCCCAGGGCCCTGTCTCCAAGAATACACCTCTCATCACCTAGGGTCAGGTACTTCTGAGGACATTGAGGACAGCCTCAATGTAGAGACCAACCTTTTAGTAATTTTGGCTAAAAGACTAGACCTAGAGATTAGATTCCTGGCTTTAGAAAAGGAAAGAGCAGAGATGGGCCCAGCACCCATCAATAGTGGCAGCAACTTAATAAATAGGGTCAGAGAGTGCTCTTACTATCCAGAAATCCCCAAAGGAATTTTCCCTAAATTTGAGGATGTTGATGATATCACTAAGTGGTTCACAGCACTGATGAAACATTGCATCAGTATCTGATAGACCTAGGTCCAATTTCTTCCCAAGAATTGGCAAAGAAGGCGGACCACTGTGTCAAGACAAGGGTGACCAGGACGACCACTGGGATTGACCAAAAGAAAGGGGTTATAAAACCTCCCCAGAGGAAAGACAGTGAGCATCCTAAAGATACAAGGAAGGAGTCCCAGGTAGCCGCCCAAAAACCTGTCCAGGCGGGTGTGCCCATAGACACCTCACAAACTAAAACTGGGTACCAAGGTAAGAGTTAGCCCCCCTGACTCTATTGGTCATGGTGGGGTTACTCAAGTTGTGGGTAACTTCTGTGGGTAGGCTGAGTTTTGCCCTAGCTAACTTAGAATTTGCAGCGGTAGGCGCCTCTGAACCCAAACTAAAAAGATAAAGACACTGAGGAGCTAGGAAAGGAGCATTGGGAATTAGGACTTGAAACTGTGCAGGTAGGCCAGCTCTCCAAAGGGACTTACCTGGACAGAAGGATGTAAGGCGGAGTAGGCCCTGAAACTTTCAAAGCACTTCCTCTACTCTTGCTCGCCTGAAAGACTAGGAGGTCTCCTAGGTTTGGCTGAGTTGTATGACCTTTGGGCTGGGGGGGGCTTCTGTAGGAAGCTGGGTTTCTGGTGAAGTAACCCCCCACTTTTTGCCAGACTACTGATGCCCTTTGATTTGATGTGCCCTAGGTCCATGCCAATCAGGTTCCTAGGGCCTGTGTTCTTTCCCAAAACTGTACCTTGTAACCCTAATTGGAACCTCTCTGGCCACATGTCAGTCCCTTGTAAAGGTGCCTGCTAGTGCAAAGAAACCCTATGCCTGGCACCATCACTGCACCCTTCGCCTATGCCCCGAGTTCCAGTGTCCAACCAGTGCCTGCAAGGTCCTCCAGCTCTCCAGAGTCTGAGTCCACCATGGGTTGAACCCTCCAGGACCCCCAACGTCTCCTGCAGCCTCTGCACGGAGATCCCCCCCAACCACGAGTGGACCGATAAGGTGAAATCCAACATCAAAAGATACCTCTACAACCAGAAGCTGTGCACCCTGGATAAGAGAACCTGAGGTGCACCTACATCCCGAGCTCTCCAACTTACCTGCCCAGCTGTTAGTTTCTCCCGGAAGTCTTTCTTTGCTGATCCTGCAGCCAAAATCCCAAACCGGCAATTCCCATTGAAATCAACAGGGCATCCGACGCCAAAACAGCACCCTGAACCCAGCCACCGCTGCAGGTGTTCTTTGGGTGCTATCTCGGATCCCCCTTTGCCCTGAACCTAAGACTAAGACCTTTGCTCCCACAACCTTGTGAACTGATCTTGAGCCGCCACCAACGGAGGCGCCTTATCCTCAATTTGATAACATTGGCCCTCAGCACTCTGCACCCGGCCGTCCTAGTGCAGCTGAGGGTGCTTTGAGAGTGCATCTTTGACCCTAAAGGAATGCTAATTCTAACACCAGAATACCACCTCCCACAAATAACTACTTACCTGTAAACTGATAACTCAATTTCCTTCCATAGGATTGCGTTGACTGCTTTTTCCCAAAAATTGTTGTGTGGATTTGGTTTTGTATGAGAACTTGAAAAACTGCAAATAACTAACAAGCTTTTGCAATGCAATAGGTCTCGCATTAGGAAAGTTTGAGCTATTGGTATTGTAAATGACAAATTTTGTATTTCTGTGTTGGTTTTGAAAATAGCTAAATTAATAGTTTTGTCATTTACAATGCCAATAATTTTACCTTTCGCAAATGTGACACCTATAGCATTTGTAATGCAATATGTGTTGTATTTACGTGACTTAGATATATTGATATTACAAATAACAATGGCTTCTTTTTTTAAATAATTATTACTTAAATAAAAGTTAATTTAATTTATAATGGCAATAGCTTAAACTTTTGTAAATAACTTTTGTGAAGATTATGTTCAGTGTATTTTATTGTGACTAAAATCTAAGAACGTATTACAAAATGCACAAGTGGTGAAATACCAGGGGCATTTATGAGTATGCACTTTAATATGTGCACCAGCAAATATTCTGAGTTCACAATTTGTGAAAATATGTATGATCTTAAATGGCAGGGTGGGGGGACTTCTATTGCACTCCCACAGCACCCTCTTTCACTTGCATCGATTTCAGTGCACATCAAGACATAAGACACAGAATATTTGCAATGTAGCTGCTCCACTAGCTGAGTAAGTAAGACTGCCCCCTTAATGGATACCCTTTCAGTTGGCACACCTTTCAGACCACGGGGAATCGCTGCCGGCACGTAGCGCACCGGAGCCGCACCTATGACACTGTGCTTCCATTAACACCGGGTGGTGCTGTGAACTGGGCAACAGAAGCAACAAGTCGTCTGATGGAACGGGGACTTCCGAAATAGACATCGCAAGACATATTTTATTAACAGAAAACAAGGGCGAATTAAATAGCATGAATATAAATGAATAAAAGTCATCAAATGGACACAGGAAGAAACCCCTCAAATAAACATTTTTCAACAACTTCACTGGCCCGGTGGTATGTAAACACTTCTGTCAGTAACACACTAGGCCAGCCACCCCGCCCAGCTCCGGATTGGTTCCCGTGGAATCAAGCAGCACTCACAAGAAAACCCACATGCACTACGGCGAGCACCGGTCTTCCGCAGCTGATCTTTAAGCGGATGTCATCATTCGTTCATAATGTTAGCACTTCCGTCTAACATAACCAATCCGATGGTTCAACGTATCCTGGCTTCCGTCTGGGAGTAGTCGGTACCGTCAATGTGTAACGTAACAGGATTGGAAGGTTGGGAACACCCTGGCCAATCCTAGTGTGTCATGTCGATTTCCGGAGTGCTGATTGGCTGTGCAGTCTGCCGCTAAGTTTATAGTATACCGTTACCGGCTAGTTTTGAGGGAGTCAGTGGCGATGGCCTCTGTCACGCTGCTGCTGAGCACCTCTGGTTTTTCCTTTCTGGGCTCGTACCAGGCGTCACAACCACGTGTGGCGCGGCCGGGACCCGTTAGGATACAGGGCGGTAGTTGTCTAAGGCTCGAGTGGCATGCTAGTATATAGTACAGGTCGATTGTCACTCTGCTGCCGCCTTCACTTCACTGCTCCCGGAGAGTCTGACAACAGGCCGCCGCACCAAGGAAGCCGTGAGTGGGGCTTTGCCTTGTTGTTGAGCTGCGAGGGCGGGGGGGGGGGGGCTTGTGTGTGTGTGCGCGCGTGCGGCGGCGGGGGGCTGTGTATGTGTGTGTGTGTGAGCGTGCGTGCGTGTGTGTGTCTTGGAGTCTGTGTGAGTGACTGTGGGGGAGAGGGGGTGTGTGTGAGCGAGTGTCTGTCTGTTTGTGTATATGCGCGCGCATGTGCACGGCGCGGGACGGGACGGAACGTGCGCGTTCGCGCACCCAAATCTGCCTTCAAAAGCTCGTAACACTTTCTTGTCCTCATTCCCCCGAGTCAGATAACTATAAGTCTCCGCCCTGGACGCATCCTTCGGATGCTTATCCAGGCTCGACCTAAAAACTGCTTTACTTACCTTTTCTCTAGGAAATTTCCCAGTGTGATATCTAGGCATATTGCACTGAGTAGAATAAGTAATCTATAAAAGTAATCAGAAGTAGTCTAACAATAATTTCCACTGTACTGAAAGCATTTACAAAGCTGTAACAAAGACATTTTCATTTGGCTTGCTTGTATTGTTCAACCTGCCTTGAAAAATACCATTTACACTTACTTGTACCAGGCTTGCTTTGATCTGGAAAATAAATATAACTAAATAATATTTTTATCCAATCAATTGGTCTGAGTTCAGTCTTTGAATGTGTGACATCATTTGCTTCCTGAGTGTGTTCAATGAATGCTTAACACTACCCTTTGATAAAGTCTTACTGCTCCCCCACACTACCACAAATAGAGTAAGGCGCTATCTACTTTTACCTCTGCCTACCTTTAGGGTTTCACTGGAGTCTGTGCACACTGTACCTCATGTTGGTATAGTATATACAGAGCCAGCTTCCTACACTATGTACATCCCCCACCTGGTCTAATGGAGAGATTAAATTGATACTTAACAGAGGTGAGGAGATTAGAGAGGCGGAAGGATCCTAAAGAATCCACCAAATGTAAGCTAACATATATAGAATGCTCTATTTGTAAAAAAATATATATCATGAAGGAAAAAAAACATCCTTTCACCTTATAAAATTTGGAAGGAGGCAAATAAGACTAATAATGCAGACTTTGAAAGCTTTCACAATTACTCCTGTTTATTCCCTCCTGAGCAATCTGAAACTATTTTAAGTAGGTCTGTTTGTGATCATTTGGATACAAAAGAGTGGCTTAAAGCTTGTTCTATGTCGGTGGATCTTGCCATTGCCCCTTTAATCTTTTGTGAGCTCTCCCTTGATGAGACCATCCCAGACGATCACCATTATGAAGACTATCAGTCCCTCTTTGTGACAGGGAGGTCTCTGCCCAGCGAACATTGTCCAAGCAAGACATATTGAACTGGTTCTTTATAGCAGCGAAACTATCAACACCCATTTTAGAAACATATTATTCCCTATTCTCTCGAGCAAGCCTAGGTGAGACTGCTCCTTAAGATACACCGATCGCAAGCCACTAACCCAAAAAAACTGCTCCGTTTCAAAAGTCCTCTGGCTTCTGAAACTGATGTAGAAATGTACTATACGACAATTTCAGGAACTTGTGAAAGCAGTTGGATTTCTTGGGTTAGCTCAGTCTAGTTTTGCCCAAGGAACAGAGACAGCCCTTGTCCTTGTAGAGTCCACTGTGCTGAAGATTGTAGACTCAGGCGACCATTGACTTCTGCTGCTGGATCTATCTGCAGATTTTAATGCGATTAACCAGACATTTTGTCAAAACTACTACAGGAGGTGGTGAGTATTTCTCATCTGTTGTTAAGTTGGTTTAAGTGTTTTCTCGGGCTTTTAGTTTCTCATGTAGCTGTAGGTCAGAAGATGTTCTAGTGGATTTGAGTGGAATCTTGACTATCTTCTCTTTTTAAAGATATAATTAGCACCTACTTCTAATAGAATTGGTTGTCAGCTTCCAGAATATTGCTGTTTCCTCTATCATGTAAACTAGAAACTAATCATAGGATAGTTACTGAGACCTTCCCCAAGATCATGACATGACATCCCCTCTAAAATGGAATGTTACCTTTTAAGTACCAGTTATTGGCAGCCTTTAATCCCTTCTGTGTGGTTTGAGAGAAAGATTTCCATGGGTTTCAAGGTGAATGTCATAGTGCAATCTTCAAATTATCACTTGAAGAATCTGCATAAACCTCGCCTTGTATTAAAGCAACAGGTTTATGCAATTATAGTGAGGGCTAAGGTAGATGATAACTAGATATTGGCAAATGAAATGCTTACAAACTTCACGTACTGCAGAACTCAGCACGATTGCAGGTCAAAATATCATACAGTGAAACATTCTCTTATGTAAAAACTGTTTACAAAAATTGTTTACAAAAATATCATGCTTTGGGTGTTGATGACTATCATTCATTCCAGTGTGTAGGTATTTTTGTGAGCGACATTTAGGGCAAGATTTAAATGTCATATAATGTGGCAATTAAATTCTGGTACCACACTCTATGCGTCATGAGTTGAGTCAAACCTCTACTAGCTGCCCGCTAGATCACGTCCTCTTTTTCATATCAACAACTCTCAGACAAAAAGCATTATTTGTGAGTGTGACAAATCACACCAGGCAGTGTTTTACTGGACATCGATCCACACATCTTCTCCAATAGGCTAGTGAACACTTGCTTATTCCCGCAAAATTTGGACCACAAAAATACAGCAGCCAGGGCTCTTGCTGTGGTTGTAAGGGCTGAATGGAGCTTCCTGAGTGAAGTCCTTGGGCACATGAAAGAGCTTCTTTCATTCAGAGAAGCGCTAAAACGTTTATGTTTGGTGAGCATTAAAGAAGGCATTTTTGGCTGTAAATGTATGTTTATGGTTGAAAATGCCAACATTTTTCAAAGCTAAGCATCCACAAAATGAACCTTGGCAAGTGTAAAAGAGTTTGCATATTTCTCTGCCACAACTGCGTAGAAATATGCTCTAGTAAATCCTATGCAAGGGACGGGACATGAGCAGAACACGGTGTGTTAAGCCTTGTATGATTTTCGGTGCCCTCAATCTTGTACGTTTGTTGGCATGTACAAGCTCTAATCCAACCCTTTCCAATGCTAGAAAGGATTGGAGATTTACTCTAGCAAACCGTTAGAAGTACTTTCCTTACAGGATAGGAAAAGGACTAGTTTACTGCCAGACTTGGAGGAGACAGTAGAGGAAACGTTTTTCCATAGAGAAAATGATTTCCGCCCCCCTCCCCCCCACTGAAAAAAAAGAAAAACAAAACAAAGGGCCTCATTTATGAGGCCCCTTGCGCCCTCGGAATGTCACTTTTTGTGACGTTCCCTGGCGCAGAAGCCTGCATGAAATTTAGCAGGCAGCACTGAGCCACTTTTTTTGGCTTACTGCTGCCTGATAAATATCAGTCCCTTTAAGGCAGTGTTCTGTGTTAAAGGGGCGTGCAATGGGTGTTGCTGGGGGCGTTTCCAGCAACATCCATGGCCTTTTGACACTGCCCCAAATTTATGATTTATTTGTGAGAGCCATCTGGAAATGACTCTCATGTCATTACCCTAGCACACCTGGAAGTCTGGCCTCGGCCAGCTTTTACAAAGTACCACTGTGAATATTTGTGAATTCCAAAAAGTAGTAAATCAGCCTTCATTCATATGAGAACTTTTGCGGCAAATTTACTACTTTCTTTCTGAATTGCCCGCACGTGAATTGATTCTAAAACCCATTTGTGCAAGCCAGCTCAATTTAGAAGTGGTAATGGCTTTTCCCAGGAGACCAAGGTATTCCCAAAAAGTGTCATTCCACTTGCAAATCTGTTTACTGGAGACTTTGTCGGTATTTGCAAACTTTTTTTCGGCGATCTACTGCTTTATGGAGAAATATAAATCCCATTCCATGGCACGAATGGGAATGCAAATGGGAAAGCCACACCCTCACACCAAATTGATCAGAGAGAACTGGGTGTAAGTGACCCAATATGTCAAATGGGAAAACATATTTTCCACATAGAGAAGAAAAGAAAATGTCATTATCCAAGACGAAGGCAAATCGACAAATGCAATTGTTAATTGCACTATGTGCAAATAAGTATTTAATTAACTAAACAATAAAGATCATTCAGTCATTCATTCAGTCATTCATTCATTCGTATTGGGAATGTCTCCACATGGTGGCAAGTGCAAATTCGCAAATATTTTTCAGGGTACAGCTAGAAACCTGTGTCTGGGACCTATCCCAGATGTACTCTGTGAATCTGATGTGAATGTCTGGAATTCCAAAATCTGTTTCGATCTGTTGCTGTGAACTTGGGGGTGCAGATTTCAACATACGTCTGTGACAAGGGCAGATAGTTAATTACTTTTTAAAGATACCTTTATTGCATATTGTAGTGTATGAGAACATAGAATCTGTTCACGTGTTAGGCAAATGACATTTCCTTCTGAAGGTATTCAAACCAGAGGCAGTGACAAAATAGCCCAGTATTAACCCCTTCGCTGCTAGGCCCTTTACCCCCCTGTGCTAACCTTTTTTTTGGCTATTTGGGGTAGTTCTCGTTTAGGCCCCTGTAACGTTTTGACCACATAAGTTATCCACGCCAAATTTGTGTCCTTTTTTTCCAACATCATGGGGATTCTAAAGGTACCTAGGGCTTGTGGATTCCCCTGGAGGGGACCCAGAAATTAGCCAATATACAGCTACATTTTGTTTTTTGGGGGAAAAATGCGAAAAAAGGGCTACAGATGAAAGTGTCTGTTTTTTTCCCTGCAAATGGTATCAAAAAAGGGGTTGTGGTGCTGAAATCACCATCTACTCAGCTTTTGGAGACAAGCAGACTTCTGTCAGAAAACCAACATTTTTTTACCCAGTTTTGGCCTTTTTTCAGGGACATTGCCTATTTTTGCTATTTTTTATGCTTTCAACCTCCTTCCAGTTAATGTTAGAAATGGGTATAAAAGCCATAATGGGTCCAGGAGAGCTATACATTTTGGAAAAGTAAACACAATTCTGAATTCAGCAAGGGGTCATTTGTGTATATCCTTCAAGGTTTCTTTATAGAAACTAACAGTTGAATATAGGAAAATTTTAAAATTTGTTAAAAAACCAGCCTTTTGTGTTAACATTTTCACATGTAACTTCTAATTATGACAACTTGTTGAACGCAATATATTGTTACATCCGCTGAACTTTACTGGTTGTGGGGATATATAGAACTTGTAGTTTCACCAAGAACGCGATGAACCCAGAGCCAAACACTGAGGGGGGACTTGCAATGGTTTTTTATTATGTACCGGATTTATAGCAATTATTCTGGGAAAATGTATACATGGAAAAATTGGCATGAAAGACACCTATGTTGCCAAAATGGGAACAAAATATAGAGTTCAGAAACAGTAGATATTTGCACATTTCCGAAGTTGGGAATACTCATACTAGCATGAGAATTATCGATAATTTTTCAAAATTACTCATTTTTTTACACATTGTCTTTCATTTGGAAGGCAGAAATGCATCGAAAGTCAACAGGTAATAACAGTTGCTTTAGAAAGCTGAATTACCCTAAGTCTCCCAATAAAAATGGCACCTCACTTGTGTGGGTAGGCTTAGTGCCCATGACAGGATATGGCTCACAAAGCAACGTGAACACACCACATTTTCACAATGAAAAATGACCTGTTTTTTGCAAAGTGCCTAGCTGTAGTTTTTGAACCCTAGCTCTGCCGGCACCAAGGGAAACCTAGCAAATCCATACATTTTTAAAACTAGATACCCCGGGGAATCCAGGATAGGGTGACTTGACTGCCTCTCACCAGGTTCTGTTCCCCAGAATCCCTTGCAAACCTAAACAATTGTCCCAAAAAACACATTTTCGTCACATTTCTGTGGTTGAAAGTTCTGGAATCTGCGTGGATCCACAAATTTCTACCCACCCCACATTTCCCAAAGTCTTCTGAGAAAAATGGTACCTCACTTGTGTGGGTAGGCCTATTGCCCGGTACAGGAAACGGTGCAGAACGCAACATGGACACACCACAATTTTCACAGAGAAAAATGAAGTACCTAGCTGTAGTTTTTGAACCCTAGCTCTGCCGGTACCTAGAGAAACTTAGCAAACCTATACATTTTTTAAAACTAGACACCCAGGAGAATCCAGGCTGTGGTGACTTCACTGGCTCACAGCAGGTTCTGTTACCCAGAATCCCTTGCAAACCTAACAAATTGTTATAAAAAAACACTTTCCTCACATTTCTGTGGTGGAAAGTTCTGGGAAACTGCACAGATCCACACATTTCTACCCACCACGCGTCCCCCAAAGTCTTCGGAGACAAATGGTACCTCACTTGTGTGGGTAGGCCTAGTGGCCATGACAGGAAACGGTGCAAAACGCAACATGGACACACTACAATTTCACCGCAAAAAATTAGCCTTTTTTGGCAAAGTATCTAGCTGTAGTTTTTTAACCCTAGCTCTGCCGGTACCTAGAGAAACTTAGCAAACCTATAAATTTTTTAAAACTAGACACCCAGGAAAATTTAGGCTGTGGTGACTTCACTGGCTCACACCAGGTTCTGTTACCCAGAATCCCTTGCAAACCTAAAAAATTGTCAGAAAAAACACTTTCCTCATATTTCTGTGGTGGAAAGTTCTTGAGTCTGCGTGGATCCGCACATTTCCACCCACCCGCATTCCGCAAAGTCTTCTGAGAAAAATGGTACCTCTCTTGTGTGGGTAGGCCTAGTGGCTGCGAAAGGAAATGGCGCAAAAGGCAACATGGACACACCACAATTTCACAGTGAAAAATTACCCTTTTTTTGCAAAGTACCTAGCCGTAGTTTTTGAACCTAGCTCTGCCGGCACCAAGTTAAACCTAGCAAACCTATTCATTTTTTAAAACTAGACACCCTGGGGAATGCAGGATGGGGTGACTTGACTGCCTCTCACCAGGTTCTGTTACCCAGAATCCTAAAAAATTGTCCAAGAAAACACATTTTCCTCACAATTCTGTGGTGGAAAGTTCTGGAATCTCCGTGGATCCACAAATGTCCTACCACCCAGTGTTTGCCCAGGTCTCCCGATAAAAGTGGTACCTTACTCATATGGGTGGGTCAAGTACCCGCGACAGGCAAAGGCCCAAAACCTATTGAGGCGACATCAAAATTACCTATCACAAATCAACCTGGATTTGCAACTGGGTCACCTGTGTTTTTGGGCCTGGGCTCGGCGGCCATCTAGGGAAACCTACCAAACCCACACATTTCTGAATCCTAGACACCTGGGGGAGTCCAGCGAGATATGGCTCGCATGAGTCCTTTAAAGTTTTCCTACCCAGAATCCCCTACAAACCTCAAATTTAGCTGAACAATCCTTGTTTTCTCACATTTCTGTGTGGGAAAGTTCTGGAATCTCCGTGGATCCACAAATTTCCTTCCACCCAGTGTCCACACCGGTCTCCCGATAAAAATGGTACCTACTTGTATGGGTAGGCAAAGTGGCTGAAACAGGATATGGCCCAAATCATATTGTGGAGACTTCAAAATTACCTATAACAAAACTACCTGGTTTTGGGGGGGGCACCTGGTTTTTTCGCCCCGGGCTCGCCGCGATCTAGGGAAACCTACTAAATCTACACATTTCTGAAAACTATATACCCTGCGGGAGTCCAATGAGGTATGGCTTGCATGGATCACCCAACGTTTCCCTACCCAGAATCCCCTGCAAACCTCAATTTTAGCTGAAAAATATAAATTGTCCACATATTTTTGCATGGGATCACCATGCAGGCACAAATGTCCTACCACCCAGCGTTCACCTTGTTCTCCCTAGTAAAATGATACCTCACCTGTGTGGGTGTCCAAAGCAGAATTGGCTAAAAACGTATTTTTAAAAATGTAGCGCTTAGAATTCTCAGTGCTATAATCTAAATCCCTATGTTTTGGGCTCTTCCTAGCCACAGGCCTTCAGCCCACCCACTCAAGTGAGGTATCATTTTACTCGGGAGAAGATGGGGAACGCTGAGTGGTAGGACATTTGTGCCTGTACGGTTATCCGACACAAATATTTATGGAAAAAGTGATTATTTTCAGCTAAATTTGAGGTTTGCAGGGGATTCTGGGTTGGAAATTTTGGGGGACCCACGCAAGCCATACCTCACTGGACTCCTCTGGGTGTCTAGTTTTCAGAAATATTTGTGTTTAGTAGTTTTCCAAGATGGCCACCGAGCCCGGGGACAAAAAACCCAGGTGACTTCCCTTGCAAAGCCAGGTTGTTTTGTGATAGGTTATTTTGATGGGCCCTTGCCTGTCATGGTTACTTGACCCACCCACACAAGTGAGGTATCATTTTTATCAGGAGACCTGGGGGAACGCTGGGTGGGAGGAAATTTGTGGATCCACATAGATTCTAGAACTTTCCCACACAGAAATTTGAAAAAAAAGTGATTTTTTTCAGCTAAATTTGAGGTTTGCAGGGGATTCTGGGTAGGAAAACTTTAGGGGACCCAAACAAGCCATACCTAGCTAGACCCCCCCGGGTGTCTAGTTTTCAGAAATGTGTGGGTTTGGTAGGTTTGCCTAGATGGCCGCCGAGCCCAGGGCCAAAAACTCATGGGACCCCCCTTGCAAATCCAGTTTGTTTTGTGATAGGTAATTTTGATGTCGCCTCAGTACGTTTTGGGCCCTTGCCTGTCGTGGGTACTTGACCCACCCACGCGGGTGAGGTATCATTTATATCAAGAGACCTGGGGGAATTCTGGGCGTGGGGAAATTTGTGGATCCACATTCATTCCAGAACTTTCCCACCAAGAAATTTGAGAAAAAATGATTTTTTCAGCTAAATCTGAGGTTTGCAGGGGATTGTGGGTAAGAAAACGTTAGGGGACCCACGCAAGCCATACCTTGCTGAACTCCCCTGGGTGTCTAGTTTTCAGACATGTGTAGGCTTGGTAGGTTTCCCTTGATGGCCGCTGAGGTCGGGGTCAAAAACTCATGGGACCTCCCTTGCAAAACCAGGTTGTTTTGTGATAGGTAATATTGATGTTGCCTCAACAGGTTTTGGGCCCTTGCCTGTCGCGGGTACCTGACCCACCCACGCGGGTGAGGTATCATTTTTATTGGAAGACCTGGGGGAATGCTGTGTGTGAGGAAATTTGTGGATTCACGTAGATTCCAAAACTTTCCCACAAAGAAATTTAGGAAAAAAGTGAATTTTTCAGCTAAATTTGAGGTTTGCAGGGGATTCTGAGTAGGAAAACGTTGGATGATCCACGCAAGTCATACTTTGCTGGACTCCCCGGGGTCTCTAGTTTTCAGAAATGTGTGGGTTTGGTAGGTTTCCCTAGATGGAGGCCAAGCATGGGGCGAAAAACTCATGGGACCCCCCTTGCAAAACCAGGTTGTTTTGTGATAGGTAATTTTGATGTTGCCTCAATAGGTTTTGGGCCCTTGCCTGTCGCAGGCACTAGACCTACCCATGCAAGGGAGGTACCATTTTCCTCAGAAGACTTTGGGGGACGTGGAGTGGGTGGAATTTTGTGGATCCACTGAGATTCCAGAACTTTCCTCCACAGAAATGTGAGGAAAATGTGTTTTTTACAAATTTTTACGTTTGCAGGGAATTCTCTGTAACAGAATCTGGTGAGAGCCAGTCAAGGCACCCTATCCTGGCTTCCCCTGGGTGTCTAGTTCTAAAAAATGTATAGGTTTATTGGGTTTCCCTAGGTACCGGCAGAGCTAGAGTTCGAAATCTACAGCTAGGCACTTTGAAAAAAAAGGATCAGTTTTCACTGTGAAAATGTGGTGGGTCCACGTTGCATTTTGGGCCCTTTCCTGTCGTGGGCACTAGGCCTACCCACACAAGTACGGTACCATTTTTCTGGGAAGACTTTCGGGAACGTGGATGGGTGGAAATTTGTGGATCCAGGCAGATTCCAGAATTTTCCACCACAGAAATGTGAGAAAAAATTGTTTTTTTGACAATTTGTTAGGTTTGCAAGGGCTTGTGGGTAACAGAACCTGATGAGAGCCAGTCAAGTCACCCCATACAAGATTCCCCTGGGTGTCTAGTTTTCAAATATGTACATGTCTTCTAGGTTTCCCTATGTTTCCCTACGCTAGGGCCCAAAATCCACAGGTAGGCATATTGCTAAAAACAACTCTGTGCCTAGTCGGCTTTCTGCCTCCCTGGGGGGAGATATTGGGGGGGTAGCCTGATATGCCTCCAAGGGGGGCAGAAATACTGTGGCTTTTTTGGGGGGGATTGGGTGCATTGGTATGACATTCTGGGCAGCCCTTACCCACACGCATAAAAAAGCCAGCGTAATCGTTGGCAACTAGTGGGCTTTTTGCCCCCCCCCCGAGGGGGGGCAGATTGGGAGCTACTTCCACCATCTTCCCTCAGGGGGGGCAGAAAGGCTGTAAATTGTTGCGGGAGGGGGTGGGGCAGTGACATGCCCATTTTGGGAAGCCCCCACCCCATTTAAGATTTGCCTAAACAATCCCTGGCGTCTAGTGGGCTTTTTGCCCCCCAAGGGGGCAGATTGGGGGCTACTGCCCCATCTGCCCCCCAGGGGGGGCAGGAAGACTGTATTATCTGCAGAGAGGGGGTGGGGGCATGGGCATGCCCATTTTGAACAGCCCCCAACCAAAATTAGGTTTGCCCAAAAAAATCCCTGGTGACTAGTGGGGTTTTTGCTCCCAGGCTAATGCCCCCATCAGGGGGGCAGAAAACCTACTAGATGCCCGGGATTTTTTGGGGCAAATTTTAATTAGGGTAGGGGTTGCCTAAAACGGGCATGCCAATGCCGCCACCCTAATTAAAATTTGCCAAAAGCAATCCCTGGCGTCTAGTGGGCTTGTGCCCAGTTTTTTTTATTGAATTTTATGTTTTTAGTTCCATAGCGGGTTGTGGGTTTATAGGGTATTAGGGTGGAAGGTTATTTATTTATATATATTTTATTGATTATTTATAGTAGTTATTAGGGTGGGAAGTCATTTAATTATTAAAATGTATTGATTATTTTTTATTTATTCATATTTGTATAATTGTGATGTTATAGTGTTAAATGTGTAAATTAAGTTATTAATAATTGTTTGATAATTCGATGTTAATTTAAATGTATTAATTAGTAGTTATTTATGGTAATTGTGTAATTATTTTAGGTGTGTGTTGTGGTGTTTGATAGGTGTAAATGGTGGGAAGAGTGGGAAGTAATTTATTCTTTATTGATGAATTATTAATTAGTTGTTAATTAATATAAATTGGTGATTTACTAATTAATTATGGTAATTGTGAAGTTAATTTTAGGTGTGTGTTGTGGTGTTTATAGGTGTAAATGGTGTAAATGGTGGGAAGGGTAGGAAGTAATTATTTTTTTATTGATGAATTATTAATTAATTTAAAATAGTTATTGTCAAGGCGATGCTCACGAGGTTCCTGTTGTTTCCTTTTTGGCGACGCAAACTCTCAACCCCCTCGTGGACTAATCAATTAGCAAGAATGAAACTCTTAACCAACTGACTAATCCCCAAGGGAAAGGGGAAGTGAACAGAGAAAACAATGCACACACTGGATCTCTTCTAGAGATTTCAGCGACATTCTCTCTTGAAGTGTTCAGGGCTTCTTCCTTCTGACTTCTTATTGTATCACTGAATCACACGTAGTCACATTAACATTACATACCTCATTTCCAACAAAAGATGCATCAAATGTCAGTGATTATCTTGTACATACCATGCAAGAATAAGCCCTTTCAGACACTTCCTACAATTGACGGGAGGTTTTAAGTGCTTTTAACCTTTGAAACAAACACATGATATCATCAGTCTGGAGAAATATAAAGATTGCAAGAACTTTGGTTAATTATTAGTGATTAGTTAGAAACTTGACACTACCACACTTATCTTACCTTGTCAATGCAAGATGAGATCTTTAAAATGGGGTTCTGGTAAAATAAAAGAGAAAAAGAAAAGAACATACCAACTCCTAACTCAAGGAGTTCCAAAACACACACTGCACTTTTCCAGAATGTTATATCCAATAAAGACGCCAAATGACTGGAAGCGAAGCGCCTCTATCTGGGTTCACGGGGCTTAAATACCTTTCCTGACAGGGCGTTGGCTGTCGTTGCACGTGTCCAAAACTGAACGTTAATCTTGAGTTAGAACGTGATTCAATTCAACGTGTAACACTGGTTACCAAGAACACGAAGGTAAACAAACATTGCTAGCAAGACCATATTGCAAACAAGCATTGCTAAACTCAAGATCCATACCAATGAAAAACAATGCACTTTAATGATAGTACATATAAGGAACAAAACAAGATGTAATAAGATACAGTGCAAGTAAGTGATAATAAGGAAAAGGTGCAGAAAAACTTGTTTAAGTGACTATTGCATGTGAACTCATGACAGTTAATTAGTAAATTATTATGGTAATTGTGCAATCAATTTTAGCTGTGTGTTGTGGTTATAAGTTTAAATGGTGGGAAGTAATTAATTGTTGTATTGATGAATTATTAATAATTTTGAATAATTAATTAGTATTTATTATTCACAATTCTGTAATTAATTGTAGGTGTGTGTTGTGGCTATTATAGTGTTAAAGAATGAGTAATCAATGAATGTTTATTAGCTTTTTAAATTATAATATATTTTTTATTTATAATTAATTATGTTAATTATGAAAATACATTTTAAACAAATGCTGATGTCTTTTTTATTAGTGTGGTGTTATAGCTTAGGAACTAAAATAAATGCATTTATGTTATAAATAATTTGTTTGTTAGTGAATATTTGTTTATTTTAAATAAGTATTGTTTATAAATGTAATTTTTTTAATATCATAGCTTTAGGTTTTTATTATATGTAATTAACTTTATATTATGTGTTCTTTTTATATGTTTAATATATTTAATGGCATATTTTTAAAATATTGTTTATTAATTTTTAAGAATATTTATATTTTTTTAATTGTTGAAATGTTATTAGTAATTTTAGTTTTTCTGCTATCCAATACTTTCCCTACTGTTGCACTCACTGGAGTGGGAACAGTAATTTTTACCCTGCCGCTATCCAGCACTTTCCCTTCTGTTGCACTCACTGGAATGGGAATAGTAATTTTTACACTTCTATCCAGCACTTTCCCTAATGTTGCACTCACTGGAGTGGGAACAGTAATTTTTGCCCCTCTGCTATCCAGCACTTGCCCTACTGTTTCCCTCACTGGAGTGGGAATAGTAATATTTACCCCCCCGCTATTCAATCTTTTCTCTACTGTTGCACTCACTGGAGTGGGAATAGTAATTTTTCATCTCTGCTATCCAATACTTTTCCTACTGTTGCACTCACTGGAGTGAGAAAAGTACGTTTTACCTCTCCGCTATCCAATACTTTCCCTAGTATTGCACGCTTTGAAGTGGGAATAGTGAGTTTTTCCTTTCCGCTATCCAGCACTCTTACTACTGTTGTACTCACTGGAGTGGGGATAGGTATTTTTACCCTTCTGCTATCCAGAACTTTCCCTACTGTTGCACTCACTGGAGTGGGAATAGTCATTTTTACCATTTCACCTATTCAGCACTTTTCCTACTTTTGCACTCACTGGAGTGGGAATAGTAATTTTTACCCCTCCACTATCCAACATTTTCCCTACTGTTGCATTTATTGTGTTGCAAAATGTACGTTTGTTTTTTATAGTTTAATATTTTAAATTAATTACAGATTTTTTTATTTTAAATTATTGATATATGTTATTTTTATATAATTTAAATGTTTGAAAATTGAAGATAATAGTTAATAAATTATGTTGAAACAAATATATGTATATGTATAAATTATTATGTTTGTGTGTTTGTATTTTTTAATTAAGTTTATTTTTTTATATTTATTTAAAATGTATATTACATGTAATTATTTTGTTAAAGATAATATTATTATTTTATATTTTTAATATATATTTTTTTATTTTATTTATATTTTATAAATTGATATTTATGACATCTAAATTTTTAAATTCGATATTTTTTATTCAATATCTTTGTACTTACCTGTTTAAGTATAGGGAGTCGATAATTTTACTATCTATATTTTTACTTTGATATTTTAACTATCAATATTGTTATTATCAATATTCTATCAGTTAACTTTTTAAATGGGCCCCCAGTCAGGGAGTGTTGGGGAAGCTCTATTGTCCTTCATGATGGATGCCAAGAAGGAACACTAATAAGGCATTTTTTTTTTTTACTGTAATGTAGACAGGCACATAGGTCAGCTCAAGAGGGTCCCTCAGTTCTATTCGGATACAGTTTGCTGCTGCTTCCTCAAGTGAAGTTGTGCACTCACTGAGGAGCTTTTACCCCCAGACACTTTTTGACCATTTGAAATCAGTGACATTTTCCTGGATGTTCATTTTGCCCTTAGGAATGTGGGCCTGCCATGGAGGTATTGTCTGGTGGCCTATAGAGAGGTAGGTAGAAAAGAGAACCAAGACTCGTGGAGAAGTGACAGCTTGCTTAGTTATAGGAGTTATATATAGAATGTGAGTGCTATTCATCAAGGTACTAACTCATCATCACATTCTAGGGTACATTAACCAGGCAGAGTAGATGGTGAACTTTCAACTACGTGTGCACCGTGTGGCCCTTTCCATTCCAGGCTGCATGGCAATGACTAGTAAACAAGATCTCTGCCCACTGCTGTCAGGGGCTTCTCCCTGTACAGCACTTTGGCTTAGTGGAGCTGTGATAGTAAAGAGAAGTGCTCAAGTGGATCATCAGGAAAAGCAGACCTTATCAGTCCCTTCTCTTCTGACTTTTTTGTGGCCTTCCCCAAACATGGGAGAAGTGTGGCTCACCGGTTAGAGGAGGCAGTCCCTGATGCAGAGGTCAGACCCGGGACCAGGGTTCAATCCCCGACGCGGCAGGGCCTAGAGCTCAAAATAGCCACGGACTCGATAATTCTCGCCTCGGTGCCTACTCAAATCGTGGGTTCACACTCTGCAACTCTGGGCAATAGCTTGCTTAATCTCCACTACGGCCCACCGCAATGGGATGCCTGGTCTTCACCTTGGGGATGCCCAGTAGGAGTAATCTCGCAGGGAACGGCCAGGACAGGTTCCCAAAGCTAGCGTCTTGAGACCTTACGTTGAAAGGCACTATATAAGAACGTATGACTTACGATTTTTTTACATGGGCAGGCCCCGGAGCATCTGAGCGTGGTGTGAGGTCTCCTTGTTCTGTAAGAATGGCTAGATCAGGCAGGGGCAAACACCAGTTATGCACTTCTCTTCAACCTCCTTGCAACATTAATTGCCATGAAAAACACATTTTTGAAACATTGAGCTGAGCAGGTGTAGAGCAATATGAGATGCCTGTCAGCGGAGCAGAAATGGTAAACAAGTAAACAAAACGGATGGCATGTGCTGGGCGGAACACCCAAATTTAAGATAAATATTGTTAATTGAAAGGTTTATATACATTTGTAAAAGCATCAGAATGTGATTGGTAAATTAAGGACTTTTTACTTCAGTAATACTCCATACTTAATTTAGGATAATTGAGTTTATTGACACACACATTGCTCCTCATGTGTTCATCATGGAAAGTGTGCCTGCAGATTGGAGCACCGGATAGGCTCATACCAAAGCCATGGGGTTTCTAGAATATTGGATTATGACATCCATTACCCTTGTTCTGCAATATATTGAACATATTTCCATAAAAATTTATTTTGCATTCAAACACAAATTTTTGCAGGTGAGATGCATATTTAAGAGTGTTATATTTGCTTCCAATTCATATTTAGCTGCATTTGAGGAATCATGCATCCATAGCAACAATTCCTGCTTTGAACATTTGCTGTGTAAATGCTATATGCACTCCCTGCAGCCCCCCAGAACAGTTTTTGTAACATTTTGGTGGTGGCTTTGTCCAGATTAAGGAACCACAAAGCAGGGAAATATTTGCTAGCCTACTAAGGGCAGGTGCACCTTGTTAGGAGCATTGATTAATAAATGAGTGGCTATGGCCACTCATTTATTATTTCTTTTATATTTTCTAATTTTCTGGGTGTCCTGGTCCCTCATGGGGGACACAGCTTGCCATACTATTGGGGACCATGTAGGGAGCCCCCACAGCCTCACCGTTTCCCCAGTCTGCACCCATTCTTGAATGCCAGCGCAGGAGCCGGCTACAATTTGTTTTTTCATATTTTGCTGGTGTTGGGTGCCCTGGACTTGGACCTGGCGTTCACAGCATGCCCACTGTTTGGGGTAGCTGGAGGGGACCCAAGGCCCCACCGGCTTTCCAGCCAGCATCCATTTTTATGTTCTGGTGGGAGACAACCACTCTGAATTATGCTTCCACCTGGAAAGCAACATTTCTTTTTGTTCCCGCTGGCTCGAGCAATCGAGTGCCCCCTGCTCGCATGTGTACATGCTGGGGGAAAAAAAAACTAATCATAATGCTTTTCATGTCTCTGAGAATTGCGACCCTACTTGCCACAGGCCCCATGGGGGGCAGTCCTGAAGTCCATTAAATGGCTCAGGGAGGGAAACACACACGCCCCTCTACCCAGTTTAATATATTTAAAAAAATGCACCTGCTCATGGTCCTGGCCAGCCCTTTAGGGATTTTAATGAAAAAGGGCACTACGTTCTTTTATAAAACACATTTTGCGGTCCCATTGGACAGATACACAATTTAAAAAGAAACATCATTTTGGAACTCTCATAGAAGAGCTAGGGGATCCCTACTCTGCCACCTTATTTCCCTTTTTTAAAACATGCCCGAGTCCTGTAATGGCAGCCACAACATTTCTTTCATGTTGTGGCTAGCCACTTAGAGCGCTCCCTCTGTGAAATCCTGCCTCAACCAATCATAAGCATAGATTTTTCGAATATCAGCCAAACAATCCACACATCTAATCATTTTGAACTGTTCATTAGTATTTGAAAAATTAATAGTCAAAAACGTTATATATTTCACTCCAGTAAGATAAGATACGATCTGCTTGGCTGTTATCACATCAGCAAAGATGTGTGGGCAGCCATTTTAGGACACAAGGACTCAGACTGCTGCCCTACATGTAAATAAAAATAACATAGAGGGGGAAGAGTAGGGACAACCCGCCCTTTAGGTCTGGTGGGCCCCCGGGGGCCAAACACCTGAATTTTCCTTTAATCAGTGCCACAGATCCGTGGGGTGGAACAGGGCTCTAGTGCAGCGCATTTTTTTTATTTTTTAGGTAGGGGGGGATTCGGACCAGTAGGAAGTTATAGTTAGGTCCTAGTTTCCATAGACAAAGCCTTTTTTGGTTTGCTAATAACTTTGAAGCCTTTGACGAACCTTCACTAATTTTCCTAAACAAGTGGCCTACTTTGTCTTGTTCTACATGGAAACTTTTAGAGTGATCCATCAAGGGTTGGTGCGAGAAAAAGATGGATCAAGAAACAAAACCCATGCTGAGAGATTGGCTGCCGCGAAATTAACCAGGAAGTAGTGTCAGCCATCTTAGGACTCTGTACTCAGTTCAGAGTCTTCAGTAAAAAGGCAATAAAAGGATGTAGAGGGCTGGATAGGGATACCCTGACTTCTTAGACCTGCTGGTGGGGTCCCAGAGAGAACTCTTCTGGGGCCAAAATGTGTGGGTCCATGCTTATTTCCTTAAAACCCCTGGGGGTGGGCTAGGGCCCAGCAGCATGATGCATGTTGTTTATTTGGGAAGGGGGCACTTGGCCCAACTCCAAACCTGAGAGGCCAGAGGGACCTCATCCCCTGGGGCCAAGTTAACAAAACAAGGAAGAGGACCATAGTCTTCATCCCCAAGCCTTAAAAAGGTCCCAGGGACCCCATCCCCAGGGTGTCACACTTAATAAAATGCAGGGGGAGCCACACGGCTGCCCTCCCTGAGTCTTTTAAGGCACTTCAAACCCCATTACATGGGGCCAGCTCAGTGACTGTGTCTAGAGGAGCTCACCCCCGGAACACAATAGTTTCCCTGCCCACACTACAGCGAGTAGGGAAACATATTTTTGCTCTTGTTTGGGGGAGCATTTTTAAATATCCCACCAAACAGGAGCAAACATGTGAGTATACTACCAGCCGGCAGGAAATTTAAAAAGGCTGCTGCTTGCTGTGACCAGACTTTTGTGCTGTTTCACTGCCTGCCCTACTGCAGGCAGGGAAACAGAACCAATATTGCTTTCCTCTAGCTCCCCCCCACTGCAGGAAGCCTGCTGGGGCCACAATGCCCTTAGGCTTTCACTGCGGTTCCCCACATGTTGGTTGGTGGGAACCCATCTATTATAAAGAGAGGCCCTGGAGGATATGTTCCCCGGAGGCCCGGAAGGCTCGGGGAGGGTGGCAGCATATCCCCCTTCCCTTTTTAATAAAATACTGCTCTGGAGGATGGACCAAGGTCTCAGAAGGCTCTGGGAGGAGGCCAGGAAGGACTCTTCTCCTTTTTGTTGCAATTGTTCCTGGGGGATGGGGTCCCCAGGGCCAAATGAGGCTCAGGGAGGGGAATCCTGCACCCTCTCCCCTTTCTAATTGAATATGTCCCCATGGGATAGGGTTGTAGGGTCTTTAAAGGCTGGGGGAGGGGTTCATGCAGCCCCTTCACATTTTTGTTGAATGTGGCCCTAGGGAATGGGGTCCCAGGTGCCTAATTGGGCTTGGGTAGTGCCCCCTGCCCTTTTTTAAATGAATTTGGCTCTGGGGAATGGTATTCCTTGGACTAATAAGGCTCGGGGACGGGGCCACAGGTCGCTGCCCCTTTTATCATTGAATTTAGCCCATGAGGTTGGGGAACTCATGGGCTAAATGAGGCTCGGGGGAGAGCCATACGGCTTCTCTTCCCTTTTAAATGGAATTCAGCCATGAGGATGGGGTTTTGGGGATATATAAATGCTTGGGGTGGGAGGCTGCATGTCCTCTCCCTTAATATATGTCTTTTGGCCCGAGGATGAGGTCCCCAGGGCTCCAAAACAAGCCTTTGATGTGCATAGCTTGGCTTGGAGTTGCCAGACTGAGGGAGAGGTAGGCTGCATTCGGGTGGGCTGGTCACAGGGCCTAGCTGCAGGCCAGGTCCTCTGACCAACTCCTGCTGTGCACAGCTAAAGGCCATACATAGCATGTGGTTGCTGCCTGAGGGGTGGCAACAGGGCCAGTATAGTTGCCTTGTGCTATAAGGTAACTATAACTTGTGCCGTGCACTGCTAAGTACCCATATATTACATCACTCACGATATCTTCCATGACTTCATTGATAATATCACAGCAGCATTTGCAATGAAATTATTGATAAGGAAACTGTGCATGGCAGAGGTGCGAGTTAAGGCAACTTAGGGCACCAGTTTTAGTTAATTGAGATTACTATAGCTATAACTGGTGAATTTCTGAGGTTTTTAGAGTTTAAACATGACTTTGTTACTGAACCTTTTATCTAACTATAAAGTTACTTTTACCTTTGTTTGTTTCAATGAATATATATCTATTTATATTACCTACTGGCGGTCGCCAGTAGGTACTTATAGTTATGACCTAGTTTCCATAGGAAATCCGCAACATTCTATTTGGAATAACTTTGGTGCCAGTCAAAGAATACACGCAAAATTTTCCAAGAAAATGGCCTGCTCCGCTCCGCTCCTTTCCTAAAAGTTTAACGGTGATTCGTGAAGCGGGGGCCAAGAAAAAAGGGGGGGTCGCCAAACGTGTTTTCCCCAAGCAATTTTCCATAGTGACCTTTAAGTGAGGCTACAGGCCGAATTGCTGAACGGAATTACACCAAATTTGGCAAAAAGGTAGAGTTTGGTTAGCAGATTATGTTTTTTGTTAAATGGTGTAAATCCTTTCAGTAGTTCCTGAGAAAATCAAAAGTAAAATCATAGATATATCTATAGACGAAATACCGTACGCGGACTGTCCGAGGATAGTACGCGTACCATTACGAGCATAAGCTGCATGCTAATTGGCTCTCAACTGTCTTTCAACACTCCAAACCAGAAAGTGTTGGCAACCATACAAGAAAACAGGAAAACAAGTCTGCAAACGGTGCAAAGGGGGCAGGGTAGAAACACCCTGACCCTCTAGGCCTGCTCAGGGGGTCCCACAAGAACCCCCAAGGCCCAAAAACATTTTTTTTTTAAATCACGGGATACGCGTAGGGTACGCGTACCCTGCCGATCCCCACAAAAAAATTAAGGCACCACTCTGCAAATGCGTCCCCTGGCCGTTTGCAGAGGGGGAAATAATTCCCCTTGAATACTGGGGATCCCTGGGGGCCATGTAGCCCACCAGGAACTTCCAGTATGCGCCAGGGGGCTGCCTTGCAGAGACATGTAAAGAGGCCACGCGCCAGCCCCCTGGCGCATACTGGAGGTTCCTGGTGGGCTAGTTGGCCCCCAGGGACCCCCAGTATTCAAGGGGAATTAGTTCTCCCTCTGCAAAAACCGCAGGGGGCTACCTTGCAGAGACCTGTAAAGAGGCCACGCCCCTTTTTAAACCTCTATGCAAGGCAGCCCCCTGGCGCATACTGGAGTTTCTCTGTGGGCTAGTTGGCCCCCAGGGACCCCCAGTATTGAAGGGGAATCAGTTCCTCCTCTGCAAATGCACCAGGGGGCTGCGTTGCAGAGAGGTGTAATGAGGCCACGCCCCTTTTTACACCTCTCTGGCGCATACTGGAGTTACCTGGTGGGCTAGTTGGCCCACAGGGGACCTCAGGATTGAAGAGGAATGAATTCCCCAACCTAAAACACACCACAGGGCGTGTTTGCACATATGTTACCTCAGGCCCCGCCCCCTTCCTTCACTATTGAGCAAAATATTCCTCTAATATGAGGTAAACTACGAATTCCAATTTACTCACCTGTTATCAGGAGATACCTCAGTACTGCATCTTTCAGCCCACTACTGATCCTGTAAAGTAATTCTAACCATACTTACAGTAACTTGAATTTCCTTCCATAGGCTAACATTGACTGGTTTCACTTGGAAATTCTTCTAAGTGTGGAGTTTTGGAACTTTAAAAAAATCCTCAAAAATCAGCCGAACTACGAATTCCGATTTACTCACCTGTTATCAGGAGAGACCTCAGTGCTGCATCTTTCAGCCCTGTACTGATCCTGAAAAGTAGTTTTAACCGTACTTACCAGTAACTGGAATTTCCTTCCATAGGATATCATTGCCTTCTATGTAAAATATGTATAAATTAAAAAATATATAAAATAAAAAAATATAGTTCAATTTTAATATTTTTATACACCTATTGTTTTTTGTTCAATTTATATAAAAAATATGTAATGTAATTTCAAAAAAATATATCTAAAAATAAATAGTTTTGAACAATGTAGTAAATCAGTATAAAAATTTTTAATAATTAATACATTTAAAAATTATCATTTACAAAACCTTTGCAATTCAATGAAAAAAACATAGGTTTCACACACACGTTATAGTTAGGAATTAGCATTTAAAAAACCTTCGAAATTCACTGAAAAAACCATAGGTTTCACACATGTTATAGATAGCTGGACATTTCACTCATACAAACCATTGAAATTCCCCCGTTATAGTTAGTTCAGCTAACTATAACTTGCGCGCCCGCAATGCACTGCTGATGACGTGGTCAGTGACATCACTCATGACATTACTGATGACATCTCAAATGACATCACTGATGACATCACTGATGACATCTTCCTGTGAATGTGTGTCTTTCTGAAAAATAAATATTTTTTATATACGTATATCTAAAGGTCTTTGGAAGAATAAATGGGTTAATAAATCATGATTATTGCTTTTGGTGTGCAGGTTATGGTTTGCTGGTTTGCCTGGCTGTTGTGCGAGTTATGGATTGTGTACCCTAGTGTAGGGAATGCCATCAGCGAAAACTCTTCCACCTTTACCATCAACTCCATCAGTGTCTGAAGTTGACTCTGCAACACAAAGTGGAGGGTCAGTTGTTCACTCTTGTGTGATTAGTTCACCGCTATGTTAGGCAGAGTTACCTCCATGAAGCGTGGCAGTGTTCATGGGGGTATATTCACAAGAACGTGTGGTAAACATCACCAAAAAATACGAACACACCTTTACACATCGCAGCCTTTCATGGGAAAATAACCCTGTGTAAACGTGGAATTCACAACAAGGCGATAGCATGCCCACACAGTGGCAAATGTCCGCGATACAGCCACCCCGATGGAGATAAAAACACAAACCACAACACAAAAAAACATGCGACGAGCCCTTCCGCGATGAGCAAAGCAGGGATAAGCACCACCAGACCTGCGACGCACATGGCAGGCGGGAATAAGCACAACAAAAACCTGAAGAAAAAAGACCATGCAAACAGAAAACAACAGCCAAGCTGATTGAGGCAACTCGAGCCAGCATACAACCCCACAAGCCCCATTGGCAACAGACCATTGTACCCAGGGAGCCAGAGAGTCTGTGACCCATACATTGGTATACAAATCCACACACAACACAGTTGGAGACAAGTGAATGAGCGGAAACTTTATCAACAAGTGCGTGTCAGTATGGCCAAGAGAAGTGCCAAGACAGTCCAACCAAGGCAGCAGCAAGTCTGAATGAGGAATGTAGGTAAGTGCCCATTGCCACATCAGGGGAGGCCCTCACCATAACAAGTCAGTGCCAACCCGCGTCGGTTTTCGGTGCATGGATCATGAGTCCAGGCCAATGCCCATGTCCACTGTCGACTTGGGACATGTGACCAGATCCCCAACATGCAACCAGGCGTCGGGACACGTGCAATGGGCCACATCCAGTTGTGGCTGTAGGTACCTTGTCACTCGTCCATGAACACGAGTGCAGCTGCGTAGGTGAACATCTCCAATGAGCGATTGTCATCCACCGCATCTGACATATTGTCGACATAATCCATCCACTGACCCGGACAGAGGTGCTGACTCAAATCACTAGACCCAATGTGCACCAAAGCCCAATCGGGTAGTGGCTCAATTTGCTCTCTGCACATAACAACTTGTGCAATCTCCCAGGTCCAGTTCCCAGCCTGCATGCCAAACATCCATGCATGCCATAAATGGGAATCACAGTGACACTCCTGGTCGTGGGCCAACAGAGGGTGCACACACATGTCGTAATCTCGGTCAGCTACCGTTACGTTGGAGAGGCAGACATCCATGGACAACTCGAATATGCACGAGCGACAATGCAACACAGGCTGAACGCAGTTGATGTCCGCAAGGAGGAAGCTCAGCCGGTAACTTATCCGCAAGACTGCCAACGGCAGTGCTCCCAGTACAAGCAGCAAACGTGCACTGTACAGGTCCACTGACTGGATTCGAGCATGTGTCCGGGATGGTCTGCTATTGCCGCAGTGGCTCTGCTAGAAGTGGTACTGGCTTGCCCTGCGCCAGTTCTGTTGATGAAATGGCACAGTACGGTGCAATGAGCAGTGTCTGTGTGCAACAGGTGCAGGCCCGGGGTGGGGTGGGAGTATGTGTGAAGGCCATTTCATGCACGCCATCTACGACCAAGTACTACTGCGTGTGGGATGTGTACACGTTGGTCTCACTTCGGGCAGTGCTTATTGTGGTAGTCGCAACCAAATAATATTGTATCTGTCAGGGGGTGCTGGCCACATGACAGTTCCTGCTCGGAGCTGCAGATGTGCCACCGCCTGATAGTCCACACAAAGGACCTTTCATCCCTACAGTAACTTTACAATCTGCATGCATACGGAGGATGCACAGGGTCTGGGTGTAGTGGGATGTTTGCAACTCTGGGAACGCCCTGACCCTAAACTCTGAAGATGTGCAGCCACAGGAGTGTAGGCCAATGGCTGGCTGGGATCGCGATGCAAATGAGGACAGGCAACCGACTAATGCATCCGCAGGGCTGATACACATAACACTTGGCAGGCATGTGCCAAGACCCAGAGCGGACTTGTTTACCTACATGTCCCCGTATGTGTGGGCCCGCCCCCCTGGTGCATGCTACATTGCAACATCGACTCATGTGGCCCTGGGGGCGACTACACCCAAACACAGAGACACACTTACCGCACTTCCTGCCCAAGGCCAGGTCGGAGCCACGCCCTGCTCCCCCTGCCGAATCAGCACAACCTTGCGCAAACCACATGTACGTCGGATCAGCACATGCTACTTGTGCATGCAGTGGGGTGCGTGCGGAGGCACATCTCCAGGGTCACTGCCAACTATGAGGTGATATGGGAACATCCGCTGAAGACAGCACACTGTGATGTTGCAGGGCCCATGCCCATCATGCTGACACAATGACCACACGGACATACTTGCTCAGATGTTGTAAATGGCTACATGCGCATGCCCACGGCCACATTTATTAGCAGTCCCACATACTGAGTGACACCTTTGTTGGATGTGTGTGGGGTATATGCAATCCAGCTGGCAAGGGCTGCCTGGTGCAGTCAGACATCAACAACAGTGTACATCGCAAAGGACACAACCATTCAAAATTAAAGGCCCCATGACTTGTGCTGCACAGCGTTGGTGGCCCCGGATGCAGAGCAGCCTGCACGGGCCTACCGCCACAGGATGCTGTTTGTGTGGCACTGGGGCAGGGTCAGAATTGTAGAGCAGGTTTCCATTGATGTAAAAGGAGCATGCCACAGAGTGTCTCGGTGGACAGTGGGAGGTGTACCCCCAGGGCATGATGCAGGGTGCAGGACCACGCTGAAACAGTCACTATGGTGGAGATGAATGGAACAGACACAAGTCAAACACCAAGTCCGGTCCAGCCTGATGGAGATGCCAGAAACCACCAGGCCATGGACTCAGACGCCACCAAGGTCCAACCAGATAGTGCCCATGACTCATTGCACACAGAGTTAGTAGCACCAGTGCTGTTAGGGGATGCCGCCTTCAATGAGGCGTGTCCAATGGTGTGGACTCCTCCACATCTTACCCAAGACACAGTTCCACATGTCTGACCTACTGGACAGCAGGGTGGTCCTGAGGCAGCGTTCAGCACGGCCCATTCACATAGTGTCGCCGGCTTCGGTTGGATGGCCCCACCGGCCTGCCTAGTTCAGGTTCAGTGGTACCACAGATCGCGGACTTGTGGTGGACAGTGCTGATGGCACCAGGTCAGACGTTGATAGTGTTCGAACACCTCCGTGACTCTGACCCGGCTTTCAACCAGACTGAGCCGCATCTTCCTCTTACTCCTCTCCGTGCATTCACTGGTGTGAACTCTGCCATTCGTGACTGAGTGCTGGATGTGGGACCGGCTAGTCTGCAGGGAAGGCCTGTGCCCTCATTCACGTGTGGCCGGCTGGCGTTGGCCAAGGTTAGTGGCACCTCGTGTGGCCAGTTGGGGTTGAACAGGGTTAGTGGCACCTCGTGTGACCGGCTGGTGTTGAACAGGGTTAGTGGTTGTGTGGCCGGCTGATGTTGAACAGGGTTAATGGCACCTCGTGTGGCCAGCTGGCATTGAACAGGGTTAGTGACACTTCGTGTAGCCGGCTTTACATATGGAATTATGCCTCACTGATCGAAGGGGGTCTGGTGCCTTGGCCGCTTGCACAGACTTGGGGTCACTGCCATTCAGAACTCGGGACACATTTCCATATCTAGGACCCACTGGGCCGAAGCAGAGGTCACGGGACTGGTGCTTGGAGCTTGCGCCGGCACGTGGTGGGCCCTCTTTGACACACATAGGTGTAGGCAGGTGAGCAGCGCGTTGTTGGTGCACAGGGGTAGCTATGACGGGTCTGGGGACCAGCGGCCCGGGGTGCAGCAGGCACTCAGGGATGAGGGCCCCGCCGTGCTCAGCGCACGACTTGTGGCGGGCTGAGAGGCACCACTTTGGCTGACGTGTGGTCCATTCCGAATGAGAGCCAAGTCCAGTTCGACTGGCTTTTTGTTCACACCCCTACACAGGCCTGGCATACACAGGTCTGACCCACTGAGCACGCGCATGCAGGGGGTATGTAACGTGCGACATTTCCACATTCTGCCCCTCAGCCTTTGGGGTCATGGTAGCGTCCACTGGCCACTACACTCCATGCACCAGCAGTTGTTCGCCACATGTCCATTTCCGTGGTTTGCAATCTGAAGTCTGTCTCTACCTCCACGCCACACATGGCATTAGGTAGGTTCACATTCCTTAGTCACTTGCCTGCTTAATGCCTCTCCTCACATCCTGCTATTGTGTGTTTGTAGTGCCATGCCGTGGCTGGGTTGTGGGCATGGCATGTCCGGATTCCCAATGGTGTCGTGTTTACGTGTCTGGTCGGTTGGCATGTTGTGTGTCATGTTGGATGTAGTTTTGCTGCGTGCCCATTGGCAGTGTCGTGAGTTGCATGACTGTGGGCAGCAGGTGCGTTTCAGCTGGGTCCGCTGTCTTTGTGTGAGCTGCCTCTGTTGTGTTCCCTTACCGGTCCTGGGGGTGGTGGCGGGCTAGGGTGGTTGCTTTGAGTGCTGTGATCCTCATAGGTATCCACGTTGCATGATCACTGTCTCCAGGGCATCTGTGGGTCTTCCGGTGAGGCTCTTGGCTGGGCTCCCTTTTATGCTGCAGGTAGTCATCCTGCTTAACACCAGACAAAAATCAGGTATTAATTACCCTTCTGCTACCGAGGCTTATCGCCTGTTTTTGCTTTGCATCGCAGATCTGGCAGTTCATTGTGAAAGTGGTGTTGTGGTTTTTAGGTCTCGCCTAAGTAGCGCACATGCGTTGCTTAGGAAAAAGACCTTTAGCAATTGATTCCCCTTTTCAGGCAAAAACGTGCACGCATTGCATTGCTTTGAATGGCAACGCGTGCATGTTTGGCAATTCCCTTGCGGGAGCGAGCTTTGAAACCATCTGTTGTAATTAACAGATGGCTCTTGCTCGCTCCCGCAAGGGAAGCGCAGTCCCCCTCCTCTCTCCCCTCCCCCTGCTGCCTCCTCCTCAAACTTGTTTTTTAACTTTCAGCGTGAGGCATCCGGGCTTGTTTTATAGGTTTCAGCAGCAAAAAGCCCCTGGGGAAATTCAACATCAAAAAGAAGAACATCTAAGCCTTCTCCCTTACTTCCTGGTGAGCGATTTGCTCTTATTTGTGCAGTATGTGGGGCACAGTAACAGCGTGTGTTGTATATCCGAGTGTGGTTGTAGGCTTCCAGTACGCAGGCTGGTGACGGAAGTAGCTCGAGAGATTACAATTTACCTTGAAACATAAATCACAAGAAACACTCCTTGCGTTGCCCCTTGCGTTTACTGGCTCAAGCCTGCAGAAATGAGGTCTTGTGGCTCGGACCTTAAATTTCCCTGTGTCTCTGGAAGGCGTCCAGTTAATGTAGTTTGGCTGCCTTTAACCTCACTCTAAATCATTGCAGGAGAGGCTTGGGTAATAAGCCTGTTCAGCAAAAAAAAACTGCTATAAGACTACTGCAAGCCATTTCTTTTGGAAGAAGAAAACCCAAGCCAGGTGTTTAAGTAAAAACATGCATTATTTAAATTACAAGCCATGGAATCATATTCGTTGTACAATGCTTTGATTGTCTGTTTATAGTGCTTCGTGGCAATCCCCCATTGTAATACAATGGTGTCCTTGAATTGCACACACTGTACGCTGGTTCTATGTAATCTGAACCGTGCATACATGCTTGACAGATGCGCATCTGAGGTAGTGCCATGCTCTAATCTGTGCAAGCGCCCTCTTCCGGTTCTCGCTTGCTTCAGTGCGGTGGGATGACGCACAGTGCAGGGTAATTCTGCGGTATGCGTTGTCCTGTGACGCGCTGCCCGGGCAATGTTCCTGTGCTGCACACACACACGGAAGACCTGCATGTCTTTCTTGGCAGCTACATTAAACGTGTTGATGTTTCTTTGGAAGCACGTTGTTGAGTTGAAATGAATTCCATCGAAAATGGACTCAAAAGCTTGATGGTTGAGATCTGCACGTGCGTCTGACAATCGAGTTAGGCTTGGGTGCGGACAGGCAAAGAAGCCTGCTTGATCTGCTTCATTATACATACACAACCTCTTTTTTGCATGCCCCTTTAAATTTGTTGCTGTTTAAACTCTTTTTGTTTTAAGATCCATCCGTTGAGATAGCTGTCTCGTCAGACTGTTGTTTTTCAAAGCACTCATACAAAATATAAATACACATAGGGCACGGACATCAATTCACCAAAATGTCAGAATTAGCGGAAGTGAGAGCACATGTCATTTGCCCTGTACTTTCACTCAAACACATGCTTACTCATGCACACACATTCACTCATACATACACTCTCTCTTACATATGGACTCCTCACCCACAAGCACGCACACAACATACATTCAAAAGCATTTTTAACTTACCACAGTTGCAAAATAGAGTCATATTCCACCTAACTGTATTCCATGTTTTTACTACACTAATAGTGAATAATACATTATTCACTATTAGTGTAATAAAAAAACAGACTGAAAACATGGAAAGTGCTGCCTCAACCAACATCCAATAGGTCGAGCTGCCCCTGTGTTCCTGGCACTGACTTTGCCACCTCTGAGATCAGGGGTCGCAGAGGCAGTGCCAGGGGTCGTAGAGAGCAAGCCACAGGTCTCAACTGTGACCCCTGAATGACGTCCATGACAGAGGGGCTTTTGGGCAGAGAGGGTCAGTGGGTCACCCACCTTTCTATTTACTCTAACACTGTGCATAAAATGAAGAAGTGAAAGAGCTAAGGGGCACATGCATCAACCTATTTAGGAAGTGCAAACGGTGCGAATCGGTAAATTCGGCCGTTTGCACTTCCTAAATACGTTTTTGGGATGCATGAAACAATTTTTCAAAATTCGCTTTTTTTTGCATTTCCTAAAAATGCGAATGCATTTAAGGAATCGCATTTTTGTGATTCCTTAAATGCAATGCATCAATTTAAAAAAAAATGCGAATTTTGAAATAGGAAGTGCAAATTAACACGAGGTTGACCCTCGTGTTAATTTGCGAAATTCTTTAAAAAAGCACTAAAATGCATTTTGGAAAGTGTCATGTTACAGACACACATGTCCTTAGGACATGTGTGTGTGGTGAAACATACACTTTAAAATACATTTCAGGGGTGCAGGGGGGGTCCTTTGGACGCCCCTCTGCACCCTTGCATTGCATCAACAAATTGCGAATTCCAAAACAAAGAAATGCAAAACGGCATTGATTTCTATGGGCCTCTAGGCCCATAGGAATCAATGTAATGCCATTCCTTAATTGCAATTCGCAATTAAGGAATCGCAAATTCCGAAAATTAAGAAATCCTAAACATTTTTAGGATTTCTTGATGCATAGGATTTTGCAATTCCTAAATTGCGATTCCTTAATTTTCGCAATTTAGGAAATGCAAATTCCTACAATGATGCATGTGCCCCTAAGTCCCTTTCTATCCTCTCAACATCTTAGGGTGCTGCTTTGTACCACCCACATGTGGATTTCCTCAGCTGTTCTGGTGTGTCTTGCTCATGTTATATAAAATTTCAAATAAATACATACATAAACTTCTCAAAGTCCATGTCCCTTTTTAAAGATCCACCTGTCTTCAAGGCTACAGGTATGTTGACCGGATTCTAAAGACACTGAATTCCTCTGCTAAACCTTTGTCAGTAGTGATTACACAAATTAAAATACAATGAACTCCATTATCGAGCAGGAGAAAATGAAGTAAAAGGAACATCTCACTGTATGCACTGGGAAATGTTTTAATCTTGAGTTGGAAATCTGAGAATATAGGCTTACTTCTAGACACTGTGTATACCCCATTTAAAATTGTGAATGGGCATTTTATATTAGTGGCAGCCTCATCCCCGTGGTTTAGATTGTTTCAGAACCTTTGGTAGCCTTCTTGCTACTTGTACCACCTATAAGGAAGCAGGTCTACTCACTAGAGATCTTTGTGAAGGTTGTGGAGCCTTGTGCCTACAGCACAATATCCTTGGTGCAACAGCATTAACGGTTGCATGGCTAAACACTTATAAGGTCCCAAAGGCGAGACCTATTGGCTATGCCAATGCTTGTTACATGTGTTTTTGCATGGGAACACCTACTCTGCATCTCATTAGGGTTGGTTGGTGGTGTCCACTGTAGAGATAAATTTTGGGACAGTTATCGCGGGTATGCAGGCGAAGTCTGCAGTTTGCACCAGCTTGTGAATGTGGTGTTAAATCTATCTCCACTTTTGATGCGTTAACACCATGCGCGCAGCGGCTTTTCCCGCTGCGCGCTGACTTTTTAAAAAACCTGCGTTACAAAACGCGCTTAGCTCGTCATGAGCGTACGAGAACCATAACTCATGACGAGCTGAGCTCGTCATGAGCATCGAAGGGGTTAAGGTGGGGACACATAGGAGTTGAGTCCTTGCGAATATACCCCTTGATGTGATCATAAAGAACAAACGTATAGTGTTGCCAAAATGCTCATATTTAACCCCCAGCATTTTACGGAGAGTACTTCCTGGACACTGAAAACGTACCACAAATTTGGTGGGCATTCTCAGTGCCCTTTGTATGCAGGCAGAATTTCCACCAACATCGAGGGGCATTGGTAAATCTTGCACAGAAATGTTTCTCCACCTTAACCTTACAAGGCAGAGACAACTGTGTCGTTTGAGTAACTCCAGTAACGAAAAATCCGCAATAGGACAGATTTTTAGCCCACCATCTTAGAAAAGGATGTCAATCCCCTAAAAGGAGTGACAGAAAATCCACAGATCTTACCACAGATCCACAGGCTTAAACGTTTTAATCCTAACTAATGACATATCATTACCCAACCCTTCCTCCTTTTACTTCCTTGTTCCATCCCATTTTCTATTTTCACCTCTTTCTTTTCCACTCTGATTCACCTTTCAGAAAATTCTGAGTTGTTTTTATCTTAGTTGTATTGTTTGTTGATCTGCCGAACAAAATCACCAAACTAGAAATACTGAAGCATTAATCACACCTCGGTGGTTTCATTAAGCGACAGTGAAAGACCTCAGCCTCTGTTGACACACCTAGGAAGGCCAATTATTCTGAGATTCTTGGAAAGTTTCAGGGAGAAGCAGGTATTCACTGGAGGTGGAGACGGAGGATTTCACAATTAAAAGGCGTAGCTCCGAAAGCCTCTTCATAAAGTTAAGTAAAGGAAGCGAGGTCCTGGTGAAACAGAGTCTGTTCCTCGCAGGGTGCTCATTCTATCTCCCGCTGAGCAGGTGAAGGATATGACTCGCTTGGTGACGGCCTTGTTGGTTCTCGGTGTGATTACAGTGATCAGCTCAGCTGCGCGTGTAAATCCTCCAAGGAAAGTCCCCGAAAGTGCAATTTCAGCAGCCAATGAGAACCACGAGGGGGAACAAAGCAGACACAAGCAACAGGACGCCGGTATTGTGGACAGCCCTGTGAGTACTGCATGACAAAATTGTTTAAATGTGTATTTAAAGCAGACCACCTTGAGACTAGCGGCCCTATGCAGCGCTAACTAGAGACAAGGTGGCCCAGATTTAGAAGCAGCGCTGCTCCCTGTCAGTTGCATTGCATGATAGGAGGTAGAGCTTTAAGTGAGCCGGGTCTCAGCTACAGTAGCATTTTGGAATGTACATTGAAATGGGTCCCTATAGGGCCGCATATTCGTGCCCCTAACTGTTTTCATGGACAATTGATGCAATTAATTTTCGAGAAATCCATGTTAGTGATTTAGTTTCCGTTTGTATTTCTCATGTTTTACTGAACCTTGCACTCCACTTGAGTGTTAGCTATTCTCAGGATCAGGGCTTCTAGTGGGATGAAAAAACTTGAGGGAGTCTCTCAGAGGGGTGTAGCCGATGTAATTAAGGGCGTGGCTTAAATTCATGTAAGCCAAAAACCAGTGCTTACATGCTTATCATAGTGTGCTGCGTGACTGGCATTTTGCTGCTTCTGTCATTGCATGCCATCCAGATATAAAATACAAGTGACATTACACCTACAACATGCCAGGGCTATTGGCTTTGCCAATGGTTGTTAGTTGTATAAGCTAAATAAGTAACAACTATGGATTCATTGTATTGAATATTGAAAAAGCTTTAGCTCTGAAATGATGAGACTGTGAAAGAACTGGAACAAGTCTCTTTGAAGTTTCTTCAAAGCCCGTGAAGGGTAGAACTGATTCAGAATTAGACTTTTATTTCACCCTGAGGCCGAGGGCAACAATGCAGAACCCCATAGGGACCCGTTTCAGCACCGGCTTTGTAGAACTGCTGGTGTTGAGCACTGGCAGGACCCAGCGCACTTAAAGCCCTGCCAAGGATGTTATGTTTTTGGATGTTTTTTTCATGCAGCATATATATTGTATAGTGCATGCATTGAAGTGGATCAGCTCCAGGTGTTTATAACAGCCATGCTTGAAAGCTCTAAAGCTGAGGCTGAAGGCGGTGTGAGTTTCTCACAGTGCCTGTCAGAGAATCAAAAAGGTGCTCAGAATACATGGACATCCAAACCCTGGCTTCTCTGCAGAGCTCACAGAGACACCTCCTAACAAAACCAATAGTCCTGGCTGTTTTTAGGTGTATGCCAGTTGTTCTGTTATTATAGCTGAATGCAATAACAGAAAGCACAGAGCGACCCCAAAATACAGGTTTGGTGGCACACTACGATGTGGCATAATGGCCAGAGCTGCCGACTTTGGCACTGCTGAGCCAGGGATGAGTCTCGGCATTGGCACAACAGCCTGTGATTTTGGGCAAATCCCTTAATGTCCCTGTGCCTACCAAAAATGAATGTGCCCTTGTGCAATTCAACTGTTGCTTATATAAAGTGCTCCAATACCTTCGAGTCGAGTTCGCACTACAGAAAACCCCCAAAAAAATATATAAATGTTGTTTATGTATTTAATCCACGCCTATACCTACTTATGCCATGCACCTTTTTGAGACCTCCCCCCACACACATTTATCATCCCACTTAAAGCCTGGACACTGAGAGTGGAAGAAAGAACCGTATCTACAGAGATATGGCACTGTCCTGCTCTATCCCTAGCACTGGTACAGAATTATGCTGCAGAGCATCATGCACATAACTTTGCACTGAAAGGGAAAGGCCTGTGTGCATGATGTCTAGCATGGGTTTGGTAAAAATTGTGCCTAGACAAACTCAAAAACTTTTTCCACCGCAGATGTGTGCTGTGAAGTGCAACACGCTTGCAAGTCGGTAAAGTTAGGAGAAATAATAACATTGCTCCTTTCACAATAGAGAGCTGAGAGGCAACAATATACAGTACAGTACATAAACCAAGCGGTTTTCCAAGGGGTATTCATATATGTTCACAAAAAAGAATAGCGGTCCTTCAGATTATTCTTCAAAGAATCTTTTATTGCAGTCTTCAAACACAATCTTGACAGAGATGACAGCCAACGTGTTTCGCCCAGATTGGGCTTCCTCAGGGCAAAATAGTATTTTGAATGTCAGCGGGACTTCAGTGTGATGTCATCACACGGAGGGCGAGCCTGATTATCGGGTGTCGAATTAACGCTGTCTAAAAGAGAAGAGGTCCACACGCTTTCTATTTAAAGATGGATGTCAGTATACATTGAACATGAACACGGTGCTGACGCAAAAATTTGCTTTCAGAAGAATCTTCCTCTAATGCGTATAATGGTCAGGTCTGAATCAGTAATACATAATTTTCCGGGTGGACACTATGATAGGTGTCACTGGATGTAACAAGTTATGTTGCAGAGCGCGATGGAGCCATCCAGCACCCGGTTCCGAATCTTCGTAGGGGTCGGTCTTGCAGAGAAACCGCGCTTACACCCCTGCTTCAAAGCGGCACATTTTCTGGTGCAAAGCCCTGTCTACTATTGTTAATAGACAGGGTTTTGCATCAAAAACTATGGTTGGTTTGCTGGAAATGCCCATGTGACACTAATGGAATGGCCCATGACGCAGAGTCTCATAAAGCAGTGCAAAGAACTACTTTGTGTTACCTTGAGCCAACTTTCCAGTGGAAAGCAAAGTGTGCTAAGAAGTAAATCCCAAATCGAATTTACAGTGGTTTGCATCACTTTTGTGACAGAAACTCAGGGCAAAATGTTTGTAAACCTGCCCCAGTCTCTGATAATGTTTGGAGCTGACTTGTGTTTCATGTAGTTGAAGAGCCTGGTCTATCCTACCTCCTTAGACACTGGTAAAGGGTTGTTTGTGGCAGTAAAGTGAAAGGGATGTTTGCTTTGACGGGAATTATAGCAGCATTTGTTGGCGTGTAGTGTCTCATCAGGATTATTGCACAATGGTATCGTAATTACGCAATCCCGTGTGAGGTTTTGAAATACCATGGATGATATATCCTGATTGGGTAACATCCACCTGGTGGTAAACATTGCAGTCATTTAATACATATGCCTGTGCATTTTGCAGCACATATAGAAGGAAGAAAACTCCATCAATTATTGTTTTTCTGCAGGAAGTTATTCCTTCCTGCACAAAAACTATTATCCCCGCAATGCAGGAACCCTTGCGCCATGGTGCAAGGGTGCCGGAGTCGGCCGTGGGGAGCCGATTGTGCGCCAGTGCAGTGGAAAGAACAGGGATGTGTCTTATTGTTGTAAATACGACGCATCCCTGGACTTTCCTAAGGATGCGGCTCAAAGCAGAAAGATTGCCTGCTCGCCGCTCTGCAACATTTTCTAGTAATTGTGCCCTTTGTTTTTTCCACCATTTCCGTTCACCCTGGTAGGTAACGATAGATCTCGAAGTATGTGAGGCCAAAAATCTCCTGCTCCTATGAGCCTGCTCATGGGTTAAAGTGGCATATACCTGTTTCAGCCTAATTAGGACTCCATTGGAATTAATATAAGAGGGAGAGCCATGTTTCAATAACTGTATTATATAAACGATAAACCCACCCTGGTTGCAATTAGGTCACAAGATCACTTGCAATATCCATCACTGTAGGATCAAATTATGCAGCAGGATTGACTATTTGGATATTTGGATATTTGGAGGGGTATTTATAAAGCGCAGCGTTCGCTCCGGAGGGAGCATCATGGCGCTGAAAATCCTGAAAGCCCGGTCAAGCGGAGGCGCGGGGGAGTCTATATGGCGGCTCTGGTCCAGTCGTCAGGGAGGTTGAAAATCCAAGTTTTAAGAAGTTTTCTGAAAGGCTTCTCTAAGGTCTGCTGTCTCAGGTGTTTGGGCATGCTGTTCCAAGCCTTGATAGCCAGAGAACTTAAAGTTTTTCCGCCTTTTTACTTTAAGTTGTACCTGGCGGAGGACATGAGATTGTCTTGGGCAGAACGAAGGGAGCGACTCGGGCAGTAGTGTGTGAAGCGTCTGGTTAAGTATTTAGGACCAGTGTTGTTAAAAGCCCGAAAAGCCACAGTAAGTATTTTGAAAAGTATTCTTTTATGTAGGGGTAGCCAATGCAGGGTTTTTAGGGCAGCAGAGATTGAGGATTTGCGGGGTAATTTTAGGACCAGGCGGGCGGCAGTATGGAGGACGCTTTGTAGTTTGGTCAGAGTGGATTTTTTGGTCCCAGCCAGGAGGGCGTTACAGTAGTCAACGTGCGAGATTATGAGGGCTGCTGTTACAGTTTTCCTGGCCTCAAGAGGGAGAAAGTCGAAGAACTTTCTAAGAGATTTAATTATGCCGAAGCATCTGCCGGCAACAGTCCTGGCATGCTGGTCGAATGATAGATCAGAGTCAAAAAGTACACCGAGGTTTCTAGCGGTAGTGACGGTCTGGGGAGGGGCAACAGAGTTATCCGGCCACCAGAGGGCTGGACAGAAGGAGGTGTTATTTCTGATGGGGAGGATCTCTGTTTTGTTGGAGTTGCAGCGGAGATGGTTAGAGTCCATCCACTGGAAGACCGCAGTTAAGCAGTTTTTAAGATTGAGCTCAGCTTTGTTTGAGTTGTCCTCTAGTGGTACTATCAACTGAGTATCATCGGCATACGATGTGACTGGTATGTTATGTTATGTTATGTTATGTTATGTTATGTTATGTTATGTTATATTGATTTATTATGCGCACAGATACCCCAGCCAAGGGGCGTCCCGGCGCAGAGACAAGGTAGAACATAACACAACAGGAAACTAAAAACATGAAAGCAGCTAAAACAGGAAAGTTTTTAAAGCCCTCCGGAAAGTCAAGAGGTCCTCCATCAGACGAATTTCAACAGGAAGGGAGTTCCATGCTGACGCGGCCTTTACACTAAACGAGCGGCCACCCATGCGACTAAGCCTAAATCTGGGGACCACCGCAAGGGCCAAACCCTGGGAACGGAGGGTGCGGGTGGGAACATAAAAGGAAAGACAGCTGGATAGGATTTCCGGGCCAATACCTCTCAGAATCTTAAAAGCGAGACACAAGACCTTAAAAAGGATGCGCTTCCTGACAGGGAGCCAATGTAGGGTACGAAGGACAGTTGCCACCGAGCTGAATCTGGGCAGGCCGACAATCGCCCTCGCCGCAGCATTCTGAACCCGCTGCAGACGGGTTAGCTCGGCCTGGTTAGCCCCAGCCAGAAGAGAGCTAGCATAATCCAGGCGGGAGATGATAGTTGCCTGGATCACCAGCTGCCTGGTCGGGGCGTCAAAGAACTTGAGAACAGGTCTCAAGCCCCTTAGGAGACCGAAACAACAGGCCGCAGTTTTTTTAGTATGCCCTACAAAGGAGAGGCCCGCATCCAGCCAGACCCCCAGGTTTTTCACCTCAGATACCGGGGTCGGAGTGGGTCCCAGCTCAGAGGGCCACCATTGGTCACCCCACAGCTCCACTCCCTTACCGACAACCATCACCTCCGTTTTTGTGGCATTTAGCTGAAGGCAGTTGCCTGTCAACCAGCTAGCCACCGCCTTCAGTCCAGACTGAAACCTGGGGGCCTCAGTCTCCGCATCCCCGCTGAGAGTAACCGCCAGCTGTGTGTCGTCGGCATATGAGACCAAAGTTAGGCCCCACTGCCTAGCGACATCAGCCAGCGGTCTCACGTAAAGATTGAACAACGTGGGACTCAGCGAGGACCCTTGCGGAACCCCCATGGCCAGCGGTTGGAAATTGGACTTGAAGGGAGGGATGGCAACACAGAAGGAGCGGTTATCTAGAAAGGAGTGGAACCATTGCAACACCTGACCGCCAATGCCGGTCTCCTCAAGCCGATGCAGGAGGATGCTGTGGTCTACCGTGTCAAAGGCGGCGCTAAGGTCTAACAATATAAGCGCCGCCGTTTGACCAGCATCCAACCTTGCACGGAGATGTTCCACCATCACAAGTAACGCGGTTTCCGTGCTGTGGCCGGCACGGAATCCGTTTTGTGTGGGGTCAAGGGCATTGGTCCGTACAAGATGTTCAGACAGGGCCAAGTTGACATGGGCCTCAGTGATCTTGGCTGGCCAAGGTAGCAACGAAATGGGGCGATAGCTTTCAGGCTTGGCCGGGTCCAGGGAGGGCTTTTTGATAATTGGGGACACCACAGCTTGCTTCCACTTAGCTGGAACTACTCCCGTTTCCAAGGAAAGGTTGACGAGGGAACATACAGCTGCACGTCCCATAAAAGCCTGATCTCGAAAGAGAGCAGGCCTTACTGGATCGGATGGAGATCCAGATTTGACTTGCAACGCAAGTTTATCAAACCCGTCCAAGGTAAGGGGGGGGAAGACAAGCAGAGTAGACTGATGGTGGGTCCCATTGATACTTTCCCAACCGGACCCTATGCTAGGGAATGTCCGATAAATAGCTTGGACTTTCCCCAGAAAATAGGAAGCAAGGGATTCACAGTGGGAAAGAGAGCTTACGGTCGTAGAGGTAGTCCGCTTTGACATAAGATCTTTTACGGCCTTAAAGATGGCTTTCGACGGATTAGTACTGTTCCGGAATTCCGCGGCATAAAAAGCCGCTCGAGCTCGACAGATAGCCCGATGGTAGAGCTTGACGGACCTGGCGTATGCAGCTTTTAGATCAGCTCCATAGGTTTTCCTCCAGGCCCTCTCAGCCCGTCTACAGGCACCCTTTAGGGCCCGAAGGGCACTATCGTACCAGGGGCTCGACTCTCTGGAGTTGATTTTAGTAGATACAATAGGTATCAGAGAGTCCAAGGCCCTAGTAATCCAGGAACAGAAGAGGTCATACCCCTTTTCTACCTCCGTCAACGGGCCCAGCGGCTCCTCTAATAGAAGACGATGGAAGTCTTCTAACCTAAGCTTCTTCCAGGCCCTCTTCTGAACCCGTCTAGCCGAGGAGATGGAAGGGGTGGCTAAGACCGGGCATAGGATGGACACCAAAAAGTGGTCAGTCCATTCCACCGGCGAGATAGAGGTGATTGTAATCCCCGGCAGATTGGTAAACAGGGGATCCAGAATATGTCCCCCCGAATGGGTAGGCTGGGAGACCATCTGGGGAAGTTGAAAGGCCTCTAGGTCAGAGGAGATGGAGCGCACTGTCAGGCCTGAGAGGGTGTCGAAATGCAGGTTCAAATCGCCCATGATGGAAAAGTTGGCACAGTCTGCGACCAAAAGGCCAACAATGTCGGGAAAAGCATTTCTAAACGCCACATCGCTGCCGGGCGGGCGATAAACGACCATCCCGGACAGCGTAAACTCAGGGCTGACAGAGACCTTGAACAAGGCACTTTCACACCCAGAGATGTTTATGCCGAATGATTCAATCAAGGCGAGCAGTGGAATGAGGTAGACATTAAAAAGAAGGGGACTCAGGATGGACCCTTGAGGGACTCCAGAGGAGACCTTTTTCTCCTTAGATAAAAAAGGGCCAAGGGCGACAGTTTGCGACCTGTCGCTGAGGAATGATCTTATCCATGATAGGGCTGTGTCTGAGATCCCTATATCCACCAATCTATTGATCAAGATAGAGTGGGATATGGTGTCGAACGCTGCCGTGAGGTCGAGGAGTATCAGAATGGCTTTCTTCCTCTGGTCTTGCAGCGTTTTGATTGTGTCAGTCAGTTCAATCAGAGCAGTTTCAGTTGAGTGTTTAGGGCGGAAGCCAAATTGTTGAGTGTGAAGTATGTTATGGGTTTCGAGGTAGGTTTTGAGCTCTTTATAAACTAGCTGTTCAGTTATTCTTCCCAAAGCAGGGAGAAGAGTGATTGGGCGCAGATTGGTCAAGTCCACTGGGGATTTGTTAATCTTCTTCATGAGTGGTTTGACAACACCCTTTTTCCATATGCGAGGGACAGATCCGGAGCTGAGAGACAAGTTGACTATGTCATTAATGGTAGGGTTTATCACATCTATGATTTGAAGGAGAATCTTGGGGGGGCAGGGGTCGGAAGGGGAACCGGATTTGCACGATAGAATGGCTTCTCTGGTTTGAGCCAGGGAGACAGGGGTGAAGTTTTTGAGACTACCAACTGGAGAATCAGGTTGGTCCGGAGTAGGAGGCCCTTGAGGGGTAAGTGGAGGGCGAAATTCCTCTGGATGGAAGCGATTTTTTCGTCGAAGTAATCTGAGATCTTGTCGCATAGATCTTGGGATGGGGGGATTTCGGGTTGGAGAGCCTTGGGCTGAGTAAAAGTTTTTACTATAGAGAAGAAGGCTTTTTGTTTCTGACTAGCTTCATTGATGGCTTTTACATAGAAGATCCTTTTGGTCGATTTGATGTTAGAGAGGTAGTTTTTCCTCTGTTGGATATAGGCAAGACGGTCGTCATTGTCATAAGTTCGGCGCCATTTGCGCTCTGCTTTCCTGCATAGTAGGTGAGCGGTCGCTAAGTCAGGGGTAAACCAGGGGGCGTTGTTTTTTGTTTTCTTATGGGTTCTGCCGGGACGATTAATGGGGTTCCGGCTCTTAATTTCTTGTGTACTCCAATTGTGGAAGATGTCAGCATCCCTTTCTATGTTGCCAGATAGAACAGGGGACTGGGGTTGAAGGATGGGATTGAGAGTAAAGTTTTCCTGGACGGTTTTCCAATTGACCGAGTTGTCACGATGAGGATTGGTTTTATTGATAGTTTGAGAACGGCTATTTGTGATGTGGAATGGGATCAGGCTGTGATCAGTCCATATCTGAGGTAGAGGGGGCAGGGTAGTGAGAAAAGGAAAAAATTAGTGCAAACACCATCGAGAGTGTGTCCAAGTAAATGGGTGGGAGAATTGACACTTTGTTGAAGATGGAAGATTTCAAGTGTCTGTAGAAAGTTATTAGTTTGTGAGTCAGATGAGGACTCAAGGTGCAGGTTGAAGTCTCTTAGAAGAGTGAAATGTGGATAACAAAGTAGGAAGTGTCCCAGAGAGTCGCTGAGGGAGTCAAGAAATTTGGAAGCATTACCGGGTGGGCGATAGATCAGACCGCCTGAGAAGGAGAGGGATTGGCTGAGTTTGATGGAGAAACCCATACCTTCTGTGTCAGTTAGGGGGTCTAAACTGAACGTATGACAGTTGAAGGAGCTTTTGAGAATAATTGCAACGCCTCCGCCTCTTCCTTTCGGTCTGTCTTGTCTATGAATGGAATAGCCCTGTGGGAGGGCAATGGCTATATCTGGGTTGCTGTCTTCTGTGAGCCAGGTTTCTGTAATCAGGAGACAGTCCAGATCGGAGTCTAAGATGAGGTCGTGAATATCTTGGCTATGTTTGCCCATAGACCGAGCGTTAATCAAACCACCTTTGAAGGGTGGCTGGGGGTCCTTAGGGAGGGGGTGGGAGGGGGATTGGAGAGCTGTAACGATGGTGAGTGACCAGCGGCATTGAATGCAACAGGCCGAGCCTGATACCTTTGATAGGTCAAGTTTGCAGGGACAGTCAAGGTTACCTCGCAGAAGGTGGAGATCGTCAGAGGGGTACCTGATAGATGAGGCGATTGGGGCAGAGTCTCCTGCGCCTGTCGCGGTCTTGGCGCGGACGGGCGCAGACGGGCTTGCCTTAAGCGCGCCTTCGGCGCGCTGACGGCGCTCCCGCTGCGCTCGTCCGCTGCGCTTCCTATGCATGCACATATCTAGAGGAGGGGGGCGTGGCCTCAAGGGGGCGTGGTCGGCGAGCACGCCTGCGATGATGGCGGCCGCTGAAGTGGATGACTACTTTATACAGAATTAAAAAGGCAAATTTGAGGGCGAAATGCAGCGCATTCTGAAGCAGTTTTCGTTATTTTATCATTTTTGCCAATGTTAACGCTGTCTGGGCAAAAGTTTCACCTCATCATTCATAGTTTAACACCTAAATGCACCAAACAACAACTGAAAAGATAACTGCCTTTCCATGACAAAAAAACTGCCACTGCATGGTAACACCCGTGGTAGAGTTTTATCAACTAATAACTGTTTGACATAAAAACGAAATCAGATTATGTCACAGTTGCAGCAATTCAATAATTCTCAGCTGCAGATTCACATAATTTGAATGAGACTGGTCATAATTTCATGGGTTTTCTCAGCATGGGTAGTTGCAAAACGTTTTTCCACCATCTACGCCACAGATGCAATAAAAATCTATGTATTTGATACTTTATAGGTTATCTCGCGTTGTAAGGAGGGAGAATAAAGAATACTCAATCAAACAATAAGGTTTGCCACATGTCGTATTTAGATGTACTGCTGTGCAAAATACTCTGGGTGAATCCACATATTTATGATCCATGATACAAAAGTGACTTCACTGGTCCCACCATCCGGATGTAAAACTGAATATTGAACAGAATGAATGGTACCCCAACGTAGCCTTCAATACTTGATCTGACTTATTAATTTTGGGGAAATCACTTAATCCTCCTCTGTCTCATTTACACTGGGAGTATGCCGCAGTGAAGGACAAAATAATGGGACAGAGTTGACTATAGTATATTTTTTCTTTGTTTTCCCCTTCCCCTTCCTTTATTTCCCTAATTTTTCTTCCTTTATTCTGTATTGATGCCTTATTTTATGATTAATAAAATTCTTTTTGAAACTTAAAAAGAGTTGACTTTAGTATGTGGCAATTAACCCCGAATTATGGGGCACCTTTGAATAACCTCTTTCCATTAAAAAAAAAATCAGGTCCATAGAACAGCATAGTACTATTCATTTTCAAAATGTCTTTATTCGATCTCGAGAACAACACATCATACAACATACGTAGTAAAAAACACATTACATTGATGAGACCTTAAATCCCAAAATGTATGAAACAATTCCAAAAACCATGAAAACCTTAGATATGGTCTTCCATATCAAAAAAAGAAGCACACATTAAAAACATCAAGATTCTGTTTAAAAATATAATAATTTGTGAGAGTAGACAACATTAAAAAACGCACACACATGTGCTTACAGTACTATCAATTCAGATACAGTCATCACTTTTCGAGGTAAGAATGAATTCAGCAGCAGCTGCTATCATAAAGAGGTGAGACCGACGATTCATATAATCAAACAGAATTAATAAATGAAGATAAAGTGCACACTTTTAAGGGGAGTAGGTAAAATGACAGTAGTAACCACAAGTGCATAAGAAGATGGCTAGTGGATCATATACTAAAACAGCATAGACTTGCACAAATAAAGTAAGTTCTTTAAAAAGGAGCGCCTACCGCCTTACAGGTGGAATAATCTTCCCATTGCTGTAGGAAAATTAGAGGGACTCTGCATTTACTAAACTTGTATTTGCGTAATATCGGAACTAGAAACCATCCGGTGAAAGGAAGATAGAATTTGGAGAAAAACTATCAACATGAAGTAGGGTCTGTGGTGATGACTCGTCACAGGGGCAAATTAATATATCCAATGGAGCGAATTGACTCTGTGGGAAATCAGAAAACACCAGGAGATGATCGACAGAGCGCTGAAACTTTTTAGACACTCACCCCTAGTCATGGATCTGGGTTGAATCCATCATCGTTCTTTAGCTCACTTTGCCACCCCAGTTCAGACCCAACTATATGCAAATGATGAATTTAGGCCCAGATCTCTGTACTGGGTGAAGGTATGACATTGTTCTGCTTTCTGTCCATCAACTGTTCTTTTTGCATTTGTCCCCCCAAGTATGATTGGTATGCCCTGACGTGGGTCCCATGCTCTCCATGCCACTGGAGTCAAGCTATTGTGGCTCATGAGGGGTGAAACCCAGTAATCGGTCCTAGGATGCTTGTTTCCAGTCCAGGGAGGACCTGGCCTGGCAGTTCGGGCTGGACTGTTCCCATTGGGTGCAGGATCAAGACTGATTTGCATATGGCTGGGTTCAAACTGGAATGGCATGGGGAGCAAAACAATGATGGGTTTAGGCCTAGATCTCTGTACTGGTGTGAATGTATGACATTGTTCTGCATTCTGTCCATCAACTGTTTTTTTTTTGCATTTGTCACCCTGAGTGGGACGGGTATGCCCAAACGTGGGTCCCATGCACTCCATGCCACTGGAGTCAAGCTATCCTGGCTGGTGAGGAGTGAAACACTGAATCCAGTCGTAGGAAGCTTGTTTCCAGTTCATGGAGGACCTGACCTGGCAGCTCGGGCTGGATTGTTCCTATTAGGTGCAGGATCAAGACTGATTTGCATATGGCTGGGTTCAAACTGGAATGGTATGGGGAGCAAACAAATGATGGATTTAGGCCCATAGCTCTGTACTGGGGTGAATGTACGACATTGTTCTGCATTCTGTCCATCAACTGTTCGTTTTGCATTTGTCACACCGAGGGGAACTCAGACTGGTGCAGAGAAAAGCCTTGTCCATCAAATGGAACAACATTGGCAACTCTTGTAACAGTTGACTACAGTAATTAATGGCTGAAGGTGACATATGAACTCTAGTACAGTGCCTGGAACATAAATTGAATCCATGTGAAGTTATTTAAAAACTATTAAATCTGCTTGAGCTAGAAACAACATTTGGAAGCACATGATGGATTATACAACTGTATCAAATTCATATTCACTGCCAAATGCATGGAAATATGGATCACTTCAAGAATTAGACAACAATTGACTCCATGTTTGCCAGTTTTAGCCAAGATGTCAGAGATGATTGTGGAGGGAAAACAACCTCTCCAACTTAGCAGGAGTGACACACAATTGAGTGGTGTTTGAGAAGCTTGCTGTGCTTGGGAACACTGTTTAATTTATGTAGGCAGGAATGGTAGCATGAGGTGGGCACCAGTGTCGAATACTTGGACGGGAACTCATTTCTTATCATAAGGCTTTGACTCATAATAAGAGACAGAAATGCAAAAATCTTTATTTTGCAAAGAAATATCACAGCTGCCAGAGACTGTGGTTTGGCAACAAGTTATTTTTTAAGTGTGGAATCACCTGATTGGCCTGTCTAAGAGACTTATTGAAGAAGCCTAGCGGTAAGGCAATGATGCGCCTTTGCTTGACAACAGTATATTGCGGAAAGAATAGCAAATTACGAACATAAAGGGCTTTTAAAATTGATTACAATGTGGTCCTCTGCCGTGGACTTACAAGACGGGCCTACTAATGCAACCCTTTGCACAGAAAATATTTGGGTACTATTAAAGATGGCAAAAGCATTGCGCACTGACAAACAATATATAACTTTATACTTTAGTTGTTCATCATCTTCACTGTTGATGGAACGGAGATTCAGAACATTTGGCAAGATGACTACATATGGGCATGCAGAAGGAGGCAAATTGAGAAAGCCAGGAAAACAAAAAGATTCAGCAATGTTGGTTGCAAGTTCCTGAGGTGTGGTAAATGCCTGCCTAAGGGATACACATCTGGGACATATTTACAAAAGAATGTCCGAGAACGGAGCTGTGCGAAATGTGGCAGCGCCATGGTTCGACATTTTAAAAATGCCGGGTATGCACCTTACTCACCAGAATGCAGCGCACCCATGTGTTTCCCAGGAACAGGGGTGGGAGCACACCGTTTCAAAGGGAGGTGAAGTGGTGTTCTCCCACCCCTGTTCCCACCCATGTGTTTCCCCTAGCGCTAGTGCCAAAAAGCAGCCAGGTGCCAGGTTAGTGTCAGGACTGGCAGCAGCGCAAGGAACATAAACGCCACTAACCTTCTTTCTTTGCCCAGCGGAGACGATGTCAGATGCTAGATCCTTTACTCCCTTCCTACACGACCCCCAACAGAGAAAAGATGTACCTCTGTCTGACTTCGTGCCAAGAAGGGAAAAAAGGAGAGAAGAAGCGTCGGAGGATAAAGTAGATATGGTTGTGCTTCTCTTCGGTATTCTCCGGGATGTACTGGGTCTAAGGGACAGTTCTGTAACCTCTTCACGGGTATCTGAAAGGTGAACGAACATACAATTACCCTTCAGGTCCAAGAAATATCTCACTCTACCAGCATCTGGGATAATGATATCACTCACCACAGTTTCTCCTTATATGACTTCAATGGAAGGTTAACACCCGGTTCCCTTCCTTTTCAAGTGTCCTTTAGCACATAGGTTTCAGTCCCAAAGTCTTTGACAGACGACTCAACCACTAAATAACTGAACTGAACCAAACGGAAATCATAAGCAAAATATAAGACTTATTTCTTCTCCCTTATAGTTGTTCTAATCACAACTTGGACTCCATTACCCATAAGGCCTTTCATAAGTCATTGATACTCCGACTTCAAACTTAGTTCGGTTTCAAAACACTCGGACTTCATTTAGGTATAACTTCCTTGCGCAGCCGCGCCGGTTCCCTAGTCCTCTAATACACTATCAGCCTGTACTCTGCACGCGTTTGAATAACAGACGCGCACAACAATAAAGGCTTCTTTTACTCACGTGTTATTCAGCGCAGAAACGCGCTGAAACAAACGCCGCGGCTACTCTGACAAGCGAAACGCATTCCAGAGTCCAGGCAACAAATCCAAGAGAAAAAGGAGGCGAGCCCGCGCTCCTTTCTTTGCATTACCAAATCCCATTCGGTAACCTCCGTTTCTTCTCCAGTCACCAAACACAAGTTTCTCTCCCACACGCTGTTATTCTTCTCGCTGGAATCCGGCGGGGAACACCATCCGCCCTTCCTCTTCTCGATCTTCAGGAACAATTGACAAGCACCTTTCTCAGGGAAAGGAGGGGCTTAGTACTCACGAGTCTCCCCCAAGGCAGTCTGGGAGTTGTAGTTTTCTGCAACATACCCGTTTTCACCACATAGCTTGAATGCAGCCCTTTTATCCTCGTAATCGCCACAGAACCCCCTCTCGAGGACTGCCGTCCCGGCGGTCGCTCAGGCTTACCAGGATACCGTTCGTGAAAACGATCAACCAACTCAGGACAATGAAGATTACTCACAGGCTCCCAAGTCCGCTCCTCAGGGCTGTACCCTTTCCACTCAACCAGATATTGAATCCGCCCCCGCACCATACGGGAGTCAAGGATCAAATGGACCTCATACTCCTCCTGTCCATCAACATCAACTGGAAGAGGCCTATCCAACAACCTAGTACTCGCAGGACAGGGCTGGAGCAGAGAAACGTGAAAGACGGGATGAATCCTCCAAGTACCAGGGAGCGTCAAGCGTACAACCACAGGGTTTATGATCCTCTCAATGCTATAAGGCCCTACATATCTAGGCTTCAACTTGTTCTCTCCCTTCAGATGTAAATGTTTTGTGAAAAGCCACACCCTATCCCCCACCGCATACACGGGAGCAGAAGACCTTCTACTATCAGCATAACGCTTCTGAGAAGACTGAGCGTCAACTAAACTGTGTCGTGCCTCAACTAGTACCGCCCTGAGATGTGCATGGTGTTCGTGTATGCTTGGCACCGGGGAGTGAACAGGAACCTCAAAAGGTAGTGCATTAGGGTGATAGCCAAAAAGACAAAAAAAAGGTGAACATCCCAACGTGGAATGAATGGCATTGTTGTAAGCAAATTCCGCCATCCATACCAAGGTAGTCCACTCAGTATCGTTCTGCAAGGCAAAGCAGCGAAGGTATTGCTCCAACGTCTGATTCAGGCGTTCCGTTTTTCCGTCCGTCTGGGGGTGATAGGACGAAGAGAGTCGAGCATCAACATCCATGGTCTTACAGAGGGCCTTCCAAAAGTGAGAGGTGAATTGAGTACCTCGATCGGTGATGAGTACACAAGGTATCCCATGGGCACGGACTATGTGTTGCAAGAACACTTGCGCCAATTCCACAGATGTAGGCAGGCCTTTCAGGGGAATGAAGTGTCCCATCTTCGTTAAATGGTCTACGACCACTAAGATCACAGTTTTCTCCTCACAGGGTGGCATTTCAACAATAAAGTCCATTGACACGGTATGCCAAGGTTTTGGCGGAATAGGGAGAGGTCTAAGAAGGCCAACAGGTTTGACATGAATGGCTTTCCCTTGTATACACACAGCACAGTTCATTATATAGTGTCTCACAGTTTCTCTTAATTTCGGCCACCAAAAGGTACGTTCCACACCAGCAATAGTCTTATAGATTCCCAAATGACCACCCAATGGTGAATCATGTATCCAGGTTAACACCTTCCGTTGCAAGGTTTCAGTAGTGACATAGATGGCCAATCCCTGATAGGCAAGATCATCCTTTTCCGTTCGATGTTCAGGATCTTCCTGCACCCATTCCTGTACATCAATATCTGCAAGAGCCACTCGAACATCATCCAGGAATTCTGGTGTAGATACCAAGGCGATCAAAGAGGATGGATTATTGGATTCTTGAAGGATAAGTGGAGGGTCTTCTTCATTCTCGGCACTCTGTTCCGCTGTTTCCCCAATACGAGAGAGAGCGTCAGCTTTACCATTTTGAGGCCCCGGTTTATACTTGATAACAAAATCGAAATCCGAAAAGAACAGAGTCCACCTCAATTGCCGGGGAGTAAGAGCCTTGGCAGTTTTCAGAAACAACAGGTTTCTGTGATCGGTGTAGATTTCAACAGTGTGCATGGCTCCCAGCAGATAATGACGCCATTCCTCACATGCCCGTTTGATTGCGAGAAGTTCTTTATCCGTGACAGAATAATTGATCTCGCAAGGTGTAAGTTTTCTTGAGAAATAGGCCACGGGATGCAACTGACCTGTTTCGGGGTGGCGCTGGGATAGTATTCCGCCAATGGCATACAGGGAGGCATCAGTTTCCAATACAAAAGGTATCTGCGGATCAGGGTGTCGTAGGATAGAAGCCTGTGTAAACTGTTCTTTAAGATACTGAAATGACCTTTCCGCTGCATGGTTCCAACCAAACACAGTGTTCTTTCTCAGCAGACTAGATATGGGTTGAATGATCTTGGAGAAATCTTTAATGAACCGGCGGTAGTAGTTGGCAAAACCAAGGTAACTCTGCACTGCCTTGACGTTCTTGGGTGTACTCCATCCTATGATAGCCTCCACTTTACTGGAATCCATTTGGAAGCCTTGGGCCGAGATGATATAACCAAGGAAGGATACTTCCTTCACGTGAAAAAGACATTTTTCAAGTTTGGCATACAAGGAATGCTGACGTAATCTTTGAAGCACTGTTTTCACATGATCCACATGTTCACGAAGAGTAGATGAATAGATTAAAATGTCATCTATATACACAATGCAGAATGTCTCCAGACACCCTCGCAGCACCTCATCCATGAAGTACTGGAAGGCGGCAGGGGCGTTGCAGAGCCCGAACGGCATCACACGATACTCGAACAATCCAAATTTTGTTCTAAACGCGGTCTTCCACTCATCCCCGCTCTGTACTCTAACCAAATGGTATGCCCCTCTGAGGTCGAGTTTAGTAAAGAATCGGGCTCCCTTCAACTGGTCCAAGAGTACAGGTATAAGAGGTAGTGGGTAACGATTTTTTACCGTCATTCTATTGATGGCCCTGTAATCGATGCATGGCCTCAATTCCTCGCAATCCTTTTTCGGAATAAAAAACATCGGCGAGGAAGCAGGAGATGTTGAATGGCGAATAAACCCAGTAGCCAGATTTTCATCAAGGTAATTCCTCAAATACACTGTCTCTTTTTCAGTTAGGGCATATACTCGGCTACAGGGAATATCAGCACCAGGAATGAGGTCAATCCTACAATCGTATACACGATGAGGAGGCAGATCGGTGGCCTTTTGTTTATCGAACAAGGAACTGAACTCCTGGTATTCGTCGGGGAGAGCGGTGGCACAACAGTATGGTCCGATAGAGCATCCGGAAGCCAAACATACCGAAGGCGTAGCTTGCTGTTCCTCAGTATTAGACAAGTCATGTCTACAATTTGCCTTACAGAATGCAGAAGATAAGGTAATGGTACGTGCCGCCCAACTGACTTGAGGATCGTGAAGGGTCAACCAAGGCATTCCCAATATGAGACGAAACTGGGGCGCATCTATCAAATCAAATTATATCATTTCTTGGTGATTTCGACTCGTCTGCATCAACAACGCTTGAGTATGATAAGATACAGGGCCAGATGACAGGACTGTTCCATCCACTGCTTTGACCAACTCCGGTTTATCCTTTTTCTCACATACTGTCCCAATTTTCATGGCGTATTCTTGGTCAATGTAGTTTCCCGTGGCTCCTGAATCGAGCAGAGCATCTATCTCCATAGCGTCGCGTGAATTGACCCATAAAGTTACCTTCAGGTTTATGTGGGCCACTGCAGGATGCAAAGTATTCGCAAGCGTAGGTGAGATCTTTAACGGTGAACAACCCAAGGCAGAGACCTCTTCCTGATTTGGGCATGCTAGTTTTCCGCCGGTCTTCCCGCTTGTATGACAGCCTGAGAAGGGGGCGCCATAGTTCTTCCAGGTAACGCGTTTCTAGCTCTGCAATCTTTTACGAAATGACCACCCTTTCCGCAATACAGACACTGTTTCAGTCTTCTTCTTTTATCTTTTTCTTCTTTTGAAAGGGGGCCCCTCAGACCTCCTATCTGCATAGGTTCGACCCCTTCGGGCATTTTCGGATGGTCTTCAATGGTGCTTCGTGGACGAGGATAAAAGAAACGACTGTCACCTCTACCTCGATCTCCCCGTCTTTCCAAGAGGCGATGATCCAATTGAACCGTTAAATCAATCAATTCTTCGCATGATGAGGGTAGTTGTACCACTTGAGCTAACACGTCCTTTAGCTCCCCTCGGAGACCTTGATAAAAAATAGATATCCTCTTTGCCGTAGGCCACTCTGTTTCGACCACGAGTCGATTGAATGATGTTATATAGGAGAGCAAATCTTGAGATCCTTGCCGCAAGGTTAACAATTCCCTATCCAGAGATAACATATGAAGTTTTCTGTCAAACAGTCGTCGCAGTTCCAGGCAAAAATCATCAAAATCGTGCAACACAGGATCGTTTCTCTCCAACAAGGGTATAGTCCAACTTGCTGCATTGCCTCCCATGTAGGACATCATAAACGCTGTCTTTGTTGAGTCACCTTGGAACACCCCAGGCTTGCACAAAAAGTGTAATCTACACTGATTTATAAATGTTTCGAATTTACGGGGATCCCCGTAAAACCTTTCAGGGGGGGCCAGAGGAATCCCTGTGTTTTGTATGACGTGGACTTTAGGAACTGCGTCAGTAGAGGAGGGCGTAGTGGGAGATGACAAAGAAAACCCACTCCCTTCAGCTCCCTGTGAAACAGGAGGTACCGAGGAGGAAGGGGGAAGTAAAGTAGCTGGTTTGATATATGAAGCCCCCCCTTGACCTTTCCTTGACAACTCGGAAACCTCTTTCCTAAGGACCCCCATTTCCTTATATAGGACCTGACTCTCTGTACGGGACGTGGTGACTTCCTGCTGTAGAGCCGCAAGGCTCTCCACCACGGAATTCAGTACGCTTTCAATATTCATCGTCCGGGCTGGGTCTTGTCACTTGGGCTTGTCAATCTGTCAGGACTGGCAGCAGCGCAAGGAACATAAACGCCACTAACCTTCTTTCTTTGCCCAGCGGAGACGATGTCAGATGCTAGATCCTTTACTCCCTTCCTACACGACCCCCAACAGAGAAAAGATGTACCTCTGTCTGACTTCGTGCCAAGAAGGGAAAAAAGGAGAGAAGAAGCGTCGGAGGATAAAGTAGATATGGTTGTGCTTCTCTTCGGTATTCTCCGGGATGTACTGGGTCTAAGGGACAGTTCTGTAACCTCTTCACGGGTATCTGAAAGGTGAACGAACATACAATTACCCTTCAGGTCCAAGAAATATCTCACTCTACCAGCATCTGGGATAATGATATCACTCACCACAGTTTCTCCTTATATGACTTCAATGGAAGGTTAACACCCGGTTCCCTTCCTTTTCAAGTGTCCTTTAGCACATAGGTTTCAGTCCCAAAGTCTTTGACAGACGACTCAACCACTAAATAACTGAACTGAACCAAACGGAAATCATAAGCAAAATATAAGACTTATTTCTTCTCCCTTATAGTTGTTCTAATCACAACTTGGACTCCATTACCCATAAGGCCTTTCATAAGTCATTGATACTCCGACTTCAAACTTAGTTCGGTTTCAAAACACTCGGACTTCATTTAGGTATAACTTCCTTGCGCAGCCGCGCCAGTTCCCTAGTCCTCTAATACACTATCAGCCTGTACTCTGCACGCGTTTGAATAACAGACGCGCACAACAATAAAGGCTTCTTTTACTCACGTGTTATTCAGCGCAGAAACGCGCTGAAACAAACGCCGCGGCTACTCTGACAAGCGAAACGCATTCCAGAGTCCAGGCAACAAATCCAAGAGAAAAAGGAGGCGAGCCCGCGCTCCTTTCTTTGCATTACCAAATCTCGTTCGGTAACCTCCGTTTCTTCTCCAGTCACCAAACACAAGTTTCTCTCCCACACGCTGTTATTCTTCTCGCTGGAATCCGGCGGGGAACACCATCCGCCCTTCCTCTTCTCGATCTTCAGGAACAATTGACAAGCACCTTTCTCAGGGAAAGGAGGGGCTTAGTACTCACGAGTTTCCCCCAAGGCAGTCTGGGAGTTGTAGTTTTCTGCAACATACCCGTTTTCACCACATAGCTTGAATGCAGCCCTTTTATCCTCGTAATCGCCACAGTTAGGTTATCTGCTGCCATGTTGCAAGGGTGCCTGCACTTCTGAGCCTATTGTTTATGTGCAGGAAGGTACACCGTCCTGCACATAAACAATCAATAATGATATGTGCTCTTTCTAAGTGTGCTGCAGAATGCAGGACACATGGAAAGAGCAAAAATTGAGAAGAAATTAATAATTTCTCCTCGTATGCCATTCTAATGCCTGATATTCCATGGCATTCATTTCTGCCACTGCCTCAGCCTTATATATCTGGGGCAGCGTCAAAAAGCAATGGGTGTTACAGTGGAATGCCCACAGCAACACCCATTGTACACCAGGTGGTGATAGGAGATTGTAAATATGCCCTACAGAATGCAAAACAAAGCGTTAACACCACTAACAGCACCTGCAAGCTGACAGGAGTAATATTAACAGGAGTATTTTTGTTAATCTATTATAGTCATGAAGAGAATTATGCGTGGAACATGGGAATGCTATAGACTGAATGGCAGGGGGAGCGCATGGAGGTGCTCATGACAAAGATACCACGTTTCTACCTATCACCAAGGAACTCAGCCTGGAATCCTTGAATCTATGCACTGCAGCCAATCATACATTGGCTATAGTAAGTCCTTCATAAGTTCTTTACCGCCAAGACATTGTTGGCTCAACACAGCCAGCACATCGAGTGAAGGGGGACTCAGGGTCTCCTTTGTTCCAATGCATTTGTCAAACCTTTCCACAGATAGATTTATAGTAAGCACTCCCCTTATGTTTTTGTCTGACCACTAGCTCAATAGGAGGTGATAAAATTCTTGATGCTGTATGATAATATTCACAGGGTTGGTGCACTGGATTGTGGCGCTAGAACCTGCAGGATAAGGGAATGTTGCGTTCCATTGACAGTCTCCTATCTGTGAGTGCAATTACTTTTATGACTACACCAACAGTACATTCTAATAAACTGTCAATAATGATACCTTTGGAAATGGGGTGAAGGCTGCTTTCCACTTTCCCATGAATTAAATGCAAATAAATTGTAGGGAAGTGGATGAAAGAGAGGTGGACCAGCCCATCTTCTGTCAGTTGCTGATCACCTGGAGAGAAACTTCCTGCCCAACCTCTCCCAGTCAGGCTTCAGAGCCACCGACAGCACCAAGACAGCCCTGATCGCCACAACAGATGATATCCGCACCCTACTCGACAGAAGAATCAGCCGCCCTGATCCTGCTCGACCTCTCAGCAGCTTGTCCTCTGTCTCTCGCTCTCAGCAGACCCCACCTCGGCGAAGACCAACTTCCACAACTGTATGAAGAACTCCTCAGCCTGGTTGGTGAACAACTGCCCAAAGTTCAATTTGGACAAAACTGAAGTTCTAATCTTTGGCAAACACATCGCCCTCTAGAATGACTCCTTGTGGCCATTGGAACTCTCACCCACTCCCACTCTGATAGACCATGCATGCAACCTTGGCATCACCCTGGACAGCAAACTGTCCATAAAACCTTAGGTCAATGCCATCTCCTCAACCTGTTTCTACATGCTCCGCAAAGTCTCCCAGTGATGCACCATCAGCACCAGGAGAACGGTGATTCAGACCCTCATCACCAGCCATCTGGATTACAGCAACACATCATATGCAGGCACCACCACCAAACTAATGGAAAGACTCCAGACGATCCAGAACCCAGCAGCCAGACTGGTTCTCAACCTGCCCAAGAGGACCCACATGACTCAGCACTTGAAAGACCTCCACTCGCTCCCAGTCCAGAAGAGTCAAAATACCAGCTTCTGACCCACGCCTACAAAGACCAATGTAGGCGTGGGCCATGACCAAGGACCCCCTAAATGAACTGCAGCCTGTATTTTCACAAACTTCCCCGAACCTCCGCTCTGCACACCTCACCCTTGCACAGATATCTCACATCCACCGATGCCACTCCGGAGGACACTCTTTCTCCCACATCGCCTCCAAGTCCTGGAACTCCCTTCACCTCTACTTTTCATCCTCATTGACCCACTTCAGGAAGGGACCCAAGACCCGGTGCTTCGACTGATACCTGCATCAGACTGCCTGGATAACCTCTTGGGTGATAAGCTATGCTATACAAGAACCACTTGAGTGATTGATGGTAAAATCAACAGACTTACCTGTTTTTTGACAATATTCTGGTCCACAATATTTTTGTCTCAATATTTTTGTAGTTTACTTTCAAAGTATACAAGCACAATATTTTGGTTTCCATTTTTTCACAATATTTGAATACTGCAAAATGTTTGTTCTCTATTTTATGGCATTCATACCCTGTTTAGAACTACATCTTTGTCATTCTCTCTACTCTACTATGACCCTGTATTTTATCTCCCTTCTTTTTATGACTTGTTTGAAACACCCTTAGACATAGAATACTAGGCTGAGTGTTGTAAAATGGAATAAATGGTGCATGTATCAAAAGGGCATAAAAGGCAACAGAACTTTTAACCATTTTACTTTCACGGAGGGACTTGCATTAACACTATACTTTCTTGAGGTCTAAGTTATGCTCTTCTCCTAAACAGTCCTGTGTTTGTCTACGGGAATGGAATCAGTTAAAGTGGCAGTGGGTTGTAAAGAAGATTCATACATTAATTGTTTCAGATTTATGAAACATGGAAAGCATGTAGTATCTTTCCAATGCAGTGGTAGAGGTGAGTCTACATCATTCCTCTAAGCAAATCCACATGTCATCACAAAAAATGCTCCAACATAAGATAATGCATATAAGCAGCATACAATCTGGAAGAGCGGTGAGTGTAGACAAGGTTCGAACTATGTAACCCATTCTTATGCAGGATAGGTATTTTGTAGAGCAACTGCTGGAAGTGTCAAAGCAAACTAAGCAACCTCTCTTCATTAATACTCCATGGATGGAGAGATCAAACATTGCAGTGCCCCTTGGCTTCTCAGAATAGATGACAAGTGCATATACCACCCCATGTACCTTTTCTTCATCCGTGGGAGGTACTGTCACCTTTTAATAAAATCAGACTACTGTGTAAACAAAATGCTCATCTGGCTGATCGGCTGATTGCAAGTATAGATGCACATTAAGGGCCCGATTTCGATCTCGCTCGGAGGGGCTCCTGACGGCGTCTGTCAGGAGCAACTCCATCTTGTACGCGCGATTTCCAGATGACTCCTACCGCTTTACGAGCGAGCAAGTATGATGCGAGGATAGCCTCACTCTTCGACCGACTCGTACCCGTCAGCAACACCATCTGGACGACTCCGACTTCCTCGACGCGCACCGTGCAATGGGTCAAGTATGATACGCGCGTTGAGCAGCCGGATCAAGTCGGAGCCTCTGACTCGAAAAAGCTCCAGGAAGTGGACTTTGAGGTCAGTAGTGGATGTCCCTTCACCTGGGGCCCTACGACTCGATCACTGGGGGGGGGTCCCAAAGCTCTCCCCTACACATGCATGCATGGTGCAGGCAGGACCAAGGCGCCCCTGCGAGAGGGGGCACCCTTGTCCGAGATGTGTGTTTTTTGTCTATTGGAGCCTATGTATGCAACTTACACCAGGCTCCCATAAAATTTAATGGGGCTCCGAGTGACCAGACTCCGTCAGCGCTACAGCGTATTGTACTCTATCGCTCGGAGCTCAGGAGCCAGAGTCGCTCGGAAAGCTCTACGGGCACGAGTCAGCCGTAGGGCTTTCCCAGCAAGATCGGAATTGGGCCCTCAGAGGTGTATGTACTGCTCCATTAAAAGCACAGCAACCCTACTTGCAAATGGTATTTGTATTTTATGTATAGCCTAGCAATATAATAGCACTACTGAGAAGTAATGATAATGTCCTATTAAATATATAGTGCCCTTTGTATGAAGTGTAGCTCACCCTTTAAATATATTGCAGTTCCTCTGAGAAGGCCATGTGCTGCCCTATTTAGAAGTGTTGGTACTATGCCTCTTACTGTATACCACCTATGCTGCCAGATTAGCACTTAGATCGTGTGTCCTGTGCAACAGTGTAATATTCTGATAAAGACCACCAGTGTGTAAGCATGCCCCACATTTGATCCAAAGGATGAAAAGTCCATTCAATCCTAGGCACCTTAGAGCAACACCACACATGTGCTGGGTCTGTGTCATAAAACTTGAAGCAGCCATTCTGAAAAGTGGTACTAATCTCCCATGAAAGATGTCCCAGTAGAAGGGCAACAGCTTTCTGCGAATGAATACAATGGCAGACCCTGATGCAGAGGTCTAGCCCGGGACCAGGGTTCAATTCCTGCCTCGGTGGGTCTTGGGCTCAATTTCCGTGGACCTGATGATTCTCGCCTCGGTGCCTATTCTAATCATGGGTCCCACTCTGCAACTCTGGCCAATAGCTTGCTTAATCTCCATAATGGCCCCAACAACGCTAAGATGCCTGGCTTCACCTTGGGGGTGCCCAGGAGTGGGCACTTCACAGGGAAAAGCCAGGAAGGGTTCCACTGCGGTATGCGTACAAACACCTGAGATACCCCTTCGGGGGTCGATTCGGTGCGCTATACAAATACTACTACATTTACATTTACTATTGCTTCATTAAGAGCTTTCCTACCAAGCCGCTCCTGCTGCTTATTTCTTATTGTTTTCTCTGTTTTATATTTTTTTTATTTAGGCCCCTGTGCCCATCCAGGGCACCCACAAAAAATCTCAAATATTGGGGGTTGAAGAAGGGATGTAAAGTTTTCATCACAGTATGGAGGTTGAAGGTAGTATGATCTTTAGCACTTTAAGATCAAAGGGCATATGTATGAAAGCAATTTTGCGATTGCAAACGCCGAAATTCGCAAATTCTCAGCGTTTGCGATCGCAAAACAACAGTGTTTGTGATTCCTTAAATGCAATGTAAGAAGCTCAGAAAAAGTCGCAAATTACCACCAACTTCAAGTTGGTGGTAATTTGCGATTTCTTTGAAAAATCACTTTTATGCATTTTTCAAAGTGCCATGTGACTCACATACATGCCCTTAGAGCATGTATGTGTGCCACATCTGCACCCATGCTCATTTCAGGGGTGCATCAGGGTGTCTTTTTGACACCCTGGCACCCTTGAAATTGCATTCGCAAATTCGCAAATGTCTTTCCATTCATTCCTATGGGCCTCTAGGCCCATAGGAATGAATGTGGAGGTATTCCTTAATTGTGTACCACAATTTGCTATTCGCAATTAAGGAATATGTAGGATTCGCAAAATTATTTGCAAATCCTACATACATAGGGTTTTGCGATTCTTAAATAGCGATTTGCAAAAAATCGCTCTTTGAGAATCGCAAATGGGCATTTTCATACATATGGCCCTTGGTTATTTTTAGCAAGTAGAGTTTTTTCTTACAACTGTGGCATGGAATGTACACTGTTCTCAGTACATTCTTTTGAGAACTTTGTGGTGTATTTCTCATGAGAGTTTCACTATTTCCAAACAGTCTGGCACAGAATTAACTCTCTCCATAGAGTAAACACTGTTCAATATTGATATCACCGGCATTTCTTAAGGTAAGTTTGGTGTGTGTCAGAGGTGTCATATAGATAAAAAACTGTCCATAGTAGGATATTTGTTTTTAAATTGGCATTCACTATTTTAGCTTTCTCTGAACATTTCTGTACAGATTGAGTACTGTATACAATGAGGGTTTCCGATATATCTGTGGCTGTTTACTATTGTGAACAATGCTACATTTAGAGCCATAGCAATATATACGATTCAGAAAAGGGGGTGGTGATGAACAGAGTGTCTGAATTAAGCAGACCACTCTTACCCAGTCCAAAGATCAGGGCTTGATCCATCACCGTTTTTTAGCTCACTGCACCATTCCAGCTCAGAACCTGGCTACATGCAAATTAGTCTGTCCCTGGCCCAGTGCATCATGGGAACAGGGCAGACCAGACTACCAAGCCAATTCTTCACTGGAAGGAGACAAGCTTCCGGGGACCGGTTTCTGGCATTTCAGCCGTCGTCGGCCCGGCTTGCTTGAATCCTGATGGTGAAGTGAGCAAGGGACTCATGTCTGCGTATACCCTGCCACACCTATAGTGGCCAAAACGATTCAGAAAAGGGGGTGGTGATGAACAGAGTGCCTGAATTAAGCAGACCACTCTTACCCAGTCCAAAGATCAGGGCTTGATCCATCACCGTTTTTTAGCTCACTGCACCATCCCAGCTCAGAACCTGGCTACATGCAAATTAGTCTGTCCCTGGCCCAGTGCATCACGGGAACAGGGCAGACCAGACTACCAAGCCAATTCTTCACTGGAAGGAGACAAGCTTCCGGGGACCGGTTTCTGGCTTTTCAGCGGCGTCGTCCCAGCTTGCTTGAATCCTGATGGTGCAGTGAGCAAGGGACTCATGTCTGAGTATACCCTGCCACACCTATAGTGGCCAAAAACGATTCAGAAAAGTGGGTGGTGATGAACAGAGTGTCTGAATTAAGCAGACCACTCTTACCCAGTCCAAAGATCAGGGCTTGATCCATCACCGTTTTTTAGCTCACTGCACCATTCCAGCTCAGAACCTGGCTACATGCAAATTAGTCTGTCCCTGGCCCAGTGCATCATGGGAACAGGGCAGACCAGACTACCAAGCCAATTCTTCACTGGAAGGACACAAGCTTCCGGGGACCGGTTTCTGGCATTTCAGCCGTCGTCGGCCCGGCTTGCTTGAATCCTGATGGTGCAGTGAGCAAGGGACTCATGTCTGAGTATACCCTGCCACACCTATAGTGGCCAAAAACGATTCAGAAAAGGGGGTGGCGATGAACAGAGTGTCTGAATTAAGCAGACCACTCTTACCCAGTCCAAAGATCAGGGCTTGATCCATCACCGTTTTTTAGCTCACTGCACCATCCCAGCTCAGAACCTGGCTACATGCAAATTAGTCTGTCCCTGGCCCAGGGCATCATGGGAACAGGGCAGACCAGACTACCAAGCCAATTCTTCACTGGAAGGAGACAAGCTTCCGGGGACCGGTTTCTGGCATTTCAGCCGTAGTCGGCCCGGCTTGCTTGAATCCTGATGGTGCAGTGAGCAAGGGACTCATGTCTGAGTATACCCTGCCACACCTATAGTGGCCAAAAACGATTCAGAAAAGGGGGTGGTGATGAACAGAGTGTCTGAATTAAGCAGACCACTCTTACCCAGTCCAAAGATCAGGGCTTGATCCATCACCGTTTTTTAGCTCACTGCACCATCCCAGCTCAGAACCTGGCTACATGCAAATTAGTCTGTCCCTGGCCCAGTGCATCATGGGAACAGGGCAGACCAGACTACCAAGCCAATTCTTCACTGGAAGGAGACAAGCTTCCGGGGACCGGTTTCTGGCATTTCAGCCGTCGTCGGCCCGGCTTGCTTGAATCCTGATGGTGCAGTGAGCAAGGGAGTCATGTCTGAGTATACCCTGCCACACCTATAGTGGCCAAAAACGATTCAGAAAAGGGGGTGGTGATGAACAGAGTGCCTGAATTAAGCAGACCACTCTTACCCAGTCCAAAGATCAGGGCTTGATCCATCACCGTTTTTTAGCTCACTGCACCATCCCAGCTCAGAACCTGGCTACATGCAAATTAGTCTGTCCCTGGCCCAGTGCATCACGGAAACAGGGCAGACCAGACTACCAAGCCAATTCTTCACTAGAAGGAGACAAGCTTCCGGGGACCGGTTTCTGGCTTTTCAGCGGCGTCGTCCCGGCTTGCTTGAATCCTGATGGTGCAGTGAGCAAGGGACTCATGTCTGAGTATACCCTGCCACACCTAAAGTGGCCAAAAACGATTCAGAAAAGGGGGTGGTGATGAACAGAGTGTCTGAATTAAGCAGACCACTCTTACCCAGTCCAAAGATCAGGGCTTGATCCATCACCGTTTTTTAGCTCACTGCACCATCCCAGCTCAGAACCTGGCTACATGCAAATTAGTCTGTCCCTGGCCCAGGGCATCATGGGAACAGGGCAGACCAGACTACCAAGCCAATTCTTCACTGGAAGGAGACAAGCTTCCGGGGACCGGTTTCTGGCATTTCAGCCATCGTCGGCCCGGCTTGCTTGAATCCTGATGGTGCAGTGAGCAAGGGACTCATGTCTGAGTATACCCTGCCACACCTATAGTGGCCAAAAACGATTCAGAAAAGGGGGTGGTGATGAACAGAGTGTCTGAATTAAGCAGACCACTCTTACCCAGTCCAAAGATCAGGGCTTGATCCATCACCGTTTTTTAGCTCACTGCACCATCCCAGCTCAGAACCTGGCTACATGCAAATTAGTCTGTCCCTGGCCCAGGGCATCATGGGAACAGGGCAGACCAGACTACCAAGCCAATTCTTCACTGGAAGGAGACAAGCTTCCGGGGACCGGTTTCTGGCATTTCAGCCGTAGTCGGCCCGGCTTGCTTGAATCCTGATGGTGCAGTGAGCAAGGGACTCATGTCTGAGTATACCCTGCCACACCTATAGTGGCCAAAAACGATTCAGAAAAGGGGGTGGTGATGAACAGAGTGTCTGAATTAAGCAGACCACTCTTACCCAGTCCAAAGATCAGGGCTTGATCCATCACCGTTTTTTAGCTCACTGCACCATCCCAGCTCAGAACCTGGCTACATGCAAATTAGTCTGTCCCTGGCCCAGTGCATCATGGGAACAGGGCAGACCAGACTACCAAGCCAATTCTTCACTGGAAGGAGACAAGCTTCCGGGGACCGGTTTCTGGCATTTCAGCCGCCGTCGGCCCGGCTTGCTTGAATCCTGATGGTGCAGTGAGCAAGGGAGTCATGTCTGAGTATACCCTGCCACACCTATAGTGGCCAAAAACGATTCAGAAAAGGGGGTGGTGATGAACAGAGTGCCTGAATTAAGCAGACCACTCTTACCCAGTCCAAAGATCAGGGCTTGATCCATCACCGTTTTTTAGCTCACTGCACCATCCCAGCTCAGAACCTGGCTACATGCAAATTAGTCTGTCCCTGGCCCAGTGCATCACGGGAACAGGGCAGACCAGACTACCAAGCCAATTCTTCACTAGAAGGAGACAAGCTTCCGGGGACCGGTTTCTGGCTTTTCAGCGTGGTCGTCCCGGCTTGCTTGAATCCTGATGGTGCAGTGAGCAAGGGACTCATGTCTGAGTATACCCTGCCACACCTAAAGTGGCCAAAAACGATTCAGAAAAGGGGGTGGTGATGAACAGAGTATCTGAATTAAGCAGACCACTCTTACCCAGTCCAAAGATCAGGGCTTGATCCATCACCGTTTTTTAGCTCACTGCACCATCCCAGCTCAGAACCTGGCTACATGCAAATTAGTCTGTCCCTGGCCCAGGGCATCATGGGAACAGGGCAGACCAGACTACCAAGCCAATTCTTCACTGGAAGGAGACAAGCTTCCGGGGACCGGTTTCTGGCATTTCAGCCGTAGTCTGCCCGGCTTGCTTGAATCCTGATGGTGCAGTGAGCAAGGACTCATGTCTGAGTATACCCTGCCACACCTATAGTGGCCAAAAACGATTCAGAAAAGGGGGTGGTGATGAACAGAGTGTCTGAATTAAGCAGACCACTCTTACCCAGTCTAAAGATCAGGGCTTGATCCATCGCCGTTTTTTAGCTCACTGCACCATTCCAGCTCAGAACCTGGCTACATGCAAATTAGTCTGTCCCTGGCCCAGTGCATCATGGGAACAGGGCAGACCAGACTACCAAGCCAATTCTTCACTGGAAGGACACAAGCTTCCGGGGACCGGTTTCTGGCATTTCAGCCGTCGTCGGCCCGGCTTGCTTGAATCCTGATGGTGCAGTGAGCAAGGGACTCATGTCTGAGTATAGCCTGCCACACCTATAGTGGCCAAAAACGATTCAGAAAAGGGGGTGGTGATGAACAGAGTGTCTGAATTAAGCAGACCACTCTTACCCAGTCCAAAGATCAGGGCTTGATCCATCACCGTTTTTTAGCTCACTGCACCATCCCAGCTCAGAACCTGGCTACATGCAAATTAGTCTGTCCTTGGCCCAGTGCATCATGGGTACAGGGCAGACCAGACTACTAAGCCAATTCTTCACTGGAAGGAGACAAGCTTCCGGGGACCGGTTTCTGGCATTTCAGCCGTAGTCGGCCCGGCTTGCTTGAATCCTGATGGTGCAGTGAGCAAGGGACTCATGTCTGAGTATACCCTGCGACACCTATAGTGGCCAAAAACGATTCAGAAAAGGGGGTGGTGACGAACAGAGTGTCTGAATTAAGCAGACCACTCTTACCCAGTCTAAAGATCAGGGCTTGATCCATCACCGTTTTTTAGCTCACTGCACCATTCCAGCTCAGAACCTGGCTACATGCAAATTAGTCCGTCCCTGGCCCAGGGCATCATGGGAACAGGGCAGACCAGACTACCAAGCCAATTCTTCACTGGAAGGAGACAAGCTTCCGGGGACCGGTTTCTGGCATTTCAGCCGTCGTCGGCCCGGCTTGCTTGAATCCTGATGGTGCAGTGAGCAAGGGACTCATGTCTGAGTATACCCTGCCACACCTATAGTGGCCAAAAACGATTCAGAAAAGGGGGTGGTGATGAACAGAGTGCCTGAATTAAGCAGACCACTCTTACCCAGTCCAAAGATCAGGGCTTGATCCATCACCGTTTTTTAGCTCACTGCACCATCCCAGCTCAGAACCTGGCTACATGCAAATTAGTCTGTCCCTGGCCCAGTGCATCACGGGAACAGGGCAGACCAGACTACCAAGCCAATTCTTCACTGGAAGGAGACAAGCTTCCGGGGACCGGTTTCTGGCTTTTCAGCGGCGTCGTCCCAGCTTGCTTGAATCCTGATGGTGCAGTGAGCAAGGGACTCATGTCTGAGTATACCCTGCCACACCTATAGTGGCCAAAAACGATTCAGAAAAGTGGGTGGTGATGAACAGAGTGTCTGAATTAAGCAGACCACTCTTACCCAGTCCAAAGATCAGGGCTTGATCCATCACCGTTTTTTAGCTCACTGCACCATTCCAGCTCAGAACCTGGCTACATGCAAATTAGTCTGTCCCTGGCCCAGTGCATCATGGGAACAGGGCAGACCAGACTACCAAGCCAATTCTTCACTGGAAGGACACAAGCTTCCGGGGACCGGTTTCTGGCATTTCAGCCGTCGTCGGCCCGGCTTGCTTGAATCCTGATGGTGCAGTGAGCAAGGGACTCATGTCTGAGTATACCCTGCCACACCTATAGTGGCCAAAAACGATTCAGAAAAGGGGGTGGCGATGAACAGAGTGTCTGAATTAAGCAGACCACTCTTACCCAGTCCAAAGATCAGGGCTTGATCCATCACCGTTTTTTAGCTCACTGCACCATCCCAGCTCAGAACCTGGCTACATGCAAATTAGTCTGTCCCTGGCCCAGGGCATCATGGGAACAGGGCAGACCAGACTACCAAGCCAATTCTTCACTGGAAGGAGACAAGCTTCCGGGGACCGGTTTCTGGCATTTCAGCCGTAGTCGGCCCGGCTTGCTTGAATCCTGATGGTGCAGTGAGCAAGGGACTCATGTCTGAGTATACCCTGCCACACCTATAGTGGCCAAAAACGATTCAGAAAAGGGGGTGGTGATGAACAGAGTGTCTGAATTAAGCAGACCACTCTTACCCAGTCCAAAGATCAGGGCTTGATCCATCACCGTTTTTTAGCTCACTGCACCATCCCAGCTCAGAACCTGGCTACATGCAAATTAGTCTGTCCCTGGCCCAGTGCATCATGGGAACAGGGCAGACCAGACTACCAAGCCAATTCTTCACTGGAAGGAGACAAGCTTCCGGGGACCGGTTTCTGGCATTTCAGCCGTCGTCGGCCCGGCTTGCTTGAATCCTGATGGTGCAGTGAGCAAGGGAGTCATGTCTGAGTATACCCTGCCACACCTATAGTGGCCAAAAACGATTCAGAAAAGGGGGTGGTGATGAACAGAGTGCCTGAATTAAGCAGACCACTCTTACCCAGTCCAAAGATCAGGGCTTGATCCATCACCGTTTTTTAGCTCACTGCACCATCCCAGCTCAGAACCTGGCTACATGCAAATTAGTCTGTCCCTGGCCCAGTGCATCACGGAAACAGGGCAGACCAGACTACCAAGCCAATTCTTCACTAGAAGGAGACAAGCTTCCGGGGACCGGTTTCTGGCTTTTCAGCGGCGTCGTCCCGGCTTGCTTGAATCCTGATGGTGCAGTGAGCAAGGGACTCATGTCTGAGTATACCCTGCCACACCTAAAGTGGCCAAAAACGATTCAGAAAAGGGGGTGGTGATGAACAGAGTGTCTGAATTAAGCAGACCACTCTTACCCAGTCCAAAGATCAGGGCTTGATCCATCACCGTTTTTTAGCTCACTGCACCATCCCAGCTCAGAACCTGGCTACATGCAAATTAGTCTGTCCCTGGCCCAGGGCATCATGGGAACAGGGCAGACCAGACTACCAAGCCAATTCTTCACTGGAAGGAGACAAGCTTCCGGGGACCGGTTTCTGGCATTTCAGCCATCGTCGGCCCGGCTTGCTTGAATCCTGATGGTGCAGTGAGCAAGGGACTCATGTCTGAGTATACCCTGCCACACCTATAGTGGCCAAAAACGATTCAGAAAAGGGGGTGGTGATGAACAGAGTGTCTGAATTAAGCAGACCACTCTTACCCAGTCCAAAGATCAGGGCTTGATCCATCACCGTTTTTTAGCTCACTGCACCATCCCAGCTCAGAACCTGGCTACATGCAAATTAGTCTGTCCCTGGCCCAGGGCATCATGGGAACAGGGCAGACCAGACTACCAAGCCAATTCTTCACTGGAAGGAGACAAGCTTCCGGGGACCGGTTTCTGGCATTTCAGCCGTAGTCGGCCCGGCTTGCTTGAATCCTGATGGTGCAGTGAGCAAGGGACTCATGTCTGAGTATACCCTGCCACACCTATAGTGGCCAAAAACGATTCAGAAAAGGGGGTGGTGATGAACAGAGTGTCTGAATTAAGCAGACCACTCTTACCCAGTCCAAAGATCAGGGCTTGATCCATCACCGTTTTTTAGCTCACTGCACCATCCCAGCTCAGAACCTGGCTACATGCAAATTAGTCTGTCCCTGGCCCAGTGCATCATGGGAACAGGGCAGACCAGACTACCAAGCCAATTCTTCACTGGAAGGAGACAAGCTTCCGGGGACCGGTTTCTGGCATTTCAGCCGCCGTCGGCCCGGCTTGCTTGAATCCTGATGGTGCAGTGAGCAAGGGAGTCATGTCTGAGTATACCCTGCCACACCTATAGTGGCCAAAAACGATTCAGAAAAGGGGGTGGTGATGAACAGAGTGCCTGAATTAAGCAGACCACTCTTACCCAGTCCAAAGATCAGGGCTTGATCCATCACCGTTTTTTAGCTCACTGCACCATCCCAGCTCAGAACCTGGCTACATGCAAATTAGTCTGTCCCTGGCCCAGTGCATCACGGGAACAGGGCAGACCAGACTACCAAGCCAATTCTTCACTAGAAGGAGACAAGCTTCCGGGGACCGGTTTCTGGCTTTTCAGCGTGGTCGTCCCGGCTTGCTTGAATCCTGATGGTGCAGTGAGCAAGGGACTCATGTCTGAGTATACCCTGCCACACCTAAAGTGGCCAAAAACGATTCAGAAAAGGGGGTGGTGATGAACAGAGTATCTGAATTAAGCAGACCACTCTTACCCAGTCCAAAGATCAGGGCTTGATCCATCACCGTTTTTTAGCTCACTGCACCATCCCAGCTCAGAACCTGGCTACATGCAAATTAGTCTGTCCCTGGCCCAGGGCATCATGGGAACAGGGCAGACCAGACTACCAAGCCAATTCTTCACTGGAAGGAGACAAGCTTCCGGGGACCGGTTTCTGGCATTTCAGCCGTAGTCTGCCCGGCTTGCTTGAATCCTGATGGTGCAGTGAGCAAGGACTCATGTCTGAGTATACCCTGCCACACCTATAGTGGCCAAAAACGATTCAGAAAAGGGGGTGGTGATGAACAGAGTGTCTGAATTAAGCAGACCACTCTTACCCAGTCTAAAGATCAGGGCTTGATCCATCGCCGTTTTTTAGCTCACTGCACCATTCCAGCTCAGAACCTGGCTACATGCAAATTAGTCTGTCCCTGGCCCAGTGCATCATGGGAACAGGGCAGACCAGACTACCAAGCCAATTCTTCACTGGAAGGACACAAGCTTCCGGGGACCGGTTTCTGGCATTTCAGCCGTCGTCGGCCCGGCTTGCTTGAATCCTGATGGTGCAGTGAGCAAGGGACTCATGTCTGAGTATAGCCTGCCACACCTATAGTGGCCAAAAACGATTCAGAAAAGGGGGTGGTGATGAACAGAGTGTCTGAATTAAGCAGACCACTCTTACCCAGTCCAAAGATCAGGGCTTGATCCATCACCGTTTTTTAGCTCACTGCACCATCCCAGCTCAGAACCTGGCTACATGCAAATTAGTCTGTCCTTGGCCCAGTGCATCATGGGTACAGGGCAGACCAGACTACTAAGCCAATTCTTCACTGGAAGGAGACAAGCTTCCGGGGACCGGTTTCTGGCATTTCAGCCGTAGTCGGCCCGGCTTGCTTGAATCCTGATGGTGCAGTGAGCAAGGGACTCATGTCTGAGTATACCCTGCCACACCTATAGTGGCCAAAAACGATTCAGAAAAGGGGGTGGTGACGAACAGAGTGTCTGAATTAAGCAGACCACTCTTACCCAGTCTAAAGATCAGGGCTTGATCCATCACCGTTTTTTAGCTCACTGCACCATTCCAGCTCAGAACCTGGCTACATGCAAATTAGTCCGTCCCTGGCCCAGGGCATCATGGGAACAGGGCAGACCAGACTACCAAGCCAATTCTTCACTGGAAGGAGACAAGCTTCCGGGGACCGGTTTCTGGCATTTCAGCCGTCGTCGGCCCGGCTTGCTTGAATCCTGATGGTGCAGTGAGCAAGGGACTCATGTCTGAGTATACCCTGCCACACCTATAGTGGCCAAAAACGATTCAGAAAAGGGGGTGGTGATGAACAGAGTGCCTGAATTAAGCAGACCACTCTTACCCAGTCCAAAGATCAGGGCTTGATCCATCACCGTTTTTTAGCTCACTGCACCATCCCAGCTCAGAACCTGGCTACATGCAAATTAGTCTGTCCCTGGCCCAGTGCATCACGGGAACAGGGCAGACCAGACTACCAAGCCAATTCTTCACTAGAAGGAGACAAGCTTCCGGGGACCGGTTTCTGGCTTTTCAGCGGCGTCATCCCGGCTTGCTTGAATCCTGATGGTGCAGTGAGCAAGGGACTCATGTCTGAGTATACCCTGCCACACCTAAAGTGGCCAAAAACGATTCAGAAAAGGGGGTGGTGATGAACAGAGTGTCTGAATTAAGCAGACCACTCTTACCCAGTCCAAAGATCAGGGCTTGATCCATCACCGTTTTTTAGCTCACTGCACCATCCCAGCTCAGAACCTGGCTACATGCAAATTAGTCTGTCCCTGGCCCAGGGCATCATGGGAACAGGGCAGACCAGACTACCAAGCCAATTCTTCACTGGAAGGAGACAAGCTTCCGGGGACCGGTTTCTGGCATTTCAGCCGTAGTCGGCCCGGCTTGCTTGAATCCTGATGGTGCAGTGAGCAAGGGACTCATGTCTGAGTATACCCTGCCACACCTATAGTGGCCAAAAACGATTCAGAAAAGGGGGTGGTGATGAACAGAGTGTCTGAATTAAGCAGACCACTCTTACCCAGTCTAAAGATCAGGGCTTGATCCATCACCGTTTTTTAGCTCACTGCACCATTCCAGCTCAGAACCTGGCTACATGCAAATTAGTCTGTCCCTGGCCCACTGCATCATGGGAACAGGGCAGACCAGACTACCAAGCCAATTCTTCACTGGAAGGACACAAGCTTCCGGGGACCGGTTTCTGGCATTTCAGCCGTCGTCGGCCCGGCTTGCTTGAATCCTGATGGTGCAGTGAGCAAGGGACTCATGTCTGAGTATACCCTGCCACACCTATAGTGGCCAAAAACGATTCAGAAAAGGGGGTGGTGATGAACAGAGTGCCTGAATTAAGCAGACCACTCTTACCCAGTCCAAAGATCAGGGCTTGATCCATCACCGTTTTTTAGCTCACTGGACCATCCCAGCTCAGAACCTGGCTACATGCAAATTAGTCTGTCCCTGGCCCAGTGCATCACGGGAACAGGGCAGACCAGACTACCAAGCCAATTCTTCACTGGAAGGAGACAAGCTTCCGGGGACCGGTTTCTGGCTATTCAGCGGCGTCGTCCCGGCTTGCTTGAATCCTGATGATGCAGTGAGCAAGGGACTCATGTCTGAGTATACCCTGCCACATCTATAGTGGCCAAAAACGATTCAGAAAAGGGGGTGGTGATGGACAGAGTGTCTGAATTAAGCAGACCACTCTTATCCAGTCCAAAGATCAGGGCTTGATCCATCACCGTTTTTAGCTCACTGCACCATTCCAGCTCAGAACCTGGCTACATGCAAATTAGTCTGTCCCTGGCCCAGTGCATCATGGAAACAGGGCAGACCAGACTACCAAGCCAATTCTTCACTGGAAGGACACAAGCTTCCGGGGACCGGTTTCTGGCATTTCAGCCGTCGTCGGCCCGGCTTGCTTGAATCCTGATGGTGCAGTGAGCAAGGGACTCATGTCTGAGTATACCCTGCCACACCTATAGTGGCCAAAAACGATTCAGAAAAGGGGGTGGTGATGAACAGAGTGTCTGAATTAAGCAGACCACTCTTACCCAGTCCAAAGATCAGGGCTTGATCCATCACCGTTTTTTAGCTCACTGCACCATCCCAGCTCAGAACCTGGCTACATGCAAATTAGTCTGTCCCTGGCCCAGGGCATCATGGGAACAGGGCAGACCAGACTACCAAGCCAATTCTTCACTGGAAGGAGACAAGCTTTCGGGGACCGGTTTCTGGCATTTCAGCCGTAGTCGGCCCGGCTTGCTTGAATCCTGATGGTGCAGTGAGCAAGGGACTCATGTCTGAGTATACCCTGCCACACCTATAGTGGCCAAAAACGATTCAGAAAAGGGGGGTGGTGATGAACAGAGTGTCTGAATTAAGCAGACCACTCTTACCCAGTCTAAAGATCAGGGCTTGATCCATCACCGTTTTTTAGCTCACTGCACCATTCCAGCTCAGAACCTGGCTACATGCAAATTAGTCTGTCCCTGGCCCAGTGCATCATGGGAACAGGGCAGACCAGACTACCAAGCCAATTCTTCCCTGGAAGGACACAAGCTTCCGGGGACCGGTTTCTGGCATTTCAGCCGTCGTCGGCCCGGCTTGCTTGAATCCTGATGGTGCAGTGAGCAAGGGACTCATGTCTGAGTATACCCTGCCACACCTATAGTGGCCAAAAACGATTCAGAAAAGGGGGTGGTGATGAACAGAGTGTCTGAATTAAGCAGGCCACTCTTACCAAGTCCAAAGATCAGGGCTTGATCCATCAGCGTTTTTTAGCTCACTGCACCATCCCAGCTCAGAACCTGGCTACATGCAAATTAGTCTGAAATGCCGGAAACCGGTCCCCGGAAGATTGTTTCCTTCCCAGTATAAGAATTGGCTTGGTAGTTTGGTTTGCCCTGTTCCCATCATGCACTGAGACAGGAACAGACTAATTTGCATGTAGCCAGGTTCTGAGCTGGGATGGTGCAGTGAGCTGAAAAACGGTGATGGATCAAGCCCTGATCTTTGGACTGGGTAAGAGTGGTCTGCTTAATTCAGACACTCTGTTCATCACCACCCCCTTTTCTGAATCATTTTGTCCACCATAAGCGTGGAAGGGTATACTCAGATGTGAGTCCCTTGCTCATTGCACCATCAGGATTCAAGCAAGCCAGGCCGACGATGGCTGAAATGCCAGAAACCGGTCCCCGGAAGCGTGTTTCCTTCCCAGTATAAGAATTGGCTTGGTAGTTTGGTTTGCCCTGTTCCCATCATGCACTGGGACAGGAACAGACTAATTTGCATGTAGCCAGGTTCTGTGTCTGGGATGGTGCAGTGAGCTAAAAAACGGTGATGGATCAAGCCCTGATCTTTGGACTGGGTAAGAGTGGTCTGCTTATTTCAGACACTCTGTTCATCACCACCCCCTTTTCTGAATCATAGCAATATATACAGCATTACGAGGGAAAACAAAGCTTGGATGATGTCATCAGTGATGTCTGATGCCATGGAATGTCATGGTGATGTCATATGTGATGTTATAAGCAGTGCATGGCGGGCACAATTTATAGTAATGCTGCAAACTATAATTGCTGAATTTCTAGGCTTTATTAGTTCAAAATGTTAATGTTGTTAGTGAGAAGTTCACCTAACTGTAACATTACGAGAATCTTTACCTTTTTCAGTGGATTTCTAAGTTTTTTTCTAAGCAAAAAACAGCTTCCCCGCAACACGTTTAGCAGTGTATTTAGTAAAAAAAATTCCATTAGTGCTAGAAACATTTTTTGTTAAGATCTGCAAAACATGCAAATGACCACAAATTATGTGGCAAGTGCTGCAAATCCATAATTATAAAATTATGTGCAAAACTCAATGGTTGAAAAATGACATAATTCCAGTGTCCCTCGATGTGAGTAGGTTACATCGGGTTGGGGGAATCTATTGTATGCAAGTGTTATGAGAGCGCGTGACCAGTGCACCATGCAGACAGTTGCTTAAATTATGAGCATGTTGGCTTATGCAGGCATGTTGGACTGGCTATGGGTTGAGAAGATAGGATTTCAAAAAAGTCCTAAAACCTTGAGTGTATGGATATGAGACAGCTGAGAGAATGGTCCAGCCAGTGGACCAAGCAGCTAGGATGGGTGGTGGGGATTGGGACAAGTAGGAGGTGAATGTCAGCAGAACACACCACGGAGACTGGTGGGAGATGAAGTCAGCAAAAAAGCCTAATCGATGTCATGAGTCAGCTTTAATGTCCTATTACTTACCAGTAATCTTCATTACTCTGGGTCCCGTAGTCCTCAACACCATCATAAACAAAGTGAGATAATCCATCTCTCTGACAGAAAAAAGACGAAGGAATGCTGGACCTACCCTCCCCCTCTCACCGGGAGTACATAAGCGTACAGGTCCCAGCATTCCCTCTGAAATACCAAGCCAAGGATGAAGGCCGGCAGGACGGGAGGGAGGGAGAGAATCCATGAAGGTGTCGAGGACTACGGGACCCGGGGTAATGAAGATTACCGGTTAGTATTAGGACATTACCCCCAGGTCCCTCCGTCCTCGACACCTTCATATACAAAGTGAGAAATACCAAAGCAGACCCCGCCATTCATCCAGAAAAAAAAGCACAACCAGCCAACAGGACAGCAAACAAAAACCCAGAGGTTTATTGAGAAACAGACGAATCAAGGGCGAACACAACCCAACACCCCCAATGCAAAACCGCCCTCATCACCCAACAAGTTGAGAAGGCGTTAATGTCTGATGAAAGTATTGGAAGAAGCCCAAGTGGCCGCCCTACAAATCTCAGAGAGAACACCCCGAACCTCAGCCCAAGAGGCCACCACCCCCCTCAGAGAACGACCCTGAACACCCACAGGAGGAGGGGACCCAGACAGAGAGTAGGCCAAAGAAATCACCTGCTTCAGCCAACGACCGATAGACACAGAGGAAGCCCTATGCCCAAAGTGGAATGACACACTGCTACAAGCTGTGATGGATGAAAGCAAAATGTGACTGCCACCTGAACAAACAAGTAGATGAAAGGGAGGAGATAAGTAACACAAACGTCCTTGAGTCAAAGGTTTCCAGTGTACCCCAATTATGGCTGTCTTTTCACTCCAACTGGGGAGAGGGTAAAAAGTCCTTGCTACGCCACTGGACCCATTGAGGTGAAAGCTTGCTTCCTACCATCACATGTGTAGTCGATTTAAGAGGTCAAAATTGAAACACGTCATCGCGTTTCACTGTGTCCCCCAAAAAACTACCTGTAAACCTTTGTGCCGTACCAAAGGAATACTAAAGTCAACACGACTTTCTTTCTACAACAATCTAGTAAACACCAGTGATGAACAATATCCCCCATGGTGTGGGGAGGGTGCAATCTCCAGGAGGCCCCGTCCGGAACTGTGCACAGGCAGGCCGGAGAGCTCCTTACTGTGTCTGGAGCATGGGGAGACCCTCCATTCACTTTGCAGGGGGGCCCGCAAATATCGTTACGCCACTGGTAAAAACAGATATATCTCTGTACGTATATTTAAAAACTGTGGGGCAGATTTACAAGAAACTGGTCCATCTGTAGAGATGCGTCACTTTCCCTGCGCAAGTCTGCGATACCCTTGCGCCACCATGGATGATCTGTATTTACAATACGGCGCTCCATGGTACAAGGATTGACAGATGCGTCAGAAATTCTGACGCATCTGTAGGCCCAAAAGTCACACATTGCTAGAGTTGTGACGCAAGCATGACGCAACTCCAGCAATGCATGTTGAGGCCTATGCTTATTTTACTACATCAGTCCTTATGCCTGTTTCAAGCAGGCGTAAGGTTTTGATGCAGTGGCATCATAAGAGTGGTGCAGTGAAATCTTGTAGATTTCACTGCTTCACTTTTATGAAGCTTTCCTGTGTGGGAATGCTCACCCTGAACACATTATAACTGCCGCAGGTATAATGTGACGCAGGGCTTTACAACGTGACGCATCTACCTGGATGCGTCACATTGTAAATTGGTTGCATTGTTATGTTTTGTTATAATATGTTTATATAGCGCACAGCTACTCAAAAAGAGTGTCCCAGCGCTTTCCACATGAAGCTCAGAGTGAAAATAACACAACAAAGCAAAACAGAATCAGAAACAGAGAAAAGAACAGAAAAAGGCCTAAAGGTTAAAAAGCCAGGTCTTCAGGCTCTTCCTGAACTGGAGCAGATTGGCGGTGCTGCGGAGCGACAACAGAAGCGAATTCCACAGCTGGGGAGCTTTACTGCTAAAAGAGCGCCCCCCAGCTCGGGCATTGTTTACACCACCGCTGCATCACAAAAGTGACGCAACAGCGGTGCTCATATGTGCCAAGTGTATACTTAGCTAGTAGTCAATCGAATCAGAAGTCGTAGAGATAACGTTATCACTCTGGACCCATCCATCCCCAGGCATCGGTTTTCTGCCAACCTGATCCTCGAGCGCCTCACCTTGTATACTCTAACACTAAACTAACACACAGAAAAATGCAGAACTGGCGGCGGAGATATATAATATATATAATACTAACACAAGATTAAATGAATGGCTCAAATGAACCGATAAGAGAGGTGCCACTGGAGTCAAGCTATCCTGGCTGATGACAGCTGATAGCCAGAAACCGGTCCTAGGATGCTTGATTCCGATCCAGGGAAGTCTTGGCTTGGCAGTTCGGGCTCGACTGTTCCCATTCGGCACAGGGTCAAGACTGATTTGCATATGGCCATGTCTGAAGTGAGGTGGCGTGGTGAGCAAAATAACGATGGACTAAACCCAGATCTGTGACTGCGGGTGAATGTTTTGCCAATGTGCAACCTTCTGTCCATCGCATTGTGTGCTTTACAGAAAGCTGCACCCACAGGAATGTCTTCAGGAGTGAGGGCACATCCTCCCCTCCTCATAACTTAAAAGAGAGCTTAATTCAATATTGCACACCTCAACAGCACACATACAAAACCTCTCAGAATGTGGACAGCCGGAGCCTTTGGCTGCCCTGGATCACGCGTATGGAAATGCCATGTTAAATACACTTGTATAGTGCCTAGTACCACATGAATAGTAACCACAGCACCTAAATGATTTGTAAATGCAGATAACAGAAAGATCATGGAGGACAGAGCAGAAAATCACTTTAGCTGCTAATCCTGAAAATCAGATTACTAATCTGTGGCACGTTTAGCGGAAGGTATAACATGGAATGGAGCAGAGAACAACTGCAGCACTCAAAACTCGAGCAGCCCAGGCAGATGGGTTCACAGATCGGGGAATCCCTCCCGCTAATGGTACCAGGCTGTGGCATGGGTCCCCAGGAGTGAGAATAGGATGGGGCAACTGGCAGAGAGGAGCTGCATGCACCCCTTGTACGAGGTAGGGGATGGAAGGTTGTACAGCAGGCATCAAAGGCAGGTACCCTCAGTAGTGCAGGAACTTTATGTTCAAGGCCTAGTCGAGGCAGAAAGAAAAACAGACAGGGCACCTGACCAAAGGTCGCCATTTTACCTCTGCACAAAATGTATTGGCAGAGAGGTATTTTATTGTTTTAAATGCCGGGGTAGTTTGTGAGACTGACTCCCTAAAAAAAAAGTGTTGTGGGTGAAAAAGGAGCCAGCTCTGTGTCCTTTCCCCACACAAAAGGCTGCATACTCCCCCATAGGAACTCTGGAGGCAGAGTTGGGAGGGAGAACCTCTGTGCACTTCAACGCCCCTCTTTGAAGTCACCTCAACTTCAAAGGCACAACTGGGTATAAGTACTGAGTCTCTGACCCCACCAAATCAGACATTACTGGACCTATGAAGTACTCTGCCAGGAAAAAAGACTGCTGTGCCGCTACAAGGACTGTCACTCTGCTGGACTGCTGCTCTGGAAGAACTGCTTTTCTACTCCGCTGTGCTGCTACACTGCCTGACACCCTCTGCACTTCTGAGGAAAGACTAGACCCATTCTACTTGAACCCAGAGTGACTCAAAGGGAATGCTGGTTTGGCCACTGTTCTAAGTCTTAGGGACTTCAAATATTTATCATCACCTGCAAAAACACCTGGATTTTGCTTGCTGCAGGTCTTGTCCTGCCAAGTGGCAATCCAGTCTTGGGCCTTGTGAAGTGGCTATAAAGTGCTGCAACTGCTGAAACCCATGCTTCGATGACTTTACGCCAATTAGATTGGCACATCTCACTTGACACTGACACATTGCCGCTGCTCTCTGGATTGCGGACATTGCATCACTGATTGCGCAACTCATCATCCCCAGTTTCTGTAGCATCTGCGCCTTTGCGCAGCTCGGCGTGGGCATATCACTTCATGCTGCGTGCATCACCTCTAGCCCAAGGGTTCTGGCCATAGTAAAATGTTACACCCTTATCAGAAAGATTAATTAGACTCTCTTTTGAGTTTGTTTACAACATCAAAAAAATAATGTATTGCATTTTTTCATTGTACTATGTTTGTTGGACATTGTCCTCAGATCATTAACAATTATTTTGTTGAATACATCAATAGCATCAGTGGGTGCGTGTTGTGAAAACTTGGACATAGGTCTAAATGATGTGGTCATAACCAAACATCAATGAACAATACCAAAAAATCAGGACAAATTTACTTTTTTACAGTTGCATTTGATTTCAAAATTTGTTAAATCACACATCAAGAATATAGCCCCAATTTGGAGATTGCTTCCCCCACCGTTCACACTAATACTGGAATTGGTCAAAGGCTTTTTGTCATGTATTGTAAAATGTTTTAACAACTTCAATTTTCGTATGATTAAAAAAAGTCTAGATGTGATTGTACATAATCAAAACAGGTTTCTGAGCAATGTGATAGAACCAATAATAACATCTGGGTTTCCGTTTCATTCAGAAATCTTTCATTCATATTAACTATAGTATTTACCAACGTTTCTGTAGCATTTGTACAATCTGCATTCTCAGTCTCAGATATTATTACTTCACTCGTCCTCTCTATGTTCGTGTTTTCATTGGATTTTGTTCTAGCTTTTCCAAATTTACCCCATCTACACTTCCTCTTCCTTTTCCTATTTTGCACTGTGTTCCATATTTTCTATAGCCTTCGTTCTGTCAGCTAAGGCAAATTGCTTTGAAATCCTCTAAAAAACTGAACTATTCTGTGATTAAGTTCACATATGGACAGCCACAATTCTGAACGTATTTCTGACTCTCTCTCTCTCTCTCTCTCTCTCTCTCTCTCTCTCTCTCTCTCTCTCTCTATATATATATATATATATATATATATATATATATATATATATATATAATATATATATATATATATCACTCGTTTTCCCACAAAGATCCTGTGCACTCACAGGCGGGTGCTGTTAGCGGCTGTGGAACGCCGCATAACATGATGCTCAAGTTTTCCTCGATATCCTGAAGAAAAACAGCACTCTGGAGGGGGAATTTTCAAACAGGCTTTATTAAAGCAAACAGACGCGTTTCGGCGTTTAGCCTTCGTCGGTGTCCATGACACCCTGCTCAAGACCAGTTAATAAAGTTTCACAGTTTAGTGGCAATCGACAAGGGATTACACCCCTTAGTGCAGATTGGAGCGCCATCTTAGAATGTGTTAAACTATACACATCAACAGTGGTGTAGAGGAATTATTTAGCCGTGAATCGGCTCACCTTTAGTTTTATACAATCGCGGAGGGTATAAAAACAATTAAATGGAACATACCACTTGATCTAGCCGTGGATCGTCTTAAGTCCCTCGAAGAATGGCCACAAACATGGCGATCAGTATTGATCTAAGCACAATCACCAAAGCTTGTCTGCTAGCATCAACAGCATTCTATTAATCTCATAGTGCTGATCATAGTCATTCATATAATCAAGACATTAATGTATCAAAAAATTCAATCCTCAGAAAAACAGCAACAAATCAGCCATGCAACCAACAGTCATATTTACTTTCCCAAATGAACAGCTGGTTCTTCCCCACTGTTCAGTCCTTTGGGGTATTTGGTCGATAAATCTATAATATATCTAGACTCTAGCCTTTGAAGTCTTCTAAGTCGGTCCCCTCCTCTGACATTAGGTGGTACACAGTCCAATCCAAAAAACTGCAGTTTCTTTCTGTCCTTATTATGCAGTTCAGCACAGTGCTGGGCTACGCAGGATCTGCCTTATCGATATCCGGCAAGTGCTCTAGGATTCTCATCTTTAGTTGATTGATTGTGCTACCAATGTAGCGCAAGCCACATGGGCAGACCAAGCAATACACTGCAAAAGAGGTACTGCACGTAATGAACTTCTGTATCTCCATAATTCTACCTGTGTCTGGTATATTATATGTGAGGACCCTTCTACTCGCTGTGCAGGCCGTACATTGACCACATGGATAGAATCCTTTCATTTCTTTCAAGGTACTCATCCTAGGTGCAGGTTTCTCAAGATAACTTCTCACCAACATATCCCTAAGTGACCTAGCTTTGCTAACGGTAACCAAGGGATACCGTGGTAAGTCGTCTTTCAGCACACTATCTGTTAACAGAATATGCCAGTTCTTTTTCAGCATGTCTCCTAGGCGATTAGCACCCGAAGAATACGGGGTAATCATCCTGAATTTCCCTTCATTCTTAGTTTTTCTATTCACAGATTTGTTTCCCAGTAATTCATTCCTCGGGATCTTTCAGACCCTGTTGAGTGTTTTCTCCAGTGCTTTCTTTTCATACCCTCTTAGACTGAAACGTGCTAGGCATTCATAGGCAGCCGCCTCGAAATCCTATTCCCTCAAACTGTTCCTATGCAGTCTAAGGAGTTCACCTAAGGTATACTCTTGACCAACTGGGGTGGATGAGAACTGCTAGCAAAAAGAATAGAGTTGCCAGCAGTTTGTTTTCTGAAAAGTGTAGTGTGGATTTGGCCACTGTCAACAAACACTATAAGGTACAAATAGTCCACTGCCACTGGATTAATGGTTGTGCTGATTGTTGTTAAGGACATCAATGTATCTTGTAGCCGTACTCATTGCCCCTTGCCACACAATGAATAGGTCGTCTATATAGCGGTACCATCGTACCACCTTACCACTTTCCTGTCCCACTACACAGCGCTTGGGCACCAGCTCCTCCCACCAGCCAACGAACAAGTTCACATAGCTGGGGGCGAAGCAGGTGCCCATCGCTGTCCCTGATACCTGTCTGAAAAATTGTTCTTCAAACAAAAAGATATTGTTAGTGAGATATATTTATATATATATATAAAACCTGAATGTATGAACTTCAAATTCAATTTCAAACTACCAACAGACAATATGTCTTCTATTTCTATGCTTCACCTTGCCCAATCACTGGCACTTGTCACTTTAAGAACAGAAAAAACTGAAAGAAATGTAGAAAAATGTACTGTTAAGCGCGTCATGTGATCAAGACTCTTCGGAGTCGAAACTCGTCATGTTGCTGGTGCTTGTTTAATAAAAATAAATTCAAATCTGTACCTACTTGTGGCCCGTGCTCCTGTCCGTGCAATACTAATCTAAGAGAAAAAAATAAGCAACTGGAAAAATGTATGAAGTCTGAACAAAACAAATGGTGGGAGGCCAAATCCATTCAACGCCACCTAGATGTAGGCAGAGTACTGCAGAAGTTATACATTTTAACAGCCCCCAGCTATGAGAATCCAGATCGTGAAATGATGAAGGAGTGGGCTGAAACTAACCTGGAGTCATCTCAGCGTCTAATTGTCATTTTAGTTAAATATGCTGAGAAAGACTGTATCAAGTTACAAGAACAAATCGATACATTAAATGCGGAACTAAGAGCAATGGGATCGAATGATGAAATAGCTAAAGATGAAATGACTATTAGACTGAAAAAAGAGGAAGACAAAATTTATGAAAGGAAGACTTATAAATTCCATGTGATCGCACGAAATACAAAACAGGGTGCATATTCACCTTTGCCAAGAAATACTATGCTCTAAAAGTCTCCAAGTATGGCGAAACAGGAGCTGGTAGAGAAAATATGGCGAGCAGCAAAGCGGGACCCAGCACAGCCTCCAACTCGGAATTGAGTTCAGAACCTGAAAGTGAAAACTGAAGCGAATGACCACATTCAGGCTAACAAACAAATACCGGCAAAGATTTCACTAGCGGAGGAGGTGGATTTTTTAGTCTACGAACGGCGCAATACATTGTGCCCAAGAACACAACAAAATAGACAACCAAATTCACAAAGAACGAAAGAAACAACAAACACTAAAATTCAGGTGCAATTGGAGACACCAATAGAGAGAAAGCACAGTAGTAGTCAAACAATTATCAACCTTACAGACATCGATCTTAATAAAGCAGAGGACCAACTGCTAGCACTAAGGCTTTCCTACTGGCCTGTAAGCTCATTTGACTACGCAACAACCAGACTTGATATTTTCAAAAGCATAAGAAAACTCAAACTAAAGAAATATTTTCTCCAAAACAAGAATACAATGATGGAGGAGAAAACAAAACAGCTTGAACCTCCAACAACTAGTCCTCCGTTTTACAAGCTGACTGCATCTGATATGCCACTCCTAACCGATTTGCAGGAACTAGCACATGAAAACAGTGCTACTGTCCAGACCAATTACAATGAAAATCTAACAGACAATGTGGCAACAAAATCGGCTGCAACAATCACTCCTTTCAAACCTCAATCCAAATTTATTCCCATCACGCCTAGGGACTCCATAGACATCTTTCAGGAACAGGTAGTGATGGGGATTAGGCGACTCAACCTCAAAGTGCAAAGATTCACCAAGCACAAAAGGAATAAAAAAGAACTACAATACAATCTGATGAGGGCCAAACTTAAATCCAATAAAGACATTGTTATCCGCAATGCAGACAAAGGCCGCAATCTAGTTCTGTGGAAAAAGGAAGATTATGTAGAAGAAGCCATAAGTCAACTAGCAGACAAAAATTGTTACCGCCGAAGCGACCAACTGGCATTGAGATCTACATACTGGAAAAGACCTCTTAATATGAAGATTTTTATTTACAAGAGTATGTGCAATAACTGCAATCCTATATTAGGGATGAAGGGGACTTTTTATCTAAAGCACAGAACATAGACTGGCAGCAAGACTTTCTACTCATTGCTATGGATTTGACATTATATAAGTCCATCAACCACCAGGACGGACTATGGGCGCTCCAACATTATTTAGGCAAAAGAACTCCGGAATTTGTACAGCACAATAAGATGCTTTTAAACATGGTAGAGTTTTGTCTAAATAACAATATCTTTTTATTCCATAATGTTTTATATCAACAGCAACGGGGTGTAGCTATGGGGGCCAGCTTCTCCCCCAGCTATGCCTGCCTACACATGCGGTGGTGGGAGGAGCTGGTACTTTTGAAAGAACATACCACCACCGTCACCAACAAGATCAAATGCTGGTTACAATTTATAGACAATCTTTTTTTAATATGGCAAGGTACTATAAGTGAAGCAGAGCAATTTATTAGGGAGTTAAATATTAAGTCTCAATCTACACTTCACAGCCTCCATTAGTGCAACCTCAGTTAACTTTCTAGATCTTGAAATCCACATTAAAAGTGGTCGTCTTGAAACAAAATTGCACAGGAAGCCAACTGCCCGCAACTCGGTACTATATGCAGGAAGTTTTCATCCCCCGCACTTGATTCAGAGCATCTCCTACCGGGAGATGCTGCAACTTAAACAAATCTGTAGCTGTGAGGAGGACCTGATAATAGCCCAACAAGCTTGCACCAACAGATTTTTAGCTAGGAGCTATTCAAGTAAATGCATTAATAATGCCATCAAGAAAAGTAATGCAGTTACAAGGGAGAGTCTCATTAACAAAACTATTGAAATTGAAGGAAGCCAGACAAACAAGACCTCTATCTTTAGGTTTATTCTGGGATATAGTAAACAGGACAACGCCATCAGAAAGACTATTAGAAAAAATACTGGCCTCTTATCTAAGATGACCCCATTATCGGTCACCTCCTCCCTAAAAGAGCGGCCATGACATACGCAGGGACAACCTCAATGAAGGACCAGTAGCGGTCGGTGTTGGGAGTTCTGCCAGGAGGTAACGTGGGGCGGGGGTAGGGGAGGGTGGGGGGTAGTAAACTATGGAATACGGCCAAATGCTGGTAAGTAAACATAAACAAATAAAACGAATTTAGTTGTGCGCACTACAATGCCAAATTCGATGCAGTGCGCGCAACGAAATTCATTTTATTTATTTATATGTTTACTTACCTGCATTTGGCCATATTCCATAGTTTACTACCCCCCACCCTGCCCCACCCCGCCCATGTCACCGCCCGGCCGCACTCCCACCACAGACTGCTACTGTGAAGGACGTCCTAGTCCATAATGACCCTTTTACTAAAACCAAAGGCATATGGTTGTCCCAAAAAAAGGGATTTCATTGTTGCAAAGTATGCAAGGCTTGTCAATTTGGAATTAACAAAACTTCCTATGACACCCCATTTAGTGACCGAGAAAAGCCAATAGGGAAAGCCTTAACCTGTAAATCTGACCATGTGGTCTATGTGCTGGAGTGTCCAGGTGCCCTACGATATGTTGGCAGCACTATAATACAGGGGCACAAAATTAAACTCCAGCACATCAGCGCCATTAAAAACTAAGACACTACATATCCAGTAGTGCAGCACTTTGAGGAAAGGCATAAAGCAGACCCCAAAGATCTCAAATATTTTATAATTGATGCTATCCCACCCTATAAAAGAGATGGGGACAGGGAAAAGGCCCTTAGACGTCTGGAAACACAAAATATTCTAGACCACGATACAAAATCCTCTGGAGGCCTTAACTTTACAGAGGAACTTTACACCTGCCTCTAACAATATTCCCTACAGGTCCAACTCTGCATATCTATAAAATATTTTACATTAATATGAATCTCTTTATTAAGTCAAATGAATTTACTATTCCCACCCAAAGCCCACTTTTTAAAGATTTTACACACATTTTTGTACACGGTTTTAGATTTTATACACAGTAAATAAAAATGTGCGTGTTTTACATGGGATCTGGATATGTACCAATATTAACATGTATTAGGTGCAAGGTTTACATAAACGCATCTACCTTATCGATAGTACTGTACTTTGCACTAGCACTTTAAGAGACCTTGTCGGCAAAGACATATAGGTGTGAAAAATATTAACACTGGTATTTAAACCAGAATTAAGTTGTTAATAAAGAGGTCATGAAGAAAAAAAAACAATAAACTAGTCATTGGGTTGGCAGTTATTGATATTTACAGTACCTTTGAATTCATGGTTTTGATAAAAAATGCACAATTTGTTTTTTGTGTGAGAATCAATGCAGTGAATTGGTATTTAAACCTGGATGCCGGAATATCAACTAATAATTTGTGTAGGTTTTGAACTGGTATTTAAACCTGAATGTATGAACTTCAAGCTCAATTTCAAACAACCAACAGAGAATATATCTTCTATTTCTATGCTTCAGGTGTGGAGATTGTTGGAGATATATATATATATATATATATGTATCCAACTAATTGTTTTTCCTAGTTCCATGCACAAAAATAATGTCCAGGCCGCTGTTGCAATAAAGCGTGTTTATTCAATTACGCTTCACTCGACGCGTTTCGAAAGACTTGCCTTCTTGGTCACGAGTGCGAGTGTGTGTGTTTAGAACATTTAAATAAGCATCACATGATTTCACCAATCGTGTAAACATAGTGAACAGACTTGCAGGTAGACTTTGCATAACGGAGCTAGAAGACAGATACATTTGATCATCGTGCATGGAGAACAATTGTAATCCTAATTGTATATCTCCCAAACACATTGGATAATACAATTCATCACTAGATTTACAAAATCATTGTTTATATTTGACCAGTTCCATGGCGTATTGTGCTTGCTACAGTTCAGATGCCACAAATAATGATTAAGCGCTTAATATTAGCAACATATTTGGCAACATATTGGAAACATATTCGCAACATTTATGGCACTATTTTGGCAACACTTTTAAACCAAGCCCAAGTGGGCAAATAACGTATCGTCCATTGCTTCAACTAATGTTCACAGTGCACAAAAATATCAATGTAACCGCATCATAAAAGGCAATGCTCAATTGTAGTGGCCATTTTGTCATAAACAGTCCCTTATTTGCTAGCCCCAAAATCCCAAAATCAGGCTGGCGCGAATGGGTGGAAAATCCTTTTCATATCTCGGACCCTCACTTTGGAACACTCTTCCGATGACACTTAGGCAGGAAACCAACCATATGAAATTCAGGAAGGCCTTAAAAACTTGGTTGTTTAACATCTAGAACCTGAACCAATCAAAGCACTGGATCACCAGCGCCGGGAAACCCTTTGTTGGGTAGCTGTAGGGCTATATAAGTGAAATAAATAAAAATAAATAGCCTCAGTGGGCAAAGTCCATGTATTCACTCTCAATAACCATCATATCCCAAGTGTCATTCGTGCTATACTCCAAGTCTTGATCGTGACTTCAGCCGGACTCGCTCCATGTCGGTCGCTCCTCCTCGCTCCCTGCCTCCCTACCTTACCTGCACCCCTCCTGCAGATTGGAGATTGCTTTACCCATTGTTGCGCCTGACATCGCCTGCAGCCCCAGCGCCTCGACGCTGACATAGCACCCATTGCCTGCCTGTGTGAGAGCGCCTCGACGGTGACACAGCGCCTGGTATCGTTATACTGTACTTGTGATTTTAAGACAATTGCGCTGCATTGCTTTGTAATTATTTGAGCCTCATCTTTGTGTTCGTGTCCTAAGTTTCACTTTCTGTCCTTCCATTTTGTTGTGCTCGTGGCCCGTGTCTCCTCCCCGCTCCCGCCTCCCAGCTGCCCCTCCCACGCTCCGCCCCCTCCACTCTCTATTTAAGACAGATGAACCAACACGCAGCGTCCAAGCGCAGCGGTCGCGCCGAAGGTGCGCCAAAGGTAAGCGCGTCTACGCCCGTTCACGCCTGGACCGTGCCCAGCGCCAGACCCCTTGTCCCCCGCAAACCGCACTCCTCCCGCATAACGTTTGACGCCACCACCCTCCTAGCCCTTAACCCTGGGCGCACACCACAATGCTACAAAGCTGCCCCAGGACGTACCCACGGTCCCTTCGCCTGCCACTCCTGCAAGTTTGCCTGCATCAAGACCCACACCATATCCATGACCTCCAAACACAGCTCCGACTCTAACCACCTGAAATGCATCCTGCTAAACACCCGCTCGATCCACAAACATGCCACAGAACTCTGGGACCTACTCGACACTGCGTCACCGGACATCGCCTTCCTTACAGAAACCTGGATGAACGCATCATCAGCACCCGACATCGCCATTGCCATCCCGGACGCTTACAAGATCACCCGAAAATACCGTACCAACGAAACAGGAGGCGGCATCGCCATCGTCCATAAGAACACCATTAGAATCACGACCAGCTTCGACGACTATCTTGAAAGCTCCGAACACCTCCACTTCCAGATCCACACCAACCCCAGGACCACACTTAGAGGCACCCTCATCTACAGACCACCAGGAACCCGTAAACAATTCAGCGAAGACATCACCGACTTCATCAGCTCACATGCCCTCCCCTCCGAGAACTACATTCTACTGGGAGACTTCAACTTCCACCTAGAAAAGAAAAACAACTGCAACACCACCACCCTTCTGGACAACCTGGCCACTCTCGGACTCAAACAACTTGTTGACACCCCCACCCACTTAGCCGGACACACGCTCGACCCTATCTTCACCTCCAGCAAACACATCTTCTTCAATCATACCACAGCTCTCCATTGGACGGACCACAGCTGTGTTCACTTCAGCTACAAAACCACCACGACTCACAACCCCCCACAACCTGCTCCTCGAAGAAACTGGAACAAAATCACCACCGACCAACTCCTCACATCACTCAACCAAAACCCTCCAGCCCTCTCATCGGACGCAAACGAAGCTGCCACCAAACTCAAACAATGGATCACCCACAGCGCTGACGAATTAGCACCCCAAAAAAACCACCAGATCAAACAAGGTAGCAAAAAGGCCCCTTGGTTCAACAATGACCTTAAGAATTCCAAGAAACTAGGCCGTACTCTCGAAAAAACATGGAGAAAAAACCCAACCACTGACAACATGACCACCTTCAAGGCAGCCACCCGCAAACACCACCAATTGATCCGATCCACCAAGAAATCAGCATTCAAGGATCGACTCGACAACAACGCCCTCAACAGCAAGGAACTATTCAACATCGTCAAAGAATTTACCAACCCCACCGCAGCCTCAAACGACATTACTCCCTCCCAAGACCTCTGCGACTCTTTATCATCTTTCTTCTACAACAAGATCGCCGATATACATAACAGCTTTAAGAACATTTCGAAAGAACAGCCCACCCCACCCACTTCCAAACCCGAACCGCTCTCTAACAACCTTAGTGCCTGGAACCCAATCACCACTGAAGACACCATCCGCATAATGAACTCCATCCATTCAGGTTCGCCAACCGACCCCTGTCCCCACCACATCTTCAACAAAGCAGACTCCATCATCGCACCCCATCTCTGTGATGTCATCAACTGCTCCTTCAACTCCGCTACCTTCCCAGAAAGCTGGAAACACGCCGAACTCAGTGCCCTCCGGAAGAAACCCACAGCTGACCCCTCTGAACTTAAGAACTACCGCCCCATCTCCCTCCTCCCATTCCCTGCCAAAGTCATTGAGAAAGCCATTAATAGCCAGCTCGCCGCCTTCCTTGAATCCAACAACTCCCTCGACCCCTCACAGTCCGGCTTTCGATTCAAACACAGCACCGAAACCGCCCTCATTGCAGCGACAGATGACATCCAAACGCTTCTGGACAATGGAGAAACAGTTGCCCTCATCCTACTCGACCTCTCCGCCGCCTTCGACACAGTCTGTCATAGCACCCTCATACAACGCCTCAGCAACGTCGGAATACAAGGAAAAGCCTTGGACTGGATCATCTCGTTCCTCGCCGGGAGAACCCAGCGAGTCCGACTCCCCCCATTCAAATCAGAGGCCCCCAAAGTCATCTGCGGAGTCCCACAAGGATCATCACTGAGTCCCACCCTCTTCAACGTTTACATGAGTCCCCTCGCATCCATCGCGCGACAACACAACCTCAACATCATCTCCTACGCTGACGACACCCAGCTGATCCTTTCCCTCACCAAAGACCCTAACACCGCCAAAACCAATCTTCATGAAGGCATGAAAGAAGTAGCCGAATGGATGAAAAACAGCCGCCTAAAACTTAACTCAGACAAAACAAAAGTTCTCATCCTAGGATCTTCACCCTCTGCCTGGGATGACTCTTGGTGGCCATCGGCCCTGGGCACAGCACCCATACCCACAGTCCACGCACACAACCTGGGCTTCATCCTAGACTCCTCCCTCTCGATGACCAGACAAGCTAACGCCGTCTCATCCTCTTGCTTCAACATACTCCGCATGCTCAAAAAAATCTTCAGTTGGATCCCCACCGAAGCAAGAAAGACGGTCACCCACGCACTGGTCACTAGCCGACTGGACTATGGAAACACCCTCTACGCCGGAACCACAGCCAAATTACAGAAAAAACTCCAACGCATCCAAAACGCATCTGCCAGACTCATATTGGACATCTCACGCCAAGCTCACATCACGGGCCACCTGAAAGACCTCCACTGGCTCCCCGTCAACAAGAGAATAACGTTCCGTCTCCTCACCCATGCTCACAAGGCCCTCTACAAACTAGGACCCGAATGCCTTAAGACACGACTGTCCTTCTACACACCCACCCGCCAACTAAGATCCTCCAACCAAGCGCTTGCCACAGTTCCGCGTATCCACAGATCCACCATGGGAGGAAGATCCTTCTCCTACCTGGCAGCCAACACCTGGAACTCTCTCCCCACTCACCTCCGCCTCACACAGAACCACATTTCCTTCAGAAAGGAACTTGAAACCTGGCTATTCGATAAATAATGCACCCCCTCCCACAAGCGCCTTGAGACCCTATGGGTGAGTAGTGCACTATATAAATCTCTGAACTTGAACTTTAAACTCTCCTAGTTTGACTCCACACAAATCTGTAAGAATAAAGAATAACATAATATGGGAATTGAAGTGATTATACCATAAATCTCATATCTGTGACTTTCACACATACATCTCACAAACATTTAAAACGAAGAGTGAAGCAGTAATTAAAAAGCAGCAGCATACTTCAATCAGGTAATCATAAAATGTCGTAACAGCGGTTATTCACCTATCCTAGGTGTACCGCTAGACCCTCGTCACAATTGTGACCTTCAGGTTGCATAGTACGGTATTTGGTATTTAATAATCAGCTTGGATTCCAATCTCCTGAGCTCCTGTACTCTGCCCCCCCCTCTCCCTAACTGGGAAATTGTCAAGAACCCAGAATGAAATCAGACAGTTGTTGCTTTTATCATGCAAGGCAAAGTGCCTGGCCACAGGGTTTTGTTGATCAAGATTTTTGATGGCCCGAAGGTGTTCCAATACCCGCTTTTTTGCTGGGTGTATTGTGCTGCCTATGTAGTATTTGTTGCATAGGCATTTAAGTGCATATACTACATGACCAGTCTGGCATGTAAAATGTTTGAGGATTTTGAAAGGTTAGCAATGACTCGACAATTTTACTTCTTTAACATTTTTGCTATATTTACAGGCTTTTCATTTGCCACATATATAAATAACCTAGACAGGATTTTTCTTTGCTGTTACTGGAACAAGGGTCTTGCAGATCATATCTTTAAGGGATCTAGGTCTGCGGCACGTTATTTGTGGGCGAACTTGAATTCCTTCAGCTAAATCTTTATCGGTTTTAAGGAGATCCCAGAATTTACCCACTGCTTTTTTAATTTCCCACGTTTGTTGGTGGTAATCAGTGATAAATCTAGATGTCGCAACCTCTGTAGATCTTCATTCTTCTTTTTTCAGCAATCAAAGTGTTTTTCTCCCTTTCACTTACTGGCTTAGTAGCCATTTCAATGCATTTGCGACCTTTGGAGACTGGATCTATATATGTATATATATATATATATGTATATATATATATATATATACATATTACCTACTGGCGGTCACCAGTAGGGAGTTATAGTTAGGACCAAAGTTTATATAGGAAAAGCATTTTTTGATTTGCCAATAACTTTGGCACCGCTTGACAAATCTTTATGAAAGTTCCAAAAGACTTCCCCTTTTTGGTTTAGCTGCTGTTTGAACGTTTCCAGGTGATCTGTCAAGCTGTGGCTATGAGTCCTTGAGTGGACTCACTGATCCTACTGAAATTTGATTAGCTGATAGCACTTCAACCAGGAAGTAGTGAAGTAGTGTGGCTCACTGGTTAGAGGCGGCAGACCCGAGAGCAGAGGACGGCCCGGGACCAGGGTTCGATTCCCGACGCGGCAGGTTTCTGGACCAGGGTCAGCGGACTCGATAATTCTCTCGCCTCGGTGCCCACTCTGATCAGCGATCACACTCGGCAACTCTGGGCACTAGCTTGCCTCATCTTCACTAACGGCCCCACCAGACCGCCGGGGATGCCTGGTCTCACCCTGGAGATACCCATTAAGGGACCATCTCTCAGGGAAGCCAGGAAGGGTTTCGCAGCGGTCGAAGCACGGAGGTACCTCTTCGGGAGTGATTCCTGCGCTATATAAGCACACAATTAATTAATTAATTAAGTATTGGCAGTCACCTAGGGATTTGGCTTTAAGTCAAATCCCACATAAAAAGTAAAAAAGAATCAAAAGGGTGCAGGGTAGGAATACCCTGACTCCCCAGATATGTAGATCTCGCTGGTGTTAAAAATAATTTTTTAACATTTTAGTGCAAATCTGCGGCAAAATAAAAAAAAAGACAGGTGGGCTACAATGCATCTTTTTCATTAAGCCCCCGGGTGGGCCATATCCTGTGGGCATGTTTTATAACAATGTGTGGGGTACTCATGCGGTGCCTCCATTCCTCAGGGACTGCCACTTCCCCGGGGTGACCTAGTAAACTGATGTGGGGGAGTCCTTTATGGCATTCCCTGCAGCCCCGCGGATCACCACCTCCCTGGGAATTTATTAAAAATAAATGCAGGGGGTCTGCGACCCCTTGCAACCCTGGTGACCACCACCTCCCTAAGGCAATGAATATAGAAATGCGGGTGGCTCCAACCTGCCCCTCTGCAGCTTTGGGGACCGCCATGTCTTCCGAAGACCACTCAATGACCCTGCTGTGTGGGAATTACTGGCCCCCCAAGGACATCTTTGTGGGCCAACTACCCCTCCTGTTCACTTCAGTAAGTTCCACACTGCAGGATTGCTGAGAGGTCTTCGTGGCCAGCCTCTATCCCTACCACTCTGCAACTATGCTTTCTGGTGCACTTCTAGTTGGGGATGAAGTCTCATTGGGCGGTGCGGGTCCTTGGGGGTAAACAACCCCTCCTGTTACATCCAGTAAGTTCCACATAGAGAGATTTGCTAAGAGGTCTTCAGAGGCCATGCACTACTGGTTGGAGAGTGACGTTATCTTAGATGCCGAGGGACCTTGGGGGCCAAGAATTCCTGCTGCTACTTTCTGGAAGTCCTACACAGCGGGGTTCCTGAGAGCTGGTCAGAGACCTACCCCCTTCCTCCACCGTCCTGCAAACAACATTATTTCCTTAAAACACATGGAATTTCACTCCAAAACCATAGGTTACCAAGACGTTATAGTGAGGAATATGAATTTTAAAAAATCTTTGACAATTCACTGAGAAAAAACAAAGGTTACAAGGATGTTATAGTTAGGAAATGGAATAAAAAAACTTAGAAATTCACTGAGAAACACAACGGTTACAGGAACGTTATAGTTAGGTTGAGGTTTCACTCGTACAAAACTAGTGTAATTCAGCAGTTAAAGTTAGCTGAGCTAACTATAAATCATGCCCCCACAATGCACTGCTTATGACCTCACATTTTACATCACTCATGACATGGTCAGTGACATCACTGATGACACCACTGATGAAATCTCAAATGACATCACTGAAAACATCACTAATGACTAAGTATGGGTGAATTTTGCGGATTTGCGGTCCACGAAATCTTGCGAAATGGCAAAAAAATCCACGAGTTCGCAAAAAAAAAATGCCAACTAGCGGATTTGCACAAATAGTACTGTTTCTACTTTCTACTAGCTAATCAGTAAGTGCTAGCTCATTGGGTAAATGTACAGTACTTTTCCTACACTGCAGCTGCGTAAAGGGCCAGAAGATTTGTCTCCAGTGACCATTGTGTGCCTGTAACTTTGTCACAGCACCTATAAAGGGTCAGAGAGCGAGCAGGCCAGCAGATGAGGAGAAAGCAGCCTCCTGGTCACAGGAACTACACTGGGGTTGCGCGCGAGAAACTCATGGATGCAAAAACCTCCCTCAAGTATTACAGCTAATTTTCGCCAGCAGATTTGGGGATAAAGCACACTTGCCCAGCCTCGACCGTGCTCACTAATTTTTTGGGCTGATTAACACGTTACTGAATTAAAGGGCGGGAAGACGTTTTTCATACTTCTAGTGTGTGGTGCGGGGCCAAACGGGCGGGGCTTCTATGCGTGTTCACATGCCTCTTGTATAACTATAAAGGGTCAGAGACCGAGCAGGCCCGCAGATGAAGAGAAAGCAGCCTCCTGTTCACCGGAACTACACGGGGTTGCGCTCGAGAAACTCACGGATGCGAGGTATGGACAGAGGGGGCTTCGCTCGCAGATGTATTAAGCAGCGGAAGATAGTAGCAGCATTGCTTTCACCGTAATTGGATTTTAATTGTACTCAAGGCAGGAACGCTAGCCACTGGGTTAAAGAACTGTGAGTCTTGTGTGGCTACATTTCGGGACTATCAGGACCAGCATGCCACATTCCATATATGCCCACATGGACGGTGCTCTTCAAACAACTAAAAGCAGTTGTTCTTACTGTCGATTCCTGCCTCATTACTGCCAATGATCAAGAGCTCATGGGTGCTCGAAACGCATTTGGCTGTTGGATGGAATGCAGCCTGTCTACCTAAATGCTGCCTGCGATGTGGTGTGTATATATATATATATTCACAGAAAAAACCATAGGTTATAGTGGATATATAGTTAGGAATTTGCATTTACAAAACCTTGAAAATTCAATGAAAAAACCATTGGTTTTAGGCCATATATAGTTAGGGATTTGCATTTACAAAACCTTATTTTACTAGCATAAAACCATTGAAATTCCATATATAGTTATAAGCGCTAACTATATATCGCGCACCCGCAATCCACTGCTGATGATGTCACATATTACATCATTCATGACATGGTTAGTGACATCACTGATGACATCACTGATGACATCTCAAATGACATCACTGATGACATCACTGATTACAACATCCAGTGACTGTATGTTTCTGTAAAGTTAAAATATGTTTTACATAGTGAAGAATGAGTGGATATATAAGTGTCTGGATGAAGGATTTACTAGGTGCATGACTGACTGATTGAGTGAGTGATTAAATGTGTCTCACTGAGTGCATGGGTTAGTGACTAAACTGTTTTAATTTGTGCATCATTATATCTGTTGTTCTACAAACTGCTGCATATGTTGATCAGTAGCTATATGAGTAACTGTATGGGTTGATTGGTTGTCCAAGTATGTGTATGGGAAACTGAGTGTGTGTGTATGGGTGGCTGGAAGGTGTGTGACTCTGTACATAGATGTGTGAGTAGTTGATTCACTATATGTATAGATTCAAAAGTGCATGTGCAAACAGCTGTATGGGCGGTTGACTGTGCATGAGTGTATTAGTGAGTGAATGGATATCTCAGTGCTACATGTCAAATTAAGTACATATGTAAAACACAGTACATGTGAGAGTTGACATCTATAAATAACTGTGCATAAGAGCCAGTGAATGTGTGAGTGGCTGTATGGATCATTGTGAACATGTATCAGAGATTGTATAAGAGAGTAAAGTAAATATGTGTTAGTATATGTTTGAATAAGTAAGGTGTGTATAACTGTATAGTTGAGAAAATGGAGGTGTGATTGATTTTTGGCATAACTGACTAGGTGTGTGAGTAACTCCATGGATGAGTGACAGTCTGTGACTGTCTGTTTACACTGATTGTATCTAAGGTTATATTAGAGTCTGAAGAGGTTCATGGTATTATCACATGAATGATATCATCAGTGATGTTATCAGTCATGTCAAATGAGATGTTTTCAGTGATGTCATCAGTGATGTCATTTGAGATGTCATCAGTGATGTCATCAGTGATGTCACTAACCATGTCATGAATGATGTAATATGTGACATCATCAGCAGTGGATTGCGGGTGCGCGATGTATAGTTAGCGCTTATAACTATATATGGAATTTCAATGGTTTTATGCGAGTAAAATAAGGTTTTGTAAATGCAAATCCCTAACTATATATGGCCTAAAACCAATGTTTTTTTCATTGAATTTTCAAGGTTTTGTAAATGCAAATTCCTAACTATATATCCACTATAATCTATGGTTTTTTCTGTGAATTTCATTGGTTTTTTAATAGCAAATATGAAAAGCTTTAAAATGTCAAGTACGTGATAGATAAAAACATTTTCGTATTTATGCACGCTGATGTGCTTTGAACGCTGCCCCCCTCCCCTCTTTTCTCTTAGTAGTACTCTCTCTTTGCAGATAGTGAAGAGTAGTTAACGCAGGCCTTTACCCCCGTTGTAATCCGTCCTGCCTGCTTGTCTCTCCATTTGATTGATTATTATCCAAGCATTTACTGTTTTACAATTGATTCTCTTTGGTTCATTCTCTATTTACAAACAAGCACAAAGTCGCAATACTCTGTTTAGTCTTTGCAGATCGTGAAAAATCGTGTAAAAAAATAAAAGTAATCGAGCAAAATCAGTAGGCCACTAATTGGATCTCTTTTTGACCTCGCTAAAATAGAAATATTATAAACAACCCTTCATGAGAAATACGAAAATAGTGAGATGAACTGAGCTCCACACCATGAGGGCTGCAAAACAGCTCGGCTCCGTCACCCACCCCGCCCAAAATAACGACAAACCCTATGCAAATATTAAAAATATAGACAACACACCAGCAAAGAAACAGGGTAAAACATTTTATTAAATAACTATTTACATAACGTTGGTTTATAAGATGATGTCAGTAGTGGACCGATGTGTGAATAGGTCGGAAGCAGCACAAGGCGCCAAGATCCGGATGGAAAGTCCTGGATGTTGGGTGCCATAGTTCAGAGTTCTGAGTTTGAGCCTTTTTCAATGCCTGTGCTTTGTTGTTTCCCCTCCATCAAAAACAAAATAAATATATAAAACTGTGCAAAAATACAAAAAAATCAAAAAATGTTTACAAAAGCAGTGCTTGTAAGACTGTCTGAAGCTTATTTCCACCTACTGCAGCTTCACTATTCTCAAAGTAAGTGAGGGTCGTTTGTGGACCTGACTGCATTTGAAAACAATGTTATATGGTACCTCCCTAAACCGCTTGACGGAGGCCCCCGAGGGGCGGTGTGATGGCACGGACTCGGAGAAGACGCTTGGCTCCGACCCCCTCCCCAAGTCTTATAGCACTGGTGTAGCCTGAGATCGCCCCCGACATAGGCGGCCGGCTCCCGGGGTCCGGCGGAACTTTTTGCCTTTTGATGACTCTTCTATTCTGGACTTTGTCCCACAATCCGTTTGACCTGAAGACACGCTGTAGTGGGGCGCCCCTTTACCGTTTTAGTTGCCATTCCGCCCGCTTTTGCTACACTGTACCTCTTCCGCCATTCAGCTGTTTACCGCCCGCTCTTGCGACTACAGCGTCTCGCTCACCATGTAGTTAAGTTGTTCCTGCTCTTGCGGTGCAGCGATAGGCGGCTGCCACAGGACTCTCAAAATGGCGGCCGGCTCTTCGGTTTTGGGCCTGGTCCACTAAAATGGCCCTGGGACACCTTGGAACTCGGACGCTTCCCTGATAGGGCTTGGGTCCCATTCTCGAAAGCGTCCCCTCAGCCGTGAAGATTCTACAAAAGTCTTGGGGGCCCCCGACTCCCGCAGGCTTCTGGTGGGGAGCGGCTGCCATGTCTGCTCGTGGAATGGCCACGACGGAGCTACGAGATGGTAGTGCTCTCATGCTGACGCCAGCTTTAGTCTGAAACATCCAGAAACACTGTAGACTACCAATTCGATCAGTTCCGGTAGCGCCCCAACATGACCCGGAAGAGAAGAACTTGCCCTCCCCTCTTTGACTGATGGTTCTTGTTGCCTGTCCCCTCTGTTGTCATTTAACAGAACTTTTTGGACTGCTGAAAGGGGTTGTGTTCCGAACGCTGGTTGGTGGAGACATTTTGACTATATTCTTGACCTACGTTGTCGCGTAATGCGTTATATGACACGCCGCGTTAGCGCACCCGGAAGTGATCCGGGGCGCGGCGCGCAGCGCGTAACGTAAGCATAACAGGTCATGTGACTTGTTAATAAAACTTTTCATTGGTTCATTTTACTTTTGTTATTTTAATGATGAAAAGCTTGGTCATATGACCTAAAAATTACGCTTTTTATTGTTTTCGAACATTATTTTTTTTAAAACATATATGTTATAATATTCCAGGCTAATGTACTTTCCCGGAAAATTTACAACTGTCCTGCAAGTAAAATATATTCCTTTTTCGAGAAAAAGGGCGTTTCTTCGTTCCATGACGGAGCCGTTGAGTAAAAGAGACTCGGCCTGCTGTCTTAGTCGCCGATACGCCTGATTATCAGATTCTTATCGATCACTTTATGTTGCAGGAGTGAAAAACACAACTGCCCTTGACCATTTATCTTTACTACGTTCCTACATATTATACCTTTTATCCGTCATGTAATTGGACTGCTTTATTTCACTTGCCTTTTACTGATTCGAAAACAGTGACTAAAAGTAAAAACTTTACCAATGTAAATACTACTACCTTGTTTTGTTTTAAAAACCTTTATTGTGAAAATGTCAGTATACAAATACGGGCCTATAACCACCTGGGCCGGCCACGGAGCAAACTGAAATCGTATATGATGAGGAGACATTTACACTGTAGAGGAACGTAACGAGCGGGCCATTAGGTTGCAAGAACTAAGGTGTCTAACAGTTGCGGAATCGGTGGACGTACATTTTGTAATTAAAATAAGACAGGGCCACTTACAATAAAATTTTCTAGATATACATTTGCGGGCAAGGAGTTACGAGTCCCATTTATACCGGCGCCATTTTGGGCGAGGCCGGGCAGGTCCAAGATATAGTCAAAATGTCTCCACCAACAATCGGCCAGACCAGAACCCCTTTCGGCCCTTTATGCTACAAGATGGTGTCTTCCATTCAGAAAATATTGTTGGCAGCATTTTGAAAGGAAAGATAAACAGCCGTTCTCCTAGTGAGTCTCACATTGTTACATTTAGGAAGAATGTTGAAGAGTAATATGTGGAAAATCTGAAGCCATTTTTCTACAAACTCTCAATCAGCCTAAGTCATGGGCGATCTTTGTCCACACCAGGGCAATAGTGAAGCTGCAGCAGGTGCAAAAGAGCTTCAGACAGTCTTACAAGCACTGCTTATCTAAACATTTTTTTGTATTTTTGCACAGTTTTATATTTTTTTTTTGTTTTTGATGGAGGGGAAACAACAAAAAACAGGCATTGAAAAAAGCTCAACAGTGCAGGGCGCCTTGTGCTGGTTCCGACCTATTCACACATCGGTCCACTACTGACATCACCTCATAAGCCAACGGGGCACCCCACACTGACTTTCGTCGCAGCATTGTAGGATGGCCACACCAGTGCGGCAACTTGCTGGACACCACCTCGGTGCCATCCGGATCTCGGAGCGTTCGAGTCACTGTACCGCAAGAGTGACCGGAACTCGGCTGGACACGCCGTCTTTCGGCGCAGCATTGTAGGATGGCCACACCAGTGCAGCAATTTGCTGGACACTACCTTGGGCAACAGTGAAGCTGCAGCAGGTGCAAATAAGCTTCAGATAGTCTTACAAGCACTGCTCAGAACTCTCAACTATGGCACTCAACATCCAGGACTTGCCAATCGGATCTTGGCGCCTTGTGCTGGTTCCGACCTATTCACACATCGGTCCACTACTGACATCACCTCATAAGCCAACGGGGCACCCCATGCCGACTTTCGGCACAGCATTGTAGGATGGCCACACCAGTGCGGCAACTTGCTGGACACAACCTCGGTGCCATCCGGATCTCGGCGCGTTCGACTCACTGTACCGCAAGAGTGACCGCAACTCAGCTGGACACGCCGTCTTTCGGCGCAGCATTGTAGGATGGCCACACCAGTGCGACAATTTGCTGGACACCACCTCGGTGCCATCCGGATCTCGGCGCGTTCGAGTCACTGTACCGCAAGAGTGACCGCAACTCAGCTGGACACGCCGTCTTTCGGCGCAGCATTGTAGGATGGCCACACCAGTGCGGCAATTTGCTGGACACCACCTCGGTGCCATCCGGATCTCGACGCGTTGTGCTGCCTTCGGCCTATTCGCACATCGGTCCGCTACTGACGCCGCCTCACGTGCCAACGGATTTTCTACGCTTTTTGTAGCCCTATGCCGCATAACAGGTCATGTGACTTGTTTATAAAACTTTTCATTGGATCATTTTACTTTTGGTTTCCTAAAGATGGAAGGCTTGGTCATATGACCTAAAAATAACACTTTTCATTGGTTTAGAACATTTTTTTTTCCCAAACGATGAAAGCCCCACCTTGTTTCTGGATCATTCAGACTGAAGCTGGCGTCAGCATGAGAGCACCACCATCTCGTGGCTCCGTCGTGGTCATTCCGCGAACAATCATGGCAGCCGCTCCCCACCGGAAGCCTGCGGGAGTCGGGGGCCCCCAAGACTTTTGTAGAATCTTCACGGCTGAGGGGACGCTTTTCGAGAATGGAGCCCAAGCCCTAGCAGGCAAGCGTCCGAGTTCCAAGGTGTCCCAGGGCCATTTCAGTGCACCAGGCCCAAAACCGAAGAGTCGTCCGCCATTTTAAGAGTCATGTGGCAGGCGCCTATCGCTGCACTGCAAGAGTGGGAGCAACTCAACAACATGGTGAGCGAGACGCTGTAGCCGCAAGAGCGGGCGCAACTCAGCTGGATGGCCGCCACCTGGGGAGGCCCGCTCACGCCGCCTCCCCCACGCCCCCCCCCCCCCCCGGGCCGCCGCACGCAGATTTTCGGAGCAGCATTGTAGGATACCAAAACCAGTGCGGCAGTTTACTGGACATCACCTGGGTGCCATCAACATCTCAGCGCGTTCTGCTGCCTTGGGACTATTCGCACAACAGACCGCTACTGACGAGGCCTCCCCCCGCCCCACCCGGGACGCCCCACGCCAATTTTCGGAGCAGCATTGTAGGATCCCAAAACCAGTGCGGCACCCAGGCGACATCACCTGGGTGCCGTCCAGAACTCTGCACGTTGTGCTGCCTTGGGACTATTCGCACAAAAGACAGCTTCTGACCATTGTTGCTTTTTTGGGTGAAAAATATTTAAATGTTTTTACAGTTTTTGTTCCGTTCATTATAGTTAAATGTTAATAAAGTTCTAAAATCTAACTTTGTTGGAGTGCTATATATGTTTAAAAAATCGGGTGAATGGGGCCTTGAATCGGGTTATTGTCATGTGTGGGCTTTGCAAGTGTACTGCTACAAGATCGGACATTTCAAACTCAAATGCACGTTCTTTTTCTTACCTTTCCGAAGCATGGAGCGCAATAGCAGGCAGAGAAAGGGTGATGCACGTGTTGAACACTGCCTGGCCTGGCAAGTTGCTGGCAGTGCCCCCCCCGCCCGCTCCTGAAAGAGGGCACACACACACCGCCGCCCCGAGTACTTCACAAATCTTTAAAAGACCATGCGCTTGTTCATGAGGCTTAAATGGTTTATCACCCCTTCTAGAACCCCTGCATCGACCCTCTGACGTTTCCTGGAAGAATTAGCACGTAACACAATACCAAGCCCTGTCAGCTGAAACCCCCGAGAAATCATGGGGCATATTATCAAGGGGGTTTATTTCCGCTTTTTGGGCTTTAAAAGCCAAAAAAAAAAGAGATAAAATTATCTCCCTATTACCAAGCTGTCGCTAACACCAGTTAGTGACAGCTAAAAGGTGATAGCGACCATCTTGGGCCCCGCTTTGCATATCAGTGATATTTATCACTAATGACATGCAAAGTGGGCGTGCCAAGATTTTAGCGACTGGAAACAGTCCCTAACCATCGCTATCTCCTATTACCAACTTTTGGAGATATTCGCGCTAAGCGCGAATATCTCCAAAACCTAACACCTGCCCTGAGCAGTTTTAGCCATGTTATCCAATGGGAAGTGGATAACATGGCTAAGAGCATTTGCTGGATAATGCATGAATATCGCTGACTTTTCAACGATATTCATGCATTGCGGCCGTTTTTTATCACATTTGCGATAAACCTTGCTAATAGCAAGGTTTATGTGCGATAAAATTCGCCGATGTGCGGCGATAATTTTTGTCTCTAAACAAGTTAGAGACAAAAATTATCGCTAGTTGTTGGTAATATGCCCCCGGGTTTTTGCTTGCAGGAATCGGGAGGCGGGAGACTAGCACTGAAATCAGTAGTCTCACGCCTGAATCGGGAGGGTTGGCATGTCTGGATACTCTACAGCTGGGGCCATAAACTACATCCGCAGGGCTAGGTGATAGCCTAGGTCCGGCCTGGACAATCGGACACAGAGGAAGAGGAGTGTCAGAGGGTGCGGTAGTGAATAGGGTGAAAGGGAGGTGTCGGGCGGGCACAGGGTGTGATTCTCAGAGAAGAGCAGCGCAGATGGGGGGAAGTATATGGCCCATGCATGAGAGAAACAGCGGGGGTGACCAGTGCGTGGGGGAGATGCTTGCGAGGGTGGGGAGCCATGCTGAGGATCGGCGGCGTGCAGAGAGTGGCCCTGGTCAAGGCATCTAAAATGGCTGCCGTGCACGACAAAATTGTGGCATTGGACAAAAACGCAAGATGGCGCAGACAATGTTTAACAATAAGGATTCATTTATAACAAAATATTTACTCGCAGTGACAAAATGGTGGTCAACACTTCCTGATTTCCATCGAATCGAACGTTAACAAACGTCACGCAGCAAAAAAAAAAAAAAAGCTCACGCACAGAGCAGTTTTTAGCCATGTTATCCAATGGAAGGTGGATAACATGGCTAAGAGCATTTGCTGGATAATGCATGAATATCGCTGACTTTTCAGCGATATTCATGCATTGTGGCCGATGTGCGGCGATAATTTTTGTCTCTAAACAATTAAAACGAAGCACAAAATGGCGAATTCCCGTTTCGCTACCAGTTTGCGGCCCAGTTCGCGGCCTGTGAACCGCTTCTACCGTGAAAAATCATTTTTTTTTTATTTTCCCCACGGGACCCTTTAATAACCCCAACAACAATCCTAGGGGGTCAAGAGGGGTATACCTTGCCCCCTTTCAATAAATTCCCCCTTCGTTTTTCACCTCTTCTTCTCTCTCGATCCTACCGAGAGATAAGATGGCGGCCGCTCCGGACTGTTTAGAATGTTGACAGACACCGGAGAGCCAATCAGCTTTCTGTTATCCAATGGAAGGTGGATAACATGGCTAAGAGCATTTGCTGGATAATGCATGAATATCGCTGACTTTTCAGCGATATTCATGCATTGTGGCCGATGTGCGGCGATAATTTTTGTCTCTAAACAATTAAAACGAAGCACAAAATGGCGAATTCCCGTTTCGCTACCAGTTTGCGGACCAGTTCGCGGCCCGTGAAGCGCTTCTACCGTGAAAAATCATTTGTTTTTATTTTCCCCACGGGACCCTTTAATAACCCCAACAACAATCCTAGGGGGTCAAGAGGGGTATACCTTGCCCCCTTTCATTAAATTCCCCCTTCGTTTTTCACCTCTTCTTCTCTCTCGATCCTACCGAGAGATAAGATGGCGGCCGCTCCGGACTGTTTAGTTCAGACACCGGAGAGCCAATCAGCTTTCTGCGCGCAAAGTTCCGTTTCGCGAAAAGTAAGCGGACCGGATCGCTGCCCGGAGCGCTGTTACAGATATATATCTTGTTTTGAGCGTTAATTTCTCAAAAACTACTGGAGCACATATATTGAGACCTAGCAAAGGCACATCGGGCTAACAGTCCCTACAATTTTGCCAAGTTTCGTGCAAATCCATTCAGCCGTTCGAGCTAAAAGTGAGTCCAACCGCCCTATGGAAAAATGAATGGGAAAAACGCGTTTTGGGACCCCCCTTTTTTCTCGGCCCCCCCTTGACGAAACCCCACCAAATTTTCAGTGGCTGCTCAAAAACAAAATGTGCCATTTTCCTGAAAATGTCAGCCGATTCCGTCCACAAACGCCAAAGTTATTAGACATAGAATTTTCAAAAATCCCATAGGGAAAAAATCCTAACTATATATACCTACTGGCGATAGCCAGTAGGTAATATATATATATATATATATATATGTTCACTGAAAAAACCATAGGTTTTACACACGTTATAGTTAGGAAGTAGCATTTGAAAAACCTATGAAATTCACTGAAAAAACCATAGGTTTGACACCAGTTATAGTTAGCTGGAAATTTTACTGTCATAAAACCAATGAAATTCCACGTTATAGTTAGTTGGACTCACTATAACTTGCGCGTGTAATGCACTGCTGATGACATCACATATTACATCACTCATGAGATCACTGATAACACCATCTAGTGAATGTCTGTCTTTTTAAAAAATAAATATGTTTCATATATGTATATGTAGAGGTCGATGTAAAAATAAATGTTTAAATAAGTGTCTTAATGGATGTGGAGGACTGTATGGATGGCTGAGTGTGTATATGTGTGTGTTAGTGAGTGAATGCCTGCCTCACTAGTGTGTTTATCAGTAACGATATATGTTTTAATCTAGTTTATGTAAGTATTGATATATATAAGTGAGTATATGTGACAGTGACAGATTGAAAGAGTTCCTCTTTAAATAAGTATGTGTTTCTATAAGTGATTGTTTAAAAGAGTAAGTAAGTGTAAGTTTACTTAGAAGTAAGGTGCTACTGTGTGTATATCTGTCAATGTAAATAAATGGATGTTTATTAGTTTATTTGCAAGTGTGAATATGTGTGTGATTTACTTTTGGATGTCTGTCGGTATATAACAGGATGTATAGCTGTATCACTATTTATAATCAGTGAGTATATATACGAGTGACTATATAGAACTGTTATTGAATTATTGGATGTGTATATAAATGTTGGAATTACTGAATTGTTTGTTGTAACTGGTATAGATATGTCCACTTTTTTTATATGTTAGTTTTTTTTTCAAAATGTGTTTTAAGGATTACTTTAGAGTGCAAGTAGGTTAGTCTCTCTGTCACAAGGATGGTATCATCAGTGATCTCATTAGTGACGTCACTGACCATGTCATAAGTAATGTAATATGTGATGTCATCAGCAGTGCATTACACGCGCAAGTTATAGTGAGTCCAACTAACTATAACGTGGAATTTCATTGGTTTTATGACAGTAACATTTCCAGCTAACTATAACTGGTGTCAAACCTATGGTTTTTTCAGTGAATTTCATAGGTTTTTCAAATGCTACTTCCTAACTATAACGTGTGTAAAACCTATGGTTTTTTCAGTGAATTTCATAGTTTTTTTGAATGCTAGTTCCTAAGTATGTAATCACGTTCGTAACTAGATAGTGTCACCGCCTACACGTCCTGAGAAGCGCATGTGAAGTCATGTGACTTGAAAACAAGACTTCCAATTGGTTCTTAGTAGTTTCTGTTCTGGAATTTACACGAAGCACTCCACCCACTTTCCTCACAATCTTTTCTACTCTCAAGAGACAACAACGTCGAAAATCTTCCGGAAAAGTTTGCTGAAATGGCTGCCGTTCTGCATTCATCTTCCGAATCAGAAGGAAATGAGCGACCACCGTTAAGAAGAAAAAAGGAATCTTTCATTTGGCAATTTTTTACTTATCCTGAAGATCAAAAGAAAGTGAATGCGCCAAAAGTAACCTGAACAATATGCAATACGGAGCTCTCAAGGGGAAATCCAAATAAAAAATATTCCTTTTCTATACACACCATGCAGCGGCATGTTAAACAAAGACATCCTGAGCATTATGCAAAAGCATCGACAAGAGCCCTGGCCACGCTATTACCATCAGAGGTGGCCAGCACATCTTCTGGTGGACGACCTGTATCTCCATCGAGTGCTGAGATGGACTTGAGACCATATCTTGCGAAGGTGCACATGAAATGCAACGAGTGTGGAGAAATTCTTTTGTACGGAGAGCAGAGCCTCGTTCTTATTCAACTCAAAATTGAAAGTCATAAATGCCCCAAGAAAAGATAAATTTCTTCACTTCACTTTCATAGTATTACATACTGAAAAATGTAGTACAAACTTTAAGAAATCGAAATCATCATACGACTTGTTTCCAAAAAAAAAAAAAAAAAAGTTCTTTTCAGAACTAACTATTTCTATCAAAACATGCTCCAAGAGCATCTTATGACATGTTTTTTCGCCGCTTCATTGTAGTGCACGACCGGGTGCGCGCACCCTCCTATCGCGTACAGGACCTGACACTTGCATGTGAAGTCATGTGACTTCTAAACAACACTTCTAATTGGTTCTTGGTAGTTTCTATTCTGGAATTTACACGCAGCACTCCACCCACTTCCATCACTTTCTTTTCTACTCTCAAGAGAGAACAACGTCGAACATCTTCTCGAAGACTTCGCTACAATGGCTACCGTTCCGCATTTATCTTCCGAATCTGAAGGAAATGAGCGACCACCTTTGACAAGAAAAACGGAGGCGACGCTATTACCATCAGAAGTAATCAGCACATCTTCCGGAGGACGACCTGTATCTCCATCAAGTGCTGAAATGGACTTCAGACCATATCTTGCGAACGTGCACATGAAATGCACGAACTGTGGAGAACTTCTTGTATACGGAGAGCAAAGCTTTACTCTAATTAAACACACAATTGAGAGTCATAAATGCTCCAAGAAAAGTTAAATTTCTTCACTTTATTTGGATAGTATGACATACTGAAAAATGTCGTAGCAACTTTAAGAAATCAAAAGCATCAAAACACTTGTTTCCAAAAAAAAAAAAAAAAAAAAAAGTTCTTTTCAGAACTAACTCTTTCCACCAAAACATGCTCCAAGAGCATATTATAAGATGTTTTTTCGCCGCTTTATTTTAGTGCGAGACCGGGTGCGCGCACCCTCCTATCGCGTACAGGACCTGACACTTGCATGTGAAGTCATGTGACTTCAAAACAACACTTCTAATTGGTTCCTGGTAGTTTCTATTCTGGAATTTACACGCAGCACTCCACCCACTTCCATCACTTTCTTTTCTACTCTCAAGAGAAAACAACGTCGAACATCTTCCCGAAGACTTCCCTGCAATGGCTACCGTTCCTCATTCATCTTCCGAATCTGAAGGAGATGAGCGACCACCTTTCACAAGAAAAACGGAGGCTACGCTATTACCATCAGAAGTAATCAGCACATCTTCCGGTGGACGACCTGTATCTCCATCGAGTGCTGAAATGGACTTGAAACCATGTCTGGCGAACGTGCACATAAAATGCAACAACTGTGGAGAACTTCTTGTATACGGAGAGCAAAGCTTTACTCTAATTAAACACAAAATTGAGAGTCATAAATGCTCCAAGAAAAGTTAAATTTCTTCACTTTATTTGGATAGTATAACATACTGAAAAATGTCGTAGCAACTTTAAGAAATCAAAAGCATCATAACACTTGTTTCCAAAAAAAAAAAAAAAAAAAAAAAAGTTCTTTTCAGAACTAACTCTTTCTACCAAAACGTGCTCCAAGAACATATTATGAGATGTTTTTTCGCCGCTTTCTTATAGTGCGCGACCGGGTGCGCGCACCCACCTATCGCGTACAGGCGTCGAGACACGCATGTGCAGTCATGTGACTTTAAAACAACACTTCCAATTGGTTCTTACTAGTTTCTATTCTGCAATTTACACGGAACACTCCACCCACTTCCCTAGAAAACCAGTTTATCGAAAAACTTTTAAAGCCTCCTCTTATGAAATATTCGACATCAATCACATAGCAGAGTACTAAATAGCACTATATACACTCCGTCCCTTAATTATAAGAGACTTATTGCTATGTAAAAGCAACTTTTGTTTTCACGCGATAATGTGAAATGCTGAGCCTATTACATAATTTTATTTCACATATATGTTACTATTCTCCTTCGAGTACTAACACCGTAGAAAATACCACCAAAGGCGGTGATATTTTTTACACCGAGAACGGGCGATTTCTATCGCTTAGAGCCCTTACAATTATAAAGTTTTATTTCCTAAGTCTCTGATCTCCAACTGTGCAACGTAGCTCCCCTGTGTGTCGTAATAAGGTCCATAAACAAAAACTACAGGGCCAGCATTATAAACATGCACAGAACCACAAAACGACAAGAGCCACCATGTTGATATATATCCTTAATATAATAAACCTCTGAGAATAAATACATATTTCCGTGGCACCCCATAACACAAATGTGGCGTTCTCTGACTCTGCTCCATTACCAAACACCGTAACTCCCCGCCCCCCTCACTTTTCACTAAACTCCGCACTCCACCCCACCCGAACACCCTATTACAAACCTCCAACCTACCCTCCCTGCCCAAACCCACCATGAACCTCAAACCGCCCCTAGAAAACTTATAAGACACAGGATTACTAAAACTCAAGAATACGCAACATGCAGATAATGTAAATAGTACATAAAGGCACATATTTTTTCCAAAATACTATTTAAAAACATGTTCTATTTTTTATAAATCTATCATGCATCTGACCCTCTACAACTGCTTTCAAAACGTGAACTATAAACCTCTACTTTTCTTTTTCAAACCATACACTTTCATCTGACCCTCTAGAACTGCTTTCAAAACATGAACTATAAACCTCTACTTTTCATTTTCAAACCATACACTTTCAATTACATTATTTTTTTTTCCACAATTCATGTAATGTTACACACCTTTTCTAAAATACACCAGTCCCTATCATTTATAAGGATTTATTTTCAGTCTTCATCAGTGACACTTTCTTCACATATAACAGGAATCACTATAACTTTTTAAACGACAATGCTAACGCGGTAAAAATAACCCTTCATTTGCTTTCCTTTAAGAATGCACACTATGTACCCCATGCATGCGTTTCCTAATCTTTGTATTTGGCAGCGAATACCGACCTTGAATCGGAAGACATGAACAAGACCGCCATTGTCACATTTAAAACTGAACATTGCATCTGCTCACACACATATCTTTCACTAAGCTAACATTCACAGAAAAGAGCATTGATGTAAAAAAAAATTAACCTTGCTTTACAACTCCCTCAAATCACTCCCTTATTTTTTAACGCATCCTCCAGTTCAAAAAAAGCTACTTTTTTGATAACCACTAAGCAATATATAAGTGACTAGACTCCTAGAAAATGTATCAAGTCATTCTGCTCCTCTCCACTGCATAGCCGGCGACCTAATTCTGTGGAGTTGCTATACAACCGGCAGTGCTGTGCCGTTTCCTGTACCATCTTGGGAAATTCAAAATGGATGTCCCTCCTGCCTTCGCAAACGAACCGGACTACTTGGAACTATTTCGACAGAGAATGCTTCTGTACTACGGCACCTTACCACTCTCAACTTTGAATACTTCATATCGATTATCATTTCGATATTCGTATTTCACCTGTGTGCAGCCTGTATTTCATTGCCTGAGCTGTGATTTCACGTGGGCCCTGGATTTATGTCTCTGCAACTTGGTACCTCCTGAATTGAATTACAATCACCTCATGAATCCGTTACTTGATCATGAACAGCTTTGTTACAACGGAGGGTTTATGGCCTTTGCAGCGATACAAGGAGTTCTGGGTCATTGGAATATATTCGCAGCGGCGCAAGATTTCCTAACAGAGAGCTACATCGAAAACCCACCGAGCTGCCCTATGATGGTAAAAGACGCCCCAATAATGACAGATCATGAATGCTCCTTTCATCTTCTCAATTGGATGGCTGACATGTTTTCAGATGATAACAATGATTTCATGTTAGAGGCACTTGCTGCATACTTTGCCTACACAATGGACGGTTAACTCTTTCCTAACAGCGAGCTACATCGAAAACCCACCGAGCTGCCCTCTGATAATAAAAGAGGCTCCGATTTTAACAGATCATGAGTACTGCTTTACTCTTTTCCATTGGATAGCTGACATACTTTCAAATGATAAAACTGATTTCCTGTTACAAGCAGAAGCTACCTATTTTGCCTAAACAATGCTTCAATAACTCTCAAACAAGCCATTGACGTCCTCATTTCCTTTTGGTTTTCTATATTCTTCACGTTCTTTTCCATATTTTCTTTTGAAGAGCAGACCTATTTGCTTTACTAACAGTGGACATTATGATTTCGTGTTGTTTGACAGCTGATTCATAAAGTAATGATGTATAACCACTTGCATTTTCATATATCGTTCCTAAACTGAAAGGCCAGAGACCTTCTTCCATTTATTAAAATATAATATACTTCCTTATAAGACTGTACAATGTTTTTTTCCAACTATATTCATTTTTCTTCAACTATAGCGTTTGTATTCCACGTACTACTGACAATACCAATTACTGTGTTTTTTGCAATTTCTGTACTCATATTACATAATGATTTGCCTTTAAAACAGTACATTTCTAAATAAACATTTCAAATATTCACGGTTTCTCTTTTAATCCATAATCTCAACTGAAATGATTTCATATTGAAAAACTATTCATGGGTTCCACATAACCTTAACTGTAGTCACTGAGGACCTTATTTATGAAGACCTTCCGCCGCCAGTGCCTCATTTTTTAAAATGGGAAAAAGTAACGCACCGGTGGCGCAAGGCCTTCATAAATAAAGTCCAGAATGTTTTCTTTTCTCGACCTCACTTACTGATACTAGAACCTGCAAGCCAATTACGGCCCGTGAACTCTTTCTTAGTAGGTCGCGCACCATAAAGACAGTTATACCACTGTTAAAAAAAAAAAAATTCTGTTACTAAGCACCGACACAGTTCCGCTTCACTCAGAGTTAATCACTGCTCCCACGCTTCTACAGGCCAGACGCTATGTCGTATTTCTCTCCTTATCACCCTTTCATCTCCACAATAACAAACAGTTGTCCGCCTGCCACCAGAGAACAGACTCAGATGCAGAGGCACCAAAGAGTGAACCCATCACCAACTGCCATCTCCGGCTGTTTCCATGGTTACACCTCATTCTGCACCTTGCTGAAGGCACAGGTCAAAAGTTCATGTCTTAACGTTCTACAACAAACTAAGAACACTATTTTCCCTCCAGAAACACCTACCAATACACAGCTCTGTTACATATCTTGTTTTTTCACACCCAATAGTACTTTTCCTTTAACATAAACATTAACCTGTTCAATCTCCACTTGTTACAATCAACCAATCATTTTTATTTTTTAAACCACACCCAGCCTCTTCCTTTTTCTTTATTTAGAATTTCAACTTCTAACTACCATTCCACTTCCAGAACCGATCGGAGGACGACTACAAATCCCTTGAAAATGAAGGTCTGGCTAATAGGACACAGTTATATTCACTGGAGTGAAAAATATGCAGTAAGCAGACGAATTTGCAACCTCAGCTTACCAAATGTACACATAACATGGATTTCCAAAAGAGGATTGAAATGTCACCAATTGATTCCATTGGTGAAAACTTTTATGCATCTCCCAGAACCAGACCTTATAATTGTGCACTGTGGTGGGAACGATCTAGGCACAATCACTGGGGTAGGTCCGGAAATGCTTCTAAAAGACACCTTTCGACAACTGATGACACTTTTTCCTCGATCTGCCTTGGTATATTCCAATATATGCCAAAGACAGAAATGGAATTGGTCCAATCAACATTGTGCACAATTTGAGAAAGCAAGGAGACATGTAAATAAATCTGTTTCCGCGTTCCTCAGAGATTATAGCATGGGTTCTATTTACCACAACAACTTGCGATACTGCTAGAGCGCGCAGTTCCCCCGGGTCACCCGAGTTACCAATTCTTTACACGCACTGGGCCCTTGGCGTGCAAAAACCTTTATTACCACACTAGTTTGTTTGGGTGAACTGGGTGAGGATTTCTCCTCCTGCACGCTGCTAAGAGTAATCAAAGTTTGGATTTACCTCTGCTTACCATGTACCCGACTTACCACAGGCACAATTCTTACGACGGACCTAGAGCTATCAGGGAAAATAGTAGACAGGCCTAATATCAAACACTTTTTATAATCAGTAAAATACTTTCCACAATTCTGTAAAATGACCACAGACACCTGATGAAGTTTAAAACTTTATATAAGAATTCAAAGAGAAGATGCCAAGATAATAAGCGATACACAGAGTAATATATCAAACATTAAAATCAACACCAATAGGTAACTTTGCAACAAAAATATGACCATTAGGATATATGGGAAAACTAAAGGTAGGGGTTTAGAACAAAACTAGTTACTGCAATTTTATACTAGAACATAGGATGTGGATGAGACCTAGACCATGTACTTAACCTAAGTGTTTAAACTATTCTTGCTAAGTTCACTGCAATCCACTAAAGGAAGGGGAAAAATGGGAACATGCTTATTACTTTTATAAAATCAATGAACTCCTAAAGGAGAGGGGGAGAGAAGGAACCAACTAAAATTAGACACATATATTTGATATTTCAACGGCAATAGAGCAATATCACAGGTAAGAATGCTTTAATAGATCAGACAAGAAAGAGGGAGAAAGAGAGAGATAGAGGTACGCAAACCCACGATCAATAATTACCTAGTTCAGATTGAAGACCAACCCTGGCCACGGGTCAGTTGGGAAGACGGGGACAGGGACCCTCAGAAAAGGAATGCCAGGATGCGAGCAGGTACAGCTCACGGACAGTAAGGACAGGATACCCCTCAGGTTTCAGGTCAAAAGACTGGGCCTCCCAGGGTACGACCAACACCCACAGCTTCGGACAGCAACGCCTGCGTTACCCCCTCCTGCAAGTAATCCGCCAGAAACCCCGATTGGATTTTCGAATTTCCCAGCAAAGTGCTTCGCCAGCACTTAGGATTTTTCCACCCCTTAGGAGATTTGTGGAAAGTATGGACAAAGTGCTCCGCAGCACTTTCAGAATGAACACCTATTGAGATCGTAGGGTCAGTGACAGGTCTGCTACTCGGACAAGTCGGACAATTTCCCTAAGCTAAACTAGGGCAATTATACTATTTTGGGGACCCTTAGACCACCCACCAATGTTGCAAGTGACAGTTTCCCACATTGTGATTGGTCAGGAGAGGTGGCGCGGTCATTACCACCTCCTAGACTTCAACTTTCCCATCAAGAAATTTAAATTTTCTTGTCCGCCCCTCAGGTTCACGCTCCCATCCATAGAATACAATAGAAAATATGAGCGCACAGGACATTGCAACAAAGTCTGTTCATTTTCAAGGTGATTGTCCACATCTTGTGCTGGGTTCTCAGGCGCATCTGGCTTCAGGAGCCAGCTGGCTGGTTTCAGCTTCTGCGCAGTTAGGACTCTCCCTGGTCAGCTGACAGGGTTCAGAGGAGCCTCAGCATGGCGTCGCTCATGTATGCCCCAGCCCACAAAGACGCGGTACATGAAAAGTAAGCGAGAACAAATTAAAATCACACATAAAATGATCGCACTGTATACCATGATAAAATCTAACCCACCCTTACTTTATAATGACTATAGCATTATGGATTAGTGCGAAAAGACAGATAGGCTAAAGCAGCAGTAGCAAGCGGAGAGCGTGGTGAGAGACAAGCGGCCATGTTTGCATCAGTGCGCATGAGCACAGAATCCCTCCAGAATGCGAGTGCGTCCCATCACATGGGTATGACCGACGCATGCGCAGACTGAATTTCGGCAAAGCAGCCATTTTAGTGCAAGCTTCGTTTAGTACGAGAAAGACAAATAGGCAAGCATCCTGGGGACACCCGCGTTTTTGGGAAAAACACTTTATAAATGACGAATAAGGAGGTTAATATTATTATGCAGTTTAGACAAGGGTTTTGTATACGAGCAAGGCGCTTTACGTGCGAATCCTTGCTCCATCAATACCACATGCAAGACGTCTATAGGAGAGACGGTATTCATTTCACGAATGAGGGAAACAGAATCTTCCTCTGCAACATCAGGCTCTGCATCGGTACTTACTTATAAATGCAGAAAACACTCAAGTAACACAAGGGCTCTTTTCAGAGCCACCTTATATCTAAGCACTCAAACTTCTGATTTATCTCCATTTTCACACTCTTTTAAATAGGTGTGCACGACCGGGTGCGCGCACCCCGTATTTTTTTTCGAGGAAAAATTATATCTTTTCGCGTTTAAGGGCATTACTGCACACCCCGAGAAAAGCTACGCAGCAAAACAATCTCTAACTTCTCCCCTTTCCATGTTTCAACGCTTTTTTTTTTTCGAGGAAAAATTATATCTTTTCGCGTTTAAGGGCATTACTGCACACCCAGAGAAAAGCTACGCAGCAAAACAATCTCTAACTTCTCCCCTTTCCATGTTTCAACGCTTTGAAATGAACAATATATTTACTCGCAGTGACAAAATGGCGGACAAAACTTCCTGATTTCCTTCGAATCGAACGTTAACAGACGTCACGCAGCCCAAAAAAATTCCGCTCACGCGCAGCCGTTTGGGTGCGCGCACGTGTGCGCGCCTATAGATATATAATTGACTTTAACTTTAATTTTCTCAACAACTACTGAACGGATTTACACCATTCCAAAAAAAGCGTAATCTGCGAACAAGACTCTACAGTTTTGGCAAATTTCTTATAAATCCATTCAGCCGTTCGACCTGTAGCCGAGTCTAAAGGTCCTATGGAAAATAACATGGAGAAAACATGTTTTGGGACCCCCCTTATATCTCAGCCCCCACTTGACCAATCCCCCCCAAACTTTCAGGGAAGGAGCGCAGCGGACCGAGCCATCTTCTTTGAGAAATTCGCAAAGACTCATCCACCAGGGCCAAAGTTATTCCAAATAGAATGTTGAGGATTTCCTATGGAAACTAGGTCCTAACTATAACTACCTACTGGCGACCGCCAGTAGGTAATATATATATATATATATATATATATATATATATATATATATATATATATATATATATATATATATATATATATATATATATATATATTCACTGAAAAAACCATAGGTTTCACACCAGTTATAGTTAGCTGGAAATTTTACTGATATAAAACCATTGAAATTCCCACGTTATAGTTAGTTGGACTCACTATAACTTGCGCGTGCAATGCACTGCTGATGACATCACATATTACATCACTCATGACATGGTGAGTGACATCACTCATGACATCACTGATGACACCATCCAGTGAATATGTGTCTTTCTGAAAAATAAATATTAGTGAGTTATGTTTAAATATTTAAATACATATATTAGTGTTTCACTTTGTGTATAAGTGGCTACATGTGTTGATAAGTAGCTACATGCGTATGTATATGGGTTATTTGATATTTTTATTAGTATCAGTTTGAGTGTCTATATGGTTTGGTGGGGGTATTACTTAGCACATAGAAGCATGAGTGACTGACTCTTTGTTTGTATGTGTTTTGAAGACAGCATATGTACAGGACTGTATGGGTGGATGAGTGTCTATATGTGTTCGTTAGTGAGTGAATGACTGTCTCACTAGTGTCTTTATCAGTAACTACATATGTTTTAATCTAGTATATATGAATATTGATGTATATAAGTGAGTATATGTGAGAGTAAGAGATTGTAAGAGTTCCTGTTTAAATAAGTATGTGTTTCTATAAGTGATTGTTTAAGAGAATAAATATGTGTAATTTTCAATAGAAGTAAGGTGGAAGTGTGTGTATAACTCTATATTCAAATAAATGGTTGTTCAATAGTTTATTTGCACGTGTGAATATGTGTGTGAGTAACTTTTGGATGAATGTCGGTGTGTAACAGGATGTATAGGTGTATCTCTTCATATGATGAGTGAGTATATGTATGAGTGACTATATAGAACTGTTGGTGAATGAGTGGATGTGTATATAGATAGTGGAAGTACAGAATTGCTTGTTGTAACTGATATAGGTATGTCCATTTTTTAAAAATTTCAGTTTCTATTTTTGAATATGTGTCTCAAGGGTTACTTTACACTGAGAGGAGGTCTGTCACTGTGTCACAAGGATGGTGTCATCAGTGATGTCATGAGTGATGTCACTCACCATGTCATGAGTGATGTAATATGTGATGTCATCAGCAGTGCATTGCACGCGCAAGTTATAGTGAGTCCAACTAACTATAACGTGGGAATTTCAATGGTTTTATATCAGTAAAATTTCCAGCTAACTATAACTGGTGTGAAACCTATGGTTTTTTCAGTGAATTTAATAGGTTTTTTAAATGCTAATTCCTAACTATAACCGGTGTGAAACCTATGGTTTTTTCAGTGAATTTCATAGGTTTTTTAAATGCTAATTCCTAACTATAACTGGTGTGAAACCTATGGTTTTTTCAGTGAATTTCATAGGTTTTGTTAATGCTAATTCCTAACTATAAGTTTCACTTTATAAATAAGACTGTTAGCACTCTAGTTGTTCTTTTTAACACTCTGGTACATTCTGTCATTGGGCTACAGTTGGGCTACATCTAGTTGAAATTTGGGCTACATTTACAATTTTTGGTCTCTGGTGGCCATCTTTGGGCTACATTGGGCTACTTTGGGCTACATTTGGGCTACATTTTGGCTCTAACATATATTAAGCCCAATGTAGCACAATACATATTTTTATAAAGTTAATTTTTTTACAAACCACTTCAGAATAGGGCTACCTGTCCCTACAATTATCCCATTTTTTTTTTTTAATTTTTGGGGGGAGCGCTCCCAGAGCGCGCCCCGGAGTGCGCCCCGAAAAGCGTATTTCCAAAAAGCGCCCCCCGGGCGCGCTCCGGGGAGCGTCCCGTGAGCGCCAATATCGCAAACGAAAACATGATCGTGACGTATCGCGTAACCGCGACCGCGTGATACACACGGCGTAAGCGCACCCGGAAGTACTCGAGCGAATACGATCGCAAAACGTAAACTTCCGACGCGCTTACGCTGCGCGCCCCCGGGCGCGTAGCGTAAGCGCGTCGGGTCATGTGAGCAGAAAATAACACTTTTCATTGGTTCATAACAGTTTTAGTTTCATAATGATGAAGCCCCTGGTCTTGTGACCTGAAAATACCACTTCTCATTGGTTCAGGACAGTTTTTTTTTCTAAATGATGAAAGACCCCACCTTTTTTGCTTATTCTGACTTTGTCCTTTGACTGAGGAAGACCTGTTTGTTGCTCTCTCTACTTTTTTGCTCCAAATAATGGCTTCAGTAGTAGCATCAGCTGGTGCATCTGCCCCACCACCACCACCACAACCACCAAAAGGACCAGCTCCAAATTATATTGGTGGTCAAGAACAGGAGGAGGAGGAAGAGGAAGAGGAGGAGGGGAGAAGAAGATGGCTGCCAGAAGAAAATACACCTTACAAACCCAAACCACACATTGTATGGCAGTTTTTTTCAATCCCAGAGGGGAAAAAAAAGGTGAATGCGCCCAAGGTGACTTGCCTCATCTGCAATGATGAACTTTCACGGGGCAACCCAAACAAAAAATATTCTTTTGGTAACTATACCATGATTCGGCACATGACCAGAAAGCACCCAAACAACTACTCTCGTGCAGAGTTCAGGGAACTGGCCAGTAACCTCCCCCAGTCATCAAGGACCCCCTCCCAAAGAAACCAACCCACCTCATCAGAACCAGAAACATCCGAGGTGATGCCTTGCATTCAGCCGAGATTTGCTGATTTTAAAATCACTTGTTCTGCATGTGGCAAGCTTATCGCCTATGGCGAAAAAAGCGTTAAGCTCATCGTCCTTGCAGGTGATAATCACAAGTGCCCCAAAAAGAAGTAATTTTTGGGGTTTTTTGTTTTTTTGCTCCAGTTGAGCCAGTTTCAATTCCCTTTTTTTGTTTCTCCCCCTAAAAAAATACAAAAAAAATATAAAACTGTTTTGAAAAGCCAAAAAAAGTTCAAAAAGTTCAAAAAACACAAAAAAATATAAAACAACAAAAAGAAGAAAAAAAAAGTTCTTTTTAGAACTACCTCCAATTTCTAAATAAAAACTTCATTTTTTTAAAAACTCTGTCATCTTTTTCCCTCATTTTACGCTCCCCGGTGCGCTACCTGGTGCGCGCACCGGGCGCTTCCCCCGCGCAAAACGAAAAAAAAAAATATTTTAAATGCCCCGCGGGGCCCTTTTATAGCCCCCACATCAAACCTAGGGGGTCAAAGGGGTCTATCCCTGACGCCTTATGGTCAGTTCCCCCTTTGTTTTAGCCACCTCTTATGTCTCGATTTTACCGAGACACAAGATGGCGGCCGCTCTGGACTGTTTCGAATGTTTACAGACACCCGAGAGCCAATCAGCTTTCCATGCGCACCTCGCGTGTCGCGCCTGGAGCGCACTCCGGTGCGCGCACCGGAGAGCGCCTATAGATATATATATTTTTTTGAACCTAAATTACTCAAAATCCACTGGAGCACATATCTTGAGACATAGCAAAGGCACATCGGGCTACCAGTCCCTACAATTTTGCCAAGTTTCGTGCAAATCCATTCAGCCGTTCGGGCTAAAAGTGAAATCGACCGCCCTATGGAAATTAACATGGGGAAAACGCGTTTTGGGACCCCCCTTTTATCTCGGCCCCCGCTTGACAAATCCCCCCCAAACTTTCAAGGAAGGACCGGAGCTCGACGAGGCCATTTTCAGGAAATTTTCAGGCAGATTCGTCAACCGGTGCCAAAGTTATTCCAAATAGAATTTTGAGATTTAACATTGAAAAAAATCCTAACTATAACTACCTACTGGCGACCGCCAGTAGGTAATATATATATATATATATATATATATATTCACTGAAAAAACCATAGGTTTTACACACGTTATAGTTAGGAAGTAGCATTTAAAAAACCTATGAAATTAACTGAAAAAACCATAGGTTTGACATATGTTATAGTTAGCTGGACATTTCACTCATATAAAACCAATGAAATTCCCCGTTATAGTTACTTCAGCTAACTATAACTCGCGCGCCCACAATGCACTGCTGATGATGTCACACATCACATCACTCATGACATCATCTATTAAATGGGTTGGTTTTGAAAATTACATATATTTTATATATGTAGCTCAGAAAGTTGGTTGAAAAAAAATTGTAGTATATAAGTGTATAATCGGTTGCTTTTTGGGTGACAAATAGATCAATAACTGACTGATTAAAAATATCTTAATGAGTACATGTGTTACTGAGTAATATTTAAATATATACCTATCTATGTCTGTCTATCAGTTTCTATTTTAGTGGCTAAATGTGTTGATAAGTAGCTTTATCACTGATACATTACATCTATATAGGTTATTGTTTCTTTATTATTACCAAAAGTATCTCAGTGTCTAAGTGTTAATATGCTACATTAGGAGATTTTACATATTCCATTCATGCAAGAGTCAGTGACATACTATTCCTATATGTTGTAGGCAGCATATGTGAGATACTAGATATTATCAGTGATATCAAGAGTAATGTCACTAACAATGTGATGAGTGATGTAATATGTAACATCATCAGCAGTGCATTGCGGGCGCGCGAGTTATAGTTAGCTGAAGTAACTATAACGGGGAATTTCATTGGTTTTATATGAGGGAAATGTCCAGCTAACTATAACATGTGTCAAACCTATGGTTTTTTCAGTTAATTTCATAGGTTTTTTAAATGCTACTTCCTAACTATAACGTGTGTAAAACCTATGGTTTTTTCAGTGAATTTCATAGGTTTTTCAAATGCTACTTCCTAACTATAACATGTGTAAAACCTATGTTTTTTTCAGTGAATTTCATAGGTTTTTCAAATGCTACTTCCTAACTATAACATGTGTAAAACCTATGGTTTTTTCAGTGAATTTCATAGGTTTTTTGAATGCTAGTTCCTAAGTATGAAGGATATACCTGAAATAAATATCGACATACCAATCTTACGTGCACGACCGAGTGCGCACACCCACCTATTTATTTCGTGAAAGCTTTGCAATTCAAACCTAATGAATTTCTTCATAGACCAATGAAAGAACTTATAGTACGTTAAAGACACTGAACCTAGGCTTTTTTTTTTTGTCATATAAACCTTTTAATTAAATGGAGCCGAATTTCTTTTTAATCGTTCGTGCGTGACTGGATGTACACACCTTAATATTTTTTAAAAAAATATAAAAGGTTTTATAATTTAACAATTGTATACTTAAATCGAGCTCTAAAAATATGTAAAATCCGTATGTGTTTGAATTCACTTCTTTTCACGTTTTCAAACTTCGCTGAAGAACATCGCTACTTCCAAATCACGTTCGCAACTAGATAGTGTCACCGCCTACACGTCCTGAGAAGCGCATGTGAAGTCATGTGACTTGAAAACAACACTTCCAATTGGTTCTTAGTAGTTTCTATTCTGGAATTTACATGCAGCACTCCACCCACTTTCCTCACTATCTTTTCTACTCTCAAGAGACAACAACGTCGAACATCTTCCGGAAGACTTTGCTGAAATGGCTGCCGTTCCGCATTCATCTTCCGAATCTGAAGGAAATGAGCGACCACCTTTAAGAAGAAAAAAGGAATCTTTCATTTGGCAATTTTTCACTTATCCTGAAGTTCAAAAGAAAGTGAATGCGCCAAAAGTAACCTGCACGATATGCAATTCGGAGCTCTCAAGGGGAAATCCAAATAGAAAATATTCCTTTTCTATACATACCATGCAGCGGCATGTTAAACAAAGGCACCCTGAGCATTATGCAAAAGCATCGACAAGAGCCCTGGCCACGCTATTACCATCAGAGGTGGCCAGCACATCTTCTGGTGGACGACCTGTATCTCCATCAAGTGCTGAGATGGACTTGAGACCATATCTTGCGAAGGTGCACATGAAATGCAACGAGTGTGGAGAAATTCTTTTGTACGGAGAGCAGAGCCTCATTCCTATTAAACTCAAAATTGAAAGTCATAAATGCCCCAAGAAAAGATACATTTCTTCACTTCATTTTGATAGTATGACATACTAAAAAATGTCGTAGCAACTTTAAGAAATCGAAAGCATCATAACACTTGTTTCCAAAAAAAACAAAAAAAAAAGTTCTTTTCAGCGGCGCACCCACCTATCGCGTACAGGACCTGAGACGCACATGTGAAGTCATGTGACTTCAAAACAACACTTCCAATTGGTTCTTAGTAGTTTCTATTCTGGAATTTACACGCAGCACTCCACCCACTTCCCACACTTTCTTTTCTACTCTCAAGAGAGAACAACGTTGAAAATCTTCCAGAAGACTTTGCTGAAATGGCTGCCGTTCCGCATTCATCTTCCGAATCTGAAGGAAATGAGCGACCACCTTTGAGAAGAAAAAAGGAGGCCACGCTATTACCATCAGAAGTGGCCAGCACATCTTCTGCAGGACGACCTGTATCTCCATCGAGTGTTGAGATGGACTTGAGACCATATCTTGCGAACGTGCACATGAAATGCAAGGACTGTGGAAAACTTCTTCTATACGGAGAGCAAAGCCTTATTCTAATTAAACTCAAAATTGAGAGTCATAAATGCTCGAGAAAAGATAAATTTCTTCACTTTATTTTGATAGTATGACATACTAAAAAATGTCGTAGCAACTTTAAGAAATCAAAAGCATCATAACAATTGTTTCCAAAAAAAACAAAAAACAAAAAAAAAGTTCTTTTCAGAACTAACTCTTTGTACCAAAACGAGCTCCAAGAGCATATTATGAGATGTTTTTTCGCCGCTTTCTTTTAGTGCGCGACCGGGTGCGCGCACCCACCTATCGCGTACAGGCATCGAGACGCGCATGTGAAGTCATGTGACTTCAAAACAACACTTCCAATTGGTTCTTAGTAGTTTCTATTCTCCAATTTACACGGAACACTCCACCCACTTCCCTGGAGAAAAAGTTTATCGAAAAACTTTTAAACCCTCCTCTTATCAAACATTCGACATTGTTCACATAGCAGTGTAGTAAATAACACTAGATGCACTCCGTCCCTTAATTACAAGGGACATATTGCTATGTGAAAACAACTTTTGTTTTCACGCGATAATGTGAAATACTGAGCCTGTTACAGAATGTTCTTTCACATATATGTTACCATTTTCCTTCAAGCACTAACACCGTAAAAAATACCACCGATAGCGGTGATATTTTTTACACCGAGAACGGGCGATTTTTATCGCTTAGAGCCCTTGCTATTATAAAGTTTTATTTCCTAAGTCTCTGATCTCCAACTGTCCAACGCGGCTCCCCTGTGTGTCGTAATGAGGTGCTAAGAGCACCACGCACACTCTACTGTGACTAAGCATCCATAAATTCCACGGACATCTCTACCCTGCTATCTGCAATTGTAAACATCAAAAGGAGCTACGCTGCGCCCCTTGGAGATGCCTCACTCTCACTCCTACAACGGCTTGGCAGTCGCCAAGATCCACAAGAAGACCGTCTCGGATCCATTGAACTTCTGTGACGGTCTCAATGAAAATATGCACTGTAGAATATTCAAGTATGTAGTAATACTCCTGCTACAGCATACTGAATGCATTCTGTTAGATATAAAGAAAGAAAACACGCATGCCACAATCTTGCAACATTATATATCTACATAGAATAACAGAATAAAAACATAACACTGCAAAGGCCGAAATCTCTACTAAATGCAGATTTGTAAGATAAAGAACACATTTATGTTAACTACTTCATACCCAGATATCCACCAGTTAATGTACACCAAAGTATGCTGTTGCTCCGTAACCCATGGTGTGCCACATTTAAAATGAGGCGCACCATGGCAGAAAGACAGCATACATGTGTAATATATCTGTGCAGAAAAAGCAATACATTACTAGAGTTGTATGGCAAATGTAATGCAGCTACAACAAGGCTCACCAGTGCACTTTGGGGCATATTATCAAGCAATAGCAAAAACTATCTCTATTGCTTGGTTATAGACTAAAAATTTACCGCACTGCTGCGGCGATTTTTACCGCAAATAAACCTTGGTATTGACAAGGTTTAACGGAAATGCGGTAAAAATCGTTGCAAGCATGAATATTGCAGAAAAGTCAGCATTATTCATGCAATACCGGCCTAATGCTATTAGCCATGTTATCCACCTCCCATTGGATAAGAAGGCTAAGAACTGCTCAGGGCAGGTGTTACCTTTTAGAGATATTCCCACTTAGCGCAAATATCTCCAAAAGCTAGTAATAGGAAATAGCAAGGTTAGAGACTATTTGCAGTTGCTGACATCTTGGCACGCCCACTTTGCATCTCATTAGATATAAATATAACTGATATGCAAAGTGGGGCCCAAAATGGTCGCTATCTCCTACTAGCTGTCGCTAACTGGTGTTAGCGGCAGCTAGGTAATAGAGAGATAATTTTATCTCTGCTTTCTTGGCTTTTAAAGCCAAAAAACACAGATAAACCCCCTTTAAAATATACCCCTATATTTAAATTGCTGCGTCAAGACCTACGCCTGCTTCAAGCACATGCGCAGTTTTGAAACAGCATGGGCCTGAAAGTCACTGAGTAAAATCTCATAAATTACTGTCAGCCACTTTCAAGACGCATTACTTCAGAGGAACACTTCTTTATGATACAAGGCTTTAGAATGACACATATCTCCTCTTTATAGAGACCCCTCAGGTTTTTTTAACAGCTGTTAAATCCTTCCATACTCATCACAAAGCCGCTCCATCATGAGCATTGCCTCAGCTGTCCTCAGGAGGGACAACATTTGTGATGAACTTGCCGATGTGCTTGTGCAACACTAACATTGCGCTTCTGTGACACGTTCTATTCACTAAGCAGAAGCATGACGGAACCACTCTATCATGAACACACCTCAACCATGGCTCAGAAAGGAGTAGCTCTATCATGACCATACAAGTACCACTAAGCCTCCCAGCCCCCTAATCTTGAGGCAGAATTAGCACTGCAACACAGGATTTTAAGTCCTGCAAAGAACACCATGTAACATTTCATATCATATCCACCATTGTTTTCATATATCAGTATTGCTAAACTCACTCAGTGAAATGTCGCTCATTTTATTAAATCACTTTTAAAGCATGCCTTCTAACAATGCACCCAATCCTATGTGGAAGTGTTTAATATAAAAGATGACATTACTTTAACGAGGATAGACAAAGAAATAACACAATGATGTAAAAATTTCTTTATTACATATACTTACCTAAAAAAAAAATTAAAATTCTTTTTAAAACGTAGCACCTGTGGAAGAAAATTAAAAATAAGATTATAAAGTATATTTATTAATAAAAAAATAGGAGACAATAAGAGAGATGCAGAGAAAACTCTCAGATATTATTAATTGAACTTACCTGATAAATATAAAATCTGTGGAGGAGAGTAAAAAAAAATCTGTTATAATACATATTTCTGAATGCAATGTAACAAAATAAGTGAAACAACATATTAAATTGTTTATTTTTGCTGTCCTCAGAATACATTGGTTTTCACTATCAAGAGTGATTTCAATATTAATCATCATATAACAGCGGGGAAAAAAACCACAATCAAAATGATTGTGTTTTTAAAAAACCCATACAAAATCTGCATACATATTATAAATACCTGGAAAAAACATGTCTTAAATGTTTTCCTCAAATTCGCAATTTCTTGAGTAAGCACACTACATCTTCCACAGTTACAAACTAATTAAAGTATACCACTTATTTTTCAAGATATCTCAACAAAGCCCCGTGCAGGTATCTCCTATAAAAAATCTATTTGAAAGACACAGTTTCTTCTCTCATACCTTTCCGCGTGGCCAAATTGTATAAGCTAACTCATTATCTTTTAAATACCTCTCCCAAAAACTTGCGTCCATATAAGTTTTACAATAATTTTCAAAAGTACTCATTTTCTTCTCTCATAGTTTTCCACGTGGCCAAATACTATGAGTTAAGTAGTTTTTTTCTGAAATTATTTAATCTTAGTCTTATCTATTATTTTCTGAACCTTCACAATTAAAATTTGTAACATGTTTTATACCATCAAACATTAAGTAAATTTGTACCTGATGTTATCACTATGCCAAACACAAATTTCATTTATAGATTTGTACTCCCTCATTTACATGATATTTGTAAACTAGTAAGTTTCAGATCTTTACAGTATACATCTTCCTACAGCAAGTCATTCTACTGAAATTTGGGTTCCAAAAATAACAAATAAGAGTTAGTTAAGGCAAAAGGCAAACGTTTTTTAAAAGTCAATTGGGTATCATTGCAAAGTGTCTAGCCACTAGCACACTTCAAATAAGCTGTATAATGTCCTGATATTGTAAAAGGCCCTTCATGAAAAATGATGGCTACAGTTACAAATGTTCTTCTAGAAATAGAAACTTGAGAAGCCACAACATTTTTAATTAAAGTTGACAATTTAACCCCATCAGCTCTGCATCGTTGAAACATTAAAATTACATATTGTCCGTATCTATGGATAAATAAAGTTGATAACATTTCAGAGTTGCATTGAGAACAGACCATGTTCTGATGCGCATCTTTAACTAGTTTATTAAAAGGCACTTCTTTACAGTCTGGTAATGTCAAATATAAAAATCTTTCACTGGGTATCTCAGTACTACTTAAAAATGAGCAATTATCACACTTATGTTCCCATTTATAAGAAAGGCCAAAAAGACTATCAATATCTACACCTTCATCTTCCAAAACTGTAAACATATACATTATAAATTCCTGACAATCTTGCTGAATATTCTGAGAAAATTGATTTACTCCTGCACATATGTCTAAAACATTCCTTAGTTCTGAAGCACTTGCTACTTCACTATCACCACTACTACACATTTCAAATATAGAATTTAAAGAATAGCAAAATGTATGCTCCTGATTTTCTATAATCTGTTCCTTAACATTTTTCAAAAAGAAAACAACATTAACTACTACATTTGCATAGCAGTTGACACCACACCTATTTTCAAACTTAAATCCAACAATCTCTTCAATACTAACAGTTTTGCTACGGCTACCAACAACAGCTACATCTTTTTTTCGTCGTTTCTCGACTACTTCAGCACATTTGTCCTAATTTTTCCTTTTCTGACCAACTATACGCCTTTCAATTAAAGGATATTGAGGTAAACTTGGAGCATATTCTCTTCTTAACCTATTATACTCCTTCACACAATTTAAATCTGCACTAATCTTTGTCTCATCATAATCAATTAGATAAAGCCCACATAAAGTTCTAACTCGCGATAGAGCAACATACGCCATACCCTCTTTGAATACAGTGCTTCCAATATTTACCAAAGCACAATCTACACTTAAACCTTGAGATTTATGTATAGTCACCGCATATGCCAAACAAATTGGAAATTGCTTACGACGGACATATAAGTCTTTCACAAGCAAAAAACGAGTTGAACATCGACTAATTTGTTGAACTTCCTCAATCCCATCAAATTTTATCCTCAAAAATTCAATCTCATCTCTATTTGTATAATTGACAAAACCAACAACATTACCCATTGCTCCATTTACCAATCCTCTTTCTACATGTAAATTTCTCCTTATGATTATCCGACAATTTAAACATACATACAGATTTTTCTCTAAACCAGCAGTTTTAGATATAGTTTTTTGAAGAGAATCGAATTTTAATTTCAACTTTTCAGACAAAACAATAGTACTACCTTCATGCTCTATTCTATCTTTAGCTTCCAGTTTCTTAATTTCTTGATTTTCTAAATTCAACATTTTCTCATTAAAAACTGAACATTCTTTCAGAGTTGGCATCAAGCATATCACTGACTTATCTGCTACCTCTTTACTATAAATTTTCTCAGGTACATTATCTTCATTAGGAAACAGCTTGGAAAGTAATCGGGTTCGTAGAGTGTGTTTCGCATCTTCAGTTAATTTTCCAATCCTAATATCTTGAAGAATACTTCCATATTTAGTATCCTTTGCCTGTCGCATATTTTGAATCAGTTCAGTATATTTGAAATGTGACCATATATTTACATTTCCAATACTGCCCAGGTACTTTCTGGTCTCCTCATGTGTAACAGTTTCAAATACAGGTTGTCCTTTCACAGGAGTTAGTTGCAGTAGATCTCCAAAAACTATGACATGTTTACCTCCAAATAACATATCATACTCTGTCTTAAGTGTCTGTTGCATTCTTAAATGCACAAAAGCAAGCATTAAATTGGATACCATGCTTACTTCATCAATAATAAGAAGTTTCATTTTTTTAAGGACTCTAGAAACTTCAAAACAAGCTTCTCCAGATAGCTTCTGATATTGTAATTTATTTTCATGTTCAACTGGCAGCATCAGTAAACGATGTAAAGTAACACCTTTAATATTATGTGCTGCCAATCCAGTTGGAGCAGTAACAACACATGACAGTGTTGACTGAGTTGTTTGCTGTAAATATGTAGTAATTCCTTTAATTAAGAAACTTTTACCAGTCCCAGCTTCTCCACTTACATATAATCGAATAGGTTCAAATGACATACATGAGCAATCTTTTCTCTCATGACGAAATCCATGCTCAATGTGCTCTGTCATTTCATCATATATCTGTCTTTGCTCAACATTAAACTGCTTCTTTAATTCTTCTAAGTCGATTACTTCCTCTTGACCTTGCTGCATTGCTCTTTCCACCTCATCCATGGCAGTGGCTGCTTCATTTTGAATAATTGGTTGTCCCAGTGGATCTTGACTTAATGAAGCCGAACTTTGACTACCTTGTGAACTATCTCTAGCAATCTCTGCTGCAATTGTCGCTTCTTGCTCTATTTCATCATTCAACATTTGGAGATAATTACTAAAAACAGGACATTCAATACTACTTTTAGATGCGTTGAATGAATCTTCATAACTATCAAAGTCTCCAAGTAGTTCCTCTTCTCTACACCATGGTTTAAAGAGTTACAAAAGAGCAAAATAGTAAAATTCTCTTTTATCAGGTGTTTCGCAACTCAGTTTCCGATGATTTATCAAGTGTCGTTTTCTTTGTTTTACCAGACATCCTTCACGTCCAATTACAGCATGTACACCTTTATCAATGTTCTCAGTAACATTTCTTTTAAAAGTATAATTTTGAAGTATTTCATACAGACAAATGTTTTCAAGCAGAGTACTTCTATTTGGATAGTATGTATCCAACATATTTGTTTTCAAAATGTCTGTACTGTTTGGTTCTTTCTGGGCTAAATACTCAATTTCTTGCACTGGTTTCAGAACACGGTTTCGTGTTTCTGCTAGGCCCAAACTCACCCAGAGAATAGTCCTTGATTTCGCATAAAGACTTGCTGATGATAATCTGTCACAACATTCATATGCTCCAATTTCTCGATGAGACAGCATCTTCAAACTGTACATATACAATTTCTTGCTCAGGCTCTTTTCATGAGAAATGTCTTCCCACATCTCCTTCAGTTCCGTCTTTTCAGATTTCGTGATGTAAGACGTTACATATCGAGCCACAGCAATAGAGTTGTCTGCAACATATTGTATGTCCATGTTAGCATTCCACATGGACAAAATGACTGGGTTATAGTCATTAATATATTTGGATTCTTCACCTCTTCTTAAATTGTACGTATTTTTAGGTGACCTCCTTCTGATATTATGTCGCAAACATGACATCAAATTGTTGACTCTTCCTTTTGAAAGTACCGGTCGTGCAAATCCAAAGCGACATTTGGTGTAAAATTTGCTCTTTGATTTGAATTTTCGCAGACAATATTTTCCACAGCGATGACTTTGAAAACGTAACACTTTTCCTCTTAAGTCCTTATCAGTTGTACTATTAGGTATGTCACAAGTGGCATACTGTTCAATAAAAGACAGTACAGTCTCATCCGAGTCTATTCCAAATTTAGGAGCATCCTTGATCCATAGCAGCATATGAATATGAGGAGCACCTCTTGCTTGATATTCTTTTCTCCAAAAGAAATCCAGTACTTCACCAATAGGCGGATTTTTCTTGTTTGTAATGAAAGACGTCATAGCTTCAAATCTATGATTAAAATATCTGCAAACATTAACTGGATCTAATGAACACAGTTCTCCAGGTGTCTTGTAGTTTATGTTTTCTATGTTTTCATTAGCCTCCCGAAGAAATTCAAGTAAATCTTCCCAAGCATACTCTGCACAGCTTAGAGTTAAAAACCATGTTGGTGCTCCTAAGTTTCTAAGCATGCACTTCAAATCTCCATGACGACGGTACCAATACTCATTAGTACCCCGCTGACAAGCCATTAAATTAATTAGATGTGAATCCAAAACACTATCTTTCTGTTGCACTTTATCCATAAATTCCTTTGCTGAAATATTTTGCAGATGTACACCACTTTTTAAGATATGATTTACTGCATAAGAGAGACCAGATAAGTCACTCTCAAACAGAAGATGAAACAAATATGGAATGCATTGGCGAAACCTTGGATCTTCTGCATATAATCTTGTTGTCCGGTACTCAGATGCAGGAATCTGCATAGGTCGATCATCATATTGTGTACCTTCACCTGTAGGAAATACCTGTGGAAAACAACGACCTTCCAAACTTTCTTCCCACACACTAATAGGATTTCCTTTCGCCTTTTTCATCTGAAATAATTCAATAGCATTCCCTATTGCTTCTTTGGAATGCAGTGGATGAACACTGTAATGTTCATAAATTTCTTCAGATCTGGATACATCAACGTTTTCAATTTGTCCACTAGACAAATCACTATCCTCTTCTTCACTTACATCTTCTTGTTCTACGTATACATCTTTGTAATACTTATTATTTTGCACTAAATACAACGTTGCGTTTTTCACTTTCCTAACATCCACTAAATCTTGCCAGATTTTCTTACTCTTTGTAGGTATACCATTAACTAGAATAACTAGAGGTTCCTCTTCTACATTTTCAACACCAATTGTTTCCTTATTATTTTTAAATCAAGAGGCAAATACACAACTCTACCCTTTAATCCTCTTTGTAAATCTGAAGGATTTAATTTACCAGTCTTAGGCTCCATTCGAACAATAGCCTGAAAAGGATGTACACATTGAATCAGAATCGTCTCATAAGTATTTAAATCCATCAATTCTGATGGAATATTTACCAACTCTAGATTATTATGAACAGCTCTAGCAGGCATTTTATTTTCATTTAATTTATTATAACAATATTTACAAACACGTTGCTCAAAACCCAAATCAAAATAGTTTTCCACCAGCAAATAAGTTGCAAAATCTTTCCATTGACCATTACTTTCATCTTCACTTTTTAAATATAAATCAACTAACCTAGTTTGACTTTTGTAATGAATGCGTCGACAACAGACACAAGAAAAATTTGGTTTCTCACCTGCAATTACCTTAAACTTTATTATTTCCTGTTCAAAATTTTCAATATTTACATTTCCAACATTTTCTAACACATTTCCTTCTATAATTATATCAGTTTCTGCATTATCTTCCTCTGGACCAAAATAACTTACCTCAATTTCTGCACAAATCTTCTTAACATCTAATTCACATCCATACAAAAGAGCACTATTTAACTGTTTAAGTTTAAGTGCTGGACTTTTTGCATAGTACAACTTTCTCACTAATTTTCTCATTTTAGTATGATGCACTGCTAACATCCGGAAGTGATGAAAGACACTCTGGCATATTTTTTTAGAAAGACAAGCCAGAGAATGGCCTTGCAGACCTATTTTCTCTCGCACTCTGCATTGATCTAATTCTTGCAACATTTTAATTTTTTTTTTAGACTTTCTTTAGTGTACTTACGTAAGAAATTGCGAAAGAAATCAATTGAATCCTGTCGTACACTACAAATGCTACTACAATTCCAACTGTAAACAGGAGCATTAGGACGTCCCTCTAAAGCTTCTCTAGCCATAACATCTTCTGCATTTCTAACCACAATTTTCTCTTTCTCAATAACACAACCATCCTTCACCTCATACGCTCGACCACTGGTGTCAACTGCATGCAACAGATCGTTACTTTGAAAGTAACTCTCGTCATTAAAAAATGGCTCAGAAGTTGAAGTATGCATCCACTTCCCAGAAAACACTTTACAAAAATTACTCCTATTTATGTGTCTCTTCCATTTACTTTTACCTTTGAAAACTCAAATCGCCTTATTTAAAATATTTATTCTATTAAGTATTAAAATAAATAATTTTCTTTTTGTCTCAAATGCGCGCTCAACGATACCCTCTATATATTGTTTCTTCTTAAAAAAAGCAGATCTTCTTTTAGAAACTTTCTCCTTTTGTAATAAATTTGAAACGACTCTGTTGTAAAACATACGCTTCCTTATTTGGCTGAATTGATTACTCCGGGTTTTACTGTACACACTTTCATCTCTCCTAATTCCAGAAACATTTTTATCTTTGATTCCATGTCTCCTTTTAGATACTGATATCGTTTTCTCCTTCTGAACTTCAATATTTATATTTTTCCTTCCCAAAATTCTTTAAAAAAACTTTTTAGTTTGCTTACCAGGAGCACTCTTCTTTGTATCCGTCCTCTCCTTCTTTGAAAATAATTCTATACTTTTCTTCTTCAAACTGTAAGTCCGTTTGTAGAGTTTCTTTTTTTCAATTCTGGTCGGCATCTTAATTTAAAATTTTGATAAAATTGTGAATCTGTAAAACACAAAAATAACAAATATTATAGTTCACTACTAGCATATACCGTACAAATTAAAACCACACATTCATTTTCTAATGAAATACAGATAATAACAGACAATCTCTGAACAAAGTAGTAAATCCTGTAGTGAATGTTTCTTGTAAATTTATCACACTCCATATCTGTTTTAACTTTATAGACAATTTTTTAAAAAAAATTTTAAAGCATACAAACAGTACACTTTTTTCAAGAACTATTGGTTATCATAAGTGTTTTAATCTTTTTTTCTACGATCTCTTTTACACTTCATGAGAACATATCTTATCACTCTCATGAAGCACTTCATCGACGAATATATCAAGAAAACTGTCATCACGAATGCTTTGCTATCAATTTTTTTTTATTTATTCATAAGTTCATAATTTAAAAGAACTTCCAACATAAGTTCATCAGGGACTTCTTCAAGTCCATTGTCCTCATCTTCTTCTATCAGCTCTAAATAGGCTGAATCTAAGGATATGTCCATAAAATAATAATTTTCATCAGCTTCCTCTTGAACAACCGCATCTAAAATTTCCTCCATCAGTTCATTAATGATGTCAAAATGAATTTGATTCTCTTCTGACCAATTCTTCATAATTATTTTGATTAAATTCTTCTTTATCCTTTTAAAAAAATATAGAGACTAAATTATATCTTTTTCCATAAGTGTATAACTGAAAACTACCTTTACTAATTTTTAAACTACATATAATTTTATATTCTCTAACTTATTAACTCTATATATTGTAAGATACCACATTCCTCTTGTTTTGAAAAAGAAATTGGCAATATAACTCTAAACATTGACACTGAGCTTTTTTCCATTAAATAATTACTGTTGTTAAAAGACATTTCACTGTAAAATTTATTTTTAGATTTTCTAGATATTTGAAATATTTATTACCTGTACAATAATTTTTAGAGACCCATTTTTTTATTTCATCACTACAAAGTGCAATATAAATTTATGCACTCTGAAGAAAAGGATCACAATACAAACCATTTAATTCACTTAACAGATTACTACTTCCCACAGAGACAGTTCCATTTATGTTACAACAGCATACTCACCATGTAAATGTCTTAGCATATGCAAAATGTCATACTAACCATGAACAACCACCTCATAATAAAGCTCTACATTAATATGTAAAAAAGTGCCTATACATAGTATATTCACAGATATGCAGGAAACATGAGCATTACATTTAGATCCATATCATAATACCTCTCTGTAAATAAAGGTGAAACACTGCCAAACATAATACAACAAGATTTCAAAAATAATGAGCACTTCACAAGTATTAATTAAAAGAAACCTGAAAGAATTATACTCCAATGATTTCTAAATCTGAACTCCTTGCAAATGAACAAATGCACCAAGCTCATTAAAATATAATTTGAACTGTCAATGGAGAACATCTCAAAAACATATGTAGTATAGGCAGATAGAACCACATGTGAAGAATTTAAGATAAAATCATGTTCTAAACATTTCAAAAAATATTCTTTATTATTTTCATCACCACCCACAGAAATTGCCAAAGCAAAAAAAGGAACTCACCTGAAAAAAAGAATATATACTCTCAAATTCTCAATTCAAATGGCAGGTTGTTCCTTTCAGGCACCAAACACTCTAAAAATGGAAATAATAAAATGTTATTAACTTATTACAAACTTATTTCCTACACAATATACAATCATTATAGCATTGAACAAGCATAACTAATAAGTTCCCCAAAATCCTCTCCATTAAAACTAAATACAAAATTTCTCATTTATAAAAGCATTGTGCCACAGATATGTCACTTTTCCCCATGTTAAAATTCATGCACCTACAACATTAGGCTTTCATAACTAAAAGGCCAAGTCACAAAAAAACAAAAGCCTTATTCATGAAAACCTTGCGCCGCCAGTGCGTCACTTTTAGCATGGGAAAAGTGACGCACGGGTGGCGCAAGGCCGTCATAAATAAGGCCCCATGTCCATAGACAAAAACTACAGGGCCAGCATTATACACATGCAAGCAGTACACTTGCACAGGACCACAAAACCCCAAGGGCCACCATGTTAATATATATCCTTAATATAATAAACCTCTGAAAATGGATACATATTTGCGTGGCAGCCCATAACAGAAATTTGGCGTCCTCTGACTCTGATCCACTACCAAACACCCTAAACCCCCCCCTCCCTCTTCACTAATCTCCGCACTCCACCCCACCCGAACCCCCTATTACAAACCCCCTACCTACCCTCCCTGCCCAAGGCCACCATGAGCCTCGAACCGCCCCTGGTAAAGTTATAAGACACAGCATTACTAAAACTCAAAGAATAGGCAACAGGCAGATAAACTAAATAGTACATAAAGACACATATTTTTTACATAATACTTTTGAAAAACATGTAGTATTTTTTTTTAAATCTATCATGCAACTGGCTCTCTAGAACCGCTTACAAAAACGCCAACTATAAACCTTTACATTTCATTTTTAAACCATACACTTTCAATTACATTATTTATTTATTTACAATTCCTGTAATGTTACACACCTTTTCTAAAATACACCAGTCCCTGTTATTTATAAGGATTTATTTTCATTCTTCATCAACGATACTTTCTTAACAAATAATGAAAATCACTGTAACGTTTCAAGCAACAAAGCTAACGCGGTAAAAATAACTCTCCATTTGCTTTCCCTTAAGAATGTAGATTACCTACCCCACGCATGCGATTCATGATATTTGCATTTGGCAGCGAATACCGACCTTGAATCGGAAGACATGAACAAGAGCTCCATTGTCACATTTAAAACTGAACGTAGCATTTGCTCACACACATATCTTTCACTTAGCTAACATTCACAGAAAACAGCATTGGTGTAAAAAAAAATTGACCTTCCTTTACAATTTGCTCAAATGACTCCCTTACTTTTTAACACATCCTCCACTTCAAGACAGGCTATTTTTTTGATAACTACTAAGCAATATTTAAGTGACTAGACTGCTAGACAATTTATCAAGTCATTCTGCTCCTCTTCACTGCATAGCCGGCGACCTATTTCTGTGGAGTTGCTATAGAACCGGCAGTGCTGCGCCGTTTCCTTTACCATCATGGTAAATTCAAAATGGATGTCCCTCCTGCCTTCGCAAACGAGCCGGACCACTTAGAACTATTTCGACAGAGAATGCTTCTCTACTACTGCACCTTAGCACTCTCAACTTTGAATACTTCATATCGATTATCATTTCGATATTCGTATTTCACCTGTGTGCAGCCTGTATTTCATTGCCTGAGCTGTGATTTCACGTGGGGCCTGGACTTATGTCTCTGCAATTTGGTACCTCCTGAAGCGAATTACAATCACCTCATGAATAAGTTAATTGATCATGAACAGCTTTGTTACAACGGAGGGTTTATGGCCTTTGCAGCGATACAAGGAGTTCTGGGTCATTGGAATATATTCGCAGCGGCGCAAGATTTCCTAACAGAGAGCTACATCGAAAACCCACAGAGATGGTAAAAGATGCTCCGATAATGACAGATCATGAATGCTCCTTTCCTCTTCTCAATTGGATGGCTGACATGTTTTCAGATAATAACAGTGATTTCCTGTTAGAAGCACTTGCTGCCTACTTTGTCTACACAATGGACGGATAACTCTTTCCTAACAGAGAGCTACATCGAAAACCCACCGAGCTGTCCTCTGATGGTAAAAGAAGCTCTGATAATAACAGATCATGAATACTGCTTTACTCTTTTCCATTGGATAGCTGACATACTTTCAAATGATAACAGTGATTTCCTGTTAGAAGCAGAAGCTACCTACTTTGCCTACACAATGCTTCGATAACTCTTATGCAAGCCATTGACGTTCTCATTTCCTTTTGCCTCCCTATATTCTTCACGTTCTTTTCCATATTTTCTTATGAAGCACAGACTTATTGGCTTTACTAACAGTGGACATTATGATTTCGTGCTGATTAAATTTTGATCTTTTATGTGGACTACATTTTTTTCTTCAGCTACTCGATTTTCAACTTTATTTTTTTGCACTCTAATCTCAACAATTCTATTGCATATCTTATCTTATGTTATTTCAAACGTACTCGATGCAAAACTCGCTAATATATGCTACATGTGCCCTAATTAATGTGTAAATATTAAACGAGTTTTTTATAACTGTAAACGCCATTTCGCCTCTCAACTGCTTATTTCCGCCTCACACGCCTCTGCTCCTTTAATTTTCTATAAAAAAAATTTTTTAAATACATAACAGAAAAATATGTTCTTTCAACAATATTTCCATTGTTTCTTGTGCTGTATTTCAAATGCAATACTGCAACCTTCAAAAGATATCTCAATACAGTAGTTATCCTCAATAGTGATTTGCGCACCATCCAACAGATTACATACATGCACCTCTCACCATTTTGTCGCTTTTGGCGCCTTTTTTTCCCCTCACACAGTAACATAACAAAAACTTAATAGTTCTTCACATGTACACAGCTGATTGATAAACTGATGATGTATACCCACTAGCATTTTCATATATAGTTCCTAAACTGAAAGGCCAGAGACCTTCTTCCATTTATTAAAATATAATATACTTCCTTATAAGAGTGTACAATTTTTTTTGCAAACTATATTCATTTTTCTTCAACTATAGCGTTTGTATTCCATGTACTACTGACAATACCAATTACTGTGTTTTTTGCAATTTCTGTACTCATATTACATAATGAGTTGCCTTCAAAACAGTGCATTTCTGAATAAACATTTCAAATATTCACGTTCTCTCTTTTAATCCATAATCTCAACTGAAATGATTATATATTGAAAAACTATTCATGTGTTCCACGTAACCTCAGCTGTACTAACTGAGGACCTTATTTATGAAGACCTTGCGCCGCCGGTGCGTCATTTTTTAAAATGAGAAAAAGTGACGCACCGGAGGCGCAAGGCCTTTATAAATAAAGCCCTGAATGTTTTCTTTTCTCGACCTCACTTACTGATACTAGAACCTGAAAGCCTATAACGGCCCGTGAACTTTTTCTTAGTAGGTCGCGCACTGTACAGACAGTTGTACCTCTGTTTAAAAAAATGTATTACTGTTACCAAGCACCGCCACAGTTCCGCTTGACTCAGAGTTAATCACTGCTCCCACGCTTCTACAGGCCAGACGCTATGTCGTATTTCTCTCCTTATCACCCTTTCATCTCCACAATAACAAACAGTTCTCCGCCAGCCACCAGAGAACAGAGTCAGATGCAGAGGCACCAACAAGTGAAATACGACATACCCTCTGCTCTGAGAAAGCAACCAAGCGGTAATTGTGAAAGAAAACATTCAGTAGCGCTTTAAAAATACCAATGCAATTATCTAATTATTTTTTTGAAAACATTCCAATTACTTTGATAGGACTACCTGTGTGTGCCTCCACAGCAAACTTCCTCAGCCCGGACTGAAGGCAGACACAGACAGACACACAGACAATAAGATAACACAGGGCAACGGAGACGGAAAACAGAAAGGACATGAATATGCAGTCAAACAGCAGGACTGAAAGAGATATTTATATACTCCGTTTGCTACCTCAATGTACGAACACATTTACTGCACAAATCTGTGTACAACCTCATGGTCAAAACTTTTCATTTTATTCCACTCGACCACCTCCCTTTCTCACCCCACCAGTGCAAACCGCGACCACAAACCGCACTTTAATTTTGTCGTCTAACAAAAACTTTGTGAATACCTTAATCATTACCACTTTAGCCCCCTTCCCCCTCCCTCTCGCCCCACCCCCACCAGTGCAGGCCCCGGCCACCAACCAGCCTGAAATTTTGTCAACTGACAAAAAGTTTACAAATTCATTAACCATTAGCATTTTTTGACGACGGTATCACTAGTAATTTACCATTTCTCTCTCTTTCTGCATTATCTGTCTGTCTGCTAATATCATTTCTTCACTTCCTGAACCACTTCTCTCATTATATATAAACGCTTCAAAATTTCAAAAATAATTAGTCTCTATATTAAAAATATTTTTTACTGCGTATTCAACATTTAAATGAAAGAAATTAGTTTTAGAAATACAACACATTATGACAGCCAAAAATTAGTTATTACGAGGAAAATCAATCATTGTTTGTGATTAAACTATATTTTACGGTACATGACAAAACAAACTGTTACAGACTTACCTTTACCAATGCTTTGTACGATGTACAACAGTGACAGACACAAAACAGATATTCGTTTGACGGAACTGTCTATTAAGCTTCTATCACTGCAACCAAAATTCAATGGCACAGATATCCAGTCAATACACACTCATATAACTCTCTTCAGCCAATCACAATTCCTCACGCAAAATTGTAAAATCAAATTTACATTTCAATTGGTTGTCCTTCACAATATTTTCAATCTCACGTGAAAGTCACCCATCACCAACTGCCATCTCCGGCTGTTTCCATGGTAACACCTCATTCTGCACTTGGCTGAAGGCACAGGTCAAAAGTTCATGTCTCAACGTTCTACAGCAAACTAAGAAGACTGTTTTCCCTCCAGAAACACCTGCCAATCCACAGCTCTGTTACATGTCATTTTTTTTCACACCCAATAGTACTTTTCGTTTAACATAAACATTAACATGCAACGTACTTTTCAATCTCCACTTATTACAATCAACCAATCATTTTTATTTTTTTAACCACACCCAGCCTCATCCTTTTTTTTTATCCTGACTTTCAGCTTCTAACTACCATTCCACTTCCAGAACCGATCAAAGGACCACTACAAATCCCTTGAAAATGAAGGTCTGGCTAATAGGACACAGTTATATTCACTGGAGTGAAAAATATGCAGCAAGCAGACGAATTTGCAACCTTGGTTTAACAAATGTACACATAAGGTGGATTGGGAAAAGAGGATTGAAATGTCACCAATTGATTCCATTGGTGAAAACTTTTATGCATCTCTCAGAACCAGACCTTATAATTGTGCACTGTGGTGGGAACGATCTAGGCACAATCACTGGGGTAGGTCTGGAAATGCTTCTAAAAGACACCTTTCGACAATTGATGACACTTTTTCCTCGAACTGCCTTGGTATATTCCAATATATGCCAAAGACAGAAATGGAATTGGTCCAATCAACATTGTGCACAAATTGAGAAAGCAAGGAGACATGTAAATAAATCTGTATCTGCTTTCCTCAGAGATTATAGCATGGGTTCTATTTACCACAACAACTTGCGTTTCCACATGCAAGACGTCTTTAGGAGAGACGGTGTTCATTTCACGAATGAGGGAAACAGAATCTTCCTCTGCAACATCAGGCTCTGCATCGGGACTGCCTTATAAATGCAGAAAACACTCAATTAACACAAGGGCTCTTTTCAGAGCCACCTTATATCTAAGCACTCAAACTTCTGATTTATCTCCATTTTCACACTCTTGTAAATAGGTGTGCGCGACCGGGTGCGCGCACCCCGCAACTTTAAAAAAATATATATATATCTTTTCGCGTTTAAGGGCCTTACTGCACACCCCGAGAAAACCTACGAAGCAAGACTATCTCTACCTTCTCCCCTTTCCATGTTTCAAAGCTTTCAAATGAACAATATATTTACTCGCAGTGACAAAATGGCGGTCAACACTTCCTGATTTCCTTCGAATCGAACGTTAACAGACGTCACGCAGCAGAAAAAAATTCCGCTCACGCGCAGCCGCTTGGGTGCGCGCACCCGTGCGCGCGTATAGATATATAATTGACTTTACCTTTAATTTTCTCAGCAACTACTGAACGGATTTACACCATTCCAAAAAAAGCGTAATCTGCAAACCGGACTCTACAGTTTTGCCAATTTTCTTATAAATCCATTCAGCCGTTCGACCTGTAGCCGAGTCTAAAGGTCCTATGGAAAATAACATGGAGAAAACACGTTTTGGGACCCCCCTTTTATCTCAGCCCCCACTTGACCAATCCCCCCCAAACTTTCAGGGAAGGAGCGCAGAGCCATCTTCCTTGAGAAATTCGCTAAGATTCTTCAACCAGGGCCAAAGTTATTCCAAATAGAATGTTGAGGATTTCCTATGGAAACTAGGTCCTAACTATAACTACCTACTGGCGACCGCCAGTAGGTAATATATATATATATATATAGATATTTCTCCACCAAAGCGATCCTCGGGCTCCGGGCGCTCAACTGTGGGTGCTCTGCAAAGGGGCCGGATCAGGGCCCATAACAATTTTCTCCCCAAGGATGCGGCACTCAGCGTTTATAAGGTTTAAACAGCATACACTTTATTTCTCCAGCTCGGTCCGAGCTGGAGAAATAAAGTGTATGCTGTTTAAACCTTATAAACGCTGAGTGCCGCATCCTTGGGGAGAAAAAAAATAATATATATATATATATATATATATATATATATATATATATATATATATATATATGCACATAAAAACACACATTCCTTTAACAAAGAGGCACGTCAACTCCGAACTCACAAGGATTTCAAGCACATTATTGCACAGTGCGATATGCGGCAGCTACGCTTATTTTCCCAGTTCCCGACAAACTTCAACTCTATTCCTGAGCTTTGATCACGGGTTTTGGCATAGTCTCAGTTTTTAAAATGACCATGTATTATTTAAAGACTGTTTGATTTATTATGATGTAGTCTTCAAGTCATATTCACATTAAAGAATGAGCATTTGAATATCGCTATGACATTAATTTGTGTTCTCAAACTGCAGCGTCTTGTTAAATCATATCCTTTTTTTTCAGACACTGCACTCAATAGATATTCATATGATTCCAAAGCTCAAGATTATTTACTGACTCAAGGGTAGCGAGCATGGCATCTGCTTTACAACTACCATTTCACTTATTATAGCCAATTAAAGTCCACAAGTAGAAATGAACATATTCCCCTTGCTCCCTTGCTTGCATCCACTCACGATTATTTTAGAATACATCTTGTCTTATCCAGTTGAAGAGAACGAGTGATGCTCCCATTAATGAATACCACACAAACACTTCCTCTGTTCAAAGAGCCCCAGACCCTCCCATGGCAACTTTGATGTACTAGAATGGAGATCCAGCAAATATGCCAAAGCCCACACTCCTTTACCAAAGAGGCAAGTCAACTCCAAACACACAAGGATTCCGGACACTTTATTGCACTGTGAGATATGTAGCATTTATGATACACAGTTTCCTTGTGTGCAGGGGATTCTGCAATTATGTACATCAGCTTGTTTCAGCGGAAATATTAGTTAGAACCACCTTCTTCAGGACAATACAATTAGTGATATGGGGGAGACTTTGCAGGATAAATTGATACAAGCGGGGATCCCTGGTAATAGTAATAGCCCATCTGCAGATGCTTAATAGACAAATTGATGTGTCTTAATTGTTCTCCCTTGTGTTGTTGTTTTTAAAAAACACAGTGATTCATGCTTGTGCAAAGTTGTTTATATTCTATTGAAGTTGAATATATGTTTTCTATATTCATATATGTTTTATATGTTCACTATGCTCACCCGTGTTGCACAAGCCAATGAGGGGGTTGGTTTCGCACGTGGCTTGAGCTCAGGGCCAGGCTAGACCCTGCAGTGAAAGCCCCTAAACACGGTGAGAGGGCTGCGCATCAGTGTTGGCCAATTAGGCACAGAGAACTATTACATGTGGTATATAAACATTAAGGAAGTGTCTATACACCTGGCAGCTGACCGAATACTTAACAATCTGTGTACCTAGTTGGTGGCCACCTAAATAGCAGAGAATATTTATTATTAAGCCGGCCACTGGAGAAATGTCAATAAGAATGCCCAGTTTTCATTTCTTCAATGTTAACTAGAGATCCTCACTTCAATTAAAGGAATGTAAATGTTGTGTTCTAAGCAACCAGGAAGAATCAGAGGCCAGGACATGGTGTCACTTTGCCAGCTCGTCAGTGAGAGGAGGACGGACAGACTGAGGGATTCAAATGAGAGCAAAGAAACTAGGAGACTTTGAGGGAGAGATTGAGAGGAGAGAGACTAGATAGGCGATTGCAGAGGTAAGAAAATTGGGTAGAGATTGGAAGACTACGTCCAGAACAGATAGATGGAGGATAGTGGAGAGGCTGGAAAGGAGAGTGAGAGACTGGTGAGAGGAGCACAGAGATTGCGGAGAGAGACGGAAGAGACAGGATAGACAGGTAGAGTAAGGAAACAAAAATACAGACTAGACAGGAAGGAGAAAGAGCTGAGGCTAGGGAGGAGAAAAGACAGACTGGGGTGAATGGGAATAAGATAGGGAGTGAACTGAGAGACTGACAAAGTGTGCTGAGAGTTTGGGAGTAAAAGGGGGACAGGCTTGGGGGAAAAGAGAGCAGGCAGAGGGCGAGTGGTGAGATATGGGAGAGAGTAGAGAGAATTAAACACAGAAGAGTAAATTTGGGGGAGACCAGAGACATTGGGGAGAGCAGAGAAACTTGTAAGGACAGTTGAGAGACTAGGAGTGAGAAGATAAACAGGAAGAGAGATAAGACAGACAGGTAAAATGTGGGCAGTGTGAAGCCAGAAAGGGTAGAATGTGGGAGGGACAAGAATTGGAGAGAGAGGACAGACTGAGGAGAGTGAGGGAATGGAACGGAGAGCAGATAATATAGAGGAGATAATGTAGATGGCAAAATCAGAGAGACTGGCGTGGAGACTAGATAAACTGAGGTAGAGTGGACAGTTGGAAGCAAAAATGCTTTGGGTAGAGCTGGTTAGCTGAGGCAGGACAGGCAAAGCTGGGGGAGAGACAATAATTGAAACCAGCCAGAGTGGGAGGGGTAAAGAACAGACTGGAAAGGAGAGCTGACAGATGGTGAAGAGTGAAGCAAATAGGACAGAGGGGAAAGTCTAGATGAACATAGATTTTGAGCTGAGAGACTGCCAAGCACAGTGTAGAGACTGGGAGTAGGAGACAAGATACTAGAGGAGAGCAGACAGACTGGAAAAGAGAGTGGAAAGACTGGGGGAAGCGTGTGCAAGCTGAGGTGGGAGAGGGTAAGCTAAGGGAGAGGGGGCAGGCCGGGAGAGAGAACATACAGAATTTGCGTATTGAAGGGACTGGGACAGGAAGAGTAAAGATACTGGAAGAAAGAATAGGGAGAGTGTAGGGAGTCTGGACTGAGGTGGCGAAGTGAGCTAAAGAACGATGATCGATTCAACCCAGACCTATGACTGGGGTTGAGTGTCTGAAAAGTTTCAGTGTCTGAAAATTTTCAATGCTCTGTCAATCATCTCCTTGTTTTTGCTTTGTTCGGCCTAAGTTGGCAGGGTATGCCCAGACGTGGGTCCCTGGCTCACTTTGCCACTGGATTCAAGCTAACCTGGCTGATGAGGGGTGTTACGCTGAAACCGATCCCAGGACGCTTGTTGCCGTTCAGGGAAGACCAGGCTTGGCAGTTTGGGCTGGACTGTTCCCATGAGGCAAAGGGTCAAGATTGATTTGCATATAGATTGGTCTGAACTGAGGTGGCGAAGTGCGCTAAAGAACAATTATGGATTCAACCCAGATCTGTGACTGGGGGTGAGTGAAAAGTTTCAGTGCTCCATCCATCATCTCCTTGTGTTAACATTGGCTTATATCCAATTGGCATATTTAATTAACTTATAAGTCTCCAGTAAAGTGTACTACATGTGCCCAGGGCCTGTAAATTAAATTCTACCAGTGGACCTTCTGCAGGGGTTGTGCCACCCACTTAAGCAGCCCTTTAAATGTGTATCAGGCCTGCCATTGACGAGACTGTGTGTGCAGTTATATTTTGACCTGGCAAAAAACACATTCCTTTTTAATATATATAAACCACCCCCCCTCAGGTACACACCCTAGACAACCACAAAGGCAGGGTGCAGTACATATATGAAGTAGGACATGTACTTATAAATTTTAAATGCCCTGTAGTGAAAAACTCTTAAAATTGGTTTGTACTACACCAAGGCCTATCTCTCTCGTAGGATAATATTGGAGTTACCTTATTACAATTTATAATTGTAATTTCTAAATGCGAAGAGATAGCCCCTACAAGTTTGGTACCTCTGGAATCACAATTCAAAATCCTAACTGAGGGTGAAGTCGGATTTTAAATTGCAATTCTGAAAATGACAATTTGGAAAGTTAGAATTTTCTTCTTTTAGTCTTTTGGTGACTGCAGCCTATCTCTGGTCACATGACTGGGGGTAGTTAGAAGGTGGGCTTTGTGTATTCTTTCTAGACATCCAAACACCTGGGGACGTTAGGTGTGACTGCATGGGTCATCACTGTCCGGGTGAGAGGGAGGAGCTGAGCCCAGTCTCACTTACTTTGCACTGGAACAAGGTCACTTGCATAGAAAATCAGTACGAGCCACTACAAGTTTGTCTCTTCACACAGCAAGATTTTGATTGCCCACGTGGACTGCCAAGGCAAAGCACCAGCCTGCGATGCTTATCCTGTGATGCTTATCCTGCTCTTGGCACAAAACATCATGGCAATGAGATGGTAAACCTTCAGCAGGACTAATCTGGGACTGTATCCAACCTGTGATCCATCATGCTTTATTCTTTTAGGTGCTATTTTATAGTTTATTCTTTAAAAATTCATAACTTCAGTTCTACTAATTGGATTTTTGTTGTTTTGGTCTTGTTTTATTTATTACGTTTTGCTCTATTGTTCTAACCTGGCAAGGGATCTTTTGTATGGGGTTTTCACTGTTTTACTGTTTGAAATGTTGCACAAATACTTTACACATTGCCTCTAAATTAAGCCGGACTGCTCTGTGCCAAGCTACCAGGGGAATCAGCACGGGTTAATTTGGGTAATGCCTGCGCCATACCCAAGCTAGGATTGTGGTTGCTGCTTGACCAGGGCTCACACCCCAGTCAATCAGTAACCGAATTTCTAACACATGTATTTAGGTAGCAGTTGGATAAGTAGTGGTTTGTTTGCATGGCATTTGGCTAAACAGTGCATAATATGTACTACTAGCCAGCAGCCAAGTAAATGCTAAAGTTTCTTTTCTATTTGCACAGCAGCTGGCCAAATGATATTTATTTTCTGCTATTCGACAACAAATTCCAAGAAACTTCACTATTCACCCGCCTGCTGGCTAAATAGCAGTCGCTAGGTACTATTTGAATGGCAGCCATGAAAATAGCAAATAAACTGTACTATTTGCCTGGCCTGTGGCCAAAGAAAGCATATCTGCTTTTTAGTCAGTAGCCAGGCACATAGTAAAGTTTCTTTACTATTTACATGCCGTCATTCAAATAGTACCTAAAGACTGCTATTTAGCTGGCAGGCAGGTGAATAGTGAAGTTTGTTTGTAATCTGCATGGCTGCCAACCAAACAGTGCATAATCTCTGCTATTAGATGGCCAAGGGCCAAAGAGTACAAAGTCTTCCTTTTTGCCAGCGGGCAGATACATAGTAGAGCTTCTTTGCTATTGACATAGCTGACATCAAACTAGTACCTAAAGTCTGCAATTTAGCCAGAGGCCTGGTAAATAGTGAAGTTGCTTTCTATCTACAGGGTTGGCGGCCAAACAATGCATAATCTCTACGTTTTAACCAGTTACAGACAGGTTTCTTTGCTGTTCGCGTAGCCATAAGCTAAACAGTTCATAATATGTTTTCTTTAGCCAACAAACCACTAGATAGTGAAATTGCTTTGTTATTTGCACAACCACAAGACAAATCCTACATATTATCTGCTATTTAACCAGTGGCTGTATAAATAGTTACGCTTTCTTACTATTTGAATGACCCTTAGCTTAATGCCTTTTAAATAGCGGCTAAGTATATAGTAAAATGTTTTTGATATTCCCCCATCCAGATAGTACCTAATGTATGCTATGTAGCCAGCACCTTTAAAAAGACGTAAGAAGTTAACTTAAAAAACCACAGGTAAAGTGCAATTCTTGGTGTGAATTAAACAGAAACACCACTGAAATACACAGATGATGGTTAGGTATGCAAGCCATATTATGCACAACAGCCAGTTAAGCCACACATTACACACAAATGCTTTATTTATAACCTCACGCTGATTATACCAAGAAATAACAATACTTAAAACCACAAAGTAATTAAATTACAACTCATACTCAAAGCAGTAAATAAATCTGCATTCACCATCTTTAAGAGCATTAAGGGTAATCTCATCTGAAATCTGAGCAGCATATGGAGAAAGGGTGAAATGCTCCTACATGTGTTTTAAATGTTCTTTGTTAATGATAGGAGGTTGGAGACCCTCCCCAATTTAGCGTACGTAAGACATCCCTGCACTTTAGCCATGTTGTATGTTTTGTGTATGTGTGAAGACGTCTTTGCTCTTTCATTTATAAATGAAACATGCACAACTCTTGCACATGCCATACCTATTCTGTCTGTGTGAGCAAGTGTACTGCTGCTGCTGCCTATCGTGCTACTGTTTTGTATATGTGTTGTAGAGGTACATCCTGCACCATTTTTCTGTGTGTGAGGAATCACTAACTGCAGCGACTTGTATTATACCTTCTCCAGTGCTTGATTTGTAATAGAATAAGAGTCAGGGCTCAAAGTTTTGCCCGTGGTTTGTAATAGCAAACACCAAGGGTGCGGAATACCTAGGCTGCATAGTTTTAATTCCTTCTCATGCATCTCCAATCCACCACCAGACACTCCCTGCTCCTTTATCTCACTCTTGCAGGCTTCTGCTTTTTCACTGTTTTTGCCCGTCTCATTCTGCTTCTTTACCCTTTTTAGGTCTCGACTAGGCAGCGCATGCTCTGTCTCCTCAAGAGATGCTGAATACAGTATAGTGCGGGAAGATCCGCCCACTTTCCACCTATCATTTTTATTGGCCAAAATTCTAAAATGCTGCATTTTGATTAATTTTCGGACACTTAATTCGCCTCCTGATGGCTGTGTCGTCATTTTCCGCCTTCCGGGGCTATCTGCCCCTTTACTTCCAAAACAGTTTTGGTGCCCATTGTTTCCCCGTTCCCTCCGGTAGTCCGTAACTTTTTGGATCACCACCACCCACCCCACCCCACCCCACCCTGGTCCCGGGCCGTCCTCTGCTTCGGGGTCTGCTGCCTCTAACCAGTGAGCCACACCATGCAATAGATCTCTTGTAAATACGGGTCCTATTGGTTTTTCAATGCTTGGTTGTCATCTGATTGGTCCATAGATTTGCACTCTTTGCCTCACATGCATGCGATGCCTTACATCATACGCATGCGAGTTAAAACAGTGGCGTAGCCCGCAGCGCCTCCACCAGCCCCTCAGCCACAGCCGCGCCATCTCAGCTCTCCCTCGGCGTGGAGAGCCTGCAGCACCAGCGGCCACGGCTCTACGTCAGAAGGGCTCTGCACCCAGCACCCCAGCGCCTTGATGTCCAGCTCCCCCAGTGACGCCGGCCCAGTCCTACCCGCCTCTCCTTGGACAAAGCCAGAGTACCGAGTTGCAACAATGCTGGGCTAAATGGAGCCTGGTTGCGCAGCATTTATGCCGATATGGCTTTCTGAAAAGGTTCAAAGAACCTGCTCTTTCCCAATCCTGCATCCCTCCAGGACCATCCAGGTCTCGCCTCTCCTGCCCCGCTGCCAGGCCAGGGCTCTGTCCTCAGCGCCTTCACCAGGGCCAATCTAAAAACCGGCAACGCCAGGATAGTACGGGTGGACTCGCAAGGTCGGCGGCGGCACAGCTCTAAAACTTTCTCCATCATCCCCAGTACTGCCCGCGCACCTGCCACACTGCCCTGCGCTGAGGATGGCAAGCGGCACGGCTGGTGAGCCCGCCAAAGTATCCTCCTAGGAACACCCCCCTGAAATATATACACTTGCCCCTGGGCGGGAGCAGTACCCTCTGCACCACAAGACCTCTATAACTGCCTGCTCGGCCAGCTCCACCGAGGACCTGAGTCCATATGCGAGGATGACTTTCCATAAACCTGGAGACCTCCGAAGCACTTCTGCGAAAGAAGGTGTGTCATGGGCTGCGCCCCTCTTTCTCTCATGCTTGGCTTGCATTGTCATCACTGCAGTTGTACCTTAAGCGAAAACATGCTTTTTAGGGCTCACCTATCCCATTCCGCAAGGAATGGATAGGGGAGAATTTTAGTTGGCAAAATCGTTCTCAAACCATTGTGCGGATTTCCGAAAGTTCACGTGAACACAAGCACACGCTTTTCCCTGAGAGAGCTTCACTTCAAAGGGCTCCCCCGCCCACTGCTTCACACTTCACGTCCACCAGGCCGTGTCTCTCATTTCTCCTCCCCCCTCCCCACAGCAATGCCAAGAGCTTGTTGTTTGTTCATCCTGCTTGCAGATGAACTGGGTATCACACAGCCTGTGATTGGTATTACGGTAGTCTGGGGTCAGGAGTACCTGACAACTCGTTGCTATGAACAGATTACATTTTAAACAATACTCGAGCCGAGCAAACTCTGTGAAAGCTTGGTGTGGTGTTGAGGATTACAGATAATGGTCTCTGGAGATAGTACGTCATCGGCTATTTCCTGAAGTGGCGTCCGGATGGCTCTAGGTGGAGTTCTTTGCTGCTTCGAGCGTTCCCTTGCACGGAATCATTACACAGCTTGTAAATCCGATAAGGAAGAACTCATATGAGAAACGAGAACAGCGCGTTCACTGTGGATCAACACAGTCGCTTATCAAGGTCGCAGAGGGTTGAGAAGTATGTATAATGCTATTGCTCCCTCTCGTGTGCAGTTGGAACATTACAGCCGGCGTAAAGATGACAGAATTCTTTGCCCATGATTGGATGATAGCTACGTTTATTTTGTAAAGTGCCAACATATTACGTATTGTTACAGAGAACAAGGGAACCCAAAAGTAGCAATTGGTCTGGGACCTTTGGGAATATAATGTTTTAAAAGACAGTGGTCCCAAACATTAGCGAGAATAAGACAATCAAAATGAATATAGACCAAAATTGGAATCTCTATTTTTGCTGTCCAGCCGGACAGAATTTAATAGTATAAATATTTATATATATGACAAAAGATGGAAAGCAATTATCAAGTGGGACACAGCCTGTGTCCTCCTATCACATATGACATACATATAAGGCAAAAAGGAGAAAGGGCAGTCTGTGAATACTTCAATTTTGTGACAGACGATGGTAAAAATACACTTTGCGTGATCTTTTCAATACAATATATAAAAATCATCATGTGTATATTGTCGACGACGTTTCGATCCCTGTTAGTATGGGATCATCATCAGGACTTATAAATATATGGGGGTCTGGGGGGGGGGCGGAGCTTGCTGGCGTCCATGCAAGACGTGTGAGAGCTGAGCTCCTCGCCTTAGCCCCTTTAATATTCGTCAAATTGATCCTATTTGGCGCCTCACTGCCCTCAGCGAGGGCGGATTTTGCTTCTACGACCCCTGGGGCTGCTGGGGGCACCTTTCCTGATCGAAATCGGTGGTGGCATCGATCAACGGACCGGCGGAGTTTGGAGTTGCGGACCAGGCCGCGATCCGCGGACTATCCTTGGGGGCTGCCCGCCCTACGTAACACTACGTGCGGCGTGAGGTTGCTGTGTGGCCCCGGTCTGCCGGACTGCCTTCTACCCTGTGCTGATCCTGGACCGATCCTCGCCAGTGCTGGCTCACTGTTGCCCCTCTGCCTCGTGTGTGTTTGCTGCAACTCCTGGGTGGAGACCTGGGGCTCCCCGAAGTGGCCTACGGACCGGACCGCGGGAAGTTGCGCCCTACGGTTGCCGGTTGGCGGGCTCCGCCACTACTCTGATCGGCCTGAGGACTGGAGAGACACTGGTGTTGGGCTGTGTGCTTTGGTGTGTACTGGCGTTTCTCGTCACCCTGCGGTGTGACCTGCACCGAGTCTGGAGTTTGGATTTCTCCCCCTGGACTAGTCTGTGCCACGCGGCTCGCGGCCGCCATCTTTGACCTCCATTCCTTGCTGCGCACCGGACTGCTTCGCGGAGTTCGCTCCCCCCGGCTCTCCCCCTACATCGGGCCGCCTCTTGCTTCTTGCTTGGCACATATTTTGTGAGCTCTGCCATGGGGAAAGGGGACAGAAATCAGCCGAAGCTCACGTTTGAGCAACGGAGGCCGAAGGGCGCGGAGGGTGCTCCCCCGGAAACATCATCACAGGCGGCGGAGGGCTCGCTCTGTGCGGACATACGTGAAATGCTCGGCGCCATGGAGAAAGGCCTGCAGGACAGCATGTCAGCGATCGGCTCGAAAATCGATGCCTTATCATTCCGTATGGACAGGATGTCCGAGAGGGTGGACAAGCATGCGGAACGTTTGGACATGGCGGAGCGTAGGCTGACGGAGGCGGAGGAGGCCCAAACGGAGTGGGATAAGGACCGTAAGCAATTCGGCCGCCTCCTCCAAGTCATACAGGACAAAACGGAGGACCTGGAAGCGCGTTCACGGCGCTCCAACGTCCGCATCACGGGGTTGCGGAATCCACCAACACCGGAAAGATGGAACTGTTCGTCGAGAAGTTGCTTCTCAAGCTCCTAGGGGAGGACGTCTTCTCCCCCATGTTTATTGTTGAGAGGGCCCATCGCACTCTCGGTCCCAAACCGCAGCCTGGCCTCCTTCCGAGACCAATCATTGCAAAACTTTTGAACTACAGGGACCGCGACCTGGCCCTCCGTCTGGCGAGGGAGAAGGGGGACTTGCAGTTTGAAGGAATGAACATCTCCCTCTATCCTGACTTTACAGCTAGGGTGCAAGAGGAGCGGAAGCGATTCGCCCCCTACAAGAAACAGATGAGAGACATGGGGCTCGACTATGCCATGCTATACCCGGCGAGACTCCGGATCAACAAACAAGGACATTCGCATTTTTTCACCGACCCGGCTGACCTGAAAAAATCGCTTAAAGAATGGGCCAAAGAACAGCGCAACAGCCCGAGGGATCAGCGTACGGAGGATGAGGAAGCTGTATCTTTGGAGGGTCAGGGCTGAACTGTCTCTGGCTGTGTAGCTTGGCTTGGCTACTTCACCGCGACTGTATGTATTGCATTCCAGTTCTTGAAGTGTCTCTCCTTTGCCACCATAGCATTTTGGTTGTGACTCTTGAATTGCCTGGCTAGTGGTGGTGCCACGACTTGGGGCTCGAACTTTTGTTGCTTTCCTTCTGTTATCGGGGGGGTGCTCCCGGTGGCACGTGGGGACTGTTTATTCACCACTCTGCTTGTTCTGCTGCTGGGGCTTACGTGGGGTGCCGAACGCAATGGGGGTGGGGCTGGGAGCAACGACTGTATCTGGCCCTTGTTGGGGAGTATTGTGGTCTGGCCAGAACCTCTGCCCCTGCGCTTTCGGCTTTCCGACCCTCTAGGGGGTCCTGGGTTTGTAGTGGGGTGTTTCGGGTGGGCTCAGGGTGGGTAGTGCTATGCTCTGTCTGACCGGGTTGGGGTTGGTCGGCTGTGGGTGGGTGGTTGTTAGCTGTGTTTGTGTATTGCTGCTGCCATGCTGTTTGGGGTTCAGGGTTCGTCGGGTGGGGGGTTTGTTTTTGCCAACTACTGCACTGTGTCTGCCACACTATCTGCTCTGCAACATTTTACTTTCTAAACTGCCATGTCGGCTGCTGACTCACTGAGTGCGGAGAGCTCCCTGGGCTCTCTGCGTTTGCTGTCCTGGAATGAGAGGGGGCTTAACGATTTCCGCAAACTCAGGAAGGTCTTAGCCTATTTGCAACGCCATCACATTGACCTTGCTTTACTGCAGGAAACACATCTGCCGCTTTCCAGCCCTATGTTGCAAGTGAGGGGCCTTGGCCCCGCTTGTGTCGCTGCAGGGTTCACAACGCATGCTAGGGGGGTGCTCATATGGGCTAATCCCAAATCCCGACTGTCGCTGACCCGGGTGGCGGTAGACCCGGAAGGGAGGTTTGTGGTTGCACGTTGTGTTGGAAAGGATTATGATCTTCTGCTGGTGAATGTGTATGGCCCCAACTACGATTCCCCGGAGTTCTATTCTTCGCTTGCTGACAGCTGCAGGCAGTTTGTGGGCTCTAGAATGCTGTGGGGGGGGGGATTTTAACTTGGTGCTGAACCCGGACCTTGACAGATCTGCGGGCCCCCCTAGGTCCCCTGCACCTTCCGCGTCCCTCCTCCTGTCGGAATGTGTGAAACTTGATTTACTTGATGTGTGGCGGCATAGGCACTCGGGGCGGGGTGGGTACACTCACTACTCGGCCTATCACAACATTCATACACGCATAGATTATTGGTTTGTTTCCCGCTCTTTGCTGGATATGGTTAAGGATTGCACAGTTCTCCCGCGCACGCTGTCTGATCACTCGCCCTTGCTCTTGTTGCTGGTGGCTCCTCCCAGGAGGATCCCCCCCTTTACGTGGAGGTTCCCCCCGTACTCCCTCTTGGATGAGGTTTTCAGAGGGGAACTCGCCGAAGATATAGAGGCCTATTTCGCAACCAATGTGGGCTCCGTGGACAGCGTACAAGTTCTCTGGGACGCATTTAAGGTCTACATAAGAGGAATGACTATGGCGAAGCACTCTGGGGTGCTCAAAGCTATCAGGAGACGCCTGCAGTCGCTCGAGACGCAGCTCGCTGATCTGGATGGTCAGGCGGTGAACTCGGGGGACGCAGCTGACGCGGTCAAGCTTAAGTCCTTGCTAGATGAATTTCAGGAGGAAGCGGACAGGGAAATTAAACACATGGGCAAATACGCGTCGGCGCACGTGTATGGGGAACGGGAGCGGCCTGGTGCACTCCTGGCTAAACTTATGCGCAACAGTAGGCCCCCATTGGTTATCGAGGAGTTGGTGACAGCTACTGGGGCGGTGGTTACGGAGGAGCAGGATATCTTGGCGGAATTTCATGCCTACTACACTGCCCTCTACTCCTCGAGGGATGCACACCTCGAGGACGAAATCGACGACTATTTGAGTTTCATTCAAATGCCCTTTCTGGCCGACTGGCAGAGGGAGTTCCTTATGGCCCCCATACAGAAAGAGGAGGTAACGGAAGCGCTGGGGGGCATGAGATCTGGTAGCGCTCCTGGAGCGGATGGTCTCACGGTGTCTTTCTACAAGGCCTTTCAGGAACAACTGGTCCCGTACTTAATGCTCCTGTTCAATGACATTTGCCAACAGGGCAGCATGTCGAAATCCATGAGAGAGGCGTTGCTTATTACCATCCCGAAACCTGGCAAACCCCTTAATCAGTGTGGCTCCTACCGACCACTATCGCTGATAAATGTGGACGCGAAACTGTATGCTAAGGTGCTTGCGACTCGTTTGGCGTTGCTGGTCCCGGACCTAGTTGCTCCGGAGCAGGCTGGGTTTGTTCCCTCACGCAATCTCACTTATAATGTCCGCACGGTCCTAGGCACGATCCAGCATGTCAAACAAGAAAATAAAGCTGTGGCCATCTTCTTGGATATGGAGAAGGCCTTCGATTCTGTTGAGTGGTCGTTCATGCTGAGGGTCCTTCGTAAGTTCGGCCTAGGGGAACCGTTTCTACAAATGTTGGGAGCCCTGTACTACAAACCCACCGCGAGGCTAAAGATAGGTAACCTGGTCACTGCTCCCATCGAGATTGGGAGGGGCACGCGTCAGGGTTGCCCCCTCTCTCCGTTGCTGTATGCCATGGTAGCGGAGCCTCTCGCCTGCGCTATACGAGAGTATCATCGGTTTGAAGGGATAAACTTTCCGACGTGCCAGATCGGTATCTCAACATATGCGGATGACACTCTGCTATATGTCCGGGACCCGGAGACTAACCTCTCTGCGGTTCTGCGGGAGGTGGTGAGGTTCGGAGCTCTTTCGGGCCTCCGCGTCAACTGGAATAAGTCAGTGGCGCTGCCCCTGACGCCGGTGACGCTCCCTTTCGACTCGGAGTACCCCCTGCAATGGACCACGGACTCTATCCGCTACTTAGGGATACGCATTCATACGGACCCGGAGGTCCTGATACGCGAGAATTATGGAGTTGCCTACTCCAAACTGGTGGATGATGTCGAAGTGTGGTCCAGGCTCCCGCTTTCCCTTATGGGCAGGATTGCACTCATGAAAATGGTGGTGCTCCCTAGGTTCCTTTTCCTATTCGTGAATATACCGGTAGTCCTTTCCAAAGCCTTTTTCCGGCAACTTACCCAGACACTTGTCCGCCTGGCGTGGGGGGGCAAACAGCCGCGGGTGCGGTGGCAGACGCTCACCCTTCCGTACGAACAGGGAGGCCTTGGGGCTCCAGACCTGGAGCGATACTATAGGCTTGCTCAGGGTGCACATCTACATACGTGGATTCATGGGGATCCAGGTATCCCTCATGTGAAACTGGAGCGACTCTTCGCAGACCCCGTCCCGCTTCCGGCGACAGTATGTTACCCACCTGATAGAAGGGTCGGCAATCTGGACTCCATAGCTGCCACGAATCATGCTTGGCACGCACTGATTGGCTCCTGTGAGTGCACGCTGCTATATTCACCTTTGCTCCGTGTAGAATGGGCGGCCTGGTTGGCTCCATTGACGGAGAAGGGCGTCCTGAAGGCGCTACGTGACCTAGGCATTGTTACCATGGGAGATCTCTTCTCAAAGGGCACTCTGAAAACGTTGCAGCAGGTCCTTCAATCCTGTCCCGGGGCAACGCTGCTTCATAGTTTTCAATACCACAGGGTTCGTAGAGCGGCCCTCGCCGTTTTAGGCCCGGACCTAGCTGAACCGCCGGAGATGCCGGAACTCACCTATGTCATCAAGACCCCCTCATCTCGCAAACTGGTCACAGCTCTTAGGTCACTGGGTGATAGACAACGGCAATATCCCCCCTCCAAGGCCCGCCTGGCCTGGCAGGCTGACCTCCAATCTCCCATCTCAGACGACATGTGGCATTATTGTGCGACTAATACTAGGAAAATCTCGCTCAACGGTAGGCACCGCCTGGTGCATTTTAAATTCCTACAGCGTGTCTACTACACGCCCGAGAGGTTGCACAGGTATGGCCTTAGGGAGTCGGCGGAGTGTGAGCGATGCCACTTTCACACAGCAGACTTTCTCCATATGGCCTGGACTTGTCCTGCCATACATAAGTACTGGGTAGAGGTCTTTGCGGACCTCAGCGCTATCCTTGGTGAGGTGATCTTGCCTAACCCGGCGCTCGCCTTACTCGGTTTTTCAAAACCTCTACCTGTGGCTATGCGGCGACTTGCGGACATGGAATTACTGACAGCAAAGCGGCTGATAGCTCTGTGCTGGATGCGGGGGCCAGTCCCTACTAAAAAACGATGGGAAACAGACTTGCTTTACTGTTGCACGCAATCGGAGGTGTATAGTGAACTCCTACCTCCGATGAGTAGACCCAAAAACTTTTGGGGTTTGTTTAGGGCGTTTCAAAGTTCGAAAGAGGATGGTGAGTCGGATCCAGAGAGTGTGGAACTGGATGTGCTACAGGAGGAGGGGGCTGCGTCAGCTATGGATGAGGAGTGTGTCAGTTGAAGGCCTTCATGTTGTGACAGTGTGGTGAGTCGTGCCTGATTTTTGTGGTGTTTTGTGTTGGGGGTTGCTTGTGACGGCTGTTCTGGCTTGTAGCGACCGCTGTCCCCTTCCCAGAGCGTTATCCCGCCCTAGTGGGCATTTGCTTCCCTCCCTTAGCCCGGCTGAGGGGTCCAGGGTTGTGGTGCAGAGTGGGAGGTGGGTGGTGGACACGGATTTAGGTAGTCTGGCTTGTTCTTCTTTCGGGGTGGGTGGGTTTGTTATTGTCTGGGGGGTCTCCTACCCTTTATACACCTTTCCCTGGGTCCCTGTTGGTGATGCCCTCGACTCTGGGTATATACGCAGTACTTTCCGGGTGGCTATTTCGATCCTGCCAATCTGGCACGCCTAGCTACACCTGGGTCTGATTTTGTTGGCGTTGTGGGGTGTGCATCCTGCTTATATGTTGTGATCATCCAAATGTAGCTGCTATGAACTATTGCCTCTGCACACTTGTTCCACACCTGCAGTTTCGCCGCCAGGCCCTCGGGCTGTTGGTCTTTACGGCTGTGTAACTTACCTTTACCCAGGGATTGGAGGGTGAATTTTTTGATGCCGCCGGCCTCCGGGTTGTAGGCGATGCTGGCTGTGTATGTGACTTGAAGGTGTAATAAAGTATAAATTTAATTAAAAAAAAAAATATATGGGGGTCTGTCAAGTCGGATGAGTGAATACTCGTTCCGTTTGGCGGAACGAGTATTCACTCATCCGACTTGACAGACCCACATCGTGGTGGAGCCTGTTCTCCTTGCCGGGTTCACCGAGCATCCCCAAGACCGGCAACAGACCGTTTTTTGGGACCTGTTTTTCATCTTCAAAAATTAAAATGTCCCTATATGCTTCAGCTATTTAAAATTGGTCTTCAGGACCTGTTCTCCATCTGCAAAAATTAAAACGGTCCCTATATGCTTCAGTTATTTTTAAATCTGACAACCCTGTCAATTCGCTTGACATCGAGGCATGTATTTATAAGTCCTGATGATGATCCCATACTAACAGGGATCGAAACGTCGTCGACAATATACACTTGATGATTTTTATATATTGCATTGAAAAGATCACGCAAAGTGTATTTTTTCCATCGTCTGTCACAAAATTGGAGTAATCACAGACTGCCCTTTCTCCTTTTTGCCTTATATGTATGTCATATGTGATAGCAGGACACAGGCTGTGTCCCGCTTGGTAATTGCTTTCCATCTTTTGTCATATATATAAATAATTATACTATTAAATTCTGTCCGGCTGGACAGCAAAAATATAGATTCCAATTTTGGTTTATATTTATTTTGATTGTCTTATTCTCGCTAATGTTTGTGACCACTGTCTTTTGAAAGATATTACGTACTGCCTTTTCAGATTGCTATATCCATAACATATATAAACACCACCATGTATGACGCTATGTCATGAATGCTAAAAAGGGCAAGTGATGATCCGAATGCATGTTTTGAAAGCGTGTTCTGTGTTTTGTTGCTGCTGTTAAATTGCCCAGGTTTACCTTCCCTTCCTGCTCTTCCGGTTTGGTTTCTCTGCTCCTTCACATGGTACTTGTTTGCATTTGTCCATGCCTTCTTTACCCCACCCCCGCTCTCCCTCCCGTTGCCCATGCCTTTTTCTCCCCCGCCCTCTCTCCCGTTGTCCGTGCCATCTCTACCCCGCCCTCCTGCCTGTTGTCTGTGCCTTCTCATTTGCATCTCCTCTTCGATGATCTTGCGCATGTTTATAGTTATGCGGAAAGTATTCACGTTTTGCAATAAAAATAACCCTGAGCCCAAACCTGCTTTCTTTAAAGGATAATGCATTATTAAAATAGGCGAGCTGCACTAGCGAAGCCTCGGCTCACAGATGCACTTAGTCTGTTATGATTTTACTGGTGTTGTCCAATCTGGCAAGCAGCACCCTCGAGCAGCGGGTAACTAACTTGGCGCCTTTAGAGTAAGCGTTGTTTGCGTGAGCCACGTTTGTTCACATCCTGTTGGACTAGTACCAGCCCTCTCCTTGCTTACCGTGTGCACCTCAGCCAGCCGAGGGCCTTATAATGTTCTTAGTCATCTTCTAATGTCCATCTATATCCTCAGGATGTCGTGATACAGCGGTTGATTTCCACCAGCAACCACGCAGTGTGCACTGTGTCAGCAGGTGTTTGTGGCAAAGAACAGTCCTGCATATCCCACATGTATTCCCCTCTCTTTTTATAATCGGCATATTGCCCGTTGATATCTCTCTCTTCCACTACCTATTCTGTCCTCTCCTGTCTCTCTCTCCTTCTACCTTTCTCGTCTTTAGTTTTTTTCTTTTTCTCTCCCTCCCTCTATCACACATTCACACAGACACTTTCTCTGCATCTCATTATTTTCTATCGGCATCTCTCTGTTCCCTCCCAATCTATTTAGCTCTCTGTTTACTCCTCACACTCTCTCTTTCATAGCTATGTTTATTTTGTAAAGTGCCAACATATTACGTACTGCCTTTTCAGATCGCTATATCTATATCATATATAAACACTACCATGTATGACGCTATGTCATGAATGCTAAAAAGGGCAAGTGATGGTCCGTTGCTGAATATGTAATGCATGCAGGCACCAGAGGGCAGTGTAAATTCATGGTGACTGTCAGAGCAAATGTCTGTGATAAGTGAACCTTGGACTGGCACCTTGTTTTTGCTTGTTTTTCTGCCCTTCTGCCCTCTGTTAGACTGCTTTTTGTGCCTTTCTACCCTCTGCATCGCCACATCATCACTCAGCTCCACCCCAGCATCACTCAGCACCATCACAGCATCACTCAGCACCATCACAGCATCACTCAGCACCACCACAGAACCACTCAGCACCACTCAATGCCACCACAGCATCACTCAGCACCACTCTGCATCACTCAGCACCACCACAGCATCACTCAGCACCACTACAGCACCACTCAGCACCACCACAGCATCACTCAGCACCACTATAGCACCACTCAGCACCACCCCAGCTTCACTCAGCACTATCCCATCATCACTCAGCACCACCACAGCACCACTCAGCACCATCACAGCACCACTCAGCACCACCACAGCACCACTCAGCACCACCACAGCATCACTCAGCGCCACCCCAGCATCAATCTGTGCAACCATTCAACAACAACTGGTTCAAATATGTTCTATCAATGGTGCAAGCTTTATTACAAATGTCACAAAAAGATGTTAATATTTCACTTCTGTTCTTGGATTTTCGTGACAAAAAAATACACTGAACATAATCTTCACAAAACTTATTTACAAAAGTTTAAGCTATTGCCATTATAAATTACAATCACTTTTATTTAAGTATTAATTATTTAAAAAAATTAGAAGCCATTGTTATTTGTAATATCAATATATCTAAGTTACGTAAATACAACATATGTTGCATTACAAATGCTATAGGTGTCACATTTGCGAGAGTTATAACTTTTGGCATTGTAAATGACAATGCTATTAATTTAGCTATTATTAAAACCAACACATAAATAAAAAATTGTAATTTACAAGACCAATAGATCAAACTTTCCTAATGCGAGACCTATTGCATTGCAAATGATTGTTTGGAAAGGAGCTCTTCCCCTGATTTCAGATTAATGAACACTAGAGACATTTACAAAAAAACCTGACCCCAAAGGAGAAGAGCATATCATTAAGTAGCAAACACAGCAAACGTTTATGTAGGACAAAAAGGGGTGATTTTTTCACTTATGCACGAAACTTTTTCTGAAATAGTATCGGTGGTTTAGCTAATGTTTTTAAATACCGTTAGCATCTACAGACTTTTTCAAAGCGAATTTTTGTTGTCATTTGGCTCTGTCTGAAAAAACACACGTGTATAATTGATCAGGGAGGTTAATTAACAAAGTTAAAAGACCACTTTGATTAGTAAAGTTGTTTTGTTCCTAGATGACCCGTGAGATGGTGATCTTGTCTGTTATAATTTTTTTCAGTTAATCGGAAAATCAAAGAAACATTCAATTTGTAAGACCTAACTGACTGACTGTTGTAAGGAACAGGGATTATGTTTACCATGTCAGTGATCACTGGTGCTCTACAAGGGAAACACCCATCGCATGGGGGGGGGGGGGGGGCGAAACATCGCGGTGCTATTGCACCGCGATGTTTACATCGCATCTTCGTTAACATCGCATGCAAGGACGGCGCGATGTCATTAACATCGCATGCAATTTCAACGCATGCGATGTTAATGGCATATTGGCTAACTTCGAGTCTTGTGTTAATAATTGGCTAATGGAAATGATCGTAACACGGCTGATTGTAATCAAGGAGGCTTTTCATGACAGGGCTGATGTACAGAGCTTCGGAAAAGTTTTGTCGCAGAGCACGCTCAACACGGCTGATTGTAATAAAAGAGGCTTCAGAAAATTAGCGTAACAGTCTGTCACATGTCACTTTATTAACCCACCCATTAAACATGGCGCAGGACACGCTCAACACGGCTGATTGTAATAAAAGAGGCTTCAGAAAATGAGCGTAACACCATCTTAAGGAGTCTTGTGGAGGCTTTTATTGACAGTCTGTCACATGTCACATGACATTACAAAATGCATGAATGATGCATGTATGAGTGCTGGGTGGCTGACTGGGTGTGTGTGTGTGTGTGTGTGGTGAGTGGGTGGGTGGATGGATGGATGGATGGGTGTATGGGTTGATTGATACATGAATGAATAATGGATGGATGCATGTATGGGGCTGGGTGATGTATGGGTGGATGGATGGATGCATGTATGGGGGCTGGGTGATGTATGGGTGGATGGATGCATGAATGAATAATGGATGGATGCATGTATGGGGGCTGGGTGGTGGATGGATGGGAGGTGGATGATAGCGGATGGATGTCTAATACCACATAATGCAGCTCATTTTGCTGACATTCTCTCCGAAACTCGTGTTAGCTGATGCAGATGAGTGGCCGTCTCTCGGCCAGTTCTTGAAGTAAACGGTGTGTCAGCACTTATTGTCAGAGCCGGTCCTAGGCCTTCTGAGGCCCTGTATTACAAAACAGGGTTGAACCCAATAGTCAAAGGGACCTGGGTAGTTAATTGTTATAAGCAGAGGGGTCCCCAACTGATATGGAGTTGGTAAAGGAAAAGGAAAATCAACAAGTATTTCAAAAGGTTGAAGAGAGAACAAAATCAAAAAAGGTTCTGGGAATGCAGTGTTTTATTCACTATGCATCCATTTCGTCATAGTCAAGTAAATCATTTGTAGAAATCAAAATACACACTTGATTATCAATAATTTATGTGCCCATAGAGAAAGGGAAGAGGAAAGGGAAGGTAGTAAAGTTAGCAAAAAGTTGTGACTCACTTTACATTTAATAGGAACAAAAACAAAAATACATTGAAATTCATGTATGAATTCTGAATGATCCCTATCCACAACAGGGTCATATGCAGTGTCCACAATATATGGAATTAATTCAGAAAAGTTCAAGCTCCTATAAAGCCGTACATATCATGCTGGTGATAGGAGTTGAGGGTGGGTAGAAAAACAGTCTACGTTTCGACCCAGGAATCGTTGTAGGATAGTTGATCCTTACAGGGAGGGTCTTCTTCAGGACATACGGGGGTAGGGCGATGGGCAAACCTCCTAGGGTTAAAGGGAAATTAGGGTCAAAAATTATTTTAAACTACATATAGGGCAATATGTCCCTAAGACAACCGTAGCGGGCAAAATGGCAGGCCGCCCGGGAACAACGTTAAAAACAACACTGAGGACTATAAAGACTGTTACCTGCTGTGTATTGCAGGTCAGGTCGTGGATTACGGTTTGTGGGTATCTGAGTTATAGTAATACGATAAATATCTGAGGAGGAACATAGGAATTCGTATGAGATCTAGGATTCGATCACCACTAAGAGCAACAAACACTACAGTCCATTTACATGGAGTCATACCTTGTTTAGATGTATCAAGAAGTATCAAGAAGTGCAGAGATAGACTATCTTATATTTCCAAAAAACGGATCGACTATTATCAGAGTCCGTGAGTCGTATCTAAAATGAAGAAAACACGGGGGACTGATTAGGCAAATGGACTGTCCCACCGTGATTGCTCTGGCAGTAGCGGATTTTTGAGAAAGGGGGGGGGCTTACCTATGAGAGCCGGTCCTGCCGCGTTGGACGGGGGGTCTCAAGGGAGCGTCTCCAGAGTGCTCAGTTCAGCCCTGGAGTGACGGGGGTGGGGCGGGCAAAGTCGCTACGCCGTCCGTATCTGGAGCAATAAAGTGAATTAGCGGGTTAGGGTAGGGTGACCGAGTGGCTTTCCTGAACGCGAGATTCTTTTAAAGCACTTACCCAAAAGTGCTCTCTGCATCGGCCGGTATTACTCACGGTCATTCACGTCTCCGTAACCAGGAAGTGTCCTGGCGGGGGGCGTGGCAACGTAATATATACGCGAGTCAGCAAAGTAAAAGAAGGACTTGGATTTAGTAACCTAGCAACCGCCTTGGTATAAACAAAGAGCGGAAAAACGCGCTGGACATCGAGTGGGTGATAGGTGTATTTCATGTGAACGAAGTCCTTAGTTTGACATAACACGAAGTGGAGGTGTTAATCTAGGACACCTTGTATAATCAAAATTTACGTTGTCATTGCTAAAACAAGAATGTAAAATGCCCCTTGTCAGCATGGACCTGCCGACAAGGCGGTCAAAATGCATGACCGAAGTTTTTACATTGGTTTCGTGGGTAAGGTAAAGTAAAATAAAATACAATACTAGTGGTCAAATGACAGGTGTATAGGTCACTCCATTGAACATTCCAATAGTTTAGAAGGTGAATTAAGCATTAGTAGACACAGTCATTGGAATAATCAGCATGAACCTACCAACATGGTGGTTAAATGCACGTAATTCCCTGGTATAGAACAGATTTAAAATTCATAAGGGTATTATATGTTGGTTGGTCTGCATGAACCTGCCAACATGGTGGTTAAATGCACATTAATAGCCCTACTACAGAACAAATTTACAGCTCATACAGGTATCATAAATTGGCCAGTTGGGCAAAGGTGTTCTCAGATTCGTTTAGCCCATTTTTTACGGAGTTGAAAAAAGTAATCCATTTCAATTCCCTGACATTCAGGATCGGGGTTATACTACCTCCCCTGGGGCCCAGTTTGACCTGTTCTAGAATGACCCATCTTAGGCTTTCTGGTAAGTGATTGTTTGAGGTGCAGTGTTCTACCAATGGGGCCCCTTGTACCTTACATTTGATCCTACTGCAATGTTGGAGAAATCTCACTTTTGCACGTTGTTGTGTCTGTCCAATGTAGACTAGATCGCATGGACATATAATGCAGTATATTACATTTGTTGTATTACAGTTTGTATGCGATTTGAGAATTACTCGTAGTTGTTATGTGAACGAATTCTTTAGTTTCAATGGTCGCAGGGCATGCTTTACAGGAGCCACATCTGTAGTGACCCACGATCGGTGGGAGATTCCACATTGCGGTGATGGTTGGTTCTTCAATTGTGTCCAGGAGTGAACAGACCACATGATCTCGAATGTTCTTAGCCTTCTTAAAGGAATGTAATGGTAAGTCTTTGCTGTCAAGGTCCTCCGAGATCAAGTTCCAGTGTTTGTTAATGACTTTTTTTATGGAATTACTCTGGGTAGAAAAAGTCGTCACACAAATCAAGCGTTCTTCTAAGTTGCTTTTGTGCTCCTTTGGCTGTAACAAGATATCTCGGTGATTGAACCATGCTCTTTTCCTGGCTTTTGTGGTCAGACGTTTTGGATAGCCACGTTCTATTAACCGTGCTTTTAGGACTTCTGATTGTTCCATGTAGTCCTCTTGCTTGCTACAATTTCGGCGTATTCTCAAAAATTGCCCGAAAGGTAGATTGTCCCTTAGACCTCTCGGATGGTGGCTAGAGTATTGGAGTAGCGAATTCCTTTCCGTCGGCTTCCGAAACAAAGTAGTATGTAGTGCATCATCCTCAGCGATGATGGAGATGTCCAAGAAATTAACAGTTGTTTTATCAAATTGAATGGTAAACTGAATGTCCTGAGATCTTCCATTCAACCAATTGTAGAAGTCTTGAATTCTTGTCTCAGTACCTGTCCAGATTAAAAGAATATCGTCGATGTATCTCATCCACATACGTATATTTTGTCGGTATGGATTGATATCATTCAACACAAATGTCTCTTCAAATGTAGACATGAAAATTATAGCTAGGTCCGGCGCAAAAGCTGCCCCCATAGCCACCCCTTTGGTCTGGAGGTAAAAAAGATTCTGAAACATGAAGAAGTTTTTCTTCATGGCGATTCTGAGGAGCTGGACAATGAATGACGTAGGAACCTGGACCGGGGCCTCTCTTTTGTTGAGTGCAAGTGTGGCCACAACAAGTGCTTCATCTTGAGGTATGCTCGTATAAAGTGACACAATGTCACATGTCGCAAGTAGCTCTCGTTGAGAATCGAAAGGGTTTCCATCCACCAGATTGATGGTGTGTGTGGTGTCCCGGATGTAGGTTGCGGTGTCTTCAGCTAGGGGTTTTAGAAAAAAGTCTATATATTTACATAGAGGTTCCAATATAGAGCCACAGCCGGAGACGATTGGTCGTCCTGGTGGTCGGTTCAAGTCTTTATGCACCTTCGGCAAAGTGTAAATTGTAGGTATCCGTGGATCTTTTTGATTGAGAAATCCAAATTCTTTGTCCGATAAGAAACCTTGGTCCAGGCCCTCCTGGGTGGTTCTTAGTATCTCCCTGGCCAAGTCTTTGGAGGGGTCACCAGTCAGTTTCCTGTAACTGATCCCATCTCCTAGTTGCCTCAGGATTTCATTCTTGTAGTCATCCACATCCTGTACTACAATCGCACCACCCTTGTCTGCGGGTTTGACGACCACGGTTTTGTTCTCTTTCAAGGACGTTAGTGCCAGTTTCTCAGCTCTACTCGTATTGAACTTGATATATTTCCTTTCGTCCAGGATCCTCTTTACATCCCGTGTGACAAGGCTTTCATAGGCAAGGATACGCTGGGTCATCGTGTGGGTCGGGGGAACAAAGGTTGAAGGGACCCTAAGACCTGTCGTGGAAGAGGGGCGTTGCATCGGTCTTTCTTTGAAAAAATATCTAAGTCTAATTTTTCGGAAAAAATTATGCAGTTCCGCCAGAGTGGTAAAGGTATTGGGTAATGCGGTCGGTACAAAAGATAAACCGCGGTTAAGCACTCTCAATTCTTTGTTTTTCAGGACATATTTTGAGATGTTGATCACAGGAGACGGGACAGACCTCACCACCTGTAGTTCTTTCTGCGGGTCGATCTCTCCCCGTGTTCTTCTTGGGCGGGGAAGTTCACCTGTTTCGTCCCTCTCCCTCTGCCAGAGTCCCATTCTTCTCTCGAGTTCTGTTGACCTCTGCCCGTCCCTCTGGTCCAGTTGTTGCCTCTGCCCCGTGGGGGTCTCCATCCGCCTTGTCCTAAAAAAGAGTTCTGTTGGTAGAGGGGGCCGTATGTTCCTTGGTATCCACTGGGGCCCGCTTGTTCGGCGTCTTCCCCCGAGCTGTAAGAAGAGTCTGAAAAGGTTGTAAAGTTTCTTCTCCCTCCCCTGTAGGCACCACGTCCACGGTTGGTGAATCTACCCTGAGAGTCCTGTCGGTAATACTCTTCTTGGAGGTAGGGGTACGTCTTTTTCTTGTCGTATAGTTTCAGGTCTCGAGCAAGTTTCTCCAATTTCTTCTTAATAGTCGTTGTTTCAAAGTCTTGTAATGTGGAGACAAGTTTGGTAAGAGCTTCCTTAGAGTTAGTAAGGGTTGAATCACTTGTTATTTCAGCCTTAAGATCTAAGATTTGTTTAGTGAGGACGGCAATTTGTTCGTTGGCGGTTTCAATGCCAAGCACCATCCAGTGTCGCGAACAATTGTTCGCGACAAAGCTGAAGCCCTCCCTAAATTTAGGGACGTCGACAAAGATTGCGGGTTCCACTTTAACCTGTAAGCCTACAGGAATGATGTTAGACGTCAAGCATTGTGCAAGAAAATGTCCGTGCAATTTTGTTCTGATGAGTTTCTTCTCAAGGCGTTCTAGGTTACTAATTTTATCATTCAATGTGAAGTCAAGGTTAGGTATATTAGATGAAAGAAAATTATTGGCTGGATCCAGAAGAAGTTGTTTAATATAGTCCTCAGTATAGGATAGAATTTCTTTGTCTGCCATTTAACATTGGTTATAGATCACACAATGCTACACTTATTATATTTGCGAAAGAGAAACCTCGCAGACCAGCGTCTGCCCGAAGTATGTATTACAAAACAGGGTTGAACCCAATAGTCAAAGGGACCTGGGTAGTTAATTGTTATAAGCAGAGGGGTCCCCAACTGATATGGAGTTGGTAAAGGAAAAGGAAAATCAACAAGTATTTCAAAAGGTTGAAGAGAGAACAAAATCAAAAAAGGTTCTGGGAATGCAGTGTTTTATTCACTATGCATCCATTTCGTCATAGTCAAGTAAATCATTTGTAGAAATCAAAATACACACTTGATTATCAATAATTTATGTGCCCATAGAGAAAGGGAAGAGGAAAGGGAAGGTAGTAAAGTTAGCAAAAAGTTGTGACTCACTTTACATTTAATAGGAACAAAAACAAAAATACATTGAAATTCATGTATGAATTCTGAATGATCCCTATCCACAACAGGGTCATATGCAGTGTCCACAATATATGGAATTAATTCAGAAAAGTTCAAGCTCCTATAAAGCCGTACATATCATGCTGGTGATAGGAGTTGAGGGTGGGTAGAAAAACAGTCTACGTTTCGACCCAGGAATCGTTGTAGGATAGTTGATCCTTACAGGGAGGGTCTTCTTCAGGACATACGGGGGTAGGGCGATGGGCAAACCTCCTAGGGTTAAAGGGAAATTAGGGTCAAAAATTATTTTAAACTACATATAGGGCAATATGTCCCTAAGACAACCGTAGCGGGCAAAATGGCAGGCCGCCCGGGAACAACGTTAAAAACAACACTGAGGACTATAAAGACTGTTACCTGCTGTGTATTGCAGGTCAGGTCGTGGATTACGGTTTGTGGGTATCTGAGTTATAGTAATACGATAAATATCTGAGGAGGAACATAGGAATTCGTATGAGATCTAGGATTCGATCACCACTAAGAGCAACAAACACTACAGTCCATTTACATGGAGTCATACCTTGTTTAGATGTATCAAGAAGTATCAAGAAGTGCAGAGATAGACTATCTTATATTTCCAAAAAACGGATCGACTATTATCAGAGTCCGTGAGTCGTATCTAAAATGAAGAAAACACGGGGGACTGATTAGGCAAATGGACTGTCCCACCGTGATTGCTCTGGCAGTAGCGGATTTTTGAGAAAGGGGGGGGGCTTACCTATGAGAGCCGGTCCTGCCGCGTTGGACGGGGGGTCTCAAGGGAGCGTCTCCAGAGTGCTCAGTTCAGCCCTGGAGTGACGGGGGTGGGGCGGGCAAAGTCGCTACGCCGTCCGTATCTGGAGCAATAAAGTGAATTAGCGGGTTAGGGTAGGGTGACCGAGTGGCTTTCCTGAACGCGAGATTCTTTTAAAGCACTTACCCAAAAGTGCTCTCTGCATCGGCCGGTATTACTCACGGTCATTCACGTCTCCGTAACCAGGAAGTGTCCTGGCGGGGGGCGTGGCAACGTAATATATACGCGAGTCAGCAAAGTAAAAGAAGGACTTGGATTTAGTAACCTAGCAACCGCCTTGGTATAAACAAAGAGCGGAAAAACGCGCTGGACATCGAGTGGGTGATAGGTGTATTTCATGTGAACGAAGTCCTTAGTTTGACATAACACGAAGTGGAGGTGTTAATCTAGGACACCTTGTATAATCAAAATTTACGTTGTCATTGCTAAAACAAGAATGTAAAATGCCCCTTGTCACCATGGACCTGCCGACAAGGCGGTCAAAATGCATGACCGAACAAGTGGATGGAAACCCTTTCGATTCTCAACGAGAGCTACTTGCGACATGTGACATTGTGTCACTTTATACGAGCATACCTCAAGATGAAGCACTTGTTGTGGCCACACTTGCACTCAACAAAAGAGAGGCCCCGGTCCAGGTTCCTACGTCATTCATTGTCCAGCTCCTCAGAATCGCCATGAAGAAAAACTTCTTCATGTTTCAGAATCTTTTTTACCTCCAGACCAAAGGGGTGGCTATGGGGGCAGCTTTTGCGCCGGACCTAGCTATAATTTTCATGTCTACATTTGTGTTGAATGATATCAATCCATACCGACAAAATATACGTATGTGGATGAGATACATCGACGATATTCTTTTAATCTGGACAGGTACTGAGACAAGAATTCAAGACTTCTACAATTGGTTGAATGGAAGATCTCAGGACATTCAGTTTACCATTCAATTTGATAAAACAACTGTTAATTTCTTGGACATCTCCATCATCGCTGAGGATGATGCACTACATACTACTTTGTTTCGGAAGCCGACGGAAAGGAATTCGCTACTCCAATACTCTAGCCACCATCCGAGAGGTCTAAGGGACAATCTACCTTTCGGGCAATTTTTGAGAATACGCCGAAATTGTAGCAAGCAAGAGGACTACATGGAACAATCAGAAGTCCTAAAAGCACGGTTAATAGAACGTGGCTATCCAAAACGTCTGACCACAAAAGCCAGGAAAAGAGCATGGTTCAATCACCGAGATATCTTGTTACAGCCAAAGGAGCACAAAAGCAACTTAGAAGAACGCTTGATTTGTGTGACGACTTTTTCTACCCAGAGTAATTCCATAAAAAAAGTCATTAACAAACACTGGAACTTGATCTCGGAGGACCTTGACAGCAAAGACTTACCATTACATTCCTTTAAGAAGGCTAAGAACATTCGAGATCATGTGGTCTGTTCACTCCTGGACACAATTGAAGAACCAACCATCACCGCAATGTGGAATCTCCCACCGATCGTGGGTCACTACAGATGTGGCTCCTGTAAAGCATGCCCTGCGACCATTGAAACTAAAGAATTCGTTCACATAACAACTACGAGTAATTCTCAAATCGCATACAAACTGTAATACAACAAATGTAATATACTGCATTATATGTCCATGCGATCTAGTCTACATTGGACAGACACAACAACGTGCAAAAGTGAGATTTCTCCAACATTGCAGTAGGATCAAATGTAAGGTACAAGGGGCCCCATTGGTAGAACACTGCACCTCAAACAATCACTTACCAGAAAGCCTAAGATGGGTCATTCTAGAACAGGTCAAACTGGGCCCCAGGGGAGGTAGTATAACCCCGATCCTGAATGTCAGGGAATTGAAATGGATTACTTTTTTCAACTCCGTAAAAAATGGGCTAAACGAATCTGAGAACACCTTTGCCCAACTGGCCAATTTATGATACCTGTATGAGCTGTAAATTTGTTCTGTAGTAGGGCTATTAATGTGCATTTAACCACCATGTTGGCAGGTTCATGCAGACCAACCAACATATAATACCCTTATGAATTTTAAATCTGTTCTATACCAGGGAATTACGTGCATTTAACCACCATGTTGGTAGGTTCATGCTGATTATTCCAATGACTGTGTCTACTAATGCTTAATTCACCTTCTAAACTATTGGAATGTTCAATGGAGTGACCTATACACCTGTCATTTGACCACTAGTATTGTATTTTATTTTACTTTACCTTACCCACGAAACCAATGTAAAAACTTCGGTCATGCATTTTGACCGCCTTGTCGGCAGGTCCATGCTGACAAGGGGCATTTTACATTCTTGTTTTAGCAATGACAACGTAAATTTTGATTATACAAGGTGTCCTAGATTAACACCTCCACTTCGTGTTATGTCAAACTAAGGACTTCGTTCACATGAAATACACCTATCACCCACTCGATGTCCAGCGCGTTTTTCCGCTCTTTGTTTATACCAAGGCGGTTGCTAGGTTACTAAATCCAAGTCCTTCTTTTACTTTGCTGACTCGCGTATATATTACGTTGCCACGCCCCCCGCCAGGACACTTCCTGGTTACGGAGACGTGAATGACCGTGAGTAATACCGGCCGATGCAGAGAGCACTTTTGGGTAAGTGCTTTAAAAGAATCTTGCGTTCAGGAAAGCCACTCGGTCACCCTACCCTAACCCGCTAATTCACTTTATTGCTCCAGATACGGACGGCGTAGCGACTTTGCCCGCCCCACCCCCGTCACTCCAGGGCTGAACTGAGCACTCTGGAGACGCTCCCTTGAGACCCCCCGTCCAACGCGGCAGGACCGGCTCTCATAGGTAAGCCCCCCCCTTTCTCAAAAATCCGCTACTGCCAGAGCAATCACGGTGGGACAGTCCATTTGCCTAATCAGTCCCCCGTGTTTTCTTCATTTTAGATACGACTCACGGACTCTGATAATAGTCGATCCGTTTTTTGGAAATATAAGATAGTCTATCTCTGCACTTCTTGATACTTCTTGATACATCTAAACAAGGTATGACTCCATGTAAATGGACTGTAGTGTTTGTTGCTCTTAGTGGTGATCGAATCCTAGATCTCATACGAATTCCTATGTTCCTCCTCAGATATTTATCGTATTACTATAACTCAGATACCCACAAACCGTAATCCACGACCTGACCTGCAATACACAGCAGGTAACAGTCTTTATAGTCCTCAGTGTTGTTTTTAACGTTGTTCCCGGGCGGCCTGCCATTTTGCCCGCTACGGTTGTCTTAGGGACATATTGCCCTATATGTAGTTTAAAATAATTTTTGACCCTAATTTCCCTTTAACCCTAGGAGGTTTGCCCATCGCCCTACCCCCGTATGTCCTGAAGAAGACCCTCCCTGTAAGGATCAACTATCCTACAACGATTCCTGGGTCGAAACGTAGACTGTTTTTCTACCCACCCTCAACTCCTATCACCAGCATGATATGTACGGCTTTATAGGAGCTTGAACTTTTCTGAATTAATTCCATATATTGTGGACACTGCATATGACCCTGTTGTGGATAGGGATCATTCAGAATTCATACATGAATTTCAATGTATTTTTGTTTTTGTTCCTATTAAATGTAAAGTGAGTCACAACTTTTTGCTAACTTTACTACCTTCCCTTTCCTCTTCCCTTTCTCTATGGGCACATAAATTATTGATAATCAAGTGTGTATTTTGATTTCTACAAATGATTTACTTGACTATGACGAAATGGATGCATAGTGAATAAAACACTGCATTCCCAGAACCTTTTTTGATTTTGTTCTCTCTTCAACCTTTTGAAATACTTGTTGATTTTCCTTTTCCTTTACCAACTCCATATCAGTTGGGGACCCTTCTGAGGCCCTGGGCAAAAGGGAAGATGTGAGGCCCCTCTAATTGCATATTGCGTCGCAAGAAGTGACATCACAGAAAGTGACTTTGCAGCACTTTTGATCTCAGTTATTTGGCTTCACTGAAGCAAACTAATGTGGATATCAGTAACATGGACAAAAAGTAGAGGGAATGGAAAACAGGTGAGCAAATATCCATGAGTGTAACACTTGCCGGCTCCTTGAATGATTAGTTGGGCATGCCCCCAAATTCCAGCCAAGATCACTCCGCTCGGCTGCGGCACACAATCTGGTAGTCCCTGAATTTAAAAAGTCTCAATGGGGTATAAGAAACTTTGTAGGCAGAACATCACGACATTGGAACTCCCTTCCACTTTCACCTGAATGGATAACAAATCTGTTAGCATTCAGAAAAGCCTTAACACTTGGATTTTCAATCAGTAGCTTCCTTTCTTCACTGCTTACCAATTTAGATGGTTACCTGTTTGCTCCGAGTCCAGCGCCTAGACACCTCAGGGTATTAGTACGCTCTATAAGTCTCACTTTCATATTATTTCGTTTCATTTAGTCTGTTTAGTGAATCACCATTCCAAGGGCTGGCCTCACATTTGTCTAAATGACGGGGATCACACACTTTCAGGGACACAATCTTCCCTATTCACAGACGAGTGACAGAACTGAAGTGGATGTCCACACTTCAACAACTTGGCTCATTTAGTAATGTGCATTTGTGCATTTATTTATTTTTTCTACCTGTCGAGAAAACTCTTCCATTCCCTGCATCTTAAGTGCAATACTTTATGATGATTCTTTGAGTCACAACGTGGATTTTTGAACTGGTATTGCCTGTTTAGTGCTCTGAAGCGCCACCTATTTGTGTAAAACCCATGTGACTTGGACCCAGCATCCCTTATCTCTGAATGTCGTCTAGACCCTAATTTGGCTGCCTTTTCTTTTTTTTTATCAGCCTACTCACACATTTTTTTTGAACGATTGCGGACATTTTGAATATTTTGCCTTTCTTTTACCCCTTTTCTTGTGTGGTCAGACACTTAATCTTCTGAGATTTTCAATGTGTCCAAGTCCGCGTGGGGGCACTTTAGGTAAAACAGACTCCCAGAGGGTCTCCTGACGCTAGGCCTCTGCAGGCAGGGCATTGTATTGAAGAGTCTCTCATCACAGGGGCCTTCTCCGAAGCCTCCATGCCTGGCGGGACTGGGAGCAGCCAGGTTTTAGCATCCTAGGTGATTTCCGAGCCTTGCCCGGTGTGGAGGCCTGGACTGCTTTAAACTTGACAGACGGCCATCCAGAGAGGTATTTTTGGCTGCTTGATGCCCTGAGAGCCGAAAGATCACCTGGCCTGACAGAAATCTGTGTGGGTTTTCAGAAATGCTCTTTCATAGAATGTGAGGATATGTGGTGTAATGGCCTGAACTGCTGCCTTTGAAACTGGGGAACCAGGTTCGAGTCCCAGCGTCCACTCAACATCCTGTGATTCTAGGCAGATCATTTAATCTCTCCTTGCCTTAAAATAAACCTTAGTCAGCTGCAATCTTTCCAATTTCTTTTTTGAGCTTACCAAACGTCGCTAGTTATTGACTCGACGCAGGTCAAAATTAGGTCCCCTCGCCCCAAAAACACGCCCACCACGCTGCCCTAAATCTAATGTGTAATGTCTGATGTTCTAAGGTTCTGCATAGTGAGATAGCTAAATGAATATTTACAAACAGTCCCTTAGTTTTGTTAACTTTTGAAAACTGCGGGAGAACCAAGTAAGGGGGTGTATGAGTGACGTACAGCTCAACTCTCCAGAGGACACACAGACACACACATACAGATGTAATACATATTTTATATTGGATGTATTTATTATAATATATACTAGCAGGAGCGGAGCAGGTCTCTTACCTTAACGTACTCAGTCACAACGACCCAACGAGGAGGCCCGAATCGACTCCTGCCCTGCCCACGCGGCCCGATCCGAGTAGTGACTCCACCCTGCTCCTCACGTATGGCGTGCATGCTGCGTCACACTCACACTGCAGAGCGGGGGCTGGCCATAAAATCATGATCAGGGCCATCATTGGTAGCGCTTTCGCGCGCTACCAGATTGACGGCCCTGGGACCCACTGTTTGTCACCCGCATCATGAATTAGCAAGGCCGGCCGTCTGCCGCCCACGTACTGCGCAAGTCACCACCACCACCACCACTAAGCTAGGTGGTGGGGTGCGTGCATCACGGTGCGTGCGCAGACAGTGACGGACTAGTTCCCTTCTTCCCTGCCTCTTACTGCCTGCGGCCCTGCGCGAGCGTGCTTTGCGCAGCACTTTTCCTATTCATTCCCGCAACGGCGGGGCTGGCCCTGTGGCAGGGCCCCTTGAGCGCGAGGCCCTGGGCAGCTGCCCATACCGCCCATGGCTAGGACTGGCCCTGCTTATTGTCACTGCCACATGGCCAGGCAGAACTCCTCGGTCGGGCTCCAGCCCTCTTGAGGCTACCGTAGTTCACTCTGAAGCAGACAGCAGACGCCCTTCCAGGAAAGGAATGCAGTCTCTGTAGCTGAAGTGTGACACATATATTATGAAGGATTCATGCATAGCATTAGGCCATGCTGGCTGAATTGTAGTGTAATTCCTAGTTTCCCACTAGGCCCTGCGCATTGGAATAACATAAACAGTAGTATCGACGTGGAACTGCGGATATTCCAGGCCTCCACTGACTATGCTAAACTTAATTGGGTTGTGTTACCAACTAGCTCAGAGGTCACTGGAAACTTTCTTCTCTGCATAGGAAGTGATCAGCTTCCTTGGCACAGACAAGAAGGGATTCAGCTTTCCAACAACCGTGCAACATGACAACTTTGCTCCTCAGATCAAGAGTCAATCTCTAGGGTCGTGTGAAACAATAGACATGTATTTCACTCAGTCAGTCTAGTGCAGTTTACTTTCACGAGATGTAGAGAATAGAGAGACGGGCATTTGTCAATAAAGGGTTAACATTTATTGAACAGTCTTTCTTCTCGTACAAGAGAAATGTATTGCCACAATTGCAATAATTGTTATTATAAAAAGTACGTACAGTAAGATAAGTATTGCGAAATAGAACTGTAAAAGCATTGATATGGTTTCTTAGCCATACAATGGTTTAAAAGTAATAAAACATATATACAGTCATATATACATTAGGCTAACATACTCAACTGGTGCTTCTAACTAAGCCTACCCCAGTGTGCCTGACCTAAGCCTAACACGTGAAAGGGGAGTAAGTAAGTAGCTTTAAGTTAAATTGGTTTTGCCAAGGTTTGTTTCAAGAATTCTCGTCTAAGGGTTTAGTCAACACCATACCTCTGAATAGAATGATGGAGGATTGGTATCTCCTTCAGGGGTCTCTCTCGATATCCCAGTCACCCGCGAGGGTAAACCGGAAGCGCCGGGACTGGATTTCTCTGCACGAGAAATGCAGCGGCTTCTCTTCAGCGCGTCGAGGAAGGAGGGGGGACAGCGTCCGCGGGCAGCTGGAATCTGCTGGATGTCTTCGCAGAGGGACGTCTGTTCAGCTCCTTAAGCGTACTGCACCATAGTTCGCGCTGTAGCGGCGATAATGGTAATCAGCAGCTTCACCACCACAGGATAGCAGGCTGCAGCGACAGAGTGCTAGATTTACCAACACGGGGTCTTGCAGGCAGCCAGCATCAGCAACAGTAGCTTGCAGCTCACATTGCTTAAGGCAACGTTGGTAATATTTATACCTGACAGGTGCCGGGTTTGACGCAAGTTTGCTGGACATAAGACGTCAATTAAAGATGTCACTAGGAAGTGACAGTTATCAGTTGCTCATTAGAGTTCCATTACTAATCAAAACATAGCAAGCGGGGATTTCCAGGTTTGCTAAGTTTTTATCTTGTTGAAGAACTCGGAGTGTTATCTAGGAATATCAGATAGTGACTGCTGCTCTGTCATTGCACTAATTGGTCGCAAAGGAAGTAGCAGAGAGTCATGCTGGAATGTGGCTCTGTTCGTGTGAGGCCAGAGATGACTTTTCAGAAAATCGCACTTGAACGGTTATGCCAATATAGGGAATAAATGGATTTATAGCCGAATAGGGGCATAAGGTCACAGTATCGATCAGGAACCTAGATAAGCACGCAACACCCACTCCACGTTTTCATGTCCATCAAAATTACTAAAACTAAGCAATAAGATGCATGTGTAACATTGCCCACCCCAAAATACATAAATGCATTCGAAATAGGCGTACTTGTAATACATGGAATTTAGGTACTGTACTGTACGTTTTTTTTAAAGCAAAGTAATCATTCAAAAAGTATTGCATATGAGATCAATGAACGATTATGCAAAGGGAATTACACATGAAGTATCTCTGACAGAAGAAAAGGCGAGATAAATCATCACATAAAAATGCATTGTAATAACATGTGTGCTAGAGGCTGGTGTAATGTTGTTATGTCTCTAGATGTGTTTAGAAATAGAAGTGTGAAGCTTCTGTTCTCTAAGAATAGTTTTTACGTTAAGCAAAGAATTGTTCGTGCCAAAAAAGGTCAATATTAGAAAAAATTGTCCAATTCAAAGAAAATAGATTTCCAAAGCTCTTGGCAGTTTTTGTTGATCAAAACTGAAGGCCGAATTCAGAGTTCATGGGAACGCTGTGTGTCGGAAAGCTTCTCAAAAAGTTATTGTTTCTCTGTGGGTGAGAACATCGTATCAGACAGGCTCTCAAAGAATTGGTCTACAAATTCAGGTGATAGTTCAACCAAATTAGATAGCGCTGTAACTTGGCAGGTGTGAGAATGATTGCTGTCATCGAAGGCAGGACCAGCAATGCTCACAGAACGTTGTACCTGGATGATGTTGCTTTTGTCACTCGCTCCACTGTTACCACTTTGCTGTAGTACAGGAGTCTCCACAAATGCCGTCATCAGGATTGGTAGCCGCTGGGGACAACACAATGCGTGAGCCGTTATTGGACTGAGCAAAGTATCGACGTCCATTGGTACTGCTGATGGAAGTGAAAGACAGATGTCCAACACGCATTCATCGCCGCAAAGCATACAACGTAGCACAGGTAAAATGCAATTTTGCCATATCGGTCTGAATGAAAGGAACCAGGTCATGTTTAGATCTCTCAGCCTGGCCAATCCGAGGACGTTAGTTATCCTGTCCCTGTAGCGCATTGCTAGGATTGTCTCTTCCATTCCCATGGGAGCTATGTCTGAGCCGAGGCTTGCCATAACGTAGCAGGAGGGTCAAAAATAGAATCCCTGCAACGAGTCCCAAAAATAGTGGTATGCCGCCAAAAATGGAGTGCACAAAATTAGGAAAGATTCCCAAAATTGCCTGGAAGGGTGTTAGCAGTCCCGTAAAGACTGTCTTAAATATGCCTGGGATGCTTGTTGCACTAGACATGTTAAGGAGTTGGCTGAACATTTCTACGAAATGCACGGGGCAATTTGTTGATAAAAGGTCATGAACCTCAGTAGCCGTCCTTGCGACTAGAAGATCATACGTCTCTTTAGATGACGTTATAGGCACCGTTGTCTGTAAAAGTACAGATTTCATTTTGCTTAATGTATCAATTCGTATAGAATAGAGATTCAGACGAGGCCAGAGGGGAGTCACTATGTCTGGAGGCCCGCTCGGGAACAATGCTTGCATACAACATTTGACCATGGACGTAACTTGTATTAGATAACTTTTCCCTGGCGTCAGGCCACAACATCTGTGATCCGTTCTAAGAATGTAACTCCCGTTTGCGAGTTGCATAAAGAAGGGCTCTATCTGAGTTGCAGGTGTGACTAGCTGGTGGCATGAAAGGTTGTTTGAATTTCCATCACATGCTCCGTGTAAATTAATACCCTGACACAAAAGTATACCGCTTAGTG